>NC_057346.1:81336966-82536966 GCF_016509475.1 Prionailurus bengalensis | reverse complement strand
CTTCCAGGCTGCTGCCCTTCTTGCTTTTCTGGGAGCTGCAGTGGCAGGCTGTTTTCCACTTTTCCACAGTGGGGAGTATTCTGCCTCACCCCTCTGCTTGCCATTCCCCACGGGAGAAACGCCATCTCTAGGATTCACTGTAACCTTAGTGTTGTTAAACTCCCTAGCGTTTTTATTAATGGCCATCGTCTACACAAAACTGTACTGCAACTTGGAAAAGGAGGACCTTTCAGAGAACGCACATTCTAGCATGATTAAGCACGTTGCCTGGCTCATCTTCACCAACTGCATCTTTTTTTGCCCCGTTGCGTTTTTCTCCTTTGCGCCGTTGATCACTGCCGTCTCCATCAGCCCTGAAATTATGAAGTCTGTCACTCTGATCTTCTTCCCGTTGCCCGCTTGCCTGAATCCAGTCCTCTATGTGTTCTTCAACCCAAAGTTTAAAGACGACTGGAAGTCACTGAAGCGACACATTACCAAGAAGAGCGGATCGGTGTCAGTGTCCATCGGTAGCCAGGCTGGCTGCGTGGAACAGGATTTCTACTATGACTGTGGCGTGTACTCGCATTTGCAGGGTAACCTGGCCGTGTGCGACTGCTGTGAGTCCTTTCTTTTGACAAAGCCAGTGTCCTGCAAACACTTAATAAAATCACACAGCTGTCCTGCATTGGCAGTGGGTTCTTGCCAAAGACCGGACAGCTATTGGTCCGACTGTGGCACGCAATCCGCCCACTCTGATTATGCAGACGAAGAGGATTCCTTCGTCTCGGACAGTTCAGACCAGGTGCAGGCCTGCGGACGAGCCTGCTTCTATCAGAGTCGAGGATTCCCTTTGGTGCGCTATGCTTACAATCTACCGAGAGTCAAAGACTGAACTGGTGTGTTTGTAACTGTTTCCCCCATCAACCAAAATCACAGCATTTAGAGAAGAACCCTGGTCTGACCTTTCATCTGGGAAGCACTTCTGGGATCACTGCCTGGTGTGTCACTTAGAAGGAGGAGAAAGGGGGCAGTTGATTTCTAAAACCAGACGTTCTCAAGGAACAAGTGCCTAACCTGTCAGTCGATGGAAAATGCAACGTGCAAGCAATGTGTGGTCTATTTGGGACAAGTTTATAACTTGAAAAATTTTATGTATATCATAGCAATATCATGTTAGGTTTTCCTGATCCACGAGAAGCAGATTTATACCAATTTCTGAACTAAGCACAAGGTGAACAACAGCTGTTAATATTTTTTTAAGAATATTTTAAAATGTGATTTTATGTAGCTAAGAAAAAGTCTTGCTAATTTTACCTAATGGTTCATCATTAATCTCAGGACAACTTAACTGCAGGGCCAAAAAAGGGATTGTCTCCCAGGTAAAACTGTGAGAACAGAAGAGTAGGCATCGCCTGATTGCATTTTCTGGTCCCATCTTTCACACAACAGAATCATAAATTCTGTTTAAGTGATTTATAAACCTAAAACCTGAAGATGTTTTTAAAACAATATTAACAACTGTTAGATTTTAAAAGAATAGCTGAACGTGTGTTTTCAGTGCTCACGCTTCGCTGTGGTGCAAACCCAGTAATTTTGCCCTCAGTGTCTTGTGACCACACTAGGAAAAAGTAAAGGACTCATTGTTGTGTGGGTTTGGTAGATTTGGCTAAACTACTAACTGATATGGGATTTTAATAGTATCTGAGGGACTTGATGGCTCTGTGGAATGTTCTCGTTAAAAAACATTTCTTAGTATCATTGGCTGAACCGACATTTTCCAATTTTGTTGGTATGTTATCTACATATAGTTTGAATTACGCAGAAAATAAACAGTGGTAAATTATTGTATTAAGTTGGAAGAAATTGGGAGTAATTATGACACAAAGCACTTATAATTATTTCTTAGTGAGCTGGATTCTCCTGAACCTGTGCTGTTACATGGTAGCTTCCATACATTTTCCCCTTACTGTGATTTAAATACGAAAGAGCCTATGCTACAGTTCAGATACTGTGTCCTTGTGAGATAAAACAAATCTGTCATTTAAGAAAAAGAATAAAGCTTAGGCCTGTGTCTTTAACAATTAAAAATTTTACTTGATTCTTATCTATGGACTTTTGACATGTCACTATGTGGAGTCTTAAAGTTATAAATGTTTTTGAACCATATGCTAAATCAATAGCAAACCCACTGCCATATTAGTTATTCAGGATATACTAAAAAACATTAAGCTAGTTTGCAGTTTAATAGTTAAACTGTATATAATGTGCATATAATGAATTTTTATCTTATGTAAATTATTTTTAGAACACAAGTTGGGAAATGTGGCTTCTGTTCATTTCGTTTAATTAAAGCTACCTCCTAAACTGTAGTGGCTGCCAGTAGCAGAATGTTAAATTGTGGTTTATATACTTTTTTTTGCCTTGTAAATAGTCTTGGTTGTACATTGTCAGTGTAATAAAAACAGAATCTTTGTATATCAAAATCATGTAGTTTGTATAAAATGCGGGAGGGATTTATTTACAGTGTGATGTAATTTTGTAAGGCCAACTATTCACAAGTTTTTAAAGTTGCTATCATGTTTGTTTATTTACACATCTGATAAATATTAAATCATAACTTGGAAAAAAATCTAGCTAGAAGTGTTTTTTCTCCAAAATTCAAGTTACCGAAAACTTCACATTTCATTTAAAACATAGAATAGCAGATACCTCAACTATGTGGTAGATTGTGCTATACATGTAGTGGGAAACACTATTGCATCTTGAGTCTGAATGATAACTCGTGGAAAACAAATTGTGAAATTTAAGAGACTACCATTAATTAGGTCTTTGTTTAAAAGCAAATGATTGGGGATCCTAGCTAGCTTAGCTGGTGGAGCGTGCAACTCTTCATCTCGGGGTTGTAAATTCAAGCCCCACCACCTTGGATGTAGAGATTACTTTTTTTTAAAAATTTTTTTAATGTTTATTTATTTTGGGGGGGGGGCACAGTGTGAGTAGGGGAGGGGTAGAGAGAGAGAATCTCAGGGAAGCTCCATGCTGTCCGCACAGAGCCTGATGTGGGGCTTGAACTGAACTCACAAATGGTAAGATCATGACCTGAGCTGAAACCAAGAGTTGGACGCTTAATGGACTGAGCTACCCAGGCATCCTGGATGTAGAGATCACTTTAAAAAACTAAATAATAAAAGCAAATGATTAGTAATCCTTCATGACACCAAATGTAGTCAGTTGCCCAAATGCTTAGCTATAAATATTCACAATCATAGAGCCCTAATTTTACAGACGAGAAAATAGAGGACTTGATGAAATTTAAGTGAATAGCTAAATCCTACACAAAAGATAAGAAACCAAACCAGTACCCAATTCTTCTTAATGTGAGACATCAGCTTTTGGTTTTGTTCATTTGTTTTAAACTTAACTTTGTGTCTGGAATTTCCATAACAAAAAGAATAGTATAATTACCCTTCCCATCACCTCAGCCTTCACCCCAGGTACCCATTACCCAACTGTGGCAATTATCAACAGCACATGGTAAATCTTGTTTCATCTGCGTCCCATGCACTAACTCGCTCTAATCCATCTGCCCCTTGGATTATTTCTTGTCGTCTATTTACTTATTTTGAGAGAGATGGAGAGCGTAAGCAGGGGAGGGGCAGAGAGAGACAGGGACAGAGAGAATCCCAAGCAGGTTCCACACTGTCAGCTCAGAGCCTGAAGTGGGGCTCAAACTCATGAACTGCAAGATCATGACCTGAGCTGAAATCAACAGTTGGACGTCTAATGGACCGAACCATCCAGGCATCCCTACCCCTTGGATTATTTTGAAGTGAATCTAAGACATGTTTCATCTGTAAAGATTTCAGTATGTCTGGGGATAAATTTTTAAAACTTGCCTAATTATTGCTACAAGGCTAACTGGTAATGGTGTTATTTTTGTAACAAAGTCAGATAGGGATTTTTAAGCAAAAGTTACTCTTGTACAAGGTTACAAAGTCAGCAAAAAATAAAAATTTATCTCAACTGTACCATGAAAATGAGTAGTAAGTAGAGAAGTTACCAAAAACTTAAGGGGGGGGGAGGCCTTCTTTTGAGCTTATTTATACATGTATATATAATTCTACCAAACTTGATTATGGCTTCTCAGTCACAGTAATGACAAGGCACTGTAAGAAAGGAGACCACAGGACTCAATTATGTTCAAGCCCCAGCACCAATGCCATGGATCTCTTTGGTTCATTATCTCCAGTGTTGCTACAGCACAATGCAGTAGATGGTCATTATGACGATTCTCAAGACATCAAGGGAAGGACATAATTTGTTTAGTCAAACATTTTGAGGAGGCAGAAACGTATGACATTTTAGATTCCTATACCAAGAGGTCAAAGTGGAAAAGTTTGGGAGTTTAAATGACACAATTTATCATTTTCCGTTTTCTCTGTCAGGTCCTATGCCAGAAACTTTAAGAATTAATGACACACTAATGACTGGGAGATAGGTTACCTCCCTGTTACAAAGGAGTAAGTTAGGAAAGCCAAAGAGCTTGCTTAAGGGAATCTCATGAGTAAGAAGAAAATCACTGATTCAAATCCAGGTCCCCTTCATACTAACACTTTTATGTTTTTTTCCTCCTCTGCTTCAGGGATGTCAGATTATGTTGGGAATAGCTTGTTACCTCCTATGAAGCCCTGAAGTGGCCCGAGGCCTTTTAATGCTGTTACTGATTCTAGGGAGGTTCTCATAAAAGTCTTAACCAGATCTGCCAATATTGAAAAACAGAAGTAACTCAAGAAGTACAGAATGTAAACTCCACTAAGCCCGTTTTATTTCTTGATTGACTATATTACACAGTTAAATTGATCTAATTTTCTGCCATTTTCATTGTTTTTACTGAAAATTTTAACAAAATTAACAAAAATTAGCATTCCACTAAAATAGTTTCAACCATGTCATACTTTATTGATTATAGCTACTGCCTTGTGAATTGCCCTTGGTTGCTATTATTTCTGCCGTACCTCATTCTCATGTGTCAAATTTTGCAGATCTAAATTTCATCAAAAATTTTCTATTACTCTTTGGTCAATAACAAATTTTGTGTGCTGTCTTAGCCTTTGCCACTTTTCAGTCTGATATTTCTACTAGTAATATGCATCATGAGCTGGACCAAAGCCATATTTATTTACAAGTGTGCACAGTTTTGTCAGCATGAACAAAGCATCCAGGTTTATTGTCTACCACTTCTTCCTTGCTACCGTCATCCCTATTCCCAGTACCTGAAAAGGACAGTGCTCCTTCCGAGGTCTCACCAAAAAAATCATAAAATGCAGATCACATAATATTTTAATACGACGATTCTACACCACAAAAGAATGAGGAACGTGCGAAGGCAGGGCTTTTACTCTATCTTTAGTGCTTAGCACAGCCCCTTGCAAATTAGAAGCTTCAAAAAGACCTCAAAATTCACATGCACCGACACACTAGTTACCTTAAGATGTCAGGCAAACGAGGTGCTACCCAAAACAACGGAAGATTGCCCTCAAAGAGCATGCTTGGATACACTTGGAAACTTGGATAAAGTTCGCTCTCCTCTCCCCATAAAATATGGCTGTGTGCGGCAAGAAATGACCGATCCTTAAAACCCTGACCTGTTAAGTATACGGCGGTAGTTTTGGCTCCCGCCTCTTGCTCTGCCTCGCTCAGTGACAGCACATTTCTTGTACTATATGAACAGCAAACGAGGGACGCGCCCCGCACGCCGTCAGCGGCGGGCAGAGGGAGGCCCTGGCGCAGCAAGCCGCGCTCCGCAGGCGGGGACAAAGCCCTCGCGGCCTCCACGCGTCGCCATGGCAACGCGAGGTCTGCGCCCGCCGGGATAGGCCGGCCTGGCGCGCGCGGGGCCTGCTGGGAGAGCACGTCCCCGCCGCCACTCTGCCGGTTTGAACTTGGCGGGCCCGATGTGGGCGGCCGGGCTGTGGGGGGCTGCTTCGCCGGCTTCCTCGGCCGGCTGCAGGTTCAGGTCTCGGCCTTCCTCCGGGCCCTTCTCCGACCTCATGGCGGGCGCCCCGGGGCAGGGGCCGGAGACGGTGACGGTCTGCTCGCCGTCGCCGCCGCTGAGCTGCAGCAATTCCACCATGTCACTGTTGTCTCCCCTTGGCCACCAGAGCTTCCCGTTTGACTACGACGATGGCGACGGGGAGGATGAGGAGGACGTGGAGGAAGATGCTCAGGATTTAGAAGCTAAGGTGGCGAACCTGAGAGGAGTGGAGTTACAGGGGTGCGTCAGGTAAACCCTGGGCTACGGGCCGGTACTGCCCCTCTCAAGATCCCTTAGACCCTTGCAAGCGCCTTCTTCTGGCGGCCAGACACCCTCCTGGCGCCCGCCTCGGGGCCGGGGCCGTGCAGGCCCCTGCATTCTGAGGTGCCGCTGCTGTTTGCACGTAGAGTTGTGGGCCAGTTCTCACACATGCCTGCAGATTTTCTAGGATTCTAAATCTCTCTAACTGAGAATATGATCGCTACAGTCCCTGTGCAGAAAAACGTACGTAGTCTCAAAAACACAAAATTTTCCACCATTTCAGGAGTTTCCTGAATATTCACAAGTCAGATTGTGGACACCAGAACTCTTGTTCAAACCCTTAATACCAAAATTGTTTCCTGCGCCTTGGTAGTACCTGGGGTTATTTTGAAAAAGATCTGATTGCCAGTGAAGGAGGTTGTAGTAAAGCAGTATTGCTTTGGGGGCCATAAGTGAGGAGCTGAAACGTAGATTAGCAGTGTCCATCTCCGCATCCACAGACAAGGCTGGGTCTGGTCTGACCACTCACCGAACAGAATAGAAATCACTGAGTCACTGCTAGAACCAAAGAGATTATTAAAATCACCTTTTTTTTTTTTTTAAATTTCTACAATTACTCAGCAAACATCTAGTTTGTGCCACATACTAATCTAGATACGGGGGACCATAAACAAGATAGACATGGCCTCTACTCTCACGAAATTAAAGCCTACATGAATTTATTGTACTCATTTTACGGATAACAAAACTGTGGCTCAGGATACAAGTACAAAGTGGATTCAGAGGCACCCACCTAACTATTAGCAGAGCCAGGCCTAGCACTGAGGTATACCGATCAGGTTCTGTCTTCCCTATGCGACATGCCTATTATTATGAGCTGTATAGAAACAAGAACAAAGGGCCTCTCCCTGCAGGAATAACTTTCTGAGACAGGCTGAGTAATGCAGGTTCCTTCTGGAGTAGGCTCGTGCATCATCTTTAGAAAACACTCACAAGTTTCTGATTATCAAGCTGTGTAAGGCACAATACAGGAGATCTCAGAAATACAGGCCAGAGAACGTATGCTTCATGTGTAAGCAGCAAGGTAGCCCACTTGAGGGTAAGGCCGTCATACCCAGAATGCGTGGATGGAATATGGAACCATATGAGATGACTGCTATACACAGTCACAGCAGTGAGAGAGTAAAAGTAAGTACATTGGGGGAATGGAGGTCAGTAAGAGTAACCAAGCAAGCCACTTGTCCAGACTGGTTGTAGCAACAAGAAACAGGCCTCTGATCAACCTGATAGTGGTTCTTGATGATAGAGTTTCGGGAGTCTATTCTCATGTGGGTCATCATAGGCATTCTTCAGGATTGAGTTGGTCCCAAGGATTTTTGAAATAATTTTAAGGCTTTGGAAACTACCTTCTGAGTCTAACCAACAAGGCTGAGCAGTGTCGACACAGTTTAGCAACCTATGGAGGAGCGATGGTTATCAAAACCACAGAGCAGCTACTGGACCTTGCGTTAGCTTCCAGGAGCCAGAGCCCTAATCAAGTGGAGCTCAGGAGAGGAGCCAGACATGTTTTATGTCTCACTTTAGCCAAAGCCCAAACAAGCTGGTAGCATCCCAGGACTAAAGCTTCCCTCCTTATCACTGCCATATCACAGCTCATTCCCTATAAACCAAAGGGAATAGGTAGGATGTGGCCTGGAAGGAATACACAACTTGCCAGGCCTTGTGGGTAGCAAGTGGCAGATGCCTATTAGGTGTTCAATAAATGTGCTGAATGAATGCCTAATTCCCACTCCTAGAGAACACGTAGATACAGTGGCTGTCTTCAAATGCTTCAGAAAACCTAGCATTTCCTTTCAGGAAAGTAAGTGTTTACAAAATTTCCTCATTTGTCCTCCCTACCTCCAACCTTCAGTTGGTGCCCTGGACAGTTTGGGGGTGAGGTGATGAGGAGAGCAGGCAACCCGAGCCATAGTCCCAGCCCCGTTCCAGCAGTGGGCATTCTCTCCATGGACCAGGGAGTACACCCAGAGCTGTGTGGGATTGTATGCCTTGTGCCCATTGTTCATCTGCCACAGGGATAGACTGAGGCATCAGGTGCGCATGGTGAGATGAGCTCTGGGTATTTTAGGTGTTCATAGAGCCGTGCTTAGAGGATGGCTTCGAGTGTGTTGGACGGGACTGAGATGAAGCTCACAGTTGACTTCAGAAAAGATACTGAGAAGTATTTTCCTGGAGTCTTTCATCATATGCCTTGGGCCTTCTATTTATTCACCTTTATCCTGGTTTTTATATCACTCTGTGCATTAGGAAAACCATGCCTTAATAAATGTCTTAGTTGTAAAAAGCTGCTTATTAAGCCTCTTTTAATTATGGGTAGAGCTGTAGTGTATATGCTGTACATTTTGTAGTGTATATGATATCATTTGTTAAAAATGTTAAGGCAAGACATTTAATATTTAAAGTGTCTTTTTTTTTTTTTAAGAAAAACACTGATCTCACCCTTTCAACAAATATTTCTTAGGACCTTACTATATTTTAGGCCCTAAGCTAGACTCTCAAAATAAAAAATGAGTTAAAACATGCTTTCTGTTTGTAGGGAATTCATAGCCTATGGCAGAGATGGACAAGTGACAGACAGCCCAAGGCACTTAGTCCAGATATTTTGCAGTTTTACTGTGAGGGAATAAAGATTAATGCCTGAATTGAATGGTTTTTTTTTTAATGTTTATTCATTTATTTTGAGAGAGACAGAGAGGGCGAGAGGGGGAGGGGCAGAAAGAGAGAGAGGGAGAGAGACTCCCAAGCAGACTCTGTACTGCCAGTGTGGGAGCAGACACAGCAATCCATCCCACGAACCCAGAGATCATGACCTAAGCCAAAATCAAGAGTCCAGACGCTCAACCGACTGAGTCACCCAGGGGCCCCCCTGAGTTGAATCTTGAAGGGAGAGTAGGATTAGCCGAACTCCTCCTCCTACAAAATGACACGCACCAAATGCTCACTGAGTGCCCAGAATCTGTGTTAAGTGCCGTAGCATAGATTGTCTCATGCTGTAGCACCTGTGAGGGAGCCTCTGCTCTCATGTCCATGTGCTGGATGAGAACAGAGGATTCAGTAGGTTCAGAAATGTACTTAGCTAGGAGGAAGCAGGTAGAGATTCATCCCGGACGTTGTATTTCCAAACCAAGCTCTTGCATGGCTCGCCCTGGGGAGGTGGAGGCATTTCAGTTTTAGACGAAACTGTGGAGCACAGGGGCATGGCGCATTCATCAGTCTGCTTCAGTGCGACAAGACCGGTACGGTCCAGAGCAGCCATTGGCAAAGAGGCTGGGAAGACAGGCGGGAGCCAATCCCTGGGTGTCAGGCTGTAGAGTTTGGATTTCATCCTGTGGGCAGGAGCCACAGAAGACCCTTGAGGTAGGGAGTGACATGATCGCATTTGAAGGCTGAATCTGTCCAGAGTTGTGGAAAATGGTTTGAAACGGAGGCAGAAAGGCCGGCTGTGTCCACCCCGTGGTGGTAAGGTTGGGAAAGAGGAAAACGGCTTGAGAAAATTGAAAGAAGCAGAAGAGACATGACTAGGTAATGGCGTAGGTGTAGGTGGTGGGGGCACTAATGTGGACAGGGGACAGGAGGAGGAACACAGGTCTGGGTTTCTGGCGTGGCTGGCTGGGTGGCTCTTTGTCCTCTTCACTGAGGTAGGATTTTAAGAGAAGTAAAATTTTTCTCGGTGGAGAGGGTAGAAGAGGATTAGACGTGTTTGCCGCTGATTGATATTTAGGTGGAGCTGTCTGTCAGATGGTTGGAAATACGTCTGTAGCTCAGGAGAAAGATCTGGCCTGGGATGACTGATGTGGGCACCATCCGCACCTGGTGGTAGTTGAAACTGTGGGAGCCGATGAGGTGTTTCTTCAAGACGGAGAAGGAAACGTTCATATGAGAAATAAAGAACACATCAACAGTGTCTCTTTCCTGCCAGAATACAAATTGCATGAGGACATGGATGAATGAATAGCAGGCAAAAAAATGAGTAAGCCGAAGCTGTGAGGTAGAAGAAGTTGTGCAGAGCGGTGGGCAAGGCAGTTGGTTGCCTGAAGCAGGAATGTTAAAGAGACAGAGGCACTGAGTCTATAAACACCTAGTCTTTAGAGCTGCCTTGGGTCCTGAACAACCTTTCTCTCCTTGGGTCCTAATGGTTCTGCTTTTGCTAAGTTTTATGAGGCTTGTGTATCTGGCTGAGGCCCAGTATTTCTCCTCCCCTCCCCTCTTCTCTTGAGCATGAATGAGTACTTATTTTTCCATGTACCTAAAAAGAGACAGACTGACAGAGGTGCATAGTGGAGATGGAGGTCACTAAACTGGGGAGTCATAAACACCCTGTGTGAAGAATGGCAGAAGGGAGTCAACCAGAACATTAAAGAATATAACAACCATATATATTTTTTGGTAACTTTAACAGAAAAATTGAGAATTTCTGGGGCAACTGGCTGGCTCACTTGGTAGAACACGGGACTTGATCTTGGGTTGCAAGTTTGAGTCCTACTTTGGGTGTAGAGATTACTTTAAAATCTTAAAAAAAACCAAAATTCTGTTTACCCTTCACCCAAAATCCTTAATTAAAAAAAAAAAAAAAACAAGAAACCTTTTTTGTTTATTTTGAGAGAGAGACAAAGCATGAGGGAGGGATAGAGAGAGAGGGAGACACAGAATCTGAAGCAGGCTCCAGACTCTGAGCTGTCAGCACAGAGTCTGACATGGGGCTGGAACCCACGAACCATGTGACCATGACCTGAGCTGAAGTCAGACGCTTAACTGATTGAGCCACCCAGGCGCCCCCAAAATCCTTAATTGTTAACACATTTGCTTTATCATTCTGAGTATGTGTGTGTATACACACATAGTCTCACCCCCCCCCCCCCGGGACTATTTAAGGGAGGAAAAGGGGAAAGTCTGCTCCAGGATCTGATTAGGATCATTTGTTGTAATTAGTTGTCCAGATGAGAGATTTTTTTTTTAATGTTTATTTATTTTTGAGAGAGGGAGGGACATAGCATGAATAGGGGAGGGGAAGAGAGAGAGGGAGACACAGAATCCGAAGCAGGCTCCAGGCTCTGAGCTGTTAGCGCAGAGCCTGATGCAGGCCTCAAACCCATGAACCACGAGATCGTGACCTGAGGCAAAGTCGGACGTTTAACCGACCGAGCCATCCAGGTGTCCCAAGAGAGATTTTTAAGAATAAAAAAAAAAAATGTTGTCATTGAGCCAAATGGATTGGTATAGTTATCCCAATGGGTTTTTAAATAATGTGATTTTAGGTGATGAATTCAAAAGCAGTTTGATAGGTAACTAATTCCAATATTGGACTTCCTGCTCATGATTTTTCAAGTGTATGTTTATATATAATTAAATTCATATGTATGTATTTATAAAAATCACAGTATTATAAATACATTTATTATACTGCTTTTGCTGTGTAGTTTCAGTGATTTTGACTGTGAAGCCAAAGAGGTTTGAATACAGATGCTATAGTGTCCTCTCTCTTGTAGCAGTGTGGTTGGATCAGAAGATAACCAAGAACAGAAACAGGTGTGCCTACCCGAAAGCCGCCTGACACCATGGGAAGTGTGGTTTGTTGGCAAAGAAAAAGAAGAGCGTGACCGTCTGCAACAGAAGGCTCTGGAGGTAAATTAGACAGTATCCTTTTTACTGAATCTATGAGTTCACAAATTAGAGCTGCTGTCACAAGTAAAATGTTAATATTATCCCTCAAAACAAAATTTTTCCGTTTCTTTGTATCAGTTTGCTATTTCTGCTTTAATCTCTCTACTTACAGAAATAATACATTCATCATAAGAACATTTGGAAAATACAGCTAAGTATAATGAAGAACATGAAAATCTCTAATTTTACCACCTAAACATAACCAATGTTAATATTATTGCATATAGCCTTCCAGATTTTCTGCAGTGTAAATTAAAAAAAAAACAAACTACAAGTGTGTATATTAAGACATATAAAATGGAGCTTCACCATATATACATTTAACTAAAGTAAATGCAACTGCATTTATTTGGTAAAATTTTTAAGAAAAAAGAGAAACCAAAATTGAAATAGAGACAGAAACCTACCCCCCCCATCACTCAGAGCATTTGGCCTAGGGTAAGTGTGTGTGGGGAGACAGGAATCTGCTGGGCTTTCAGGGTTTTTCAGTTTCTCTGTGCCTCGCTGCCTCACTTGTGGGCATTTCTGTGTTTGTGATTCTCTCTGAACTCTCACTCTCCAAACTCCTAAAATAGCGTGAGATACATTTTCACATGAATCCTTTGAACTCTTCGTATTTGCTGCTGAGAACCTAGCAACGAATTTGGAGGATTTGGAGGATTTGGAGGATTTGGCATCCTGTAGTTATTCACTATCTGGATTCTCCCTATCTGAACCTAGAAACCAAGTAGATCTGAGTGGTAAGGGGTATGTCTTATTTCTAATGAAACAGCATCAAACTCTTTTGTAACCTTTTTTCCACCTGTCATATTGTTAATATATTTCTGTATAATTGAATGTGTTTATGACATCATTTCTAAATGGTTGGCTAAGATTATTAAAATGTATTTTAAGTGTATTAGATATATACTAGAATATAATTAACTGGTTCACTATTGTCATATATTTAAATGTAATCTATTAGTAACTATGTTGCCATAAAAATCCCTGGATCTAAAGCATTGCTGTCCATGATCTTCTTGTAATAAATTTTCCATATCAGTTTTGTCACTAGTTATTTCTGTGATGGATTTTGAACTGTGTAGGCAGTTACATATTCAGGGGTCATGGCATGATTCAATGATTGTAGAAACCAGTGTATTCTGCTGTGTCCCTGTTGCATGATGTTTGTAAAACACAAATTTATTCCTGGAGAAGTGCACAGTAGTACTTGTTTCCTCTTAGAAGGGCACGGGACTTGAGAAAGATCTTAATATTTGATGCCAGGGGGGCTTGTTTAAACTTTTTCGCTTCAATTTCCTATCTGTATGATAGGAATAAAAATAATACCTATGTCACAGGATTTTTGTGAGGTTTAAATGAGACAGAATATGGTGACTGGTATTGTTGTATTGGTATTGTTACTGATAACATTGCTATTTGTGGCCTTTCTAAAGCTTTTTCATTTATTTTCAGAATTAATGTGATTTATTGAGACCCCAGAGTTTTAGCCTCAAATTTTAACATTTCTAATTCCATTATTTAGTGCAGTAGCTTTCAAAATATTTGTTCCTGGTGAGAAATATACTTTGCTTCATGTCATACACAAATGCATACATATACGTATCTGAAACGATGTCTTGATTTTGTGCAAAATCTGGTATTTTGTCCTTCCTTCCTTCCTTCCTTCCTTCCTTCCTTCCTTCCTTCCTTCTTTCTTTATTTATTTAGAGCGTGAGTAGGGAAGGTGCAGAGAGAGAGAGAGTACCAAGCAGGCTCCGTACTGTCAGCGCAGAGCCCAGCATGGGGCTCCATCTCATGAACTGTGAGATCATGACCTGAGCCAAAACTAAGAGTCAGATGCTTAACTGACTGAGCCACTCAGGCACCCCTTTATTTTTTGTTTTTAAAACCAACAGATTGGTTTTAGACTCAGTTTGGAAAACACTGATCTAATGAGCCATTGGTAAAGTGGAGTTCAGTTTATGGTATTTAGCTTTATCTCCAACCTAGAGATTCACTTATTACATTAAGGAAAGGAGGAATCCCTTCAAGTTATTTCAGAGTCAGCATACAGTAAAAGAAGTCAATTAAATTACAAAAAATTCAAAAGGGAGCCTGAACTTTGGAGTCACATAGAACAAGCCTAAAATTTTAGTTTTGCCATTCTGTGACCTAGGCAGAGTTACCCAATTTCTCTGAGTCCCAGTTTCTTTATCTGTAAACCAGATGTTAGAGGGGCAATAATAGTGTGGTTAAAAGCATAAATTCTTGAGCTGTACTTTCTGGATTAAAAAGTTGGGTCTTGGGTATATCCTTAACCTCGCTCTGCCTCAATTTCTTTATCAATAAAAGGGAGAGAATAATATTGACCTCATAGTGTTGTTATGAGGACCCAAGTGAACATAAGGAGATACCCTAGTATATAGGAAGCATTCAATGAAAGTTAGTTGATATTATGTGTTAAAACAGATGATAATAATAAATCCTGAAGATTTGTTTTGAGAACAGATGAAAATAATGAGTATAAAGTCCCTACCACAATGATTAAGCAGGTAGCAGGGTATGCTTAGTTGAAAGATTAAAATCTCTTCATGTATTTAGTACTTTGAAGTTTCTTATGGCTACATCATTAACTCTAAACCAATTAAAATCTTTTAGCATGAATCTTAGTGTATCACTCATGCCAACGGTATAAAAACATATAGGCCCACTACTCACTTTATAAGTTTATTTTACGTTCTTGTGATATTCACATTTATTTTCATGCCTTTTCCTTGCTTTGTTTTGTTTTTCTTTTTTTCAAAGATTCTATTTTTTAAGGAATCTCTACATCCAACATGAGGCTCAAACTCACATCCCTGAGATCAAGGGTCACATGCTCCGCCGACCGAGCCATCCAGGCGCCCTATTCCTTGTTTTATTTTCTAAGTGATGCTTTTCTTATTTTTCTGTCCTACTTTATTGCATTCTCTAATTTGTTTACAAGTCGTACCATTAAAAGCACAGATTATTAGTCATAAGGAACAATTCATTTCAGATTCTTGTTGAGGACCAGAAAGTAACTTTGCCAATGTTTCAGTTCCTGGCAAAGCTGAGACTGGGTCCTCGTTCTTTCAACTTCCAATTTCTTAAGTGTTTTTTCCATAATATCAAGGTGTATTGCAGAAATGAATGGGTCAGACTTAGTATTTAATTTTGAACTTACCCTACCGGTCTTGTTTTTTTCCTTGAAAACTTAAAGGAAAATTTAAAGGATAATTGGGTCATTAAAAAATCATCTCTTCTCCTAAATTTTATTTTAGCAACAGATTTTTAGACAGGCATTTGTTTCAGACATGTCTCTAAGACTTAATTAAAAAACTATTTTAAAAAAATTAAAAATTTATTATTATTTTTTTTAATGTTTATTTTTTTATTTTTTTAAAAAAATTTTTTTTTAACGTTTATTTATTTTTGAGACAGAGAGAGACAGAGCATGAACGGGGGAGGGTCAGAGAGAGAGGGAGACACAGAATCTGAAACAGGCTCCAGGCTCTGAGCCATCAGCACAGAGCCCGACGCGGGGCTGGAACTCACAGACCATGAGATCATGACCTGAGCCGAAGTCGGACGCTCAACCGACTGAGCCACCCAGGCGCCCCTTTAATGTTTATTTTTGAGAGAAAAGGCGAGTACACACGCAGGTGAGGGGCAGAGAGAGAGGGAGACAGAGAATGTCAAGCGGTCTCTATGCTGTCAGTGCAGAGCCTGATGTGGGGCTCAAACCGTGAACTGCGAGATCATGACCTGAGTGGAAATGAAGAGTCAGATGCTCAACCAACTGAGCCACCCAGGCACCCCTAAAATTTTTTAAAAATTAAAAAGAAATTGCTTTAATCCGTCAACATACGGTGCTTATAAAATTGGTTATATTTGTAACTAATGTTGAGTGATAAATATAGTAAATGTTGAACATTAGTATTATGAAAAACTAGCATATTGGTATTATAGATCATATACATTTTATATTTAAATTTTTATTATTTAAAAAACTTACTTATACTGTCCTAAATTCTTTATAACCTTTAGTTAATTCTAATTTTTAACATTTGCTTTAACATTTTAATATAATCTGTTCTAAATTATAAAAATGATCTAGGGTTGTGAATAATCCAGGTGCTTTTTTGTTTTTTTTCCCCATCTTGCCTATGGCCATTTCATTCATTAGCCCTTAATAAAGAAATAGGGCAGGATATATTTAGAGTTGATGAAACTCAAAACTGTAACTTTTCCTGATTCCTACCTTCAGTGATCAAAAGTTCTTCGAAAGTCAGCAAAAGCTATTGAAATAAAAATATACATTTAGGATCCTTTTTGGATTTTGGTTTTCCATAATCCAGTGTTCACTCTGTGGGAAAATAACTATAATTCTGTTGAAACTCAGTGGTCTCCCAAAAGACATCCTAGGGTCTGTGTTGGAGAGGACGCTGGCTGTGCCTGGAAAAGGCATGGCCTGGTGGTAAACAGGTGGAGGCTGTCAGGCTGGGAATTCTGAGAGGGGCCGCCTGTGTGTTTGTTGGGGAGAGGGGATTGTGTCTCAGAAAGGGATGTGTATTCTGGGGTAGCCAATGACTTGAACAGACATCCTGACAGTAGAGCACTGTTTGAGTCAGTTACAGCATTTTGTCAGTTATAGGTACTTTTGACCCTTCATCTTTAATTCTTACATCAACTAAAATTTGTGAAGAATAAGTCTGCTTTTTTCTCTGAGTTTTTAGTATAGTTATGTGAAGAATCTTAAAAGGGTACATAAATATAATCAATCATATTATTAGTTGTATGTTTAAATGACTACTTTCCTTAAAAATAAAATAAGTATTTTGGAAAATTTTGGATATGTGGTTGTCAGATCTGTATCTAGCAGTCACACACACACACTTCTTCTCAGACATTCTTCCCCTCACTACTCCTACACTGTGGCAGCCTCCCAGTCAGCTCCCTCAAAGTAGTTGTCCTCTCTTCAAATGCAGTCTGCAAACTTGAAGGGTTCAGAATCATTCCCTTTCCCATGTATTCCTGCTTCGTAGTGTTCAATTTACTGTGCCTGTTTCGAAAGACCTTTTGCTATCTAGTTAGTACGACACTCTGATTTTCTAGTCTGCCCCACCCTTGTCAAGCCATCTCCTCACTGACCCTCTTATGGTACTCATTTCCAACTACCGTGGTTCACACTGGTTCTCTCCACTTCCCCTCCCTTCCTTTCCACTTCCTGAACTGTTAAACACAGCCCCTCACAATATGGTGCTTTAATGCTTTTGTATGTAGATTCACATAAGATTGGAGACGTCTGGAATTTCATCTGTATCTCGGTTCTTGCTGTCTTTATAGTAGGCACTGCGTAAAAAAAGTATTAGGTGAATAATCAAGGCATAGCATCTGTAGAGGTAATGAAGAATCCCTTTAAAACCAAGATGGATATTTTACTTTTGGGGTGATGAGGGGTGTATAGTGTTGAAAAGTTGGAAGACTTTCTGAACGAGTGAGGGCAGCTATTTTCTATGCAGCAGAATTTTAGGATGAGAGGTCATGGAAGACAGGTATCCTGCGACCAGTTGTTCTAAAGTCCAAAAGGTATGTTCTTGGTGTCAAGTTTTATCTTCATTTCATGTATCACACTGGAATTGTCTGACAGTTGAAAAATTGGCCTTCCCACTAGCACCCACGCTCAGGTAGGTAGGTCTTTGGGAAAGGGAGGGCTGGGGAGGAGGACTGAGGTCCAATGAAAGAGATATAAAAGTATCTGATTATTAGTATCTAAGGAGGGAGAAGAAAAATAACCAGTAATTATGGCAGTTGAGTCCTAGGAGTCTAGTTTGAACAGCATTCTCAACTAATGCAGTAATTTAACTGATGAGTGACAGAGTGGTGGCATTCAGCTCGAAGTTTTATTTGGCCATACCTTCTACATTCTTTCTCCTGAGGAAATGCCCAAACGTGTAGATTCGAGTGACAGCAAGGCAGTTAAATAATCTGGGATATGAATGTGGTTTTGTTTTACACTCCAGCAGCTATAAAATCAGTGAAGAAAAATCTGGATTCTTTTTTTTCTTCAAGAAAATTGAATCACTTCTCTACATTTCTTCTTTTGGTTAACTCTGAATTAAAATTTTAATTTAGGGATTATTTAACTCCTGTCCTTTATCTGCATTAAGAATCTAGAAGCTTTTTATAGCTAAAAAAGTTGCAATTCTCTTGAGCTTCTGCCAATAGCATACAGTGATGCCAAAATTTATGTGTGGGAAAGTTGATTTCAATGAGGGTAATTTAGCTGAAGTTTAGTCTAAGAACCTAGTGTTTTGCTGCCAAGCAATTATTTGCATTTCTAAAAAATGACTTATAGTTTTTACCAATGCTTTCTTTTCATCATAGACTAGTTACTGAAGTAAGTTATTGTCACTAATGGTATACTTTCTATAAAGGAAATTATGTTCTTGTTTAATTTGGTTAATGTCAGACTTGCTTTTAATATGCGATTCAAGTACTTTTATTAAATGTTGCCTTTGTTTGAATAAAAATCTGTAGGAATTAAATCAACAGCTAGAAAAAAGAAAAGAAATGGAAGAACGTGAAAAAAGAAAGGCAATTGCTGAAGAAAAGCACAAGGAGTGGGTTCAGAAGAAGAATGAACAGGTAGGGAGAAAAAGAAAATGCACACCCACATACTGACCGCTCTTTTTGCAAAGTCTTTTTCTTTTCATTACTCCTCATAACCTAGGTTTTTGTTATTTTCTCTCAGTTTCTTTCTTCTCTGACCTGATTTTTTTCCCTCTATCTTCATGGACATTTGCTAAGTCTCTGTCTTCTACCCTTTGTTCTCTGCTTCTCTCCCTTTTTCCCTCCTGTGGCTTCCTTGTGTCTTGCTTCAGGTAGTCATGAAGTCTGTATCTCTAGGCCTGACATGCTGGAGTCTTGGGTTTCCATCTGTTCGGTTGGCAGGCAGCTCTAAGCCTGCAAATCTAAAACAACCCATTTGTGCCCATTCTCCTTTGATTTCTGTTATGAGTACTGCTGTCAGCTCAGCCACGTCAGCATAATCAGAATTATATTCATTTGTGTGTGACCCCCCCCCCCCCCCCACCTTTCCTGTATAGTCCCTACTCTCCTGTTTGTGATCTCTTCCTATCTGGTCCTGTTGTATCTTTCAACTTATTTACTGTTTATTTCCCCACACTGGATGTGAACTCCATCAGACCAGAGATTTTTGCCTCTTTTCTTCAGTTCTCTAGCAGCTAGATCAGTGCCTGGCACATAATAGATACCCGAAAATGTTTGTTGAGTGAATGAATACAACCTCTGTGTCTTTGCCAGACTGATCTTGCTAAAAAGGCAAACGTCATTCCCCAATTCAAAATATATTTTTTATGATTCCCTACCGACCTCTGAATAATGTTTTCACAATTCTAGCCTGGCTGGTGAAAGATCTTCTACTTTCTGCTCTCTGAGCAGTATCTTCCTCCTGTGGTTCCCTTCCTTCTGTGCTGTTGTTTCTTACTAGCATTCTTCTGGGAGCACACATAAGATTATCGTGGCCCATCTTCTTAGAGTATTAGTTTTACTGGAAATTTTTGAGAGGAAGAGTGTTATTTTCATATTAAAGCAAGCATAGATATTTAATGGGGTGGAATATAACTTTTATATTGTGTTTAAGATACACAATAGATTTCAAGGAAATCTCAATGGACTGTGCTCCCCACTCCCCAGGGATATGTAGTCATGAGAAGTTTTGAGAACACTTCCATTCTGTTTCTTACTTCCTTATTTTTTTATATTATACTTCATCAACATGGAATTTCGTCATATCCTCCACCCTACCTTTCCCTTTATTATCCAACTTGAAGTATTTCCTGCATGAATCACTCACTGATTACATGCTTGAAATAGAAACTCTTTCCCTCTCTGAATCCTTGTTCAATTTATATCACTTTTGTCATACACTGCCTTGCATTATCTATATATTTTGTTGCTATTTTGTATTATGCATATATCTTCACTTCCTTATAATTTTAAGACTCTTAAGGATAGGAATTATCTTTTTCCATTATAACTTTTTAATCCAGTATAAGATCTAGCATCATTCTTTGTAATATAGAAAGCATTTTTTACTGGAATGTATGAGTAAATCTTTATCTTTCAGTTTTATTTTATTATTTTTTGTTTCAAATTTTTATTTAACTTCTAGTTAGTTAATATATAGGGTAATATTGGTTTCAGGAGTGGAATTTAGTGACTCATCACTTACATACAACACCCAGTGCTCATCACAACAAATGCCCTCCTTAGTACCCATCACCCATCTAGCCCATCCCCCCCTCCTCCCCTTCATCAACCCTGTTTGTTCTCTATAGTTAAGAGTCTTATGGGGCACCTGGGTGGCTCAGTCGGTTGAGAGTCCAACTTCAGCCCAGGTCATGATCTCGCGGTCCGTGAGTTCGAGCCCCGTGTCAGGCTCTGTGCTGACAGCTCAGAGCCCGGAGCCTGTTTCAGATTCTGTGTCTCCCTCTCTCTCTGACCCTCCCCTGTTCACGCTCTGTCTCTCTCTGCCTCAAAAATAAATAAACATTAAAAAAAAAAATTAAAAAAAAAAAAAGTCTTATGGTTTGCTTCCCTCTCTCTCTCTTTTTTTTCCCCCTTCCCCTATGTTCATCTGCTATCTTTCAGTTTTGATACATTCTTATATTGGCTCATAAATTAGACATTTTGAAAATACTTATCTTTTGTTTGTTTCCTATTGTGATTTTTACATATTTAGAACGGTATTGCTTTTCTTATTTGATCCAATTTTATGAATTTAGTCAAATATTTAAGTTACTGGACAGAGTTTTAAATTTTTCATTCTAGTTGTCCTTAACTATTATTGAATCTAATGCTCAATGGAATTAATAAGAGTACCTAACCAATAATCTCAGTAAGTTGAAGATGACATAGCTTTCTTCATCCAGATATTATAAGAAGGAAATTGGCTGGACGTGTGTATGTTGTAACCATAAACATATTTGATCTTCAGAAGTAAGTTGTTATTATTTTTAAGTTGCTTCATTCCATAATATAACAAGAAAGAATTCTTTAAGTCTGTGTGACTATTTGCAAGCTCTGGGTGATAATTTTGTGAAGTTTTTGGCTATAAAACAAAACCGTTTTACATGTACAGAATAGTATTCTCTCTCCTCTAAAAGCTTCTCTTATCTTTTAGCTCCATTAAGCTCATTTTACCATGCCAATCAAACATAGTTGTTGTTTTTCTGAGAATGTAAGATACCGCTGAGAGATGATATATTCTCTATTTTAATTAGTGTCAGTAGATCTAATCCAGTTATTTGAGAAAAAAATTTTTTTTTTCTTTTGGAGGGAAATGGCTTGTCCTGACATAAATCACCAATTATTGAAAGCAAGAGTCCATAAGTATGAGAATAGTTCAGAAATGAGCCCTGAGAAATTAAATTTATTTATTCTGCAGAATTCTTGTACAAATGAAGGAATAATTGATTACTCTAATTTTTTTTTTTTCTTTCAGACCTGTCAGATTTCCTAGTTCAGTCTTAGTTAGATTTACCTCTATTTGTAAAGACTGCTCTCCTGGTTCTTCTCTTCCCGTCTGGCATCTAGCTTTTTTCTCCTCTGTTTACATTTCATGGTGTGTGGTCCCCCACTGCCTCTAGCTTCATTCACATTTTAGCTATATCTGTGGTGTAATTTTCTCTAAGTCATTTTCACTGTGTTCTATCAAGTAATCAGACAAAAAGAATTTATGTATCCATTAGCAAAGTTGGTTTCTTCTAATATGACTGTAAATTGTTAAGTCCTTTTCAAATAAATGGCTTATCTTATCTGGTACTCTTAAATTTGTGTGGCCATACTAATTCATATTTTTAGATTTATTTTTTTTACAGCATGTTATCACATATTTTGTAAAAGGGCTTTATTTACCTTCATTGTTTTAAAAAGATTAAAAATAAAATTACTTTTAACTCTTAAGACATGGAACTGATATTTCAATGTAAAAAATTAATTCGGATCAATAAAGCAGATCATTGATAACACTGTTATTCATGCACTGAATACTTTTACACTGTGGCAGATACTACTAGAGGAACCAAAATAGAACTTCAGAAACTTTAAGTAACCAGTTATTTTGTTAGTTTCCTTTAGTTACAAAAAACAAAGAGAAGTTCTCTCAGGGCCCCGTCCTGAAAAAGGGAAGATTTATTATTGTGCTCTGTGTGGTATAGAACTAGAGTGCCAGAAAACCTGAAGCCACTTAGTAACGGGCTGCTCTCTCTTAGTCCATCTCTCTGAGTGCCTGCTCTGTTCTTTTGCTAACAACTAAAGGCATTCCATTCTTTCTTCTCTGGCATAAATTCTACAGAAAGTCTTTTTGATGTTTTAAAAGAAACATCATTGAACTATAATTTACATACAATAAGATACACCTTTCTTAATTTTGATGAGACTTGACAAACTTGTATACCTGGATAAACAGTGCCATAGTCGGCACATAGAACATTTCCATCACTCCCAAAAGTTCCCTTGCGCCCTTTTGTAGTCAGCCTCTGATCTCCACCCACAGTGGGCCTCAGCTCCAAGGAAACCATTAGTCTCCCTGCTGTGCCTTTGGATTAGATTTACCTTTTCTAGAATTTCATATAAATCGAATAATAGAATATATATTCTTTTGCATTGGACCTCTTTTGTTTTTAAAATTTCCTGGTATTGATTTTGCCTTCTTTTTTTTCAACAATAAGTATTATATTCTATGTAATTTCACAAATTGTCCATCCATTTGCTAGTTGATGGGAAATTGGGTTATTTCCGATTTTGGGGTATTATGAATAAAATTCTCTGATCACTTATGTACAATTTTTTTTTAAGTTTATTTATTTTGAGAGAGAGAGAGCCCAAGTGGGGAAGGGGCAGAGAGAGAGAATCCCAAGCAGACTCCATGCTATCAGCACAGAGTGCAATATGGGGCTTGAACTCACAAACCATGAGATCAGTATCTGAGCCAAAACCAAGAGTTGGACACTTAACTGATTGAGCCACCCAAGGCGCCCCTGTACAAGTCTTTCTGTGGACATTTGTTTTCATTTCTTGGGTAACTGCTCAGGAACTGAATTGCCAGGTTGTATGGTAAGTATGTGTTTAAAAGAAATTGCCAAACTGTTTTTTAATATGCTTGTATCATTTTACATTTTTTATGACTATTGTATGAAAGTTCTAGCTGTGCCACATCCTTACCAAGGTTTATATTGTCAGTCTTTTTCATTTTAAGTCATTCTGGTGCATGTGTAGTGGGGTGTCATTGTTTTCATCTCCCTGAGATCTGAAATTTATTATCTTTTCATAAGCTTATTGTATTAGTCTCCTAGGGCCGCCATAACAAAATACCACAGGCTGGGTAGCTCAAATGACAGAAATTTATTTTCTTATCGTTCTGGAGGCTGGTCTAAAATGAAGGTTATCAGTAAGGTTTGGTTTCTCCTGGTTTGCAAGATGGATGCCTTGTCTCCACACCATTACATGCCCTTTTCTCTACATGAATATCCCTGATGTCTCTTTCTCCTCTTATAAGGACTTCATCCCTACTGGATTAGGACCCTATCCTTATGACTTTAATCACCTTCATTACCTCTTTAAAGGTCCTATCTCCAAATACAGTCACTTTGAGGGTTAAGGCTTCAACATAGAATTTTGGGGGACACAATTCAGTCTATAACACTACCAACCATTTCTACATCTCGTGTCCTGTTTTGTCTTGTGTTGTGCTTAAATTTTTGCCCATTTTGTGGAAGGATTGTATGTCTTATTCATAAATTGTAAGAATTATTTATATATTCCTTTAATTCATTCATATATATTTATATATAGATATACAGATATAGCAAATATTTCTTCCCATTTAATTTTCCTCAGTGGTATTTTTTAAAGGGAAGTTTTAAATTTTCATAAAGTTGATATTTTATTTTTTTATAGCTTGTCGTTTTTGCGTCCTGTTTAAGAAACATTTGCCAATCGCTTCTCGGCCTTTTGGCTAAGATCAAGTGTAGTATCTGTTCTTATCAGTTTAAGAAACATTTGCCTAACACCAAGGGGGTAAGAATGTCCTCCATTGTTTTCTTCGGGAAGTTGTATAACTTTAGCTTTTATCTATATTTTAAGTTACTTTTAATGTGTGGTGAGAATTAAGCATCAGGGATTTTTTTTTTTTTTTTTTTTGCATATGGATGCTAAATTGTTCTAACACTATTCGTTGAAAAGATAATCTTTTCCCTATTTAATTACCTTGGCACTTTTGTTTAAGATCAATTAACCATCTAAGCATAGGTCTATTTCTGGACTCTATTCTCTCCCATTGATCTAATCCTGTGCCATTACCACCCAAGCCTATTACTGAAGCTCTATAATTCTTGAGTTTATAATTCTTTTAATCAGAGAGTGTAAATCCTCCATTTTTTCTTCTACAAAATTGTTTTAGTTACTCTGCATCTTTCCATATACAATTTAGAATTTCTCTGATCATGTTTGCTTTAATAAGGCCTGCCACAGTTGGGATTACATTAAAAATATAGATCATTTTGGAGGAAATTGACATCTTAGTAATATCTAATTTTAAATCTGTAAACATGATTTTTCTTTCTATTTGCGTCATCTTTAATTTCTGTCAGTGATTTTTTTTTTTTCAGTTTTCAAGGTACAGTGGTATTACACATGTTTTGTTAAATGTATCCCTAAGAATTTCATGGTTTTGGTGATGAGAACAGTTATTTTGCTTATTCCTGATAGTATGTTAATGACTTCCATGTCTGGTTTTGATATCAGAGTACTACTGGGCTCTTAAAATGATTTTGAATATTTACACTTTTTTTTTCTGTTTTCCAAAATAATTCACGTGGTGATTGGTATTATTTCTTCCTAAATGTGTGATGGAATCTGGCAGTGAAGCTATTCAAGGCTGGAGTTTTCTTCGTGGGAAAGTTTTAAATTCCAAATTGTTTTTACAGATAGAAGGTTATTCAGATCCTTTCTTTTCTTTTTGAATCAGTTTTGGAAAATGGAATATTTTAAGGAATTTGACATTTCATTTAAGTGGAATTAATTGACATAAAATTGTTTTTAACATTCATTCATCTCTGTGTCTGTATGATCTGTGATCTGCCACTTATCTGTGTGACCTTAGGCACATGGCTTAACCTCTTTGTGCCTTCATTTCCCATTTGTAAGGTAAGATCATAATAGTGCTCACCTCATATTGTGGTCATAAGAATTGACATAGTACAAACGTAGAAAGTATATAGAAAAGTAACAGGAGAGTCAGCACTCAGTAAATGTTAGCTGTTATAATTGAAGACAATGTAGGGACTGGGTGACTCCTTGTTGATGAGTTGTGGAAAAGTCTCATGCGTCAGTGAGCCAGATATGCTACAAGATCCTTTTCAATCTCGTAGCTTTTCTGACAGTAGAGTAGTTAAAATCCAGTATTGTTTCCGTGGAAATCGGATTCTTAGCAGGAAAGGATTCCTTTTTGGAGCTATCATCTGGCCAGCAAGACAGAAGTTCACTTAGCAACTTGGGGAATGACTCAGGCTTTGATTTTTAAGACCTGCTTTTCCTGCATAGGACTGGACATATATTGTATGTAACTGATGTTTGTTACTTGGGTGTTAATTGAATTGCTTATATTAAAGTATTCTACAAGATGCTTTCAGTGGAAGAATTTTTTTCTTATATTTCTTTGCTCCGTGAAGGGTGATGCATATGGCATCTGTATTGCATATACTTATGCCTTGCATGTTGTTTTCTACACTTTTGATAAAGAGAGCTAGCCATGTCATTGGCTTATTTAGAATGTGAATGTTTGGTAAATTGTATTCTGAATGAAAAAGAAAAAAACACTGAGTTATAGTCCAGTTTTTTTCTGTAAAGAGCCAGATAAGTAGTTTAGGCTTTGCAGGCCATACACTCTGTTGTAGCCATTCAACTTTGCTGTTGTGGTACAAAAGTAGCCATAGGCAACAAATATATAAATAAATTGGTATGGCTCCATTTCAATAAGACTTTATTTACAAATATAGGTGGCTACTGGACCATATTTGGCTTGGGGACCATTGTTGGCCAACGTCTGATCTGTGTAAGACTTACAAGAATTGTATAGCTAGAGATTTGTCTGTATGTACCCTTATAGCAGTATCTAATGGTCCAAAATGTTATTTTTTTGTTCTCTGTAACTCACTGATGGAGAAGATTTTATCTAAGTGTACATATTGGCAAACTGTCCAACAAATGTAGGTATATCGCTCCTATTTTAGAGTGAAGGTCAACATTTATTAAAACATACAAAATTCAGGATAGTCTAACAGGTTGTAATTTCAGTTCACTATCAATATATCTGTATTGAATACCTACTGTTTACTTAGCACTGTCACAGGCTCTGAGTTTACTTTCATGAGCAAGGTCTTTGTTACTGTTATCATGAAACTTACAGCCCAGTTGGTAGACTAAAATTGAGCAGGTATGTTACATATTTTCATAAGCCACATTGTGTCGGTCGCTATGTTTCCACCTATTTTAAGAAATAACTGAAGTTTAAAAGATTACTTCAGGGGCGCCTGGGTGGCGCAGTCGGTTAAGTGTCCGACTTCAGCCAGGTCACGATCTCGCGGTCCGTGAGTTCGAGCCCCGCGTCAGGCTCTGGGCTGATGGCTCAGAGCCTAGAGCCTGTTTCCGATTCTGTGTCTCCCTCTCTCTCTGCCCCTCCCTCGTTCATGCTCTGTCTCTCTCTGTCCCAAAAATAAATAAACGTTGAAAAAAAAAATTAAAAAAAAAGATTACTTCATATAACACTCATTGCTTGTATGAGCATAATTATAAATATTCCAATTAAAACTCCTTCATTTTTATTTAAGAAAAAAAAAGAAAGGGAACAAAAAATTAATAAAGAAATGGAGGAAAAAGCAGCAAAGGAGATGGAGAAAGAACATTTGCAAGAAAAGGCAAAAGAAAAATATCAGGAATGGTTGAAGAAAAAAAATGCTGAAGAATGTGAGAAGAAGAAGAAAGAAAAGGTATTTTTATTAAAGTGACCAGTTGAGATGTATGGCTTTGGTGTTTATACATGCCAACTATATTGTATAAAAAAGTTTCTCACGGAGGGGATGCTCTCGGGTGGCTCAGTCAGTTAAGTGTCCGACTTCCACTCAGGTTATGATCTTGCCGTCTCGCGGTGGATTTGAGCCCCGCGCCAGGCTCTGTGTTGATAGCTCAGAGCCTGGAGCCTGCTTCAGATTCTGTGTCCCCCTCTCTCTCTCTGCCCCTCCCCTGCTCACGCTGTTTCTCTCTCTGTCTCAAAAATAAATAAAAAAAATTTTTTTAATTTAGTAAAAAAAATTTTTTTTAAGTTTCTTATGGAAAATTGGTACCATCTTAGCATAAAATAAATGTATGAAGCTATCCCTACTTATTTATATTATGTGTAAGTTTCAGAAATGAATATGAATTGTGGTTTTGTTAGGTTGACAAATATTAATAAGCCTGTTGGTATATTTTCAGTCTGGTTCAAACTTTATCATTGTTTATGTTTTAAATATTTTTAATGTGTTTTTATAAAAGCCTTATTACATTTTATTAATTACTGTTCTATTTTAAAACAACAAATTGTTGGCGCGCCCGAGTGGCTCAGTTGTTAAGCATCCGACTCTTGGTTTTGGCTCAGGTCATGGTTTCACAGTTCCTGAGTTTGAGCCCTGTGTCCAGCCCTGTGCTGACAGCACAGAGCCTGCTTGGGATTCCCTGTCTCTCTGCCCCTCCCTGCCTCCCTCTCTCTCTCCCTCTCTGTCTCTCTCTCTCTCAAAAGTAAATAAACATTAAAAAAAAAACCCAGAAAATTGCTTTTTTCTTCTTGGGTTTGACGTCTTACTGTTGTTTAGAGGCAGCCATCTTTAGATCGTATCCCTGACCATGTTAAATTTTGCTCTCAAATTATATAAATATGACTTAGTATTTATGATCAGTAAGCCATTGGGGTGGGGAGCTACTGGGGAAAAGAGTCAGTGCAATTTGAATAGAATTTTTAGTTATAGAATATCACTACAGATTCTTTGGTCTTGTCATTTTAAGGAAAAAGAAAAACAACGGCAAGCTGAATTACAGGAAAAAAAGGAAATAGCAGAGAAAAAGTTTAAGGAATGGTTGGAAAATGCAAAAAATAAACCTCGTCCAGCTGCAAAGGGCTATGGTTATGCCAACGGAAAACTTACAGGTTGGTTTTAATGTTATGTGGCTTACATAAATATGGCTTGCAGGAGCAAATATTATACATTATGTTTCCTTTTGACAGAAATAGAAATGTGTAAAAATCATTTTTCTTTCAAATTACTATTTTCTGGAAGATTATAACACACTGTGTTCCTATAGAGATACAATAAATTTATTGTCATTCTCTATAAATCAGGTATATTTTAAAGGCAGTAGTTGCAAAAGTAATGATTTGTAACATTAAGAAACACATTGGAACTTTCTTATGTTTTTGGCTTTTGAAGCCTTAAGGAGGATGCATTTAAGGGGCCTTTTTTTCCTCCCCTTCCTGTAACCCTCCCTGAGGCAGAACTTGCAGCGTCTCGGGCACATTTGTTTTGCAGGGCGGAGTACTGTGCGGCGTATGACCCCGACACAAAACCGGTGGGCCTTCGGGCCTGCCCTTGTTGGAAACGGTGCTGCATGTTTTTCTTTGTGCCTCATGTTGGAAGCTCAGGCCTTGCTGACAGCTGCCTTCACTTGTTTAAGTGATTTATTATTAAAAAATACTCCCATTCTGTTCTGTTCACACAATAGAACATATTCCAGACTTTGTTTTGACCATTTCGGTGAAGTGTGTGTTGACATATCTCTGCAGTCAAAGTGGGTTGCCAGTGTCTGAACGACACATTCCTGCTGTCAGGGTTCAGGCCTCTCCCACATGTCATAGAAGTCATCCATTACAGCTAGTAGGCACCGGGCATGGTCTGCTCTTTTTTCTTTTCCTGTCTGAAAAAAAATAGTAATAAGCGGTGGTTTTGACCGAAGGATTGGATGGGAAAGTGAAAACTTTAGGTGGGAATATACATATTTACTGGAAGTTATTTGCTAAAATAATGGATTATTTTATTAAATTTTTTGCAATTTAAATGAGTTTTGTTCAAATAAACTTTTGTCTGCAAATGCTCTACTGCTTTTAATAAGCAAAATTTTAGTGATCTTATGAAATCTGATCAATTTGAGTGATAGTAATGTAGAATTTCAGTCATTATGAATAAGAGTTTTGTTCACTTTAGCTAAATATGCACTATTGCAATATACTTTTTTTTCTCTCTCTCTAAAGTTTAGTATCTGACTAGGGAAAACTAGTACAGAATCAGTGGTTTCCCAGACTGAGGTAAGAAAATGAAGATTTTGTTCAATTTAAGGGTTCAAAAAGGGATTTCCTAGTAAAATTTTTATATGAGGTTTTATTTATATAGATTTTAAGAACACTCTTTGGACTTCTAGAATTATCATTTATATTTTAATTTTTACTGCAGTACTTACTGTATTTGAAAAATGTTACTTGTTTGAAAATATTTTAGAGTTCAAGTTTTAAATGGATTAAGTTGGCTTCTCAGTGATATTTTTGCCCTTTTGATACTGTAACATTTTTCTAAGAATTTAAAAATAAGTAGTTTCTTTGATCTTAAGAAGTTTTTTCTTGTTTTGTTCTGACTTTTTAATAATTTTAGATTTTTACAGTGGAAATTCTTATCCAGAACCAGCCTTTTATAACCCAATTCCATGGAGACCCATTCATATGCCTCCTTCCAAAGAAGCTAAGGACCTATCAGGAAAGAAGACTAAAAGGCCTGTAATAAGTCAGCCACACAGGTCATCGTCTCTGGTGGTTCAGAAAGCCAGAAACAATCTTTGCCTTGGAACTCTGTGCAGAATACAAAGATAGCAGATATGGGAAATTGCATGCTTTTACCTGGAGCTATTTAATTTTAAAATTAGAATAGTTTTTTTACTGCTCAGGCAGCAGCTCAACATTTGATGTGATTATTAACAAGTTCATGTTTTTGCATTTGTATATGTTGTCCTTAGAGTTAATTAAGGAAGACGTTTTATACATTTTCATTTTTGTAAGTGCTTCAAGGTAGATCTTGGCATATTGTTTCACAGGATAGGTGACTGGATATCTAACAATTGTGTTTCTATTTAGCTTGTATTAAAACGACATTGTAATACCAGTAAAACCAACAATTTGTATGGTGTTCTTTCATACTCTGTGTTTATTTGTGTTTATGTTTATCATAGTAAGATTAAGCTTAAATTGTTCAAATAAGCTTTTGTAAACTGCATGCTCAAAATAACTCTTAGAAGAATCTAAATGGGTTAGACTTCTAGAGTAATCAAACACAGTCTTCCTTGATAGCTTTTGGTGTATTTTTCCTTATGTATATATTTTTAAATAACTAGAGGCATGTTTTTTATAACAAAGAACTGAGGGTTGAGTTTTTGAAAGGGAAACTTAAAAGCATTGTTATAGGCTGTGGATCTTAGGTTAACATGTAGCAATCTTGAGACACTAATAGTATTTTGCTATACTTCGTACAAATACTTATACATTCATTATAATTAGGTAGTTAATTTTGAAATTAAGGTTAGCAGTACTAAATTTTAAAAGTCTGTATCTTTTTTTAGGGACCATCAAGAAATGAAGATTTGTTGTGGCAATATAAAGTTCAGTAAATTGATTTAAAAGTGATTCCTATTTAGAATATACATATTCCATGTTTCTGCTAGGTTAGTAATTTGCCAAGTTTCTAGTGACTAACGGGCAGTGGTGTTGACCAACGCAAAGGAGCGACAGTAGAATCTTTGAAGGGCATTCACGTCATCAGAAATCTAGGAAAATTCACTTCTAAGCAGGAAACAGTTTGGGAGGCGCCAGTAGGGTTTGTTGGGACAGAATAGTGGTCAGATTTATAAGCCTGACCATCCTTCTCAGAACCTCTTAGACATAGTGGTATTTTCAGACAATCATTCCTCTTGAACAAATTCACCTCTGTAGAGAGAAAGTGCAATTTGCCAGTGTAGTGATAAACTTGTGTGTCGCTTATCGCTAAGTATCCATAGGCCTGAATTCCTGCGAGTTTTAGATGTATGTTATATTTAAGAAACCTTCAATTTCACACAGTAGATTCAGGTGTTTAGGCAACTTCTAGCTATAACCATAATTCTAATAATACTTTGCTCAATCAGTCATTAATTAGTTTGACCAGTATTACAGCAGTCTCTCCTTGTCTCTGGTTTCGCTTTCCATGGCTTTAGTTACCTGTGGTCAACCACTGTCCCAAAAGAGGGTAACTACAGTACAATAAGGTATTTTGAAAGAGAAGCCACATTCACATAACTTATTACAGTATATTGTTATAATTTGTTCTGTATTGTTAATCTCTCACTGTGCCTAATTTACGAGTTAAACTTCATCATAGGTATGTGTGTATAGGGAAAACCAGTATATCTAGGGTTTGGTACTATCTGTGGTTTCAGGCACCCACTAGGGAGGGGTCTTGGAACCTATCCCCACAGATAAGGGGGAACTATTGTAATTGAACATTTATTCTGTAACAGATGTTTTGCATACTGATTTAGGAATTTAAATGACATATTTCTTTAATTCAGTCAACATTTTCGGCCTAACCAGGAAAACCTGTAACAGACTAAATGCTATAATACACTGCTTAAAAATGAAGTACAGGGGCATCTGGGTGGCTCAGTCGGTTGAGCATCCAACTTTAGCTCAGGTCATAATCTCACCGTTCTCGTGGGTTTGAGCCCCGCCTCGGGCTCTGTGCGGACAGCTCAGAGCCTGGAGCCTGCTTCAGATTCTGTGTGTCCCTCTCTCTCTGTCCCTCCCCCCTCTCACACTCTGTCTCTCAAAAATAAACATTAAAAAAAAAAATCAAGTTCAAAGTTCATCTGGGAGCATAAATGAGAGGTAGTTCAGCCTATGAAGGGATTAAGAAAGGCTACAAAGAGAAGGTGACATTTGAGCTGGTAAAAAATAAGCAAGAGTTTTCTGGATGGTCACGAGCTGACCATACTCATTAACATACAGCACGAAGTATCTGGGAGAGAAGTAGGGGTCAGAGTAAAAAAGGTTCTGTGTATGTTGCAGAATTTGGACCTGATCCTAAGGACGTGTGATGTCCTTTTTTACTTCTCCAGTGATCCACTGTAAAAAGATTTTGATACCAAACTTATTTACTATTAAAATCCATTTTTTATTAATTGGAAACTTCAATCAACATATCTGATCACCAGGAGGTTAGTGTTTTTAACCTGAATCCATTTTTCTTGATGTCCGGATACTTGATATTTTAGGCATTACAGACGACATTATAACATTTGAAATTTCTGTTGAGGTTTTTAAAATTTGTTTGACTTTGGGGCACCTGGGTGGCGCAGTCGGTTAAGCGTCCGACTTCAGCCAGGTCACGATCTCGCGGTCCGTGAGTTCGAGCCCCGCGTCGGGCTCTGGGCTGATGGCTCGGAGCCTGGAGCCTGTTTCCGATTCTGTGTCTCCCTCTCTCTCTCTGCCCCTTCCCCGTTCATGCTCTGTCTCTCTCTGTCCCCAAAATAAATAAACGTTGAAAAAAAAATTAAAAAAAAAATTTGTTTGACTTTTACTACCACTTTGGAAGTGTTCTGAAATATCTAGGTAACCTATAATGTCAACAAATTCATGATCCAATGGAAAGAACACAGGTATTGTAGACCTAAGTCTGTGAGTCCTGGTTTTATGTCTATTTACCTGGAAGATGCCTCATTTTTTCAATGTTTAATACCTTATCTAATTTAGAAACTTATGGGGTTATAAAATAATAAGTGGGAGTATGTAAAAATGCAAGTTTCTTTTTTGTATGATAATTCTGATAAGATATACCAAAGATATTCTTTGTCTTTAGTGATAATTGATTTACATAATAACTGGCTTCAGTTAAAGATTTACCAACAGTAAGTTAACCGGTCAGTGCTTGGGATAGACTTTCATTTACCCCTATTCTAAAAATAAAAAGGGAATACTGTGTTCATTTCTTTCAAATCGATTCAGTAAATATTTGTTGAATATCTAATATATGCTAGTTAATATTCTAGATGCTGGAGGTTCATCTGTGCATAAGAGAGCCCCTGCATGCTGCCCTCATGGGATCTTATGTGACTGGGATGGGAAACATACTAAGCATGTAAACAAACAGCACTTTATCTGGCTCTAGATGTTGTAAAGAAAATAAGACAGAATATTGTGATAAATAGTTAACAGGGTAGAGGAGGGAGTCCACTACTTTAGATGGATGGGCTTCTTTGAAGTGGTAACGTACAGCCAAGATAGCCTTGCCAAAACCTGGGGAGAGATATCCAATCAGAGGGAACAGCCAGTACAGAGGTCCTAGAGCAAAAATGAATTTGCTATATCAGAAAAAAGGCCAGTGTGGCTAGAGATGAGCCAGTGATGGGGAAAATAATAGGAGTTAAGGTTGGATGGTCAGAGTATATATAATCCTGAGTTCACTAGATCAGGTTTTATTCTAATTATATTGAGATGCCTCTGGAAGATTTTAAGAAGGGGATTGATATAATCTGGTTTATGCTTTGAGATTACTCTGGCAGCTGTGAAGAAATTGGCTTGTTGGGGACAAAGAATCAAATAAGGGAGACTCATGGGGAGGATTTTGCAGTATCCAGGAAAAGAGCTCATGTAGTTTGGAGTAAGATGGCAGCCGCAGCCTGGTAAGAGGGAGAGATGGATTTGGGTTATACTTTGGTGGTCGGGCAAACAGGACTGCTAACATTTGGATGTCAGGTTGAGGGAAGGAGGAAAAATCAGGTATGACTTCTAGTCATATGCCTGATCAGCTGGGTGAATTTCATATTACAGAAATCAGAAGATGTGGTAGGAGCAGGTTCATTGCTGAGATGGGGGAGAGGAGTCCTGACCTAGATCTCTTAGGTTTGCAGTACCAACTTAATAGCCTGGTGAAGATGACAGATATTTTGTGTCTGATGCTCAGGAGACAGCCAAGATTAGAGAGAAATTTAAGCGACATTAGTATGTAGGTGGTATTTAAAAGCATAGGAACTGGGTCACATTACCTAGGGAGAGTTTAGATAGTAAAAAGAGAGGGCTCAGTATCCCAATATTTAGAAATTGAGCAGCCAGCAAGGGTCCTGCAAAGAAGCATTTGGTGATGTCGAAGGAAACCCAGTAGGTGTGATCCAGAAGCAAGGAATTGTGAGGTCTGTCCAGTGCTGCTTGAGAGATATGGAAAGCTGGAAAGAGCCTTCATAATTGGATGTGGTAAGAAGAAGAAAGGTCATTATTGACCTTGGTATTGAATACTTTCTGCATGCCAACAGCATTCTGTGTGCTTTTACGTGTACTAACTTTTTTAGTCCTCATGACAACCGTATGAGGCAGTTGCCTTTATTATCCCCATTTTCTAGCTAAGGAAATTGAGCCATAGAGAAATTATGCTGCTTTTGTACCTAGTGACTCACAGAACAGGGATTGGAACTCAAGAGGTCAAAGTCCAAGCCTAACAACCATATTCTGTTTCCCTCCTATGTAATATGTATGATGAGAAAAACTGGTATGAGGGGCACCTGGGTGGCTCAATCGGTTGAGCGTCTGACTCTTGGTTTCCACGCAGGTCACAATCTCATGGTTCATGGGATCCAGCCCTGTTTTGGGCTCCACACTGAGTGTGGAACCCACTTGGGATCCTCTCTCTAACCTCTCTGCTGCTCCTCTGCTCTTGTGCTCTCTCTCTCTCTCAAAATAAATAAGAGAAGTAAGTTGAAGAGAGAGTGCAGGTGAGAACATGGAGACTATACGTGAAGACAACTCTTGGGAGAAGTTTTATTGTGGAGAGGAGATAAATGGGATGGGAGCTGGAAGAGGATATAAGGTCAAAGACAGTTTTTGTTTGTTTTGCTTCAAGATGGTTGATAGGAAACATATTTCTGTGCTGATGTTGATAACCAGGGCAAAAGAGGGGACTTGAAGAGTTAGGAGAGATCAAGGATGATTGTAGGAATGCTTACATAGAAGCAAGGAAATTTCCTCCACGTTGACAGGAGAGAGAGAACACACAGTGCATCGGTTCAGATGTAGCTGGATTTAAAACATTGGTGGTAGGAGGATGAGAGAGGTGGTTCTTGTCTGGCAGCTTCTGGGTTCTCAAGTGTGAAGGGAAGCAAGTAGAGGGATAGAAATTGTTGTGAGTAGGAGAGAGAAGGGAAAGGTAAGAGAATGAGCATCTTACTGGAGGTGGGGGAGGAATAAATTTACCAGAGAAATTAATGGGATTTACTGATGAGCGATGCTATTGCCATTTGATGATATTTTTGTTCCCAATTGGGACCAATGAGCAGAACTCTGTCATGTTTTACTCCATTTCTGGAGAAAAGTTTAGCTGTTTGGGATTAAGAGCAGAGCTGGGCTTAATTGGGGTTGGACAAAGAGGGCAAGTAAGATGGAGGGAGAACAGAATAAAGCATTTAGAGAGTGTTTTCCGGGAGTGATCAGAGCACTGAAACATGACATCTAATAGGGATGATGGCGGATGGTGAGGAAGAGGTTTTCAGCTGGTGAGTGTCTCCAGTGCTCTTGCAGAATGCTAGGTTGGAGGTGCTGGAGGGAAGCTGGAGAGCTAGGAGCATGTTGTCAGATGGTGATGATGACAGGATCAGACTATCACCATGGCAGTGGGTGGCCCAGATGGAGCCTGTCGATGGAATTGAAGAAATTAAGAAACCAACAGGCCAGGATTTGAGTGGGGGGGGTGGGGGGGTGGGGGGGGTTATATATGGTTACAATTGTCAAGAATTATGACAGTAATGTTAGAAGATGGTGAGCTGGGTGCTAGAATTTCAGTAACCAGGGTGACTTGGCCATGAGACAGAAAGAGCAATATTGGCTAGTGTGGTCAGCTGACATATCCTTCAGAAGAACTGAGAGTGTTGAAGGGGGTAGGAAGTGAAGCAGTTTGAAAGTGGCAATGGGGATCAGTGCTATCTCCACTAACTCCCAGCCTTGAGGTATACCCTGAAAGTGGGGGGCTGTAAAGGAAAAGCATTTTCAGGAGTCCACTCAGGCATGAAAAGCTTTTAAAACCATGGCAATAGCAGGATGGCTTGGGCCGGTTGGGCAGGGAGTAGAGACTAAAGACAGAGCCACCAGTAATGGTATTATGTAACCAGTCCCTGGAGAGGTGACAGAATCAAATGAGGACAGTGGGATTGAGAGGAGAAATGTGTGAAAAATCTATCGAAAGTAGAACTTGGAAAGGATTGTTTTCAGAGCTAACTGATGTTGACAATATTAGTGGAGAGAGAGAATACAGAAAAGGACACATTTGAAACAGGGGTTCTCTCTCCTATTAAATTGCTAATGAATAATGAAGGCAGTATATATACATGGCTTCAGAATCAAATCATACTAAAAGGTTTTTGATGGAAAACCGCTTTGCCTCACTTCTCTCTGCCTTCAGGGTCCTGCTCCCTTGGGGACATTTACTTGCATTATTTTTTGTTGCTTTCCTCCCACTATCCTCTGCTCCCTTTTTCTGCCATTTGTTCAGGCAGTTATTAGTGTTCCTGAATCAATGCTCTATTTTTCTTTTTAATTTGTCCCTTCAATCTCCACCCCCTCTCTAGGAAGAGGGACCAAGATTTCTTTGATGTTATCTTCTATTTTTTTCTTCTAAGTTTTTTTATGGCTACCTCATTTTAAATTCCAAGCATGCTCTTTTTCCTGTTTATTCCTTTTTCATGCTATCCTATACTTATTTTATGGTTGTAATATCTTTTCTTATCTCTAAGGACATTAATTGCATTTTTTGCCTTTCTTAATTGGCTGTGTTTCCTCCAGGTGCCCCTTTTTTCCCTTCATTTTCTCTCTCTCTCTCTCTCTCTCTGTCTTTTTTTTTTTTTTTTTTTTTTTTTTTGGTCCTCAAATGTTTGTTAATCCCTGTCTGACACTTATGTTCATAATATGAATCCCTGTCTGTTCAGACTTAAGAATAGGGCATTAAAAAGCTGAGTGGAAGCTGTGTGGGCACAGGCAGGCTTGTTGATGGTGGATTTTGTTTGTTTTTGAGGAAGCTTCCAAATACTTGGAAGTCTTCTCCTGAGGCTATTCAGTTTCTTAGAGAAGAATCTTCTAATCTTCCTGGGGGATACAAGCCAGCTGCCAGTTTTCCTGAGTAGAGTCTGGGAAGGTGGCTCCATGTATCACCATTCATAATGTAAACTATTACATCACCGTGTTTCAGCCCAGCCAGTGCAGGAGCTCTGTCTCCCTGGTATCTGGGGTCTCCATGTGCAATTTCGGTAGGCTGAATCAGTTCCTGTCTCCACCCCTCCCCCCCCCCCCCCCCCAGTATATATTTCAGGTTTTAGAGACTTTTAAACAGTAAAAGAGAAAAGGAAGGGAAAAATGCACCTGGAGGAGACAGAGCCAATTTAAAAAGAAGGAAAAAATGCAACTATCATTAGTATTTTTAGAGATGAGGGGGAAAGAAAATTCTACATCCATATTCTCCTAATTCGATTATTTTACCTCCATCCACTTTCTACCTTCTAACAATGCGTTGAAATCTTCAGTTAGCTATTGTGTTCTGTTCTCCTTGCCCTTGTGGATTTGTACTTTTTATTTCCCCTTAAATTCCTTTGCCATTTTAGCAGAGGTTGGAGAGGGAAAGGAGAAATTTGCATTTTATTAACCTGCTGCTTAATTGAAATCCCAACTTTAGTTGTGAGCAGATTGACATACGGGTGCTTGTGGAGACACAGGTTTGTTGCCCAGGTGAGGAATTCAGTTTAGGGATAGATTTTTAGACCTCCTTGGTTTAACATAATTATTGAAGCTATGGAGAATGGTAACACTTCCCCAGGGGAGTTTGAAGCATGGCATCCTTTGATTCATTCGACACGTATTTGTCAAGTGCCTACCGCATGCTGGCAGGGAGAAGATGCACTAGGCCAGAATGTAGGGAACTGCTAGAAAGATAAGGAAGAAGGAAAGAAGGCACCGGAAGAGCAAAGGGAAAGGTGGAAGGGGATGAGAGGAGAGTGCTCCCACTGGGGAGGGAATTTTAGGGAAGGGAGCAGAGACGTTTTGCATAATGTTAAGTGCTAGGAAGAGTTCAGACGGGTGAATGAAGCCTTCTCTTGATTATTCCACTCATACTTATTGACTGTCTAGCACAGTGCTTGATTCTGCGATTAGAGTGGTCAACAAGACTGACCTGATATGGACCTGTTAGAGCTTCCATTCTAGCCAAGACAGGGCGTTAAACCAGGACCAGGGCCTATCTTAAAGCGTGAGCTGTGGGGGCACATCAGGAGGAAGCTAACTTTGTGGGGGGATGGGGAAACGCTTCCAAGTAGAGGTGATTAAGCTAGGACCCAGTTTTGAGTACCTGAATAAGTGAAACTTAGCATTTAATTACTTTGGAGGCTGGAGAGGAAGGAATAGGCTTAGAACAGGGAGGGTTCCACGGGCAACTTTTTTAGAGACCAAGGATTGGTAATGTGACAGCTTTTGAACACCAAAGAACCTTTCAGATGGCTTGTATACATTAACACACACTACAAAGTTACAAGGGAAATCTCGAAAATCTTAGTCATTTCTACAGAAAAAATCCTTAATATTCCACAGGAAAGTAAACCTTGAAGTTTGATGGTTAAAAATAGACCATCTGTGGCTTCAGGTTCTGAAGTAATACAGATGGGGCTATTTACTTAAAAAATAAATCACTGGTGATCTAATTAGCAATTCAAAGGTTGGCCTCTCACAGACTTGCTTAGTGTGATGTCCAGGACCCAGATGAAGGACAAAGTATGGAGTAGTTTACATTGCACCAGCAAATTACACTTTATGACTTAAACTAAAAACTAATTTTTCTTTATTGAAAAAAGAAAACAGAGCAAATAATATTCAAGTGTTTACTGTGCCCATTAGTATTCCAAATTAAATTCATATGTTGGCTTGACAAAAAATAAAACACACAAAGTTACTTTGCAGTGAATATTTACCTACTGTTGATAATGGCAGTCTGCCTGAGAGAAAAAAATTTTTCAGAAAGGGCAGTGGTATCTTGAAATTCCTTTTAAAATTGGAAGGTGGTAGGAACACTCGAGAAGGGAAAATATTCAATTATCTGTCAATAGAGAGAAAGTTGTACCTTATGTGTGAGAGAAAGAAGTTGGCCAGGAACACTGTGCTTTTCTTTCCCAGAAACCACAGAGCCTCCTCCTTTCCCCTTCTCATTCATGTGCTCTAGGCTGATGGAACTAGCACAGAACTTGGAAAAAAGGGGAGCCTCTCCCTTCCCACCAGCTTCATGGTCCCGGGAACCACCTGAGAGCCATAGGGAGATGGAAGCAATCTTGGTTTCTCTTTGGTGGCATGGGAGTGGAATGTTTTCAACTTTAGTTTGAATAAATTTACCAAAACTGCCCAGCACCTCCCAGTCTATGACTCCCACCTCCCTCAGCCCGGGGCTTTGCTTTGTTGGTGTGGGCTGAGATGCAAAGTGCCCACAAAGGTAAATCTATAAGGCAAATTTTAAAAGATGTTTGTCTCTCAGTAAAATAGAGGAAAGTCTCACTAATTTATTTACCTGTCCAGTGAAGACATTAGCCTAGATGATCGTGAAGGCCCCTTTCTGCACTGTTTCTGTTATTCTGTGTGGTTCATTTCTGCATTTGTAGGATGAGGACTGCTTATACCTAGTAGGGATGGTGAGGGCAACATCATCTCCTTCTTAGAGTGTGACATAAAAACGACTGATTTCAGGAATGCTTCCTCTGGTCCGTGCCCAGCTTCTGCCAGGAGGCAGCCTGGCTCGGGAACAGTAGTCTGACTGAGTTTGAATATGTGCTCTGCTACCTACACTGTGGGAACTAGACAAGTCTCCACCTCTCCAAGCCTCAGTGTATTCTAAAAAAATTGACTCAATAATACTTTCTCCAGAAGATAGTTGCAAAGATTAACATACCATGTAAAGGACCCGGCATCATGTGTGACACATAGAAGATGCTTTATTTATCATTTTGTGTCTTTTTTGATGATGGAAGTAGCATTTTATCTCCTGGCAGTAGATTATATGAGGATGCACATTTTCCAACAAGTATCGTGACTTGTTAAGGAGAATTACTCATGCTACTGGCATGTTTTCTTCATCGTGATGCCAATTTGTAATCTTTTCATAGAACATTTGGCCATTGAAAGTTGCAGTAGCATTTTCAGATAGGTGTATGCTTTATGGGAGCTTTTAACGTAATGGGTTTCTTTGTTAAGATTGTGCAGAAATCTTCCACATGAATGTGATGAGGGACATTGAGGCATATTTTGGCTTTCAATTTGAAGCTGTGCTAATATGCTTCTTGGAGGCTCATTTAAGTTATCTTTGGCTGAAATTATGGAGAGTTGCTCCCATATTTCATACAAATCAAATAGAAAAATTAACTTAAAAAAGTTCAAGCTGTGTTATGTTAGTTTGGATCCTCTGAGCAACAGGCACCAAGACAGGATAAGTCATGCAAGAGATTGGTTGAGTAGTAGCTTGTAAGGGAAATGGGGAGGGAGCCAGAAAAGTCAGGAGAACCATCAGACCATGATGTAGGTCTGATGCATGTGGAGGAGAGAGGGAGGGAAGAAAGGCTGCTAGAAAGGGCCTTAGTTGCAGTGAAGTTCTAAGAAAAATTCAGCATGGCCGATGAGGCTCCCAACCCAAGCTGCCCATCAAAGAAGTCCACATCTTATAGCTATGGATCTGTGCTCAGTCCCTGGATGGGAACAGCATGTGGGAAGAGTGGTATTGGCTCGAACACAGGGGTGGATTCAGAGCATAGCATCTGGGGCCCTTGGTCAATTATGCTTCTGACAGTGAATCTGACAGGTCATTTCCATGGCCTCCAAACTTCAGGCACTTCCATCACCTGTGTTACAAGGTCTCATGACCTACATAGTTAATGTTTTCCTCAAGTATTAGTGTCACAAAATGATTGAAAAGGAACATGCTATGCCTCACTGAGATACACCTGATGGTATTATCCAGTGCTAGAAACCCAGGCTTCATCAATCCTTGACATCCTTCTTCCACATTTTCAACTCCAGCCAATCGGCAACTGAGTTCTGCTGATTTCACTCCCTAACTCTGTGATTCCCTCCATGTGTCTGCACATTAGAACCATCTGGAGATCTTTAAAAAATTCCAAAGGCCAGGCCACATCCAGATCAATTAAATCACAGCTTTATTTATTTATTTATTTTTTTGAACCTTCCCAAATGACTCCAGACAAATTTGGAAACCAGTTTCTTCAATATTTTCAAATCTGACTTCTCTCCATCCCTACTACCATGGCCCTAGTCCTTTCTCATTTGGATGACTGACCAGCTCCCTCTTTGGTCACTGTGCTTATAATCTTTTCCCTCTCATATTTATTCTGTCCACAGAAACCCACTGACCTCCCAGAAATGCAAATCTGGTTATGTAACTACTCTGCTTCCAGCTCTCCCACAGCCCCCCACCCCCACATCTAAAGCATCGCTTCCCAACCCTTTCTTCCCCCTGCCCCCACGGCATCCACCAGCATAACACCCATCCTCAGCGAGTCTTATACATGGCGATTTTCAACCCTGGGGGAGGAGCATCTGAATATTGGAGAAAGACCCACAGCTTGTGCAACTTGCAAAACAATTTTCTCCTCCACCCCCTTTTTCTTCTTTCCCCCTTCCCTCATTCTGATGTGTGCTCTCCAGCCAAAGGGATTAAACCTTATGTGGAATACAGGACCACCTTTTTTATCTGCCCTATCTCCATGATCTCATCATCTGCCTTGTTACTTTTGCTACTTAGGCTCCCAACTTCTGAAAGTTCCTGGTATAAATGATGTTGTTCCCATCTTTTATGCCTTTTGCTTATTTCTATTCTTTCTCTTTGGAATGCCTCCCCTTTAACCTTTTTCTGTAGTGCTTTCCCTTAAACTAACTTGACATTTTGAAACCAACCATTAAGTCAACCCTGTGGTCACCTCTGCAAAGCCTTCTCTGACTCACTACTCCAGCCAGGTTGGGACCGACACTTCTTTCATTATCAAAGATCCTGTGTACTTGTTTTATTAATTTTGCAATGTTGTACTAGCAATACCTGTTTTAAGGGATCCATATTCACCATTCTCTTTTTCTAGAATTGTAATTTTTTTCTTTTTAAAAATAATTTTTTTAATGCCATTATAATTAATGTACAGTGTTATATTGGTTTCAGGTATACAATACAGTGATTCAGCAATTCTATACATTACTCAGGGATCACCACATAAGTGCACTCTTTTTTTTTTTTTTTAAATTTACATCCAAGTTAGTTAGCATATAGTGCAACAATGATTTCAGGAGTAGATTCCTTAATGTCGCTTACCCATTTAGCCCATCCCTCCACCCATAACCCTTTCAGTAACCCTCTGTTCTCCATGTTTAAGAGTTTCTTATGTTCTGTCCCGCTCCCTGTTCTTATGTTATTTTTCCTTCCCTTCCCTTGTGTTCATCTGTTCTGTGTCTTAAAGTCCTCATATGCGTGAAGTCATATGATATTTGTCTTTCTCTGACTAATTTCACTTAGCGTAATACCCTCTAGTTCCATCCACATAGTTGCAACAGCAAGATTTCATTCTTTTTGATTGCTGAGTAATACTCCATTGTGTGTGTGTATATATATATATATGTATATATACCACATCTTCTTTATCCATTCATCCATCGATGGACATTTGGGCTCTTTCCATACTTTGGCTATTGTTGATAGTGCTGCTGTAAACATGGGGGTGCATGTGCCCCCTTTGAAACAGCATACCTGTATCCTTTGGATAAATACCTAGTAGTGCAATTACATGGTCGTAGGGAATTTCTATTTTTAATTTTTTGAGGAACCTCCATACTGTTTTCCAGAGTGGCTGCACCAGTTTTCATTCCCACCAGCAGTGCAAAAGAGATCCTCTTTCTCCGCATCCTTGCCAACATCTGTTGTTGCCTGAGTTGTTAAAGTTAGCCATTCTGACGGGTGTGAGGTGACATCTCATTGTGGTTTTGATTTGTATTTCCCTGATGATGAGTGATGTTGAGCACTCTTTCATTTGTCAGTTGGCCATCTGGATGTATTCTTTGGAGAAGTGTCTATTCATGTCTTTAGCCTATTTCTTCACTGGATGATTTGTTTTTTGGGTGTTGAGTTTGAGAAGTTCTTTGTAGATTTTGGATACTAACCCTTTATCCGATATGTCATTTGCAAATATCTTCCCCCATTCTGTCAGTTGCCTTTTAGTTTTGCTGATTGTTTCCTTCGCTGTGCAGAAGCTTTTTATTTTGATGAGGTCCCAATAGTTCATTTTTGCTTTTGTTTCCCTTGCCTCTGGAGACTTGTTGAGTAAGAAGTTGCTGCAGCCAAGATCAAAGAGGTTTTTGCCTGCTTTCTCCTTGAGGATTTTGATAGCTTCCTGTCTTACATTGAGGTCTTTCATCCACTTTGAGTTTATTTGTGTGTATGGTGTACAAAAGTGGTACAGGTTCATTCTTCTGCATGTCGCTGTCCAGTTTTCCCAGCACCACTTGCTGAAGAGACTGTCTTTATTCCATTAGATCCCATTAGATATTCTTTCCTGCTTTGTCAAAGATTAGTTGGCCATACGTTTGTGGGTCCATTTCTGGGTTCTCTATTCTGTTCCATTGATCTGAGTGTCTGTTCTTGTGCCAGTACCATACTGTCTTAATGATTACAGTTTTGTAATACAACTTGAAGTCCAGGATTGTGATGCCTCCTTTTTTTTTTTTTTCAGGATTTCTTTGGCTATTCGGGGTCTTTTCTGGTTCCACACAAATTTTAGGATTGTTTGTTCTAGCTCTGTGAAGAATACTGGTGTTATTTTGATAGGGATCGCGTTGAATATGCAGATTGCTTTGGGTAGCATCAACATTTTAACAGTATTTGTTTTTCCTATCCAGGAGCATGGAATCTTTTTCCATTTCTTTGTGTCTTCTTCAATTTCTTTCATAAGCTTTCTATAGTTTTCAGCATATAGATTTTTCACCTCTTTGATTAGATTTATTCCTAGGTATTTTATAGTTTTGGTGCAATTGTAAATGGGATCAATTCCTTGATTTCTCTTTCTGTCACTTCATTGTTGGTGTATAGGAATGCAACCGATTTCTGTGTATTGATTTTATATCCTGCAACTTTGCCAAATTCATGAATCAGTTCTAGCAGTTTTTTGGTGGAATCTTTTGGGTTTTCCATATAGAGTATCATGTCATCTGTGAAGAGTGAAACTTTGACCTCCTCCTGGGCTATTTGGATGCCTTTTATTTCTTTGTGTTGTCTGATTGATGAGGCTAAGACTTCCAATACTATTTTAGATAACAGTGGTGAAAGTAGACATCCCTGTCTTGTTCCTGACCTTAGGGGGAAAGCTCTCAGTTTTTCCCCATTGAGGATGATATTAGCGTTGGATCGCTTATATATGGCTTTTATGATCTCGAGGTATGCTCCTTCTATCCCTACTTTCTTGAGGGTTTTTATCAAGAAAGGATGCTGTATTTTGTCAAATGCTTTCTCTGCATCTATTGAGAGGATGATATGGTTCTTGTCCTTTCTTTTATTGATGCGATGGTCACATTGATTGTTTTGCAGATATTGAACCAGCCTTGCATCCCAGGTATAAATCCCACTTGGTTGTGGTAAATGATTTTTTTAATGTATTGTTGGATCTGGTTGGCTAATATCTTGTTGAGGATTTTTGCATCCATGTTCATCAGGGAAATTGGTCTATAGTTCTCCTTTTTAGTGCGGTATTCATCTGGTTTTGGAATCAAGGTAATGTTGGCTTCATAGAAAGAGTTTGGAAGTTTTCCTTCCATTTCTATTTTTTGGAACAGATCCAAGACAATAGGTGTTAATTCTTCCTTAAGTGTTGGTAGAATTCCCCTGGAAAGCCATCTGGCCCTGGACTCTTGTTTTTTGGGAGATTTTTGATAACTAATTCGATTTCTTTAGATTATAGGTCTGTTCAAATTTTCTATTTCTTCCTGTTTCAGTTTTGATAGTGTATATATTTCTAGGAATTTGTCCATTTCTTCCAGATTGCCTATTTTATTGGCATATAATTGCTCATAATATTCTCTTATTATTGTTTTTATTTCTGCTGTGTTGGTTGTGATCTCTCCTCTTCCATTCTTGATTTTACTTATTTGGGTCCTTTCCTTTTTCTTTTTGATCAAGTGGCTAGTGATTTTTCAATTTTGTTAATTCTTTAAGAGAACCAGCTTCTGGATTCATTGACATGTTCTACTGTTTTTTTTTGGTTTTGATAGCATTAATTTCTGCTCTAATCTTTGTTATTTCCTGTCTTCTGCTGGTTTTGGGTTTTATTTGCTGTTCTTTTTCCAGCTCTTTAAGGTGTAAGGTTAGATTGTGTATCTGAGACCTTTCTTCCATCTTTAGGAAGGCCTAAATTGCTATGTAATTTCCTCTTATGACTGCCTTTGCTGCGTCCCAGAGGTTTTGGGTTTTGGTGTTAACATTTTCATTGGCTTCCATGTACTTTTTAATTTCCTCTTTAAATTCTTGGCTAGCCCATACATTCTTTCGTAGGATATTCTTTAGTCTCCAAGTATTTGTTACCTTTCCAAATTTTTTCTTGTGGTTGATTTTGAGTTTCATAGCGTTGTGGTCTGAAAATATGCATGATATGATCTCGATCTTTTTGTACTTACTTAGGGCTGATTTGTTTCCCAGCATGTGGTCTATTCTAGAGAATGTTCCATGTGCACTGGAGAAGAATGTATATTCTGCTGCTTTAGGATGAAATGTTCTGAATATATCTGTTAATTCCATCTGGTCCAATGTGTCATTCAAAGCCATTGTTTCCTTGTTGAGTTTCTGATTAGATTATCTGTCCATTGCTGTGACTGGGGTGTTGAAGTCCTCTACTATTATGGTATTATTATCAATGAATTTATGTTTGTGATTAATTGATTTATATATTTGGGTGCTTTCACATTTGGAACATAAATATTTACAATTGTTAAGTCTTCTTGGTGGATAGACCCCTTAATTATGATATAATGCCCTCTTTCATCTCTTGATTCAGTCTTTATTTTAAAGTCTAGATTGCCTGATATAAGTATGGCTACTCCGGCTTTCTTTTGTCAACCATTAGCATGATAGATGCTTCCCCATCTCCTGACTTTCAATCTGAAGGTGTCTTTAGGTCTAAAGTGGGTCTTTTGTAAACAACATATACATGGGTCTTGTTTTCTTATCCATTCTGTTACCCTATGTCTTTTGATTGGAGCATTTAGTCCATTGACATTTAGAGTGAGTACTGAAAGATATGAATTTATTGTCATTATGTTGCTTGTAGAGTTGGAGTTTCTGGTGGTGTTCTCTGGTCTTTTCTAGTCTTTGTTGCTGTTGGTATTTATGTATGTACGTATGTATGTGTGTATGTTTGTATGTATTTTCATCTTTTCTCCCCTCAGAGAGTCCCCCTTAAAATTTCTTACAGGGATGATTTAGTGGTCATGACCTCCTTTAATTTTTGTTTGTTTGGGAAACACTTAATCTCTCCTATTTTGAATGACAGCCTAGCTGGATAAAGAATTCTTGGCTGCATATTTTTCTGTTTCAGCACATTGAATATATCCTGCCACTCCTTTCTGGACTGCCAAGTTTCTGTGGATAGGTCTGCTGCAAACCTGATCTGTCTTACCTTGTAGGTTAAGGACTTTCTTTCCCTTGCTGCTTTCAGGATTCTTTCCTTGCCTGAGTATTTTGTGAATTTGACTATGATATGCCTTGTTGATGGTCAGTTTTTGTTGAATCTAATGGGAGTCCTCTGTGCTTCCTGGATTTTGATGTCTGTGTCTTTCCCCAGGTTAGGAAAGTTTTCCACTATGATTGTTCACATAACCCTTCTACCCCTTTTTCTCTCTCTTCATCTTCTGGGACCCTATGATTCTGATGTTTTTCCTTTTTAACGAGTCACTGATTTCTCTAATTCTTAAATCCTGCTCTTTTGCCTTAGTGTCCCTCTTTCTTCCTGCTTCATTATTCTCCATAAGTTTATTCTCTATATCACTGATTCTCTGCTCTGCCTCATCTATCCTTGCCTCCATGGCATCCATTGAGATTGCAGCTCAGTTATAGCATTTTTTATTTCATCCGGACTAGCTTTTACTTCTTTTATATCTGCAGAAAGGGATTCTAATCTATTTTCGACTCCAGCTAGTATTCTTATTATCGTGATTCTAAATTCTGGTTCAGACATCTTGCTTGTGTCTGTGTTGGTTAAGTCCCTGGCTGTCGCTTCTTCCTAATCTTTCTTTTGAGGTGAATTCCTTCGTTTTGTCATTTTGAAGGGAGAAAAGGAATTAATGAGGTTAAAAAAATTAAAATTAAACAATTAAAATTAAAAAATTAAAAACAACACACCCACAAAAAAAAATCAAGTCAATGATGCTAAATCCTAGGTGTGTTTGGTCTGGGTGTTGAAAGGGGCTTGATAGAGAAAAAAGGGGGGAAAAGAGAAAGAAAAAATCATTTGAAAATTCGAAAAAATGAATACACTGAAATAGAATATAATGAAATGATGGCAGTAAAATAGAATTTGAAAAAATTTACACAAAAGTAAAAAATGTAGTAGAAAAAAATTAAAGAAACATATTTTTAATAAACATTGAAGGGGTGCCTGGGTGGCTCAGTCAATTAAGCATCTGACCTCTGCTCAGGTCATGATCTTGCAGTCGGTGAGTTGGAGCCCCACATCTGGCTCTGTGTTGACAGCTCAGAGCCTGGACCCTGCCTCGGATTCTATGTCTTCCTCTCTCTCTCTGCTTCTCCCCTACTCATGCTCTGTCTCTCTCTGTATCCAAAATAAATTTTTAAAAAATTTAAAAAAATTGAAAATAAAAATAATTTTTTCTCTTTCTGTATTCAAGAAAAAGAAAAGAAACAAAAAAGAGAAAAAAGAAAAGAAAATTGAATAGATGGATCAGCGAACAGACTGAAATAAGATTGAAATTACTTCGTTTTTCCCTAGAAGTCAAACTATGAAGCGCTTTATAGTTCATAAACCAAGCAGGCAGAGAGACTTGTGTTCCTGAAGAGTGAGGTTGGCCCAGTTTGGCGGGGCTTAGTGCAATGGCTCCATTATCCACTAGATGGCGCTGCTTAGCTTCCTGGGATGGATTGTTGTGGCGCTTTTAGGTGTATGTGCACATGCGAGGGAGCAGTGAAAATGGCGTCGTCCAGCTACACAGTCTCTACTATCAGAACTCTGTTCCCAGTCAGCAATCGCGCACCCGTCCTTTGTCTTCAGCTTCCATCCACTCCCTGCTTTTACACTGTTGTGACCAAGCCCCAGGCAGCACCTCCCTCCTTAGTTTTATCTCAGATGCGGCTGTTTTTCCTGACCGCTTACTTCTGAAGGATTGTGGATTTGACCCGTTCTGCCCCTCTGCGGGAGGGTGTCATGGAGCAATGGCCGGGTGCCAGCCACACCAAGGAACATTCGTGGGACCGTACTGATGCCCAGAGATTGTGGCTGGGTGCCAGCCCGCCCCAGAAAAAGTTCACGCGATTGTGTAGCAGCAGCATTTCAGGGATTATGGCAAATCACAACACGCAACTGGCACCAGGCTTCACCCGCAACAACCTTGTTCTAGCACCAGCAAATGTGGCTGTTCTCCCAGGTCCACTGGTGCCTTTGCCTTTGGGGGACCCACACAGCCTCTACCAGATGTTCTTCCAGCAGGGGAACTGCCTCTCTCTGTATGGCTCGAAGACTCCGGGACTTCACTCTGCTCCTGAGGATTCGCCCTTCTCACCAGAGCACCACCAGGTATTGAGCTACGGAGTTGCAGACCTGTACTCCCCCTGTTTATAGTCTTAATCGAATTTAAACCCTCTCCTTTCTCCTTTCTCCATTTTTAGTTCAGTCCATGTGGCTGGTTCCACTTTTCCACTTTCTCTCCAGCTGCTTTGGGGGGGGTGCTTTTCCTGTACTCTCCCCCCATCTCTGTCCTCTCTCCGCAAGCAAAAACGGTTCCCTGCCCTCCGTGGCTTCTCTCTCCTCCAGTTCACCTGTCTGTGCTGCGTACCTGATGAGTTCTGTGGTTCAGGTTGTGTAGATTGTTGTGTTAATCCTCATATCAGTTTTCTAGGTGTGCAGGATGGTTTAGTGTTGATCTGGCTATATTTCATGGATGAGAGACACAAAAAAACTTTCATGCTGTTCCGCCATCTTGGCTCCACTGAATTGCAATTTTTATAATACTTTGATAACACTTTTTAATACTTTGAACTCAAGTAATTTGTAGCAGGACATTGTGATTACCAGAAGCTAGAGTCATAAAATATTGATATTGGAAGGGGCTTTTAAATGCATTTTGTTCAATCACTAAAGTTTTGTTTATATCACGTTTAGTAAATTTGAGGAGGTGCTATTACCCAAATGGAAATATCCCAACATATTTTGGGAATAAAAAATTCTAGTATATGCTGGAGAAATTAACAGAAAAGGGTAGATGAAGCCTCCAAGGGAAAGAGTTTAGACAGAAGACAAAGGACAGACAGACCCATCATTACACAAAACCTGCCTTCAGAAAACATGAAGTGATTAAGAGATACCAGTTCAGGAGACAGAAGATTTGCAGAAGGAGAACCAGTGTACCGTTATAAAAAAACAGAGAAAGGAGTGTTTTAAGAAACAGGGGGTGACTATGGAGACAGTAGCCCAAGAGGCTTAGACGGCAGTGGTCCCATAAAGTTCCTTTCGGATGCGATGCCTGCTCCTAGGAAGCAGATCCACTGAGGAAGAATATGAACCTCCAAGAAATCAGACTGGACAAATTTACGGGACCCCAACCTCTCCAACCAGAACCTAAACCCAAGTAGTTCTTGCCCTTCTTTGGGGACTCAGAAACTTTTTGCAATTGTAAAAAAAACTATTGACTCTGTCCTCAGAAAAATACATGTAGGTGCATATGCACACATTTTCACATATAATTGCTCATACTTCATTCTACTACCCACCCGAAACCATCCCTAGTGAAGCTTCTACATTGACCCCCACATTAGCACACATTGTTCTCCTGTCAGTGCCAAGGCTTGCTTGAATAATGAGGACAGGTGGTCTACTTGAGGATTAAGAACTATTTCTTCCTGCTCAAATCTTAGGTGGACTAAACCTGTAGAGGCCTTAGAAATTCTCTGTAGTGCTTTACTCAGCACTAGACTAACTAGATGTACCCCTAGGTGCTCCTAAGACTGCCCAGTCTGCAGATTGAACATTTTCCTGGATTCCTGTCTGTTGACCAACCACGTCACTCAGTTAGACTCGCTAGCCACCATGCTTCTCTGTGATTCAGCTTCTGAAAAGGCCTCCTTCCGAATTTTAACCAGCAACCATGACATACCTCATGTCCACCTGTCTGGCTTCTGCCTTCCATGTCTTTTAAATGACTCACCCTCATTTATTCCTTCTTCAAATTATAGAATTTAGAGAGGCAATGAAAAAACATTCTGGTTTGTAGAAATAGAAAAACAGGTGTTTAAATTTTTATGAGAAAGGGAGCAGAGTTAGAGCCAAACTTTGTCAATCTCAGCCCAATAGAATTGCAGTGGCATGGAAAATTCAAAGCATTGGACAATTCTTAAAAATACTAAATTTGTGATTTATCTTGTTAAGTTATTCTGTCCTCCTGATTTTCTTAGGAATGTTTTTACAATAACTAGATGGAGAGTGGACATGTTGGGAAACCGCCCTGGGATACAACATGTACTTTGATCCATGCATGTTGTTAGTAATGGGAACTGGATTTCTCTTCAAGAGAGAATTTTAGAGTTTGATAAATAATGGCGATTTCTGGGGCACCTGGAAGGCTCGGTCAGTTGAGTGTCTGACTTTGGCTGGGGTCATGATCTCACAGCTTGTGGTTTCGGGCCTCACATAGGGTTCTGTGCTGACAGCTCTGAGCCTGGAGCCTGCTTTGGATTCTGTCTCCCTCTCCCTCTGCCCCTCTTGCAACTTGCACTCTGTCTGTCTGTCTCTCAAAATACAAATAAATGTAAAAAAAAAATAGCAATTTTTTAAAGTGGAACATGAGGGCACCTGGGTGGCTCAGTTGGTTAAGTGTCCAACTTCGGCTTAGGTAATCATCTCATGGCTCATGAATTTGGACCCTGTGTCGGACTCTGTGCTGACAGCTCAGAGCCTAGAGCCTGCTTCAGATTCTGTGTCTCCTTCTCTCTCTGCCCACCCTACCCACACTCTCTCTTTCTCTCAAAAATAAATAAACATTAAAAAAAATTAAAAATAAAGTGAAACGTGAGCTTTGGGTAAAAAAAAATGTGAGTGTGAAAAAAGTTTAGCAATGATTATTTTAGTTACTTGTATGTTTGATTTTTAAGGGAGTATGAATCTGGATAAAGAATTAAAAATGCTGCCCCTGCTGCACAATGAGATTTTTAGGGTGATAGCTCTGAGCTATCTGGTCCTGTGGTATTGGATTACAAAACTTATAGAGTTGTATACCATAGCCTTTACTGCCTGCAAAACACAAAACAGCCCAGATGTCAAGGGAATTCAGAATGGAATGCAGGCTGTGACAAATGAATCTAACTATATTATAAATATAGGGCATAGTCTCCCTGAAGGGTGTGGGAAAGAAAGGAGTTGACCCAAATAACTCAGGAAAATTGTGTTTTGCCTAGATTCTGTAAGGATAAAGGCAAAAAGAACTGTAAAAAAGCACTGGCGAATTTGTTTCTCTCAGGGGGTACAGTTCAGCAACTCTGACACCATTTTCCACGTTTGCTAGGGTTGAAAAAAATAAGTAAATATATCTTAGATGGTTAAGAATCAGGTGGCAGGTTATTTACTGTTAGAGAAAAAAAGTGACAAATCTGCCGGCTGGGGTAGGGGTTAGGGTTTCCCATACGAATAGGTCAGTACAGATATAAATATAGATATATGTGTTTACAGTGGTTACTATGATGCACATATTTCCCAGCTCTGTTCCTTGGGAGGGTTGAGAAGCAATGGCACCCAGTAGCAACCAGCACACCCAAGATCTTGTTTTCTTAATGCTAGTCTTCAGTAAAAGGAACCAGGACTCTTTGGAGAAATGGCTGCTGGTTTTTAGGACTGGGCAGGAAAGACACAAGATAAGCCTGGAGTATCTTATAGTATTAGAAAGTAAGGGGGTGAGGAGGAGATGAGGGCATATCAGAAGGACATGGGCCAACCAGAAGGAGCTGCTGATGGCCAAAGCTGTAACAACTTGAGTAACAAATGACAATCATTGGATTATCTAAAAAATAAAATAAATATCCATAGATTCATGTCCGTTGAGACTGAATAAATAAGTAAATAAAGAAGTGTGCACACTGGGGAGGGACAAATCTTATCCACAAGGAATGAGGGAAATAGAAATCAACAGAAATCACCAATAGAACACCATAGTGGTAAATGCTGCAGGCAAGATCCCCTGATGATTGCCAAAGTCAGCCAAGGAAACTTTAAGAAAAACCTGAATATCAGCCTAGTTTCAAACTATCTCCCCTCCAAAGAGTCATTCCCTGCTGTAGTGGTTTTCATATAGTTTTAAATGTTTTGATATTCTCCCCTCCAGGAGGTGGAGACTAATTCCTCTTCCCATGACTGTGGGCTGTACTTAGTGTCTCACTTCTAGGGAAGAGAATATAGAGAAATCTGGCTGAAGTCACCTGAACCAAGTGATCACGGTTAATCTTACTGGTTGATATGGACTCCCTGGTCTGATGTTACTGGAACTGCAGTGTCACCTCTGTGGAATTCTTCCCTCCGACCCAGAAGGTCTGTATAATCATGAGAGAACACCAGATGAGTCTGAATGGAGAGCTGTGCTACAGGAAAGCTAATCACTACTCTTCAAAACAAAGTTACAAAAGAGAAGGAAAGACTGAGAAACCATCACAGGTTGAACCCAAGGAAAGAAACCAAATGCAGCGAGGTACCGTGGATTGGACCCTGGAACAGAAACCTGAATAAAACCCACAGTGTGGTTAATAGTATTGTACCAGTGTTAATTTATTATTTTTGATACATGTACCATAATTATACAAATGTTTATAAATGGTTGTGTAAATATACCAGAGTTATATCTAAAGGAATGATGGGTGAAAGTTATATGGAAACTCTTGATACTGTATTTTCTTTTTGTTTTGTTTTTATAACTCTAAAGTTCTTTTAATATAAAAAAAACATGCTGCTCCTGAAGTTCATACATGAAAATTCAGAGATTTGGGGTTTTTTTTTAATTTTTATAAATATTGTATATTTTGTTATTTTTCCATTTTAACATGATAACTTGTCATTTGGTAGAAGAGTATTTAAACATAATTCTTAGTACCTGGAATTTATTTAAAGTAAGGGCTTTATCTCACTTTACTTTTGGTCTTTTTTTTTAATATAACTTTATTTTTTATTTTTTAAAATTTACATCCAAATTAGTTAGTATATAGTGAAGCAATGATTTCAGTAGATTCCTTAATGCCCCTTACCCATTTGGCCCATCCCTCCCCCCCAACCCTTCCAGCAACCCTCAGTTTGTTCTCCATATTTACGAGTCTCTTATGTCCCCCTCCCTGTTTTTCTGTTATTTTTGTTTCCCTTCCCTTATGTTCATCTGTTTTGTCTCTTAAAGTCCTCATATGAGTGAAGTCATATGGTTTTTGTCTTTCTCTGACTGACTAATTTCACTTGGCATAATACCCTCCAGTTCCATCCACATAGTTGCAAATGGCAAGATTTCATTCTTTTTGATTGCCGAGTAATACTCCATTGTATATATACACACCACATCTTCTTTATCCATTCATTCATCGATGGACATTTGGGCTCTTTCCATACTTTGGCTATTGTTGACAGTGCTGCTGTAAACATGGGGGTGCATGTGTCCCTTCGAAACAGCACACCTGTATCCCTTGGATAAATGCCTAGTAGTGCAATTGCTGGGTTGTAGGGTAGTTCTATTTTTAGTTTTTTGAGGAACCTCCATACTGTTTTCCAGAGTGGCTGCATCAGCTTGCATTCCCGCCAACAATGCAAAAGAGATCCTCTTTCTCCGCATCCTTGCCAACATCTGTTGTTGCCTGAGTTATTAAAGTTAGCCATTCTGACAGGTGTAAGGTGATATCTCATTGTGGTTTTGGTTTATATTTCCCTGATGATGAGTGATGTTGAGCACTCTTTCATTTGTCAGTTGGCCATCTGGATGTATTCTTTGGAGAAGTGTCTATTCATGTCTTTAGCCTATTTCTTCACTGGATGATTTGTTTTTTGGGTGTTGAGTTTGAGAAGTTCTTTGTAGATTCTGGATACTAACCCTTTATCCGATATGTCATTTGCAAATATCTTCCCCCATTCTGTCAGTTGCCTTTTAGTTTTGCTGATTGTTTCCTTCGCTGTGCAGAAGCTTTTTATTTTGATGAGGTCCCAATAGTTCATTTTTGCTTTTGTTTCCCTTGACTCCAGAGATGTATTGAGTAAGAATTTGCTGCAGCCAAGATCAAAGAGGTTTGTGTCTGCTTTCTTCTCAAGGATTTTGATGGCTTCCTGTCTTACATTTAGGTTTTTCATCCACTTTGAGTTTATTTTTGTGTATAGTGTAAGAAAGTGGTCCACGTTCATTCTTATGCATGTTGCTGTCCAGTTTTCCCAGCACCACTTGCTGAAGAGACTGTCTTTATTCCATTGGATATTCTTTCCTGCTTTGTCAAAGATTAGTTGCCCATATGTTTGTGGGTCCATTTTTGAGTTCTCTATTCTATTCCATTGATCTGAGTGTCTGTTCTTGTGCCAGTACCATACTGTGTTGATGATTACAGCTTTGTAGTATAGCTTGAAGTCTGGGATTGTGATGCCTCCTGCTTTGGTTTTCTTTTTCAGGATTTCTTTGGCTATTTGAGGTCTTTTCTGGTTCCATAGAAATTTCCAACTAGATTATTTGTTCTAGTTCTGTGAAAAATGCTGGTGTTACTTTGACAGGGATCACGTTGAATATGTAGACTGCTTTGGGTAGTATCAACATTTTAACAATATTTGTTCTTCCTATCCAGGAGCATGGAATCTTTTTCCATTTCTTTCTGTCTTCTTCAATTTCTTTCATAAGCTTTCTATAGTTTTCAGCATATAGGTTTTTCACCTCTTTGATTAGACTTATTCCTAGGTATTTTATGGGTTTTGGTGCAATTGTAAATGGGATCAGTTCCTTGATTTCTCTTTCTGTCACTTCATTGTTGGTGTATAGGAATGCAACCGATTTCTGTGTATTGATTTTATATCCTGCAACTTTGCCAAATTCATGAATCAGTTCTAGTAGTTTTTTGGTGGAATCTTTTGGGTTTTCCATATAGAGTATCATGTCATCTGTGAAGAGTGAAACTTTGACCTCCTCCTGGGCTATTTGGATGCCTTTTATTTCTTTGTGTTGTCTGATTGATGAGGCTAAGACTTTACTATGTTGAATAACAGTGACGAGAGGAGACATCCCTGTCTTGTTCCTGACCTTAGGGGGAAAGCTCTCAGTTTTTCCCCTTTGAGGATGATATTAGCGTTGGATCGCTTGTATATGGCTTTTATGATCTTGAGGTATGCTCCTTCTATCCCTACTTTCTTGAGGTTTTTTATCAAGAAAGGATGTTCTCTGCATCTATTGAGAGGATCATATGGTTCTTGTCCTTTCTTTTACTGATGTGATGAATCATGTTAATTGTTTTGCAGGTATTGAACCAACCCTGCATCCCAGGTATAAATCCCACTTGGTTGTGGTGAATAATTTTTTTAATGTATTTTTGGATCCAGTTGGCTAATATCTTGCTGAAGATTTTTGCATCCATGTTCATCAGGGAAATTGGTCTATAATTCTCCTTTTTAGTCGGGTCTCTGTCTGGTTTTGGAATCAAGGTAATGCTGGCTTCATGAAAGAGTTTGGAAATTTTCCTTCCATTTCTATTTTTTGAAACAGTTTCAAGAGAATAGGTGTTAATTCTTCCTTAAATGTTTGGTAGAATCCCCTGGAAAGCCATCTGGCCCTGGACTCTTGTTTTCTGGCAGATTTTTGATTACTAATTTGATTTCCTTACTGGTTATGGGTCTGTTCAAATTTTCTATTTCTTCCTGTTTCAGTTTTGGTAGTGTATGTGTTTCTAGGAATTTGTCCATTTCTTCCAGATTGCCTATTTAATTGGCTTATAATTGCTCATAATATTCTCTTATTATTGTTTTTATTTCTGTTGTGTTGGTTGTGATCTCTCCTCTTCCATTCTTGATTTTACTTATTTGGGTCCTTTGTTTTTTCTTCTTGATCGATTTGGTTAGTGGTTTATCAATTTTGTTAATTCTTTCAGAGAACCAGCTTCTGGTTTCATTGATCTGTTCTAGTTTTTTTTTTTGTTTTTGATAGCTTTAATTTCTGCTCTAATCTTTATTATTTCCTGTTTTCTTCTGGTTTTGGGTTTTATTTGCTGTTCTTTCTCCAGCTCCTTAAGGCATAAAGTTAGGTTGTGTATCTGAGATCTTTCTTCCTTCTTTAGGAAGGCCTGGATTCCTATATACTTTCCTCTTATGACTGCCTTTGCTTCATCCCAGAGGTTTTGGGTTTTGGTGCTTTCATTTTCATTGACTTCCATATACTTTTTAATTTCTTCTTTAACTGCTTGGTTAGCCCATTCATTCTTTAGTAGGATGTTCTTCAGTCTCCAAGTATTTGTTACTTTTCCAAATTTTTTCTTGTGGTTGATTTCGAGTTTTATAGCATTGTGGTCTGAAAATATGCATGATATGATCTCGATCTTTTTGTACTTACTTAGGGCTGATTTGTGTCCCGGTATATGGTCTATTCTGGAGACCGTTCCATGTGCACTGGAGAAGAATGTATATTCTGCTGCTTTAGGATGAAATGTTCTGAATATATCTGTTAAGTCCATCTGGCCCAGTGTCTCATTCAAAGCCATTGTTTTCTTGTTGATTTTTTGACTAGATGATGTGTCCATTGTTGTGAGTGGGGTGTTGAAATCTCCTACTATTATGGTATTACTATTGATGAGTTTCTTTGTTTGTGATTAATTGATTTATATATTTGGGTGCTGCCACATTTGGCGCATACATGTTTACAATTGTTAGGTCTTCTTGGTCTATAGACCCCTTGATTATGATATAATGCTCTTCTGCATCTCTTGATACAGTCCTTATTTTAAAGTCTATATTGTCTGATATAAGTATGGCTACTCCGGCTTTCTTTTGTTGACCATTAGCATGATAGATAGTTCTCCATCCCCTTATTTTCAATCTGTAGGTGTCTTTAGGTCAAAGTGGGCGTCTTGTAAACAGCATATAGTTGGGTCTTGTTTTCTTATCCATTCTGTTACCCTATGTCTTTTGATTGGAACATTGAGTCCATTGACGTTTAGAGTGAGTACTGAAAGATACGAATTTATTGCCATTATGATGCTTGTAGAGTTGGAGTTTCTGGTGGCATTCTCTGGTCCTTTCTAATCTTTTGTTGCTTTTGGTATTTATTTATTTATATTTATATATATTTTTTCATCTTTTCTCCCCTCTGAGAGTCCCCCTTAAACTTTCTTGCAGGCCTGGTTTAGTGATCACAAACGCCTTTAATTTTTGTTTGTCTGGGAAACTTTTTATCTCTCCTTCTATTTTGAATGACAGCCTTGCTGGATAAAGAATTCTTGGCTGCATATTTTTCTGATTCAGCACACTGAATATATCCCACCACTTCTTTTTGGCCTGCCAAGTTTCTGCAGATAGGTCTGTTGCAAACCTGATCTGTCTTCCCTTGTAGGTTAGGTACTTTTTTTCCTTTGCTGCTTTCATGATTTTCTCCTTGCCTGAGTATTTTGTGAATTTGACTATGATATGCCTTGTTGACAGTTGGTTTTTGTTGATTCTAATGGGAGTCCTCTGTGCTTCCTGAATTTTGATGTCTGAGCCTTTCCCCAGGCTAGGATAGTTTTCTACTGTGATTTGCTCACATAACCCCTCTACCCCTATTTCTCTCTCTTCCTCTTCTGGGACCCCCATGATTCTGATGTTGTTCCTTTTTAATGAGTCAGTGATTTGTCTAATTCTTAAATTGTGCTCTTTTGCCTTAATCTCCCTCTTTTTTTCTGCTTCATTATTCTCTATAAGTTTGTCCTCCATATTGCTGATTCTCTGTTCTGCCTCATCCATCCTTGCCTCCACTGCATCCATCTGTGATTGCAGCTCAGTTATAGAATTTTAAATTTCATTCTGGCTATTTTTTACTTCTTTCATCTCTGCAGAAAGGGATTCTAATCTATTTTTGACTCCAGCTAGTATTCTTATTATCATGATTCTAAATTCTGATTCAGACATCTTGCTTGTGTCTGTGTTGGTTAAATCCCTGGCTGCTGTTTCTTCGTGCTCTTTCTTTTGGGGTGAATTCCTTCGTTTTGTCATTTTGAAGGGATAAAAGGAATTAATGAGGTAGAAAAATTGAAATTAAAAAAATTGAAATTAAAAAATATTAAAATTAAAAATTAAACACACACACACACACATACACACAGAAATTGAATAGGTGATGCTAGATCCTAGGTGTGTTTTGGTCTGAGTGTAGAAAGTGGTTTGACAGATTAGAGAAACAAACAAAAAAAGGGAGGGGGGAGGAAATTGTTAGAGAATTTGAAAAAATGAATACACTCAAGTAGACTAAAATACACAAATGTAGAGAATATAGTAGAAAAAATTATCTAAAAATACTTTTAATAAAAATTAAAAAGAAATTTGAATTTTTTAGTTTTCTGTATTTAAGAAAAAAGAAAAGAAACAAAAAAGAGAAAAAAGATAAAAAAAAGAAAAAGGAAAAGACAAAAAAAGAAATTGTTTGAAAATTTGAAAAAGCAAATACACTGTAGTAGACTGAAATAAAATGATGGGAGTAAGATAGAAATTGAAAAAATTTACGTAAAAGCAAAAAATATAGTAATAAAAATAAATAAAAATATTTTTAAAAGAAGTTTAAAGTAAAAATGAAGTTTTTTCCTTTCTGCATTCAATAAAAAGAAAAGAAATGAAAAAGAGAAAAAAAGAAAAAGAAAGAAAAAAGGAAATTGTTTGAAAATTTGAAAAAGTGAGTACACTGAAGTAGACTAAAATAAAATGATGGAAGTAAAGTAGAATTTGAAAAAAATTTACACAAAAGTAAAAAACGTAGTAATAAAAATTAAAGACATATTTTTAAGAAAAATTGAAAACAAAAATGAGTTTTTTCTCTTTCTGTATTCAAGAAAAAGAGAAGAATTGTAAAAGAGAAAAAGGAAAAATGGAGAGAAAAAAAATTGAATAGATGAACCTGCTAACAGATTGAAGTATGACTGAAATTGCTTCGTTTTCCCCTAGAGGTCAGTCCTTGTAGCTCTTTATTGTCCATAAAGTAAGCCGGCGGTGCGGTTTGTGTTCTTGAAGAGTGAAGTTGGCCCAGTTGGTCAGGGCTCAGTGTAACATCTCCACTCTCCCCTAGATGGTGCTGCTAGCCTACTGGGGTGGATTGTTGCGGTGCTCATTGGTGCACATACGCATGTGCGGGAGCGGTTCAAAATGGCGCCATCCAGCCACCCAGTCTGTTCTCCAGGATCGGCAAATCGTGCACCAGTCCTCTGTCTTCAGCTCTCATCTACTCCCTGCTTTTCCACTCTCCGTGACCAGGCCCCCGACAGTACCTTTCTCCTGAGTTTTGTCTCAGATGTGGCTGTTTTCCCCGGCCCCTTACTTCCGAAGGACTGCGGCTTTGACCCGCTCTGCTCCTCTGCGGGAGGGTCTCACTGAGTAATGGTGAATGAGCAATGGCCGAATGTCGGCTGCACCCAGGAATGCCCACTGGACCCTGCTGCTGTTGCCAGTGCCCCGAGACTGCAGCCAGGTGCCAGCCTGCCCCAGAAAAAATTGCGAGACAGTGTAGCCTCAGCATTTCAGGGACCATGGAAAATTGCAACACACATCTGGCACCAGGCTTCACCCTCAACAACCTTGCCCCAGCACCAGTGAATGTGGCCACCTTCCCGGGTCTGCTGGGACCAGGTGGCTTCAACAGTCTCTACCAAATGTCCTTCCAGCAGTGGAACCGCTTTTCCCTGTGTGGCCCAAGAACCTCTCCGACCCCAATCTGTTCCTGGGGATTCACCTTTTCCACCAGAGCACCGCCAGGTATGGAGCTGTGGAGTTGCAGCGTTTGCGCTCCCCTTGTGTTACAGTCTTAATGGAATTTAAACCCTCTCCTTTCTCCTTTCTCCCTTTTTAGTTTAGTCCCTGCGGCTGTTTCCAGTTTTCCATTTTCTCTCCGGCTGCTTTTGTGGAGGGGTGTTTTTCCTGTATGCTCCCCGCCCCCCCCCCCCCCCCCCCCAGTCTCTGTCTTCTCTCCACCCCAAAAGGGATTCCCTACCTTTCAGGGCTTCTTGCTCCCCAAATTCAGCTCTTCGTATCATGTACCTGCTGAATTCTGTGGCTCAGGTTGTGCAGATTGTTGTGGTAATCTTCCAATTGGTGTTCTATGTATGTAGGATGGTTTAGTGTTGGTCTGGCTGTATTTCATGGACGCAAGACACACAAAAAGCTTCCATGCCATTCCCCCATCTTGGCTCCTCCTACTTTAGGTCTTAAAAACAGAACTAAAGTCAAAATGAATAATGATCAAGACTAAGGCAAGTTAGGTTATGAATGTGCAGAGACAGCGACATTTCATTCAGTATAAAGCTTTTGCTGAGCAGAGAAGAACTTATGTTTGGAATATTTCCAATGGAGTATCATCCACAGAGAAAAATGCATAATTTCAAATTAAATACATGAAAGGAAACTGTAATTTCATGGTGTCATTGGGGGAGAGAAACAGCCTATTTTTTGTCATAGCTTCTTTTATTTTTGTAAAATGTTTATGTATTTTTGAGACAGAGAGAGAGAGGGAGAGCACAAGCAGGGGAAAGGCAGAGTGGGAGAGGGAGACACAGAATCCAAAGCAGGGTCCACACTCTGAGCCCAACACAGGGCTCAAAACCATGAACCACGAAATCATGACCTGAGCAGAAGTCCAATGGTTAACCGACTGAGCCACCCAGGTGTCCCTAGCGTCTTCTATTGTTTTAAAAATGTGTCTATAGGGGCGCCTGGGTGGCGCAGTCAGTTGAGCGTCCGACTTCAGCCAGGTCACGATCTCGCCCTCTGTGAGTTCGAGCCCCACGTCGGGCTCTGGGCTGATGGCTCAGAGCCTGGAGCCTGCTTCCGATTCTGTGTCTCCCTCTCTCTCTGCCCCTCCCCCGTTCATGCTCTGTCTCTCTCTGTCCCAAAAATAAATAAAAACGTTGAAAAAAAAATTAAAAAAAATGTGTCTATATAATATATATATTTAGGTCAACCAAATTGTTCTTTTGATTAATCCATCTCTAGTGATTTGAAATCATGAAACAATACAGTGAGCTTATAGACTATTGAAAATATTCTGACATGGTTGCACAATGTTGTGCAACTACTGACTCTAGTTATAAAACTTTAATGGCCACAAAAATAAACCCCATTCTATTAAATGGTCACTCTGCATTGTCCCCTCCAGGCAGTCCCTGGCATCCACCTATCTGCTCTTTGTTCTTTGGATTTACCTGATCTGGATATTTCATATAAATGGAATCATACAATATGTGACCTTTTGTGTCTGGCTTCTTTCACTGAGCATAATGTTTTCAAGGTTCATCAGTGTTATAGCATTTATCAGTACTTCTTTTATGGCTAAATAATATTCCATTTTTATGAATATACCACATTTTGTTTATCCATTAATAGGTTGTGGACAATTGGTTGTTTCTACCTTTTTTCCTTTTTTTAAAGTTTTTTTTTTAATTTTTTAATGTTTATTTCTGAGACAGAGAGAGACAGAGCATGAGTGGGGGAGGGGCAGAGAGAGAGGGAGACACAGAATCAGAAGGAGGCTCCAGGCGCAGAGCTGTCAGCACAGAGCCTGACACGGGGCTTGAACTCACAAACCGTGAGATCATGACCTGAGCCGAAGTCAGACCCTCAACTGACTGAGCCACCCAGGTGCCCCTTAAAGTTTTTTTAAAAAATACTTATTTATTTTTGAGAGAGAGAGAGAGAGAGAGCAAGCAGGGGAGGAGCAGAAAGAGAGGGAGACACAGAATTCGAAGCAGGCTCCAGGCTCTGAGTTGTGAGCACGGAGCCCGATATGGGGCTTGAACTCATGAACCGTGAGATCATGATCTGAGCTGAAGTCAGATGCTTGACCAACTGAGCCACCCAGGCACCGCAACCTTTTTTTTTCTTTTTTAAGTTTATATGTTTATTTTGAGAGAGAGAGACAGAGAGTGAGTGGGGGAGGGACAGAGAGGGAGGGAAAGAGAGAATCCCAAGCAGGCTCTGTGCTGTCAGCGCAGAGCCCTATGCAGGGCTCGAACTTACGAAATGCGAGATCATGACCCGGGCTGAAACCGAGAATCGGACACTTAACCGACTGAGCCACCCAGGCATGCTGGTTGTTTCTACCTTTTGAATATTAGGAATAATGCTGCCATCAACATCTGTGTACAAGGTTTTGTTTGAATAAATATCATATTTTTAATACTTTTTATGGATACTAACATTGTTTCAGCCATACTTCTTGACACTGACTATTACCTCCCACCCTGACCTGTTTTATTCACTCGCTTTCTCATCCTGTTTCCATTGGCTTTTGTATTTACATCTTCTGGTATGTAATGGGGGTGAGCATATGCATTTCCTCCATCCTTGTACTTTCTTCCAGCACAGAACTTGAACTAATTAACGAAAACTTTTCTTCGTTTTTCTCAAAAATGTACCTCTACACTAGATTTCTTTCTTTTCTTCCTCAATTTTGGTCATTGTCTGATAAGTGTTGATTGTGGATGAGGATTGTTCTTTTTTCTTTTATGTTTCACAGTAAAAAACTGGATAGTTTTAGAAGATCTAAAATTGGGGGTAGAGCTTTGCCCCTTTTATAGTAAGCATGCCTTTATGTATGCATCTGGGTTTAATTATAGTTGGCATCTCTGAACTCTGAAGGAAAATATGCATTGCTGAGATGTCATGTGTTTCTGGCAGTCTAAGAGTATAATCACTCAAATGTAAAGTCACTCCTCTGGCTTTCTTTAACCTGGCCTCAAGGGCTGTCTTACCCACCCCCCCTGCCCCTGAACTCCTAGGAGGGCCTCTTTTTCACGTCAGTCCCTATCTACTCCTCCTCTGATTTGCCCTTATTTGCCATTTAATCATTCACTCTAAGTAATATGACTTAACTTCTTTATGGTTGTCTCTTGCCTCCCTAACTAGATTATAAAGCTCTGCTGAGCAGACTCTAGCTGTGTTTATTTTTTATATGCTTCACTGCTCAGCATATATAACAGGCGAGCAATAAATACTTGCATTGGTGACTCACGAAATCCAAAAAAAAAACCCAGCCCTTTTGAATATACCTAACTACTCAGTATTATTAAGCTGAACAAGTTTAAAAGTGTTCAAATTCATTTTTTGTTTGTGTCCCTTTTTTATTGAAGTATAATTAACATACAGCGTTACATTAGTTTCAGATGTACAACACATCGAGGTGACGATTCTGCACATCACTCAATGCTCACCATGGCAAGCAAGTCACCTGGAGTAAATACCCAGGCGTGCGTTTGCTGGGGGTATGGTAGTCACATGTTGATTTCTTTTTTTTCTTTTTCTTTTTTTAAGAAACTGCCAAACTCTTTTCCAAAGTGGCCATACAACCATACAATGTTATTACAGTATTATTTCAAATTCATTTTTTAGTATAACGCTTATTATTGGGACTGATAGCAAGTTTAGAAAAAGAGTTTTGTGTCACAGGTATGGCAACTGAATTCCTTTTCAAATCTAGTTAACATACTAGTGTACCTTGGTGATTCTAAAAATGTGTGCTTCAAATCACCTGCATCAGAACTGTATGGTGTTCGTTAAAAATGAAGATCCTTGAACCCAGCCTTGAATTTATACACTAATACATTCTGATGGTGGAGCTCAGGAATCTGCATTAAAGAAAAAAAATAAATGAAAGCTCTCCTGAGCTTTTTTTGCTTTGAAATTTTGAGAACCATTGAGATTGTTTGAGAAGAAATTGATACCTTCATTTGGGATATTTCTTTTTTTTTCTATTAACAATTCTTAAAGCTGTATTTATTTCTTGGGGAGAGAGAGAGAGACAGAGAGAGACAGAGAAAGAGAATGAGCAGGGGAGCGGCAGAAAGAGGGGGAAAGAGAATCCCAAACAGGCTCTGTGCTGCCAGGGTGGAGCCCAACCGGGGGCTGGAACTCACAAAACATGAGATCATGACCTGAGCCAAAATCAAGAGTTGGACATTTAACGGACTGAGCCACCCAGGTGCCCCCATTTGGGATATTTCAGGTAGATTGAAGTTCAGCTTAAGTTGAAAACAGGGACAATAGACAATGAAATTGTATGTTTAGTGAAATTTATTTACTTATTATTTTTTTGAGTTTTTAAAAAACTTTTTATTTGGAAACGATTCTATATTCATAGGAAAAATAGTTCTGAGAGGTCCAGTGTGCCCTTCACCCAGTTTCTCCCAATGTTCCAGTTTACATTCTGCAGTATAATACCAAAAGCAGGGAACTGACATTGCTGTAACGTGTGTGCGTAGTTCCATGTCATCTTGTCACATGTATAGGTTCACAGAGCCACCACCCCACTGCATCAGAACACAGAACTGCTCGGTCGCCACAAAGATCTCTGTTGTGCTCCTGCTTTGTAGTCACACCCACCTTTCAACTGCATCGCAACCACGCATCTGTTCTCTTTCGCTGTAATTTGTCATTTTGAGAATGTTATGTAAATGGAATCATGCAGTATGTGACCTTCTGAGATTGGCTTTTCTCATTCAGCACAATGCCCTTGAGACCCAGCCAGGGTGTTGCCTGTATCAATAGCCTTTTTATTGCTGAGCTGTATTCCCTGGTGTGGACGCACTGTGTTTTATCTAAGTGTTCACCTATTGAAGGACATTTGCGTTGTTTGTGGTTTGGGGATATCACAAGGAAAGCTGCTATGAATAATTGTACAGGTTTTTGTGTGGACATAAGTTTTCATTTCTCTGGAGTAAATGCCCATGAGTGCATTTGCTGGGTCATATAGTAGTTGCATGTTGATTTTTTTTTTTTTTTTTTTTTTAGAAACTGCCAAACTCTTTTCCAGAGTGGCCATACATTTTACATTTGCACCCACAATGTAGGAGAGATCCAGTTTCTCTCCATCTTTGCCAGCATTTGGCGTTGTCATTTTTTATTTTAGCTATTCAAATAGGTATATAGTGACATCTCAGCATGGTTTTAATTTGCATTGCCCTAATGGCTAGTGATGTTGAGCATCTTTTCATGTGCTTATGTGCCATGTGGATGTGCTCTTCATTGAAATGTCTGTTCATATAGTTTGAGAGTTTGTCTTTTCTCTAGTTGGAATTTTTATTATTGTTTTCAGAGTTCCTTATGTATGTGAGATACAAGTCCTTTGTTGGGCATGTGGTTTGCAAATATTTTCTCCCAGTCTGTAGCTTGTTTTTTTTTCATCCTCTTAACAGGGTATTTCACAGAAAAAAAGGTTTGGATTCTGATGAAGTCTAATTTATCAATTTTTAACTTTCTGTATCCTGCTTTTGGTCTATGTCTAAGAACTCTTTACCAAACCTACTTCCTGAAAGTTTTCTCCTATGTCTTCTAAAAGATTTATAATCTTGCATTTAATGGGGCTCCTGGGTGGCTTAGTCGGTTAAGTGTCTGACTTCAGCTCAGGTCATGATCTCACGGTCTGTGGGTTCGAGCCCCGCGTTGGGCTCTGTGCTGACAGCTCAGAGCCTGGAGCTTGTTTCAGATTCTGTGGCTCCCTCTTTCTCTGACCCTCCCCTGTTCATGCTCTCTCTCTGTCTCAAAAATAAATAAATGTTAAAAAAAAATTTATAATCTTGCATTTAAATCTATGATCCATTTTGAGTTAATTTGGGTGTAGGTGTGAGGTTTAGGTCAAGGTTCATTTTGTTTTTGTTTTTGTTGATGGTTATCGAATTGCTCCTGCACCATTTGTTGAGAAGATGATCTTTCTCTACTGAATTGCCTTTGCTCCTTTGTAATTTGTGTTCTTGGTTTTCTGTTCTGTGTCATTGACATATGTGTGTATCTCTCTGCCAATACCTCACTTTTTTTTTTTTAACATACAGTGTTTTATTAGTTTCAGGTGTATAATATAGAGATTCAACAATTATTTTTTTAAAAATTTTTTAATGTTTATTTATTTCTGAGAGAGACACACATAGAGTGCAAGCAGGGGAGGGGCAGAGAGAGAGGGAGACACAGAATCTGAAGCAGGCTCCAGGCTCTGAGCTGTCAGCACAGAGCCTGACACAGGGCTTGAACCCATGAACCGTGAGATCATGACCTGAACTGAAGTCAGATGCTTAACCAACTGAGCCACCCAGGCGCCCTGCAACAATTCTTTATATGACTCAGTGCTCATCACTATAAGTGTGCTTTTAATACCCATTATAATTTTAATTCAATAGTTGGGAAGTTAATTTTTTTGACATGAGTCTACAGATGAATGTTTCATAGTTTTAATGGTATGGAATTAAAATCCTGGAAATTTAACAAATCTTAACTCACCTGAGATTTGCTGAGGTGAAACAGAATAAAATCACTTAAAAACACCACTGTGTGATTCACACTTAAGTTACCCCTAGGACATGGACATAATTATGTAACAAAATGCTACTCTCTCATCCAAAAGCTGCAAATACAGCTGAAAAATAATTACTGCACAACACTCTCCAAGTTATAGCTAGTGTTTACTGATATTTTGAAAATCCTGCATCATTTATTAGTGTTATGAAGAAGTTCTGGAATGTGTTGAGCAGAGGCTTTTCAAGGTATTGCATTCAGATAATACAGACTTTTGTGTTCTAGGAGTTAAATAAACAAAGCATTAATAAGTAATCCAGCAGTATAATGAAGTGATCGCCAGGCAAAGTGACAATGAACATTGCTTGCTGGTAGCAAGTAACTGAAATGGAACAAGTTTGTTATATTTTGGGTGACATGAGGGAATAATAGAACGCATTTGAGCGAAGGCTTTTTGTTAGGAAAATCAGGAGTTTTGTGGTTGTGTTTTTCACCCACCTTATGATGTGTTCCTCCCTCTTGACCTTTTGACATGTTGCGCTTCTTAAATGTATCACTTTTGTAGGCACTGACTGGGTGGCGGGGCAATGCTGTTTTTCATGTTTTCTGCAAAAATGTCTACAATGTATTTCTCTTGAGGAATTATATTTAAATCTCTCTACATACTGATAATTCCCTGTGTGACTCCGCAGATTTGGGACTTCTTTCAACTCCAAGCTGATCAAATGGAGCAGTCCTTTATAGAGAACTAAATATGCACAAGATTGAGGCTGATGCTCCCGTCACACATCACAGTCAACCTCATTGGAATCAGCTTGTGCAGAAAGGAAAATGAGAGGACAGAGTGTAGTAGCTTAATTAAGAGCATCCAATATCTGTTTGTTTGTTTTTTTCTTCTTATCTCATACATTGTGTGATCCTCTTGTCACTGGAAAGGCACAATTTTCTCCCTCACTTAATGGAAGATCTAAGTCACACACATGCTGGCTGAAAAAAGGAAAGGTCTTAATGTAAATTGGTAATCCTGCAAAGGAAGTCTTTTTTTAATTTTTTAATTTATTATTATTATTTTTTTTGCACGCTCGAGAGAGACTGAATGCTAGTGGGGGCAGCGACAGAGAGAGAAGGAGACAAAGAATCTGAAGCAGGCTCCTGGCTCCGAGCTGTCAGAACAGAGCCCGATGAGGGGCTCGAACTCACCGACGGCGAGATCATGACCTGAGCCGAAGTCAGACATCCAACCAACTGAGCCACCCAGGCACCCCAAGAAGTCTTTTTTTTAAATGTTTATTTATTTTTGAGAGAGAGAGAGAGACTGAGCACAAGTGGGGGAGGGGCAGAGAGAGAGAGAGACTCAGAATCTGAAGCAGGCTCCAGGCTCTGAGCTGTCAGCAGAGAGCCTGATGCGGGGCTCAAACACATGACCGCCAGATCATGACGTGAGCCGAAGTCAGACACTTAACTGACTGAGCCACCTTGTCGCCCCATAGAAGTCTTGACTTCTGGTAAAATTGAAAGCAGAAAGAGCTGGGGACAAGTTCCAGGTCAAGAATCTGGACTGTTTTACCTGGTTCTTTAAGTCAAACAGCGTGATCTCATTATGTTGTGTCCCTTTTCAATCCCAAGAACTCCAGATATACCCAGGACCAAATGTAAATACCAAAACACATTTGTTTCAAAATTATATAATGATTTTTGGATTATCTGGGTCACCGGCCTGCCTCCACTAATGTGTATAATCAAGAGCTGATAATGCCACATGTGATAAGCAATTCTTTGATGAAAGATTTGATGTATAACTCCTTGTAAGAACTTATTTTTGTTTTTACAAGTTTTAGTTTTGACACTTAGTTTTGAAGAATGCCCTGCTCAGTTGTCTGAATTTTAGAATGTCATTTGAAATACTTAGCTATTTAAGAAAAGGAAAAAAGAGAGAGACAGAGAGAGAGAGAGAGAGAGTCCAACTGGGAGTAACAACTTAAGCCAAATTGGACAACATAAAGTATAAACTATGGCTTTTGAAATAACAAGTTTGTAATCATAAACTAGACTCCCATCGAAATGGAGAGTCACTCTTTCCCTGCCCCCCACTTTATTCTTTCTCTTTTATGTACAACTTCTTATAATGCACTTGTCAAGCTAGTCGTTAAATTCACATTTGTATGCTGACCATGAGGACTGTTTTGGCTTCCAAGTTGGTCAAGTTGAACTGCTTTGAAGCTAGTAATCTGCTGAATTAGCAGCCTTCTTTCATGGTATTCCAGAACAAACAGATCCCCTTTAAAAAATCCCCACTTTTGTTATTTCAGGTGGTTTGAGTCTGTTATTTTTACATAAAGATGTTAGGGTTCTTCCAAGAGAGGTTCAAAGAGAAATGTAGGAATAAAACGTTAAGCAGATTAAAAGGACATTTAGTATAATAATCATGTCACTGGGTGAAAGATGAGGTTAAAATTGGTCATCACTTTACTGCGTAGCTAGTCATGTGTGTGTGTGTGTGTGTGTGTGTGTTTTCTTAACTTGCATAGGAGGTCTCAAGATAGACCTAGGTTTTAGAAAGCAACATCATCATTAGGACAAACATTAGAATAATAGTTATTTGAGTGCTTACTCTAACAATGCTAGGGAGTAGGCACTATTATTATTGCCATTTTATAGATGAGGAAACTGAGGCACAGAGGGAGGAAGAACATCCCTAAGGTAAGAATGAAAAGTTGGCACACTGAGGAGCCAGTTTAGCATGATGTATAGCATGGCCTTCAAAGACACACAGAAATGGGTTCAAATGGCAGCTGTGATGTTTTTAGCTGAATAACTTTGAGCAATTTCTTAGCCTCTGAGCCTCAGTGTTCTCATCAGTAAAATGAGATTATAATATCTGTTTCAAAAGGTGTTTTTGAGGATTAGTTTAAATAATAGTAAATAATAATAATAATACTGTACATTTATTGAATGTTTATCATGTACTAGACATTATTCTAAGTACATTGTGTTAATTTTTACTACTCCATTATGTATGTACTTTTATAATCAAGATTAAAAAAATTTTTTTAATGTTTTACCTATTTTTGAGAGAGACAGAGATAGAATGTGAGTGGGTCAGGGGCAGAGAGAGAGGGAGACACAGAATCCAAAGCAGGCTCCAGGCTCTGAGCTATCAGCACAGAGCCTGATGCGGGGCTCGAACCCACGAGCTGTGAGATCATGACCTGAGCTGAAGTCGGATGCTCAACTGACTGAGCCACCCAGGCACCCCTATAATCAAGATTTTTAAAGTTTATTTATTTATTTTGAAAGAGAGAGTGTGAGTGGGAGAGGGGCAGAGAGAGAGGGAGACAGAGGATCTGAAGCAGGCTCTGTGCTGACAGCAGAGACCCGGATGTGGGGCTCAAACTCATGAACTGCAAGATCGTGACCTGAGCTGATGTCGGATGCTTAACCAACTGAGCCACCCAGGCACCCCTATAATCAAGATTTTTATGCTCAAGAAAACAGGGTATATCAAAACACAAAATAGCAGATCAATGGAACTGAATAGAGAGTTTAGAAACTATAGAAACTAGAGAGTCTAAAATCATGCTTTTATGGTCAATTAATCTATGACAAAGGAGGCAAGAATATGCAACGAGAAAATGTCTCCTCAACAAATGGTGCTGGGAAAACTGGACAGCAACATGCAAAAGAATGAAACTGGACCAATTTCTTATACCATAAAAAATTCAAAATGGATTAAAGATCTAAATGAGAGATTTGAAACCATAAAATTCTTAGAAGAAAACATAGACAGTAATTTCTTTGACATTGGCCATAGCAACATTTCTCTAGATGTCTCTTCTGGCAAGGAAAACAGGCAAAATTAAACTAGTAGGACTTTACCAACAAAACAAAACAAAGCAAAAACATTTGCATAAGCAAAAAAAATCAACAAAACAAAAAGGCAACCTACTGAATGGGAGAAGATATTTGCAAATGATATATCCAATAAAAGGTTAATATGTAAAATATATAAAGAGCCTATACAACTCAACACTAAAAAAACAAATAATCTGATTAAAAATGGGCAGGGGATCTGAATAGACATTTTTCCAAAGAAGACATACAGATAGCCAACAGACAAATGAAAAAATACTCAACATCTCTAATTATGAGGGAGATGCAAATTAAAACCACAATAAGGTATCACTTTATACCTGTCAAAATGGCTAAAATTAAAAAGACAAGAAATAACAAATTTGGCAAGGATTCAGAGAAAAAGGAACACTTGTGCACTGTTGGTGGGAATGTAAACTGGTACAGCTACTGTGAAGATTGTCTGGAGGTTTCTCAAAAAATTAAAAATAAAATTACCATATGATCTGGTAATTCCACTACTGGGTATTGGAATAATACAAAAACACTAATTCAAAAAGATATATGCACCCCTATGTTTATTGCAGCATTATTTACAGTAGCCAAGACATGAAAGCAATCCAAGTATCTAACCATAGTTGCATGAATAAAGAAGATGTGGTATGTTATATATATATGTGTGTGTGTGTGAGTGTGTCTGTGTGTGTATGTATATATATATATATATATATCTGAATATTAGCCATAAAAAGAATGATAGTGTGCCATTTGTAACAACATGGATGGACCTAGAGGTATAATACTAAGTGAAATAAATAAGTCAGAGAAAGGCAGGTATCAAATAATTTCACTCATGTGGAATATAAGAAACAAAACAAAAGAACAAAGAAAAAAAGAGACAAACAAAAGACCAGACTCTTAAAGTCAGAGAACAAACTGGTGGTCTCCAGAGGGGAGGTGGGTGTGGAAACACTTGAAATAAAGAGAATTACGAGTACACTTATCTTGATGACCACTGAGGAATATATAGAAGCATTGAATCATTATATTGTACACCTGAAACTAATATAGCACTGTAAATTATACTTGAATTTAAAAAAAGGAAATATTAGTGTAAAGAAGATAACTTGCTAGTTAGTAATAGAACTGGGTTTGAAAATACCTAGCATAACACCTGACATATAATAGGCATTGGTAATAGTAACTATGTTATTGGTACCTAAATAAAAGGAAATATATCAGAATGACAGGATTCTTCTCTTTTCTCATGAATACTAATAAATATTAGAAAGGGACAATAGTAGAAAAAATACCAGACTTATAGGGCCTATTTAGGAACATCTAAACCTATGCATCAGAATGAAATAAAAGAATAAACTAATTTTTAGCAAATTCGATTTCAACTCTGTTGCACCAGATGCGTTAAAACAATGCTGCTACTTTTTCCTCATTGGGGCCAGTTGGGTGCATATGTTTAGTAGGCAGAGCAAGAAGAATAATAGACAATCATATCTAGGTATGTACCCCATAGTATGTAACAAGGTTTTGTCATCACCTAAATGAACTTAGTAAGAATTCTAAACTTTTTTTGTTTGGGGACTGTTTTGCTTTTTCAAGTTTTATTGTCTTGTTTTAATGTGAATGGTTGTCATGTGAGTTTATTTTTAAAACATAGTCCTCCAAACCCCACTTTCTCCTTCCTTCTCCTATATCTCAGCCCTATCCATGGCCCCAACACATACACACACACACACACACACACACACACACACACAGCCAAGTTAGCTTTTAAAACGCTATCATTAAGCATAAAAAGACCAAAGAATGTTTGTGACCAGTATGCAGGAGCCAAAAAGATTTCTCACATTCTAAAAAAGAATATTTGGCATTAATGGAGAAACCAGAACCAATTGTAAAGCATAATTACTGCACACACATGCAGTATGTGTGAATCTACGATCATTCCTTTAATTTCTCATACCAGACAAAACTTAGACAATGTGTCCGTTGTTTCAATTCCCACGCATACTCCTCCCAGATCCTGCTAAAACATTGCTTTGTTTATACATTTATATAAAATGCAAGCAAATATCCAAGCTCAACTTCTTGGAAATCTGGTTTGAGTTCTTGAAGGAGATTCAGAGTTTTGGCTCTTCGTGCAAGTTAAAAAAAAAAAAAATGGGTCACACAGCTAGCTTCATGACTCCAATTTCAGCAACCAAATGGTCTCATGTAAATAAGTGGCTATCTTCCACTCCCAAGCAATAACCACCACTTCAGGAAGCTACGTAGTGAACTCATTTTTAGTGAGGAAACCCCTTATTTTATTACTTTTGTGAAACTGTTTTCCCAGCAGTCTTTAAAAGTGTTTAGATGTCTTCCTACCACATGAGGAGTTCTGAAACATTATTCATAACCTTTTTTTGTGCTCTGTGATACAATTACACATAAAAATAATCATAATTGTGATAACTAAGACTAGTGGGGATTTTACTATGTTCCAAGCACCTCACTAAGTCCTTTATGAGTACAGTTGACAGAATTTGCTCAGTATCACCCCTGGGCTGATATTACTAATATACTCATTTTTATGGTGACTTTTGTTCTGTATCAAATTTTTCGAAACACTGTTACCCAACTCTTCAGTTTTTAGAGAAAACACTCTTGGAAATCATCATAATTTTTATCACTTATTAATTTCTGCTTGATTTTCATAGAACAATGTTATTTATTCAGTTCCTAGTTTTATGTATATGTAATGACCTAGGAACTCCACTGTGCTATTCACTGGGCTTGCAGAGATCAGTGGGGTATGATTTTCCCATCCTCAGAGCTCGTAGTGTAGGAAGGAAGGCAAAAATGTAAACAAAAATTATTGCATAATAAATTCAGTGATGCAAATATGTGCAAGACACAGAGATGGCAGAGAGGAGGAAACACAGGAGAGGGATGGGAAACATCAAAGAAGACTAGCTGATGCATGAACAAAAATTCAAGGACAAGAAGAGATCAATAAAAAGAGAAAGACATCACACGGAAAACAGGCAATGTGTGCAAAGACATAGAAGCATAAAACCATTAGGTATGTTTAATGCATAAGAACCCATCATATAAAATGTATCATTGGCAGTAAGATTTGAGGTGGGGGGCACCTGAAGGGCTCAGTCAGTTAAATGTCCAACTCTTGATTTCTGCTCAGGTCATGATTTCACAGTTGGTGGGTTCGAGCACCACATTGGGCATTGTGCTGGCAGTGTGAAGTCTGTTTGGGAATGTGTCTCTTCCCCTTCCGCTCTCAATCTCTCTCTCTCTCTCTCTCTCTCTCTCTCTCTCTCTCTCTCTCTCTTTCTCTCTCTCTGTCTCTCTCAAAATAAATAGGTAAACTTAAGAAAAAAGATTTTAAGTGGAAGAGGAAGAAAGGAAGGCAAGTATCTGTCAGGGAAGGACCAAGGAAGCAATGCTAAAAGGTTTAGACTTTATTCCACTGGTAATGAGTGTGTGTAAGTTTCAAATGGTTGAGAGACAAGATATGCTTATGTTTGAGAAAATCTGCTTCAATAGTCACTAAGCAAAAAACACTGAGACCTTGAAGTTAACTTTAGTAGTATGAAGTGAGAGGTAAGAGAAGATTTGAGAGATATTTAGGGGTCAAAGTCAGCAGGATTTGTTTGATGTGGGAGGCAAGGAGAAGAAAAGCATCTAGTATGACTAAGTTTTCAGAGTTGGCAGGTATTACTTCGGCCTGGACCAGCTGTTTATAAAACTCCCCCGTCCTCCAGAATAGCACAGAGGTTCACTTCTCCCTGATAAGAGAAGTCCAGGGGTAGATGGTTTAGGCTGATATGGCTCCATGGTGCACCATGCTATCTTTCTGCTTTATCATCTTACTGCATAGCTTCCAACTTGAAAGTCACTTCTAGTCAAATTAGATGTTGGAGCTCCAGTTATCATGTCCATGTTGCAGGACAGAAGATGGAAGAAAGACAGAAGCACAGAGAAGAGCCCTTCCCCAGCAGAATCAGCTTCTTTAAGTCGTCTTCCTGAGAATCCCATATAACATCTGTACATCGTTGGCCATAACTTAGTCACGTGGCTCTATTTAAATGCTAATTTGTCTGGGGAATAAGTCATTCTGGGCACCATTGTGCCAGGATTTTTATTAAGGAGGGAGAAAGAGAGGATGAATAGTCCTGGGATTGGCAGCTGGTAGTATATAGTTCATGAGCCTTGGTGAAAAATAATGGCACAAAGAGAAAATCAGGGAAAAAACCTTTGCAGAGCTTCGAGAAGAAATAAACAGAAGAGGATTCAGTGAGAAGAAATTGGAGGCAGAAATAGAATTAAAAAGAATGATGCAAAAAAAAAAATTCAAAGAGGAGAGAATGGTCAAAAGTGCCAGATACTGCAGACACTTTAAGTAAGATGAGGAATAAGAAGTGTTCATTGGATTTGGTAGAAGGAAGTCATCATTGCTGATTTTCTAAATTAAAAAAAAGTTTTTAAACATTTATTATTCAGAGACAGAAAGAGACGGAGCATGAGCAGGGGAGGGGCAGAGATGGAGGGAGACACAGAATCCGAAGCAGGCTCCAGGCTCTGAGCTCCGTGCTGTCAGCACAGAGCTGTCAGCACTGAGCCTGACTTGGGGCTCGGGCTCAAAAACCACAAGATCATGACCTGAGCTGAAGTCGGACGCTTAACCGACTGAGCCACCCAGGCACCCTTCATTGATGATTTTCTAAAGACCAGTTTTACTGGAGTCATAGAGGGAGATACAGACTACAGTGGGTTAGAGCATGAATTAAACATTATAAAACAGAGACAACTGTAGACAGCACCTTTTAAAAACTTGGCAGGTATGAGAGAAGGCTGTAGCCAAGAGACAGGATTCATACTTAAGCGAGTATTCAGAATCTGAACACTGAATGTGTTGTTGGCTGATGAGAGGGAATTAGGAAAGAAGAGATACAAATGGAAGTCCTGATTCTGTCAGCACATCAGAATAACATGTCTGAATTCTGGGGATGATGAGCTTTTCTTTTGATGGCTGTATGGAGTGAGGGGGACAAGGCCTAACACCTAAGTCCTACTCATATAGTATTTCCAATAGAGGAAACATGCACAAAGTTGGGACTCCAACTGTATAAAAGTGAACAAGAAATGAACTTTGCCATGCAGAAGGCGGTAGTAAGAAAGCTTTCCTTTCTTAACAATGATGTTGAGTGGAGGTAGGAAATACCTCTTGAGAATTTGTTTGCACAACTCAAGGGAAGAATTTAATTTTAAAGTGATCCTTAACTGATCGTGTTTTCAAGTCACTGACAAAAGCAAATAAAAGTCCTTTCCAAAGGAAATCAAATCTAAATCAAGCTTCAAAGAACGACCCCAAAGTTCTAGGGAAAATTTGCAGCTCACAGTTAAAAGGCACAAAATGCATAAGGACACTGTTCAATACTTTTGCTTCCAGCCAAGAGGGAGTGGAGTGACAGGGATCTGATATATCCTGCCACCTGGAATAATTTTTTTAAAATAGGGAAAAAATACATGAAACAACAATTTTCAGACTTTGGACATCGGGCAACAGACAGTGATCTCCATGTAATGGGAAACAAACCAGGTGAACTTTACAATTACTCTAGTTTACTGCCTGGAGAGAATTTCCAGCTCAAGTGCAAGGTGGTGGATTCCAGGCCAGAGTTAAAGAGATGGGGCTGGAAATCTGGGGAAGCCAAGGTGATAGACATTGCAGGGAAGCATACTGGAGAGGGTAGGACTGAGCAGAAGGAGGATTCTGGAGATCTGCAGAGTCCCTCTCAAGTTTTCAGCTAAGTACTGATCAGTGCATGTCTATGAAGAAACTACCTGATGCTGAGGGAAAGAAACACCACAAAGGATTACAGGATACAATTCTCAAGGCCCATATAGTGTTGGTAATAGTTCCTGCTTCCACCAGCCAGAGTCCAAAACCTCATAATCATAGCCATCCAGTAGAGTACTCAGAAGAGCTTTGCCTCAGTGGTGGGACAAAATTAGTGTGAGAATAAATGTTTCTGTGGTCCCACATAGCAAAGCTTAAAAGCATGACCAGCAGAATCAAATAGTTTCCAAGTAATTTAACTTTAACTGCACTGTAAAAGAAAGCTCGGGGACATTTAATAGCCAAAACCTGGAAACAACTCTATGTCCATCATTGTATGATAAACAAATGGTTGTATTACACAATGGAACACTACTCAGCAATTTAAAAAAATAATGTACTATAGGCATACAATTTGGATGAACCTCAATGTAATTTTATACTGAGTAAAAGAAGCCAGACTAAAAAGAATATGTACTATATAATTTCATTTATGCAAATTTCTAGAAAATGCAAGTTAATCTATACTGACAAAAAGTGGTGGTTGCTTGAGGACAGGGGTGTTGTGATTGGCAGGGAAGTTCTAGAGGGAGAATTCACAAAAAGCTGGGAGCAAATTTGGGAGGAGGTAATGAATATGTCCATTATTTCGATGGTGGTGATGTTTCACAGATGAATACATATGTCAAAATGTATCAAATTATACATCTTAAATATGTACACTTTACTGAAGCTCAACTATACTTCAATAGTGTCTTAAAATTTAAAAAAAGACACAAGGAAAGTTCAAAAGTAGATGGGAAACTTACAAAGAAAAAGGCGTAGAGGGACTCACCTTACCAAGATTTAGGACTCTTGTAAAGCCATAATGATTCAGACATTGTGTTGATACAGAGGTAGACAAATAGATCCATGGATCAGAAGAGAGAGCATAGAAACAAACCCAACTATGCATGCAAGCTTGATTCATGATCAAGTCATTGCAGGTCACGGAAGAAAAGACCATCCATTTCATAAATGGTGCTGGCAAGATCCATGTAGATTTAAAAAAAAAATTGGATCCCTACCTTGTACCATACATAAAAATCAATTTTTGGTTGATGAAAGATTTAACTGTGAAAGCATAAGCATAACTCTTTCAGAAGACTATGTAGTTTACTACAGCCTTTTGATACAGAAGTTTTTAAGACATTAAACAACAAAATGTAAATCATAAGGGAAAAGATTGATAAATTCAACTATATTACATAACTTCAGTTTTTCAAAAATCACATTCAACAATGTCAAAAGACAAGCCATGATGTGGCATAGTATTTGTAACTTACTTTCAACAAAGGATCGGCACCTCAAAAACTTAAAGGACTTTTACGAGTATATAAGATGTAGATATCCTAATAGAAAAATGGCCAAAATATAAACAAGCAGTTCAGGGAGGAAGAAACACAAATGGTCCATAATAGGAAAATATCTCATTAGTAACCATGGAAGTGCAGCCACAATGAATTCCCTATCATGCAATATCAACAAATTAGAAAAAAAAAATTAAAGTTCATTTGTCATGAAGTTAGCAAGGCTAACTTGCTAAACAATGTAACTTATATGTCCTGGTGGTGCCAGTATAAACTGAGAGAGTGCCATTGGAACACAGCTGATCATTGCAGAGGACAGTTAGAGCCTCTACATGCTTTGCAACCTAACAAGATTACTCCTAGGTATATGTTCCTTTTCTTTTGAAAGCCACTTCCCTAAAGAAATCCTTAGTATGCACTAGGACACAATTATAAGAATGTCTAAATGGTATTGCCTTATGAAAACAGCAAGCTGAAAACAGCTCAGATATCCAACAACAGTAATGTGATAAATTGTTGATTAGTTATGTAATGGAATATTGTACAGAAATAAAAGTGAAGGAGCCTTGTGGATTAGTCATGAAATACTCAACAGAAGTGAAAATAAAGGAACTATATGGTACCTTTACAGATCTTAAAATTAGGTAAATCTTAAAGCATAAGATTGAGCAAAAGAACTGAGTCACAGAATATAATCAGTATAATTTTATTTATATGAAATTTGAAACTAAGCAAAACTAGATAATATGTTGTTTAAGTCTCCATACATAGGTGTTAAAACTGCAATGTGGGTGTATACAAAGCACCCCTATTTGAAGGTACTAACAGTGCTCTACTAATCTGGGTGATGGGGACACATGAGCTTGTATTTCTATTATTATTTAACCCAAACAGATATGCTGATATGCATGGTGTATTTCACAACTTAATTAAGATAGAAACAAGCTAGAGAAAGGTTAATTGGTGGAGTAAGATCCTTGAGGCAATGCATCGGATGGGATTTAGAACACAAGTGAGTTAGACATTTTATGCACAGAAAGAAGGGCAACCCCTATTCTGAGAGCAGAGCAGAAGAGGGAAGGATGAGAGTGGTTGCAGGTATAGTATGGAGTGAGAAGATACAGTGAAAAGCTTGATGGAGTTAAAGTCTGATGGGCTGTCTTTAGAAATATCATTAATATTTAATTATTTGAGAATAGTATTATCTAATGTAACAACGATGAAAATGCTGCATATCTGGGTTGTCCAGTATGGCAGCCAAAGCCACATGTGGCTTTTGAGTGTTTGTAATGTGTCTAATGTCTCTGAAGAACTAAATGTTTCATTTTATTTCACTTCTATTAATTTAAATTCAAAGAGCCATATGAGACTAGTAGCTACATATTGGAGATCTCCATTCTAGCTCTTCAGTGAACTGATCTTCCTGATCTTTGGATAGCAAACTCTGAGATCCCCTATCAGTGAGCAAGATGGCTGGGGAGAACTCCCTTTTAGGTAAACAAATAGGTGGAACCCTCTTCTCTCATAAAAACCCAAAGTCAGCTTCCAAGGACATCTAGTAAAGCCAGCTAGTTCTCCTAGGAGAATTGTGGAATAAGGGTTTAGTACAGCAGGAAGCAGGGGCAGAGAACAGAGAAGTCAACTGAGTTCCCATCTTGGGATGCTTTGTGTATTAACTTAGCCGGGAATGTTCTTGCCCTAGATGAGAGTTTCTTAACCTCAGTGCTATTATCATTTTAGGCTGGATAATTCTTTGTTACAGAAGGCTGTGATGGACTCTTTAAGGACATAGGAGGGGTTAGGGCTCCTGCTGAGAATGAAAAGGTAAATTTGGGTAGAGGCATGGGGAGGGAAGCAAAATGTCAGAAAAGTATTTCACAAAGTGAAACAGGCACAGCACTGGTGCTTCCTGGAAGCGATTATCCTGGGCACATAGGCAATGTTGTTTTTAAATTGTAATAGTTATGAATTTATTTCATTGTAAAGGTTTGCTCGATTTTATAGTTTTGTTTTTATTTGGATGTCTATTAGGAAAAAACAATTAGCACATCAAACCAGATATTTGATGGATATTATGTATAAAGCAAAATGCTGTTTTAAAATGGAGTCAACTCCAGGAAGTGTAATTAGTAAACATGAACTCAGACGCTACTTTGGTCAGACAAAAATTCCAAAGGTGGTGCGCAAAATTTTGAGAAACTTTGATTTAAATATGATATCCAACAGGCAGTTGGGAAAAGTCAGTGCCCTGCTGAGACTCCTCCTGAAATCACAGCTTTGTCGTGGCTCAGACAGTAATTCTTCATTGAGAAGCTCCCGTGCTTTCACAGGAGCAACTGGATGTTGCCAGTAACTGTTGAAAATACTGGATTTTCTAGAATCAAGGCAAGCAAGATAAACTGGAGGGTGAAATAGTCCACTTTTTTTTTTTTTGGCTTAAAACCACACGGATTTCTTATTCTGCAATTCTGGAAATCAGAAATCTTACGTGGGTCTCACTGGGCTGGTATCGAGGTGACGGCAGGGCTGTCTTCTTTTCTGGAAGTGCTGGGGGAGAATCCATCTCCTTGCCTTTTCAGCTCCTAGAGGCCGCCTGCATTTCTTGGCTTATGGCTCCGTCTGTCTTTCAGCTGAGTCCTTCTCTGCTATCATACCTCTAGCTCTCTCCTGCCTCCCTTTCCCTGTTGTCCGTTCTCAAATTGAGCAACTCCTACCCCTCTTGCTGGTCTTGCTGTATGTGGAAGAGAAGGGGACAGCAACATATAATTATTGCAGGAACCTAGTATGCTCATAAAGTTCTGAACTCTGCTGTGGAAACAAGTGAGAGTTAACCACGAGAGCTGAGAACATCTCTGGGGTGACATTTCACCAGGCAGGCAGGGATGACAAGAAACCGAGGGAAGTGACATTATGAAAGCTCAGAGGGATGGAATGGCATGATGAGTAGGTGTTGTGTGAGATGCTCCAGAAAGGTCTTCCTAATTCCTTCCTAATAGCCTTGATGGTTGAATGGTCTAGTCACTAGAGTGCTGCATTTTACTCAAAGGTTAATACATCCCTTTTAAACTGTGCTATCCTTTTTGGGAGGGCTAAGGCAGGAAGCTGCGATCATTGCTTAGGTTTGGTTACAGCCCAATCTAGACAATGGGTGTGGGTCACAGAATAGAGAACAGAACTCATGAGAGCAGCCAAGGATCTGGAACCTGACGTTGCCTGTGTGAAGTGTTCTAGGGCAATGTCTCATGAACCACAGGCCACCGATTAATTAGAAGACGGAAATGGACAGTTTCTCAGAAGGCCTCACTCAAATATGACTATTCACATAGTCATTCATCAAATATCTACTGGAAGTATAGTTAATGTTGGGGGGCTGTGTTGGATGTTGGGAATACAACTGATTGATATGACATGGTCCCTACCTTCATGGAGCTTACATGGAAGCAACTTATGTGAACTAGCAAACAATCACCGTTGATCTGGGCTTTTCCAAAGCCATTGGACATGTCAGTGCAAAAACAACAGAATTTAGAGGCAATACTGGTTTATGTTCACTGAGACAAGTCCTCTATATATTCACTATGTTGCATCTTTAGATTCTCCACAGAGCCAGCCCGGGAGACTGTGGTATGCTCTTACAGTTGAAAAAATGCTTTCAAATTGCTACTTTCCTAGAAACATCTCAGTTTGCCACTAATCCCAGGCATGCCTGTGGGAAAGCTAGAATGCCTTGATGGCGGTATCCACAGGCTTTTCCTTAAATGTTAGCAAATATATACTAATTTGTTCAATCCTTTTAAATACTCCAAACAATGGGCTAAAGAAGTAACTGGATAAGCATGGAAAACATCATAATTATGGGAAAGAGTAAAGAACTTCAAAGTTCATATTCTTTGAGTTCTGGATATCTCAAGACTATATCCAGTAGATGTCAATAGCTTCTTAACTTGGGGTCCTTGGAGTCCTAGAGGGTCAGTTGACTCCCATCAGGGTAATCCATATATTTCCTGAGGTTGTATGGAAAAATGTATAGGTATGGGCCAGAACTCTTATCAGATTCTCAAAATGACTCCCTGAAAGTCAAGAATTACTTCTGTAGATCCCTAAAAAATGCTCCCATGAGTGTTCTCTATGAGAATAGTCATGGATGACTTTACACGATTGCCATAGCTCAGGAAGCAGTGCAGCAGGACCTGGGAGACCTGGTCTCCTGTTCCAGCTCTCTTGTTAGAGCCACATGACCTGTACAAGTCTTGGCCCATCTGGGCCTCAGTTTCTTGTCTATGAAATGGGAGAAAGGATGCTCTTGCTTTTAGGTTTCTGTGTGGAATGGTTGGATGTATGTGAAAATGTTCTAGAGACTTCAGGGTGCTATCTAAAAACAAGAGGCTTTAGAAAATGTTTACTCTCTGTACCTGTAGCACTGTTAAGTTCTTGGTCACTAGAGGGAGCTTCAGGATTCAGGGGAGAGAAAAGCCCTTGGCGTGTCTCCTTTTTCTGAAAGCTTAAGGCCTCTATGAGGAATTCTTTTAAGAAGTTTTACATTTTAAAAATGTCCATTTAGATTTTTCTTTGGTTTTTATTCAGATAAAGGTATATAAAGGCATATATGACCACAGTTTCTTGTGACACAGATTTTCCCACCCATTAGCCTATAAGTTTCTTCTTTCTGAGTTTCTCTGGCATTAAAAAAAAAAAAATGGTAGAAAACAATTTTCCAGAAGTCTGTATGAAGAAAGGACTTTTCCATTAGCAAAGTTGAGTCATTATAAATTTTATGACACATGGTAATGGTTGTTTGAGGATATTTGTGCCCAGGCAGGATGGGGAAGTACATTGTCTACCTTTGGCATGAAATTAGAACTCTTACTTTGGGTTTTCTGATGGCACTTTCTGCAGTTCTTAATTGGTGTGCTTTTTTTCATGTTAAAGCTTCCCCTTTGAAAGCAGCTACACAAGAGGACCCAGATCAGTTTAAAGGAGGAGGTATGAGAGAGTGAAAGACACTAACATTGCATATTAGGGACTCAGGATCTCACTGACTTACTGTATGTTTTGGGGAAATTTTTTCCCCTTTTAAGACCTCAGTTTCTCTCTCTGCTTCTAGCCAATACCGTATCCCCTCTAGCCCATGCATATACACCCATGGTCAGATGGGTTTTCTTCATGAAATAGGGAACAATCAGTGACCAGATTCAGGCCCCACATTATGCAAGGCAAAATTTTGTAGGAGCACAAAGCTCTTATATTTATTTGATTATCTTTTTTTTTTTAATTTTTAACGTTTATTATTTTTGAGAAAGAGACAGAGCAAGAGCAGGGGAGAGGAAGACAGAGAGGGAGACACAGTCTAAAGCAGGCTCCAGGCTCTGAGCTGTCAACATAGAGCCCAACATGGGGCTTGAACTCATGAACCTGGAGATCATGACCTGAGCTGAAGTCGGACGCTCAACCAATTGGGCCACCCAGGCGCCCCTGTATTTACTTGATTTTCAATCCAAATGTATTTGGATGAGGTAGAGTCTTGTATTTCTCTTCCTTGTGGACCTTCAGATTGTATGTATTTCAGTCCTGCAGTGAAACATGACTGCAGAAGACAGCGAACATCATTGTTTTTTTTTTTCGCCCACGTACATTTGCATGTAAACACTTATTTGTAAAGACTTCGTTGCTAATAACCCATTAGCAAAACTGGCCAATGAAACAGTCAGGTACAGACATACCACATTTTCTTGATTCTTGATTTTAATTCTTAAAAACCCGGGACAGGTCTATGATTTATTTAAAGAACTGTTGACCACCCCGCCTAAACAGCTATTTTAAATCTATGGTGTTTCCTGTAATCAGTGGCCTTTTGGAGTTGAGGAAGTATTCTAGGAAAGACTTTATTTTCATTTTGTATATTTTTCACATCTGGATGCTGAAAAAGTTCTCTCCGCTGCCGCATTCATTCCCTCGTTGCGGCTACTGGTGTCTCAGAAGTCACCCTAGCAGAAAGGATTTCCCTCTGCTGACAAAGAGGCGGGAGGCTGCAGGTTATAAAGGATGAAGCCCTGCTCCGTCCGATCTTTGCAGCTTCTGAGAAACAGCTGCCTATCCATGGACAGGCACTTGCTGTGTGCGGGCTTTCCCCCTGAAGTCTAACAGAGGCTAATCAGCTGGCTTGGGTCAGAACATGTGAGCAATAGGAAATTTTTGAAAACGATGCAAAATGTTTGATCAACAATTTCATTAGTGATTATAGTCCGAGCTACTTTCTCCCCTTTTTCTTTCCCAGAGGCTACTGTTTCTTCTTATAGCTTTCAGGGAGTGAAGGTCAGAAGGTGGGTTATAGACTGTTCCCTAGTTTAGGGCTTCACCAGTTTTAAGGCACCTATGCATCATGGGGGGCATCCTGTTAAAATGCAGATTCTGATTCAGCAAATCTGGGAGTGGGGTGGGAGGAGCTGAAGGTCTGCTGCTGAGAAGCTCCTAGGCAGTGTCCCTGCTGCTGGTCTTTGGAGCACACTGGGTAGCAAGCCCCGGTTAATTTTTCTCTCTCTTTCCTGTTTCGAGCTGACACATGTTCATAGGATTAAGAATAATTTTTCTAATCTGATCCACAGGCACTGTCAGAAGCGAAGAATGAATAAATAATGATTTCAAAGCCTGTGGGAAATCATGAGGTCACAGATCCTATCTTCCGAATTAACAGTTAAGCTTGGTAAGCCATGACTTTGAATTCTAATTTATTGCAAAGCAAAATACGGAGAATAGACCCGCAGTGTGCACAAATGCAGAGAAGAGAACTCAGGCCGGTCTGCCTTTTCTCATGAGACGGCAAAGCAACTGTTTATTGGAGGTCATTATTATCGTTATTATTTATTGGCAAGCATTGTGTTCTGTACTGCATTGAAGTAGAAATCCGGTGAGGACTGAATGAGAAATTGTGTACCAATTCCTCTGGCTCTGAATCATCTGTGTACTTTCTCTTCACTACCAGGAACCCAGTCTAATTATTGCTTATGCAAAGGGATGACTCTTTCTCAGGTGTGAAGAAATTTGGGGTCTTGGATATTCTCAGGACAGCTATTTTTCGTGTTTTTTTACTGAGTTTTTAGACTTTTAGTTTGGTTTATTACACGTTGCTTTGGATCTGCTCTTATTTCCACAATTTCTGTTTTCTTGGTTACACTGTAAATTCATTGTAATTGGTGGTCATTTCTTCTATTTTATGGGACTGGAAAATTGGAAGTGAATTTTAAGCTCATCATTTTCAATTTCCTCAATATCTGATTTTCTTTTTTTTTTAACGTTTATTTATTTTTGAGACAGAGAGAGACAGAGCATGAACAGGGGAGGGGCAGAGAGAGAGGGAGACACAGAATCTGAAACAGGCTCCAGGCTCTGAGCGGTCAGCACAGAGCCGGACGCGGGGCTCGAACTCATGACCTGAGCCGAAGTCGGACGCTTAACCGACCAAGCCACCCAGGCGCCCCAATATCTGATTTTCTACAAGCTAGCCTTGAAACACATTTAATGATGGGGATTTTAGTACTTTACATTTTATCTTTGAATGACTCTGTTAGGAAGACCTTCCTAATATTTTTTAAATTTTTATTTATTTATTTATTTATTTTGAGAGAGAGGGTGAGCAAAACGAGGGAGGAAGGGAAAGAAAGGGAGAGGACAATCCCAAGCAGGCTCTGCACTGTCAGTCAGAGCCCCATGTGGGGCTAGATTTCACGAACTGTGAGACCATGACCTGAGCCAAAATCAAGAGTTGGACACTCAACCGACAGAGCCACCCAGGAGCCCCAAGCCTTTCCTAATTTTGGATCAAGAGTTATCTGTGGCTTTTGCTCACTAGCCTGGTTTTATTCACCGGGCGAAATTCCTTTGTCTTGAATAGAATATGGACACAATACACGTTGTTGAGTAACTGACTTGTTCAGGCCCAGCACTTGGGGGATCCCAGTACCTCTGGTACTTCCTCATGCAGCAGGGTAGCCTTCCATGTCTCACATGAGATGTAAGCCTGGGGTGAGGTCCAGAGCCACACTGTCAGCCATGGGGTGAGTCAGGGGAAGGCAGGACAGTCACTGCCCATAAAGCCTTAATGCAGCTTCATTCCAGGGGCTTAAGATTTCCTGTGTCTCTTTCTTAACATTCAGCCTGACTTAAGCCCTTCAATAAAATGCAGGATAAGGATTCATGATTACTCATTAATTTTCACACAACCACATCATTTGACAGGAATCTTAGAAATGGCTCCAAATTCCAAAAACTTTATCTTTTCTTTAGTTCTCACAGAAAGCAAAATTTAAAACTGGCAAAGTTGGACTCCAGTCTTCCTCTCCGATGAGCCTTTCAGAATCATTCTACCCTTCCTATTTGATGCTCCATGGGTGACCTGATCTCCCAGGCTTCCCCCCGCAGGACCATCCTATGCCTTGGGCCCTTCACTACCTCTTCCCTGCTCCCTTTTCTCATCAAAATCTACCTGTCTAGTGCCTGATGCTCTCAGAAGCTGGTTTTAGCCAATGTGACCTTGGCTGTTAATGTGTTTCGGTCCCTTAACAAATACTTGGTAATGTATAAGATAGCTTTTGTTGATCTGCCTGTCTCAGCGCTGTAATTCCTTAATCCAGTCAAACCCATGCCTCCAGATGGCCCCTCAGTAGTAGCTTTTTAGTGGGAATGGATAGACATCATGATATGATCACACATGAGAAATTGTTTTGAGGCCCTTAGCACAAATATCTTGCTTTCTCAGAAATAGCACTGAGATGCATCAGTCACCCAACTCCCATTAGACCATGCCATGCTTCTTGTGAAATTCTTCCTCTCCTGAACAAAACAGAACACACACACACACACACACACACACACACACACTCAGGAACATAGTTCTTTTTAATTGGCCCTAGATAGGATGTGTTCGGATTCCTCCCTCCATAATAAATAGAGAGCCCCTTAGCACAACTTTATATCATGCATTTCCTCATTATATGGTGCTAGTTATGTTCTCCATAAACAGTATACTGCTTTTACTGCATGGGACTATTAATCACAGCTGCTTACTTTGTTCCAGGTACTGTGACTAGGGCTTCATGGGTTTCTCATTTGGTGTTCATGACAAACCTATGATATAGGAAGAATTATTCTCATTCTACTGATGAGCAAACTGTATGGTTCAGAGAGGTTAGACAATTTGCCTAACATCACGCAGCTACTGCATTGCAGAGACAGGGCTCAAACGAATGTCTGTCTGACTGAGGCCTATGCTCTTAACCATGCAGCTTTCTTTTCTCTGCTCAACAAACAGAGCAGAAACCTAAGATGAGTGAGATTTTTCAGATGAGCCCTGTTGTGTCCACCTTAAACATAGCATTCCTACTTCACATAAGTCTAAAAAACCTACACCTTGCTCATCCCTATTCTCCCAGCTCTCTATCCCCTTTCTATGCTGAGAAAAACTTCTGGTTTCTGGATGCACAAGAATAACAAGTGTTTGTTATTTAATTACAAGGATTTATTATGGGGGGAGGGATACTAACACATCCCATCCAGGGCTAATTAAAAATAACTGTGTTCCTGAGAATATGTGGGGAGTTTTGTTCTGTTTTTGTTTTGTTTTGTTTTTGAGAAGAACAATTCCAGCAAGAATTCTTCTTGGCACAGGAAGCATGGCATAGTTTAATAGGAACCGGATGTCTGAGGTATCTCTGCTATTTCTGAGAAAACGAGATGGTTCGTTACCTTTAGTGACTAGGAAGTGGAGTTGCCTACAGTGTCAGGTTTGGGCATAGGTACCTGGGCCTGGATTTGCTATATTTTGCTAAGGACAAAATATTTGCTATATTTTGTCCTTTTTTGAAAGGACACCTCCATGAAATTCTCATTTTGGGACAAAGAGAATAAAAAGATGTCAAAATTCTGCTTTCAGCATGGGTTTGGAACTTGAATTTATCTTGTGCGCATAGTTCTGGAACTGCCTGCCACAGCTCCCCAGCTGAGAAATCAATATAAAATGTTACTTTGGGGGGTGCCTCAGTAGCTCAGTCGGTTGAGCATCTGACTTCGGCTCAGGTCATGAAATTGTGGTTTGGTTCGTGAGTTTGAGCCCCACATCAGGCTCACTGCAGTCATTGTGGAACTGGCTTCAGATCCTCTGCTGCCCGCCCCCCCCATGCCCCTCCCCTGCTTACACTCTCTCTCTCTCAAAAATAAATAAAACATTAAAAAAAGTTACTTCAAGCCAGTGATATCCCAGATAGTGATAACTTTGGAACACCTGGAAGCCACTCTGAAAAATAGATTTCAAGATAAAGTACATTATTCAGGACAAAGAAGTTTATTTCATAATCTAGAACAGAAATTCACCATTTGCATGTATTTAATAATATGGCCCTCAGAGTTAAAGCAGAAATCAATTGATTTGTAAAGAGAAATTTAAAGGTCTATACATAATAGATTTTTAAAAACATGTCTCTTATTAATTGATAGATTAGGAAATCAAAAATTAGTGAAGATACAGAAGATTCGAACAGCCTAATTAGCTAGCTTATTCTGGTCTACACATATGTAAACCAACAATTGATCACTTGCTACACTACAAAGGAAATCTCATCAAATACCAAAGACTCTGTAACATACAGGATGTATTCTCTGACCACACTCCAATATAGCATGAACTCAGAAAGAAAAAGAAACTTGAAATTACTCTATATTTTGGAAAATTACTGGGGTGTCTGGGTGGCTCAGTCGGCTGAGCATCTAACTCTCGATTTTGGCTCAGGTCATGATGTCACGGTTCATGAGTTCAAGCTCTACTTCGGGTTCTGGGCTGACAGAGCTGAGCCTGCTTGGGATTCTCTCTCTCTCTCTCTCTCTCTCTCTCTCTCTCTCTCTCTCTCTTTCTCTCTCTCTCTCTCTCATTCTTTCCCTCCCCTGCTAATGCACATGTGCACACACACACACACACACACACACACACACACTCAAAATAAATAAACATTTGGGAAAAAAATAAAGTTACAAGGAAGGAAAGGTACTTCCAAAGACTATTTGGTCAATGCAATAGTCAGTTTAAGTTATGCTTCAGTAATGCACAGAGCTAAAATATCTAAGTATCTTAAAACAACGAAGGTTTATTTTTCATTCATGGTACATTTCTGATGTAAGTCTGCTGGGAGCTCTGTTCCAAATTTTCCTCACTCTGGGGCCCATGCTGATGAAGCTTTCACCACCTGGCATATTACCAGTTGCAGTGGTAAAGGGAAGACTACAAGGCTCTTAAAAGTTTCCGGCTCCCAAATGACATACATCACATCCACTCGTGTTGTGTTGGGCAAAGCACATCTATCCTCATGGCTGATTTCAAGAGGGTGGGGATCTGACCAGAAAGAGGAGAACTGGACATGTCAGTGACCAACACTAATGATTATCACAAAGAGGAAACGATTATGAAAACAAGGAAATATTTACACCTAACGAATAATGAGGGGTGCCCGAGTGGCTCAGTCGGTTAAGCATCCGACTCTTTTGGCGCATGTCATGGTCTCACAGTTTGTGAGATTGAACTCTGTGTCCAGCTCCTTACTGAGTGTGGAACCTGCTTGGGATTCTCTCTCTTCCTCTCTCTCTCTCTGCCCTGCCCCTGCTCATGCTTGCTTTTTCTCACAAAATAAATAGACATTAAAAAAAAGAATAATGAAAAGGTACCCTATTGAAACTTGTGGGATATAGCTAAAGTGGTCCTTAGAGTAAAATTTACAGCTTTAAGTGATTATATTAAAAAAAGGAGACTGAAAATTAAGGAGTTAACCGTCTATTCAAGAAAACAAAGAATCTCAAAAATCATGGAAAAAAGATAGTGAAGATAAGAGATGCATTAATAAAACAGCCACAGGAAATAAAACTATAAAGAATTAAAAGAAATAAAACTTATGGTCTGTTGGGCTCCTCAGAAGCAGACTCTGAGATAAAGAGGAGTGTGTCCTCAACCTCTTAATGCATTACAGAGTAGTAGATCTGTTATCTATTTTCAGTCTAGGGAGAAGTATGGAAGGGGGTAGTGAAAGTCAGACAGGGAAAAAGAAGGTGAACAAATGTACAGTTTTGCATTGGGTCCCACAGAAGCCAACAGTAGCCTAATCCCATGTAGGCTTCTGAAGTATGAATTACACTTCTGGGATGTTCCACCTGGGGACTTCCATGTTCCCACAGTTTCCAGTTATTGGCCAAGGGTTAACTGGAGTGGATGTGAATTTCCCGACCCTTTGGCCTCTCTTGGGCAAAGTGGCTCCAGTAGCCTGAGTAAGGACAGTCCGCTGAAGAAGAGTTTTAGGTATTGGCCATTGGAAGCAAAACCATCTGAATCTTGTCAGGGGCAAAGGAACACTATGGGATCTGGGTAAAGCACATGTCTGCTCCAATGGACTTAAAAAAAAAAACTATTAATATGGATAAGCATTTAACATAAATGTTTTTTTTTAATTTTTTTTCAACGTTTTTTATTTATTTTTGGGACAGAGAGAGACAGAGCATGAACGGGGGAGGGGCAGAGAGAGACGGAGACACAGAATCGGAAACAGGCTCCAGGCTCCGAGCCATCAGCCCAGAGCCTGATGCGGGGCTCGAACTCACGGACTGCGAGATCGTGACCTGGCTGAAGTCGGACGCTTAACCGACTGCGCCACCCAGGCGCCCCTAAATGTTTTTTTTTTAAAAAACAGCATTTACAAACAATATTAGACATGAAAAAGGATTCATAACCACATGTTAAAATTGACAAGAAGATAGTATTATGCCAAAAAATTTAAAAATACGGAAATGATCAATGTCCTAGGAAAATATGACTTGTGAAAACTATCCCAAGAAGAAATGGAAATAGGAGTACAACCTTTATCATTAAGGAAATGGAATAAATTGTTAATAGTTTACACCCTACCCCTTCCTAGGACCAGACGAGTTGGCTAAACATTCTAGGAACAGGTAATCACATGCTGATGCCAATCTTATCAAAGAGTAGAAGATAGGGAACATTTTTCACCCACTACAAGGAAAGTATAAAAAAGGAAGATTACAAACCAACAACATTTATAAACATTTATATATAAACATATAAACATTTATATATAAACATATAAACATTTATATGTGCATAAATAAGCAAAATACTAGAAAATTAATGACTGTGTTAAAATAAAGTTGGATGCTCAACATCACTAATCAGGGAAATGCAAATCAAAGCCACAATAAGATATCACCTCACACCTGTCAGGATGGCTAAACTTAAAAAGACAAGAAATAACAAGTGTTGGTGAGGATGTGGAGAAGAAGGAACCCCTCATGCACTGCTGGTGGGAATGCAAACTGGTGAAGCCACTGTGGAAAACATTATGGAAGTTCCTCAAAAAATTAAAAATAGAACCAGAATATAATCTGGTAGTTCTACCACTGGGTATTTATCCAAGGAAAATAAAAGCACTGATTCAAAAAGATATATGCACCCGTATGTTTATTTAAGTATTGTTTACAATAGCTAAGATATGGAAGCAATCCAAGTGTCCTTTCAGAGATAAATGGATAAAGAAGATGTGGTATTGATGTGGCATCAATATATATATATTGATATATCTATATATTTGTATATATATAAATATAAATAAATATATATATAAATATATATAATATGTAATATATATATAAATATATAGATATATCAATATATATCTATATATATATAAATATATAGATACATCAATATATATCTGTATCTATATATATATATGAACAATGAAATATTACTCAGCCATAAAAAAGAATGAGATCTTGCCATTGACAACAGCATGGGTAGACCTAGAGGATATAAGGCTAAGTAAAATAAGTCAGAGAAAGAAAAATACCATATGATTTCACTCATACATGGAAGTTAAGAAGCAAAACAAATGTAAAAACAGACAAACAGACTCTTAAATACAGAGAACAAACTGGTGGCTTCCAGCAGGGAGGTGGGTGGGGGTATGGGTGAAATAGATAATGGGATTAAGGACAAAAATGGATTTATCATAGGAATGCAAAGATGGTTTGACATTGAAAAGATTCAAGGAGGAACACCATGTAATTATCTCAATTACAGTTGAGATAAAATGTAATAAATGTAAATGTAATACCTATTCACGATGAAAAACTCTTAGTCAACTCTTAACAAAATAGAACAGAGGAAAATTGCTTAATTAATAAATGGTGTTTACTAAAAACCTATAGTAATTTTTTTAAGTTTATTTATTTTGTGAGAGAGTGAGAGAGCCTGAGTGGAAGAGGGGCAGAGAGAGACAGAGGGAGAGAGACAGAATCCCAAGCAGGTACTGTGCTGTCAGTGCAGAGCCTGATTCGGGACTCTAACTCATAAACTATGAGATCATGACCTGAGCTGAAATCAAGAGTCAGACACTTAACCCACTGAGCCACCCAGGCACTAAAATATTTTTCTTTAGAATCAGGAACAAGACAAAGACTCCTGTCAATGGGGAAGAAAAGGCTATAGAAATAGAGAACATCATCTTCATTGATGTCATGATTTGGTATCAAGCAGATATCAATTCCTCCAAGTTAACTTATAAATTACAACAAAAATCTCAATAGAGTTTTTCCTGGAACTTAATCAGGTAATTGTCCACTTGATATGAAAGGACAGAGGTCAATAAAAGAGAGAGAGAGAGAGAGAGAGAGAGAGAGAGATAAGATGGGTGGGGAAAGGCATTGGAATTATTCTACCATATAAATTTATTGTAAAGCTGTAGTAATTAAGATTGTGTAGTGTTGAGACAGGAATAGACACCAGAGCCCATAGCCCAACCTACAAAGATATGTAAACTCAACATATGAGGAATGTGACATTATCAGTGTGGAAAAGATGGTATTATTAGGGATAAGTGATACTAGAAGGATTGGCTATCCACTTGGAAAAAAATATGTATTATGTTCCTACCTCATGTCCGAAAGAATACCAGGTAAATTATAATAATAATATAATCCAAAAGAATACCAGGTAAATTATAAATTCAAATATCAAAATTGAGTATTTAAACCTTGTAGAAGAAAATACAGGAGAAATATTTTTATGATTGGGGATTTTTTTTATTAATGTTCTGAGTTTTTGATTTCTAAATGAGAGAAAGGACTGATGAGAAGACTGATAAATATGATGGATTAAAATAAAAATAAAACTTTTGGACACTAAAAGCAATAGCCGTTTGTGAGGATTAAATATGTTAATACGTGAAAAGCAGTTAAGCTTTACTGTGTGGCTGAATACATAGTGAGCACTACAAAGTACTTGCTATTATTATTTCCTTTATTCGGTGTTTTCCCCCATGGTAATTGCAATAAAGCTAGTTTTACCATGTATTTTTTTCTCCTTAAGGCACACACCTAGAAATGCAGAAGAGAATATAACTAAAGGAAGAGCATATTATCTGAAAAACAGTGTGAAAATAAGTATTTCACTCTTAGGCAAACTTGGCTATTATTTTAATGCAGGAATCTTTTCCATGGGAATCGGGTCTTCATTTGCATAAACTCTGTAGCTTGTGGTCGTTTCTTGGTAATGTTAACATAGAGCAAATTCCTCTTGGTGACTTGTCTTGTGTGCCCAAGAATGCCGCTGCTGGCATCTCATAGGAATGTAATTGCTGGAAGCATCCCAGCAGGTCAGAGACTGCCCACTGCTGGGAACCAAACTGGTTAGTGTGGAAACCAGGACACTTCTCCATATTCACTTTTGACCCTGGGTCATTTTACCTTTCCTTCCCATTCCGTCCACATTTATCTCTCGGAGGCTCCTGAAATAAAGAAGTGGACTTAAATTTCAGCTTCCATGAAAGACTGCCCAAAATATTGGTATAAGCAGAAGACAAACGTGTGGAAGTTCTGGAGGTCTTACATATTCATTTGACAGATAAAAATCAGAAGATTCTGAGCTTATGGAAAGTGAAGGGTGGCCTTTAAAAAAAAAGTCATTCCTCAAAATATTATTTCTGGCACCTGGGCTGAGTCCCTACTGTTTCAAAAGGCCGTCTCTCTAAAACCCAAGCTCTTCTGCATTACAAATAAAGTATTACCGTGCACCCCTTCAGTAGCAGCAAGAGCTGTTTTTGCTTCAACCCATAGCACAGTTCAGAAGGTCAGACGTGACCACAGTATCTCCTGTTATTTCAGGGCTCACATGTGTTTGCCTTGGCGCCATTTCCCTGGCATTTGGTTTCCGTTATTTTTCCATGGGCTTGGCTTGCAGGAATCAAAGAAGCATATTTTTGAGAATAAGCGAAGTACATAAAGATGAAGTATTCTGAACTGGTGGTGGCTGGACGTAGTGGGAGGGAATGCACACCTCCTGGGTTACCTTTGGTAGCAAGGCTCTGACCCTGCATATGGCAAATGTGGGTAATGGTGGACACGAAGGGCTGTCCCACTCAGCAAGGCTGGACAGCGCCTCCCTTCTCTTTCCCCAGACAGAAGTGAAGTTCAGCTGTCCCAGTTCAGGTTCAGGGTGCTTAGGGAGGCCGAAGCTAAGTACTGAGGACAGTGAGGCCCTCCCTAAGTGACATGCTTTCCATTTTAGCATTGAGTGACAGCTGATTGTTGTCAATGGGAAGATACTGTGATTGGCCCTTTGCTATGGCTTGTTCTGGTTTCTGCTTGGGGCTCTCTGCAGAATGTGAGTCTGGGAAATAGGCATTCACTCTGTACAAAGCATGATAAAGATCACTACTGTGTGGTTACACTGATGGCAGAGACCTCAGGGCCAGAGTTTATCAGCCAGTAGGTGCCATGTGATAGAGGAGGTACTGGGCTGGGGTGGGAAGGGATGGGGTGTTGTACAGTGGTTCCCAAGCTTGTCTGCACCTCAGGATCACCTTGGGAAGTTTCAAAAACTACCCTCAATCTGTGCTCCACCTCAAGAGGCTGTGCTTTCACTGGTATGCAGAGTCACCTAGATGTTAGAATTTTTAAAAGGTCCCCAGGTAATTGGAGAACCACTGATATGGCAGTGAAGAGCCCAGACTTTGAAGGTGCACAGCCCTACTTTGAGTCCCAGCTCCAGCATATAGTAGCTGTGTGACTTTGACCAAGCCATGAAAACTTTCCAAGCCTCAGCTTTCTCATCTTTAATATGGGGATGATCTATTCTCCCTTATGTAGTTCCTATGGAGATCAAGTATAAACATGCTACATTTTTAGTACAAAAAAGTTGGGTCACTAATCAGAGATCCAGCTAATAGTGCCAGCTCTGCTATTTTCTAGCTGTATACTGGAAAGGTGGTGTGGTAGACCTTCTGGAATGGTCTTTGGAGTCCTATTGGTCTGGGTTTGAATCCTGGCTCCACTGCTTGACCTTGGGTAAGTGTGTTTACCTCTATGGCTCCATTCCCCTCATCGTTAAAATAGAGGTTTGTTCTTCCCTTACAGGGTTGATATGAGAATTAAATGACATGATACACTTATCTTTAGGTTAAACAATATGAAATTCCCTTTTTGTGTGTAGGTGAAAAATGGTAGAATATCAGCAATCTCATGTGTTTAATCTAATATCGCATCTTCAAAGACATCAGTAGTAGTAACCACTATTATCACTATTAATCAGTATGACCTTAAGGGAATTACTTTACTTCCGAGAGTCTCAGTTTACCCATCTGTAACATGGGCACTTGATGATGTTGCTTTCTTTATAGAATCTGTTCAAAGATTTAAATGAGATGATGTTTGTGAAATCACTTTGAAGCTTATAAGATATTGAGGAAATCATGATAACTTCAAAAATGTTCTTGGAAACTGGACATCTCATATTTACATAATGGTAAATATTCTGGGAAAAGTTAGAGGTGTGGAGGATTGAGTTACAGAGAGAAGCTCTTGGACTTTGGGATTAGGACAGATAATTTTTTAAGTCTGCTGCAAATTCAGCACCACTCTGGCATTAAGGAGAACAAAACCATGAGGCTTGTGGCTCCTACCAGAGGCAAACTTGCATTATGATTGAGGAGAAGTATTGTATTATCTGTGCAGGCATAACTCACTCTTATGTAATGCCTACCACATGCCAGACTGTGCTAAAGTTCCCTGCATGCATTATCTCATCCCATCCTTTATGAGAACTCCAGTTTTCCACATGTGAGGAAAGTGGGGCCCAGAGAGGTTAAATCATGCATCCAAGTCACACGGGCACAGGCATAATAATGAAAGACATCCAAGCAATGATGATTGTGAAAAAACCTTGTGGCAATGAATGAACTAAACCATAACAAATTGTAACAAATATCGAAATAGTTTACCCAGAACTCTTTTGTGCTTTTCTATTCTTCCCTTTTAATATAGACTTTTAAACCAGAGCACAAGCATTCTTCAAAGAAAAGGTGTCATGGCTTATACTGAGGACTGATGAACCATAGTTTTTGATTCTTGACCTCATTTTCATCCCTGACACTTTGGGTGGCCTTGGGTGGGGAAAAAAAACCTTCCCCATGTCTATAGTTAAAATGAGTCTAATAATGTCTCCCTTGAAAGTATGTCATGGAGGCTAATTATCATAAAGTCATTTTTGTGTGTGTGCTTCTGATGTAGGCTGGAAACCCAAAGGGCCACCCAGACTTAAGCCCTGTGGTAAAATCTTGGCTTCTTTTGGACATAGACAAGAGTATTGCTTCTTGGTGGGTTTCCAAACCCTCTTGGTGTCTGCTCTTTGCATAGGGCAGTGGTGGATCTCTTTTTTCACATGCAGCATTACTTGGAGGAGGTTACCGTAAATCCCCTGTGGTCAAGGGGTAAGTGATACCATTTATTATAAAGTTACTAAGGAAACATTTTCAGCTAATAGGGATCATTAAGGCAGTGACGATGTCATTTGATATGTTTATGATCCAATAGGGAGAATACTGGTCCACATAGGAAAAACTTACAAAGAATTGACTTTCAGTGGAGAGACAGTGGCTCCAGTGAATTCTAGAGCCTGGCTTCTTCAAGTGTGGGCCATAGTCCACCAGCATTGTTTTATCACCTGGGAGCTTGTCAGAAATGCAGAATCTCAGGCTCCAGGCCAGCACTGCTAAATCAGATTCTGCATTCTAACCCAATCTGCAGGTGGGTAGAGAGCCTGTGAAAGCATGAGAAGCTCCTGGCTACTTGGAGCAGTGGTGGTAGCTGGGAATTTCAGATGACATTTCAGATGTCACTGCTCCTGTCCCAGCCTTGCTGCCGCTCTGCCCCCTCTCAGGTGACGCAGATTGGGTTTGATTTATTGCTAAAGTGCAATCTCACCTTCCCGTACGATTTCTGACCATGGCTACTACAGTGGGGTATGCACTCCTCAGTTGAGAAAACGTCTTGATAAAAGCAGCTTTTATCACAGTATTTGTAATCTTGTTATATTTTGATTTGCTACCTTTTTTTAAAAAAAAGCTCAAAATATTTCCTTACCTGCAAAAAAAAAAAAGTGAGAGAGAGAAAGGGAGAGAGGGAAGGAGAGAAGGAGAAGAAGAAAAGAAAGCTAGGGAAAGAAGAAGCAAGCATTTGAAGAAACCAAATGTTTAATGGTACTGTTATCCATCCTCATTGTGGGGTAAAGGCATTTTTTTTTAATATTTAAGGATGTTTTATGTTTTATTTCAAATTTTTTAATGGAAATCCTTTGCCAATAATTGAACAGTATCAGTGAAAGAATATGGCAAAACAACTTATTCCTTTTTTCTTTTTTTCTTCCCTTTGAACTTATAGGCTAGTTTTAGACTATTTTTTATAGACTATTTTATAGACTACCTTTTTATAGACTATTAAGATGACCAAGCTATGATGAGGTACCCCAAAATCTTCCTATCATTGTGACTTGGTTTTGATTGTTATTCTCATGAAGCTGCACATAACTGTTACTTTTAGTCCTTTTAAAGATAACTTGTATTATAGCTGGAATGATCTTTGAAAAATGTAAATTCGAACTCCTGATAAATTACTTTACCTGGGCATTTGATCGTCAATGGCTGTTATTGTGAAAAGACAGACAACCAGGTATTGTATCCCTCTGAATGCAAGTATACAGTACCACTTAGGAAATACTCCTACCAAAAAGATAGAAGCTGAATTTCACCAAGAGTCAGTATCTAATTACCAATGTATAGGTAATGTAGAGGTCACTTACCTACCAACTGGGCATTTTGGAATGCTTGCTCTTGGGTCACTCTGTCTGGGAGTCCAGCTGCCATGCTATGAAAGGTTCAAATCACATGGACAAGCTACATGTACTCACTTTGGTTGAGAGCTCCAGCTGAGCTCCCAGTTGATGGTTGTCATCAACTGTCAGCATACAAATGAGCCGTCTTGGACATCCAGCTGACACATGACTACAACTGCATGACAAATCCCAAATAAGAACCACCCAGCTGATCCCAGTCAGATCACAGAACCAAGAGAGTTAATAATAAATATTTGGAGGCATTCAGTTTGGGGATGATGTGTTAAATAGTATTACGGACTGAATGTGTCCACCTTCCCCCTCCTCCATTCATATGTTGAAACCGTAACCCCCATTGTGATGGCATTAGGAGTGGGCCTTTTGGTAGTAATTAGGTTTAGATGAGGTTATAAAGACAAGGCCCCATTGATGGGATTAGTATTCGTATAAGAAAAAGAAGACAGACCTGAGCTCATCTGTCTCTTTGCCATGTGAAGGCAAAATGAGAAGGCTGCCTCCTGCAAGCCCGGAAGTGGTTCTCACCAGGAACTGAAACTGCCTGCTCAGTGTGTGTGTGTGTGTGTGTGTGTGTTTAGTGGGCCACATGCAAAATGTATTTCTTGGATGACCTGTGATCAAACAGTTTGAAAGTTACTGTACTGGACTAGAGGACTCTGTTACGGATCTGTGAGTAATTGATTAACAGTTGTGAAAATAAAGGAATTTAAGATATTTATTGCAGTGGACCCCTTTGGAATGGAAACAACTTTCTGGTGCTACAGGCAATGGGGATGGAGCTGCTTTTTCCCACTTATGCCCAAGGGACCCACTGAACCTTATTTTCTTCTTCCCTAGCCCAACTTAATTGAGTGTATTTTTATTCCCTTTTTATTACTCACTTCTTTTCTTTTTCCCTCTTCCCTTTCTTCCTTCTTTCTTTCCCCTCTCACTTTCCTCTATCTCCCTTTATTTTCTTCTCTATTTCTCCCTTTTTCTTTTTTTAAATACTGTTTTTATGATGTCTATTTTAAGAAAGAGACAGTGTGTGTTTTCACGTGTGAGTGGGGGAGGGGCATAGAGAGAGAGAGAGGGAGAGAGAGAATCCCAAGCAGGTGCTGCAGTGTCAGCATAGAGCCTGTCACGGGCTCAATCTCACCAACCATGAGATCATGACTTGAGCTGAAATCAAGAGTAGACACCCAACTGATTGAGCCACCCAGGCGCCAGCTCCCCCCACCCCTGCCCTGCCCCGCCTTTCTATTTTTCCTTCCACCATGTTGCTTTTTGGGTACAGATTTAATGGGCATGCTTTCCTTCACTTCAGCACTAAAGATATCTAAGATGTCATTAAGCCTTTAAGATAAATGCTGTAGGAAAAAAATGCTGTAGGTCTTTTATATTCAATGTGTGGCCCATTGGCCAGTAGCCTTAGTATCACCTGGAAACTTTGAGAGTGTAGAATTTTAGGCCCTGCCCCAGACTTGCTGAAACAGAGTCTGCATTTTAACAAGATCCTGTGTGATTCTTATGAACGTTCAAGTACGAGAAGCACTGCTATTGCGTTGATCTTCTTAAATCAAACAACCATTTGAAAATCTGTCATCAACATGGTCATGGAAGATATTCCACTCCCTTGAAAAATAGATGGGGTTAGGGGTGGAGCAGGTATACAGATGTGAGGATGTGGATGTCTGGATGGGGAGGTGGTGGCTTTCCCTGGGACTCTGGACATAACATGTTTACTCATGAAGGCAAACGTCTGGCTGTCCTGATAAATATCAGGTCTTGTTTGTCAAGGAATGCTAGGTAATGTGGTTTGCGGTTTCAGGACCTGTTGTATATTGTTAGATACCAGCTGGAGGACAGGTTGGTTACTTTCAGTTGACTCAAAAAGGGGCATCATTTTGCTTGTTTTCCTTGTCTGGGAAACATGGAATGAGTTGGAGGTCATCCACTGAAAATGCATCTGTTATAAGAAGGGTAGAAAGTCCTGGATTTCCTGGGACTGTCCCAGGTTAATACCTGCTTCCCAGAAAAATTAATGGTGGCCACTTTCACATTTAAATGTGTCTGAACTTGAACAATAAATTGTGGTCACTGGTAATAATACAGTCCAGTGGGAAAGAGATCTTTCGTAGGGACTGTATAAAAATTAATCTAACAACCTGGAGAGAGAAACACCCTGGATTCTATTTGTTGCCAAAGCCCAAGGCCAGAAAAAAGATTTCCCCTCAATCAATGGCCCCAACACTAGATATTTGAGGGCATTTTGGTCACCTGGAATGTTTTGAGCAATTCCCAGATTGGTGCTCATTCTAAAATTTATCCCTTGTCAGCTTAGTCTAACCTCTGACTTATCCAGTCTTGGTTATCTTTCTGGTTATGCCTCCACCTGAGACCAGACCATGTTGTTTTTGACTACCTTGAACTTCTGTTGCCACCCATGGCACAATGAAGAGTACATTTCTGTGAATCTTAGATGGCTTCTTTGGTCTTTATGTCTCCTGATTTATATTTAGGATAGAGGAGATGGTGCTCCAAATAGTTGAAATTCCTTATACCCTCGATTGGAAATAGAAGGTTAATGCATTAGTGGGAGCAAGGAGGCAAAACATTTTTAGACCAATTTATTTCATTGAAATTCTGAAACTGAAACTAGATTTGACACCAGATGGTTAAGAGAGGCAAGATGTAGAACTATCAAGACAAGCTTCCTAGGACTCCCCAGCATATTCATTGTCAGTTCTTCCTGATGCATTTCAAGGGCCGTAAAATAGGTCACATAAAGTAGATCCAAAGCTCTAGGCTCTGTAACCCTGCTTTGCTCTTGGCTCCTGCATATTTAAGGTGGGACTCAGAAAATGCGTTTTCCCCTTCTGTTCCATTCTGGTGGAACTAATGGAATTTCAGAGCTGACTTTTGTTTGTCAGTCCTGGGGCAAGGCCCTAGCAGAGCTGGGGTGAAGTAGCATAAGCAGGTGGGCTCCAAGGGGTGTCCACACTTGGCTGGAACGTATTGTGATGCTGTCTCGGGTAGTTGGTATTTGTTTTTCCAGTCATGCTTCGTCCTGGGAGGTGTTAGATTTCTTTAAAGCCTTCGTGACTCATGACCCCAGGAGAGTTCAGATTCCACTCCCTACCTCCTCTACCCCATTTGCCTTGCTCTTCAAAATGAACATAGCAAAGTCTCTTATAGTGGTCACTTGTTGAAAGTATAATGTGGAGAAAGCACTTTGTGTGCTGAAAAGCACAGCACAGTTGGGAGAAAGGATTGTCATTTTGAGAAATTTGTTTGTGGAGGTTGTGGAGGTTGATTTTCTACACATGTTTTCAAATGACAGAACAGGGCTTATCTTTCAAAAAGGATCCATTGGAGGATTATTTCCTCTTCCACATTTTCTGCCAAAGTGTTTGGAATTACCTTCTGAGCCAGTTTTGGAGACACATTAGAGATTTGGTCTCTGTAGAGTTTCACCTCATTTTTGACCTAAACACCCCTGTCTGTCTTGGTCTCCAGACTCGTTTATCAAACTTGGTACAAAATGCCAGTTGGCTTTTCCAGCAATCAAAACCTCCCTCTGAATGTTGTAGTTTTGCCATTATTGAGGAGATCCAGTAGAATACACTGAGACTTTTCAGGCAAGTTCCAAAGAGGAGTTTTAGAATTATTGCTGTCTTTGGGATAAGGGTCCAACTTTACAAGGTGACCAGTATGGAAGTCAATATTTATTTGGAACACACACACACAGAGCAATAAATCTATTCCAAAGATCAATCAGTCACTTTTTTACCATTTCCCTAGTGTATAAATACATAGTTTTTTGTTTGTTTGTTTGTTTGTTTATTTGTTGTTTTTGTTTGCTGGGTTTGGTGGGATTAGCCAGTAAGTAACTAGTAGTTTGTATGTTAACTTACTTATAAATAAATCCATCCATCCATCCATCCATCCATCCATCCATCCATCCATTCAAAATATGCTTGGCATTTGTATTTCTAGGGTAAAGAAGACAGAGTCACTACCCTCATTCAAATGGGAGACATAGTTGAATATGAATCAAAGAATTACCCAAATAAATGTGAGCAAAACAAAACCCACTAGGATAAGTGCTGAGGAGGAAAGGAACATAATGGAGCTAAGAGAGAGTCTGAAGGACAACTGTCCTGGTCAGGGAGGGTCTGCAGGAGGACCAGAAGTGATCTGGTGAAGGGGAGGAGAGTGCGGGAGTTTTCCAGCTGGAAAGGGCAGCTTATGTAAAACTTCTATAGCAGGAGGGTTGGGGAAAGGTTGGAGGAACAGAAAGAAGTCCAGCATGGCTGTGTCTCAGAGTGTGGCAAGATATAAGGATGGAAGGGGCACGTGGGACCTTGTAGGTAGGGGGACCACATAATTTTTTGTCCAAATGGAAGCACTGGTGAGAGTAAAATGAGGGGTGATTGACAATGACCAAAATAGTTGTACGTTCCAACTATCCTGGACAAAGTAGGACATGTACTCCCCTTACTTAGAGACCATGCCAGGGATTTTGGTCTTTAGCCTAAAAGCAACGCTAAGCAACCTTTCAGGTTGGGATGAAATGAGGACAGGATCACATTTGCATTTTGAGAAGATCTTCCTGGGTATACTGTATAGACAGGAATGGCAGTCATTTCCTTAAATGCCAAGAGTCCTGGTTTGATTTGGATAAATTGTCTTTATGCTCCAACCTCCTTTCTCTGCTCCTGTCCCAGTGCTCAGCACACATCTGTGCAGCAGCTGCAGAACTGGGATTCCAGAGGCTCTGGCTCATTTGTAGAATTATGAGGACGGTGCCTGGCAATGGAGTGTTCCCATTAGTGCTGCTCATGTTCACATTGTAAGCGTGATGCCTTCCACATGCTCCCGTTTCATTCTGATCCTCCTGGGGCCAGGTCGGTAATTAACTCTTAGGAGGAATTGAGCCCAACCTAGTGTCTTTCATTGCTAAAATTTTCATAAAGACAAGGCCTGTGCATGCAAATCAATAGGAACAATGTCTTGAATTCTCAAGGTTCTTTGTTCACATGCCAGCGTCTCTTCTAGAATATGTCTCTTAAAGAGTTGCAGAGTTGGAAGGGGCTTTATGGGATAAGAATCCCTTCTATGACCTATTGAGGAATGGTCATCCCAGCTCTGAACACATCAAGGGATCTCAAGCTCACTCCCTCCTAGGACTCTGTCTTGGCTTTGCTCATTTGTCCCCATCTGCATTTCCACACTCTGGTCTGAGGGCCTGTCTTCTCTCCCCTAGGCTGCTGCAGTGGTCTCCTAACTGGCCTCCTGCTTCTCCTTTAGCCTCTCTCTAACCTGTGCTCCACACCTCAGTCAGAGTGCTTTTCTAACAGCAAAACTCAGTGAAGGCAGTCCCTGCTTAAGGCTCTCTAACGACTTCTCATTGCATTTTGGTTAACACCCCATTCTTCTTACAATGCCCACAAAACCTTTTTCTGCCTGTTTCCCCAAACTCCTCACTCACCATCCACCTTCTTACACACTGGACTCCAGCACCATTTGCCTTCTTTTGTTTTTCCAGACACTCAAACTCTTTTGCCTCAGAGCAGTTGCCTGGAACACTCCATTACTGTTTATGTAACTGACTCCTGCTCATTCTTTAAGGTCTCTGGTAAAGTGTCAAGTACACGGAAAGGTTTTTCTTGGCCATCTGTTTACAGTTCATCCCTCTTATTAATCTTTATCTTAGGCCCTTTTATTATTTATAACACATAGTTTATAATTTTTTTAGTTTGATTGTTTTGTTTCCTTCTTTTTCTCTGGTGCCCTTAGGGACACTTTGAGGGTGGGGGTCATGCTTGCCTCCTTCACTGCTGCCTCCTCAGTGCCTAGCAAGATGCTAGACTCCATTTATTAGATGTGTTCAATAAGTATTTACAGAAAGAATTAACAAACAACAGTGGGTTATTTTTTGTTTAATGGCTTGATTTGTTGTGCAGTGATTTTTTAATTTGGACCTTACAGTTATGATTATCTTTTATTACAGTTCTATTTGAAATTCCCTTTTCATAGTAAAGACCTCCCACCTGGCTCCAGATATTTGAGACCATTATCTTATTGTTTCTAAGGCTCCTTTTCTCTACTTAGAACACTCCCAGTCTTCTCACTCTGTGAAATGCCATCTTGTTTGATTCCTGCTATTATTCTTTCAGCCAATCAAATTCTTTTTGGATTCAGAATGGGTCACCTACCATAGTTGCTATGCCTCTGTCTCATGGGCCACTTACACATTTGATAAATATGCTAGCTAAGTCCTTTTCCATTTCACAAGCAAATATGTTGATTGTCTCTAGAGAGAGTCCTTTTTTTTTTTTTTTTTTTTTTAGGCATTGATAACTTAATGAGCCCATGAAAGAAAATAGAGACCTTTGCATTAAAGAGAAAGCAAAAAGTTGAATACTTCAACCAAGAAGCACATTTTTCTATAGATATCTAGATGACATTCCAACTGGATGTGTTGCTGGCTTTATACACTCAACATATTTGAAAAGAAATTTATAAATTATGACATATTCTAGTTGGCCATTTAAATCGTTTTGAAGACTAGTAACAAAATAATGATTTAGCTATGTGATATACAGCAAATGGAAAAAGCACAATGCAAAATTATATTATGAGCACATTGTTTTCCCTATTTTGTAATATGTGTTTTTCACATTTATAATGAAAAACATACATTTATACAAAGACTTTACTTACATCACTGTTCTAAAACTCAGTGCTTTCTATTAAGGAAATATAGATTTCTCATAGAAATAGGGATTAGGAGATGTCCTGTAAGTAATAGAAGGCATACAATCTTTTGGGGATTGGAAGAATCAACCTCTTTCTATCTTAATCACTCAGAGGGTTTAAAAATACATTTGCATCTCATTTTCTAAGTTTGTGGCTTTCTGTCTTTTGAATGGTACTGACATTGTTTTTCTATGAAGCTTATTTTTAGGAAACAAATGAAATAGATAGTTTTTAAAATTCCTCTCTTTTTTTTTAACCTTTGTCTCTGTCCTGAGGTAATGATTTCATACTGCATCTGTGAAAGCCACCCCTTTCAGTTTAGACTCCCTCTTCAGCTCTCCTGACCTACACTGAAGCTTACCTTACCTATCTTGAGTACTGTTCCCTTGTATATCCTATCACTGTATCATTATGGATATTTCCTTGACTCCAAAAGTAATATTAACTATTATACTATCTGTAAAGTTCAGAAAAATATAACTCACTCCTTGCCCAAACACCCAGAGAAAGCCCCTCTATTAAAAAAACAACAACAACAACATATGTCAGAAGTCCATCTGGTTTAAGGAGTTTATGGGTGGAAATGCCTTGCTCCCTTCTTCCCCTGCGGTTAATTCTTTTTCATTCTAAACTAACTAGTCTTTAAATTCCTGAGTTTCAAGCAGAGGTTTATGGGTGGACACTGTATTTACTGCCGTTGAGCTGCCAGAGCATTTTCTTAGGAAGAAGCTGTTTGCTTTCTTCAAGTGAAACCAGCAAGGCAGCCACTTACTCCACCTTCTTGGAAATGCATCCCTTCTCTTCAAGATCCCATGTGGAGAAGATGCAGCTTAATACTCTTCTGCTATTTCTTCATTCACTTATTCATCTGAGTCCTCACTGCCCACTCCTAGGAAGCCCTCCAACTCCCAGTGATGTTTATTAGTGACAGGCCACCCAGCTAGTCTCAGTCTTCTCTGAATTCCTATTATATTTTATTGTCTCTTCTACTTGCCTTTTCCAACCTTGTATTTTTCTTTAGTTGTTTCTTATAAAGAAGGCCTGCCTTTCTTCCAGACATGACTCCAGGGTCCGAATCTATGCCTTACACAGGAAAATCTCACTTAAACAGAATGCCTGAGGACCTCAGGGCTGGTGCATTTTGCTGTAAATGTATACTCACCGTTAGTTGGAATTCCACCCCCCAACCCCACCTCTGCAATATATCCAAGACAACTGATTCTTCTTTCATGTCTCCTAATAAAGACTAGAGATGATCATCAGATTTTCCAGCACTTCTTGAAATACTTGCAGTTTCAGCATTCTGGAAAGGGTTCTTATTGCCAAAAGTGAACTGTTGAAGCAAGAATATAGGACTCAAGTTTGCATGGTCTCTCTCATTCTTTATTCCTAAGACTTGACCTTTAGTCATCGACCACATTAGACGTGACTGAGTTGATCCTGAAGGTGACGATGAAAGATGACATCAGGGAGGCAAAAGCATCTGAAAGTCATGATAGGACCTCTGCCTATGATTAGGAGGGTAGCAGCTCCAGATCAAGGAGGTTGATGCAATGAGCCTCCAAGGAAGAGAGTAAATCATGTGCAACCTTCCATAGCACACGGTTGGAAGAGTGCAATGTGGTACTGGGTCCCAAAGACTCAATTCTTTTTTTTTTTTAATTTTATTTAAATCCAAGTTAGTTAACATATAGGGTAGTATTGGTTTCAGGATTCATCACTTACATATAACCCCCAGTGCTCATCCCACCAAGTGCTCTCTTTAATGCCTATCACCCATTTAGCCCAACCCCCCACCCAGTACCTCTCCAGTAATTATTAAATTGAGGGAAAACTCATTTCATTGAAAGTTTTTCTTTTCTTCCCCCCCCCCCCCCGATCTATTCATTTACTCTCTTTTGAACATATGATTGAGAAGCTATTATTGAACATGTAGCAGGTGAAAATAGAAAATGAAGATTCAGAGTCTGGCACATAGGAAACATTCAATAAATGTTTGGTGGCTGGATGAATTAGCACACAGATATGAATCCTGCCTTTTCCTCTAATTTCTTGAGTGGACTTTGGAAAGCTGCTTAAACTAAGTCACAGTTTTGTCATCTCTAAAATGGGGATGCTAGCAATGTCCTTATAGAATTGCTGTGAAGATTAAACAAATGAATGCATGTAAAATGCAGAGTATAGTGATTTTTTAAAAAAAGTAAAATAGCATTAATAGCAACAATCCCCATAATAATCATTATTATTGTTGTCAGTATTTAACCCAGTAGATTGAGACTCCTTCTAGTTATATTTTGGTCTAATGAAGTTTTTATTATACTTCTCTATTGTCACAGCCTCGTGGCCCATGTGTGAATATATCGCAGGGCCTCAGTAAGTGTGTGTTGCTGTACCCTTCCAAAGACAGAATTAAAACCTATTCCTTTCCTTCTTCTAGCCTTTCAGACCATACAGCCACCTTCATTATTCACTGGATTATTGGATCTGATTAATGGTGGCAAAAATGTTCCATATATGATGAATGCCAGATAACATTCAGCGGTCATGCTGAAATTGCCATTATGTCATGGGTGTATTTCTGGGGAGAAAATGTTTAATGATTTTAAGAGGCTGATCTTCCCCAGCCAGAAGCAATGACCCCCAGTGCCCGGTGGAATTTGGAGAATAAGGAAACAGGTTTCTTGAGAGAAAGGGATCAAGCTCTGCAGAAACATCTTAATCTACAAAATCCTGTCTCCATTTTGTACTTCTTTCTCTTACAACGAGCCATGCTTCCTAGCATTCATGTTCTTGTGTAGTCCCCATCCTGCTCCTTGATTCTGGGTTTGGCCAAGGGACTTGCATTTGCCAATGAGAGATTAATAAAGGCAATGCAAGCAGGGGCTTGATGAACACTTGCACACAGGAACATGTCCTCTAAGAATACTTCCTCTTAGAATCGAGGCTCTGTGTTGTAAAGAAGCTCAGGATAGACAACTGAAGGATAAGAGGTCATGTGGAAAGACTCTGAAGGATAAAAGCAACATAGACATTCCTGCCTCAGCTGAGCTCCCAGTTGAATGCAGCTGAGTGACCTTAGCAATACTTTAAGGATTTTTTATCCAAACCTTCCACTTCAGCCCAGGCAACCCACAGACTTGTGAAATGTAAGAATTTGTTATTTTAAACCATTACATTTGAGTGGCTTCTTTATGTTACAATAGCTAACGGATACATAGTCTTTTCCCCCTTTCCTCCCGGACCCATGGATGGACCAAATGGAAGCATCCCTTGATATATCTTAAAAAAAAATAAACAAATAAACTGGTGTTCACAACTATCAGCCCTTGTTTAGCCTGGGAAGAGATTTTTTAAAAAAAATCTCCTCAGATGTCTTCGTTTTACAAATGTAGTACTGAGGCTCAGAGAGTGTAAGTAACATGTATAGGTCTCTTGATTCTCCATGAAGAGCCATCAGAATATCTTCAGTTTCAAAGGAATTTTTAAAAAGTTTAATTCCATACAGAGTGATATTAGTTTCAGGTGTACAGTGCAGTGAGTCAACAATTCCATACATCACCTGGTGCTCATCATAACAAGTGCCTTCCTTAATCCCCATCACCTATTTAACCCATCCCCCCCTTCCCCTCTGGTAACCATCAGTTTGTTCTCTATAATTAAGAGTCTGTTTCTTGGTTCATCTCTCTCTCTCTCTTTCCTTTACTTGTTTGTTTTGTTTCTTAAATTCCACATATGTGTGAAATTATATGGTATTTTTTTCTTTGACTTATTTCAGTTAGCATTATACTCTGTAGTTCCATCCATGCTGTTGCAAAAGGCAAGATTTCATTCTTTCTTATGGCTGAATAATATTCTGTTATATACCACATCTTATTTATCCATTCATCTATTGTTGGACACTTGGGCTGCTTCCATAATTTGGCTATTGTAGATAATGCTGCTATAAACATAAGGGTGCATGTATCCTTTTGAATCAGTGTTTTTGTATTTTGGGGGTAGATTCCCAGTAGTGTGATTACTGGATTATAGGGTAGTTCTATTTTTAATGTTTGGAAGAATCTACAGATATTGTTTTGTTTTGTTTTACAGAGTGGCTGCACCACTTTGCATTCCCACCAACATCTTCTCCAACACTTGTTGTTTCTTGTGTTTTTGATTTTAGCCACTCTAGCAGGTGTGAGGTGCTATCTCATTGTAGTTTTGATTTGCATTTCCCTGATGATGAGTGACGTTGAGCATCTTTTCATGTGTCTGTTGGTCACCTGTCTTCTTTGGAGAAATGTCTGTTCATGTCTTCTGCTCAAAGGGAATTTTTAACCCAAATCATGTGCACAATGTCCATGTTATATATAACACTTTTTATCTACTGACACGATAATCTCTGTTGACTGGACATGGTTATTTTCTATTTTGAAAGAGAGTCATGTTGTCCATGGGAATTTGTAGCTAATCTAGCCCAGGGAACAAAGTGCTGGCAAAAATGCAAATGGATATTTTCAGAAGGAATAGAGAAATAATTCATACCGATTCTTGTTAAAAGTTACACGAGGCCTTTAAGAGTATGAATTATGCCTCACCTAGTTCTGCACACTTACTCATTCAGCTCTTGTCTATTTGGAAACTTCCTTTGTGTGCCAAGTGTGAGGATGATACCAGGATCTACAGTGAATGATATAGTATTTGCCCTCAACAGCATTTGACACAAAAGTGAAGTGACTTATTCAGGCTCCCATAGCTTGACAGTGCTAAATCTGGGACTACACATGAGGACTGGTTACCCTACTGGCTGCCAACCCAATGCCTGATTGACCTCTGGAGTTGTCAGCCGTGCTTAATTTTAGTTAATTATGGCTTTAATAGGTAACATTTTCTTTGGGCCCCTATCTCCTTTTAAGATTATAGTCGTGATTTCTGAGGGCTTTACCATAGTTTATTTACTCCAAGATTCCCCTTTATCTGTTGAGGAAAGCTTTCTTATAGATTGGATTCAGCTCTTCTCTATTCATTGGGGCAGAGGTATGATCTATGTTATAGTGTTATGGTTGCATTCCTAAGAAGCCACTTTATATTAGAAAATCACTTTAAAAATAATTATTTCAGAAAGCAAATATGGGATTAGGGTCTGGAGCATTCAAACTCACAATAATAGAGTAATTTTGCCTGCAGGCATTTCAATAATACTGGTGTTTTTATAGCTTTAAGTCTATAGTTATAAAGCTAAACATCCCTGGGAAAATCCAGCCTTGATTATATCTAGCTTTTGATCAAGAGGAATGGCCTTTGTTTTTCAATCCTCATTTTGGTGAGGAATGGCACAAGGCTTCTTAGCCATTTTTATCACATTTTTCACCCATTGTTGGATAAACATATCCCAAAGTCACTCAAACTAAGCAGCTGACAGCAAGTTTTTTCCTCTTTGTCTGAGATGATGTTCATTCTAGAGTTACAACCATGTGCATAATGAAAATCATGTGTCCCATTATTTATTCGACAAGTATTTTTTGATGCCTACATAGTAGGCCCTGAGCAAGACATTGGGGATATAGAGGTAAGCAAGAGAGACAAGTCCCTGTTGCTATGAAGCTTCTACTCCAATCGAGGAGATGGTCCATAAACAGATAAATACACAGTATAATGTTATGTGGTGTAAGTGGTATGAAGAAAAATAAAAAAGAGTGAGAGGCGACCAGTGGCTTCTGCTGACCTTGGGAGACACTGAAAGGACTTTAGATTTTATTCTGAATGTGATGGAAACCATTAGCAGTTTTTGAGCAGGGGGATGATACAGTATGCTTGATATTTTAGGAGACCCGCTCTGGCTGCTGTGCAACAGATTCCTGAAGGTTGAAAGGGATAGTTGGGGGAAAATAGGAGGCCGTTGTGTAGCCCATTTTCCTCCATAAACCTGAGCCTGAGGCAAGGGCTTGTGTGTAGATTGTTTGTTTTGGAAAGTGATCCAAGGAACATAAGTGGAAGATTAGAAGTGTTAGGTGAGAAAGAAGGCAAAATCAATCTAGTTTTGTGGAAGATGCTGATAAATTCTGTAGACAACTGGACCTATGTGTCACCAGGGACCTCTAAAAGGTCAGGTGGGAATACACCTCTGAATTGTTCAGCCCTGACCCCTTTGGTTCAGCATTGCCCATTGAAGTGTTAACTCTCTTGCACTGCCAGACTCATACATAAGGCAGAATGACTAGTAGTTCCTATAATCATCCCACATTACAAGCAAGAGTTCCCACAGAAGCAAGGGTTCTGTGGAACAGCAGAGGCATAGTGAGGGCAGGTTATACTCAAGAGGTATCTGATACAGAACCTTGTGCAGTGAGAGATGATGGGAACTCAGATTTGGATGACAGTGGAAAGGTGGTGACAAGTGGATAGATCCACAGATTGTAGCCAAATTACTTTGTGAAAATTTGCATTGGAATAGAAACATCTCTATTTTCACAGTGAAATAAACTGCTGATCTCACACCACCTTGCATCTGGGTTGTTATATTTTCACTTTGTAGTTCTGCTCTCATTCCCGTTCACACAGCTACCCATTTTGTAGGCATCAGTTTACCATTTAACACAAAGAAATTGATGAATGAAGATTTAATAACCTGCAAACAAGTTTCTTTCACCTTGTATGTCTTCTGTGTTTAACATATTTCATAGATTGTAGAGGCAAATAAAGGTGATGTAATGGAAACAGACTTGAACTTGCTATAGATTTGGACAGGAAAATGCACTTTGCTTTAGACAAATGTCTAAAAGGGTAGAAGACTTGTGGACATTTAAAAAAAAGTCTGTTTAAACGTTAAAAACCAAAAGATTATCCCTCCACTGGTCACGGATATTCAAGTTTCTTATATTGTGCTAACCCAAGGCCAGGAATAAAATGTTCATGGCATGAAACTCAACATTTTGAAAAATAATATGCATTGGAGTGTTTCTCATGAAAAGAAAAACATCTGTAATTTGTTTTTAAACATCTCCTTGTAGATGAAGGTGCCTAGGAGAGTGATTCTGGAGAATAGTGCAGAGAATGTTGCCAAAAGCCATAGTGAAGAGGTTGAGTAGAAGTGCATTATGGTGTGAGAGGTTGCTGTGTGTCTTCTGGAAAGTGTTTCAGGATGCTCTCACGAAAGCATTGTCTTCCTTGCCTAGGACTTGGCTCATTTGCCTTTTCATTATTCTCTACAGTCACTATAAGCTTTCCATTGAACCTCCTGTGGGCAAAGTGCCAATACTACTACTGCCACGACTGCTATACTTCCTATGTAATGAGTCCTCTTTTGTGCCAAGCCTTCTTTTGCAGAAAAATTTCTTCAACCCACTGAAATGTAGAAGGAAGCCTCTGGGGTCAGGAGTGGTGGTGTTAGGCTATCCCCAGACTTAAAAGTAAAGAGAACTCCTTATGTTAGCAAGTGGGTCAAAAGGGAGAATATAGAGGGCCCAAGAACGACTGTATATAGAGGGTGAGGGAAAAAGAGGCACCCCAAGTCTAGAAGCAGGAAAAGGGACTCTTTCAAGAGAACCATTTGTACTCTTTGTGCTGTGAGCCTACCACTGACAGATTGTCCTGAAAATTATGAGTCATGATTTCTAGTGAAATGGCTGTTTTGTTTCAAGATGGACTCTGGCCTGGCACACTCAGGCTTTTACAGATACAGAGAAGAAAAGCTAACCACTGCTATATGCCCAAGAGGCAACAGAGTGAGTGGTTTAGAACATGGATTTGAATCCCAGCTCTACTATGTTTTGGTTTTTCTCTATTTGCCCTTCCTGGTCTATCCGTAGCCTTCGTCTGTACCCTGGGGGGAGGCTTGTTCTATGTCACCTGCACTCCCCTAACTTCTGACTTCCAGCTGAGTTTGTTCAATGGGATGGGATGCTGACAGAATGTTACAGAATGGGAGAAAAGGGAGATCAGGATATCCCTTCCTGCCAGGCTGTGAGTTGGCAGTGGCTAGTTTCTCTGTCAGTGGCCATCTCTCCCACCTGGCTTCAGCCACATCAATCCCTCTTCTTGTCCCTTCAGGCCTAGAGGTGATAATGCCTTTCTGTTGGATAGTCCCTGATCCATCATTATACTTGTTCCCTTAATTCTGCCCTCACCTTTTTTAAAAAAGGTGATGAACAGAACCTGTATTTAAAAAAAATAAAGGTTTATTTAAAAAATTTAAAAATTTTTAAATTATTTAAAATTTATTTATTTAAAAAATTCTTTTTCATGTTTATTTTTTTATATTTGAGAGAGAGAGAGAGGGTGAGAGAGAGTGTGTGTGTGTGTGTGAGCAGGGCAGGGAGAGAGAGAAGAGAGAATCCCAAGCAGGGTCTGTACTGCCAGTGGGGCTTGATTGAGATCATGACCTGAGCTGAAATCAAGAGTCAGATGCACAGGGCTCCTGGGTGGCTCAGTCGGTTGAACGTTTGACTTCAGCCCAGGTCATGATCCTATGCTTCGTGGGTTCAAGCCCCGCATCTGGCTCTGTGCTGACCCTTTGAGAGCCTGGAGCCTGCTTCAGATTGTGTGTCTCCCTCTCCCTTTCTCTCTGACCCTCCCCCATTCCATCTCTCTGTCTCCCAAAAATAAACGTTAAAAAGAAAAAAAAGAGTCGGATACTCAACCGACTGAGCCACCCAGGCACCCCTGCCCTCACCTTTATTAAACATTGTTTCCCCTTTGAACATGCTCGCCTCTCTGATTGCTTACAGCAACCTTGTGCTTACAGCAACCTTGTGTAAGTTACTTAACTGTTTTGTGCTTCTGTTTTCATATGGGGTTGGTATTGGTATAAATAAAATGGGATTGATTGTTGAGGGGGTAAGCAAATTAATATATATAAAGTACTTTGCATATAATAAGTAATACAGTGATAATAAATAATTATATTACTTATTACAATAATGACAAGAAAATAAAGTTTCTCATTTAATCCTTAAAATAACTCTATAATATAGGTATTATTTTTCTTATTTACATATGGGGAAACTAAGACCTGGTTAAGTTTAAATAATAAAGTTGTGATTCAAAAATCAGGTGAGACATGGAAGCTATTTTTCACCTCACTGCACAAAATGAGATTTCCCACTTAGTTAAAGGGGAGAGAATAAATAGTAAAATTAGTAGCTAGCAAAAATCATGCCGAAATGCTCATATATTTCTTTTTAAAGAAACCAATCCTTTGGAAGTGATTTGGGAGAGTAAAAAGAACACTTATCTATGTCCTACCAGTCATGCCATGAAATATGGCTTTTGTGTGTGTGTCAGTTTGTCATTTACATTTTTTTTTAGCAAATTGTTTTTTTTCCCCCCATTGGCCACAGGAAACTTTTCCTTTTAGTATGCTTTTGTGTCTTCAATCCTTGATTCTGGTAAATATTTTCACCTTTTTTTATTGCCCCCACTGAAAAAGTCTGAAATCTTACGATTAATGAGATAATTCTCACTCTTATTTTTGAAGGTAGGGCTTTTATACTGAAAGTAGGGTGGAAAAGTGAAACCAGAAAGACTCAATTTCACATTAAACATTCAATTTAAAACCTGATTGTTGTGTAAGGGGAGACGAGGAGACAATGAATGTAATCAAACTGAATTTGTCTAAGCCATTGATACAGCATCTCCTCAAGCTTCTTCTGGAGGAAATAAATTCCTTTTGGCTTCTGCACCTTGGGTGGAGGTATTATCTTTCAGGCTGAAACAAAATGATGGGCCTCAGACAAAGATAGCCTGGTAAATTGTGTGCCAAGTTCTATTCATCAGTCTCCTCTGGGGCAGCTGGACCAGAGGAGGAAATGCAGAGTACTGTCACAGAGGAGATTGGTCAGAGGTCCAGAATGACAGTTCTGCATGTCAGCAAGATGGCTGAATATGATGTCCTTCATTAATGTCCCCCTCAACAATTTGGCATCCATCCACAGACAAAAGTGCCTTTGTGGGGGTTGTGGGATCCAGCACCATGTGCCAAGAAATCCAGGAAAAGCATCACCCACTTCTGCATTGGGTAACAGACATACAGAACCCTGTCCCATCTATAGACCATGCCGTGTCCCATGAACTTGACTCCAGTCCCTACTGGCCATGATCTGGAGCCCTGGAAAACATTTTCTTATACTCTTAGACTCTTAGAAAGAGAGTCTTTGTGGATGCTCAGGAGTCGAGCGGAGAAGTTCCAGCCCACCACTGGAGCAAAAAAATATTGATTTGGGTATATTGGAAGGGATAAGAGGAACAGTTCAACTTTATTCAAGTCATGCTTCTGTCCTAATATGTCTTAACTACGGAGAAGAAAATTGAAAAGGGTAGAAGGAGACTATCAATCCAATCCACTTCCACTTTGAATGGAGAAAACACTGGAAGATTTAGTCAATTCTTAGGGGTTGAAGCCAGTGTCACTTTGGTCCCAAACTCCTGCAACTGAATTTGCCAACACACACACACACACACACACACACACACACACACACACACACAATCTCTTTCCCTCATTGACCCAGTAGTGAACCTCTGGACTTTCCTGGGTTTGTACAAAGGCCCTCTACACAAAGCCCTGTATATATTTACTAGATTTTACTGAAAATTTTGAGATATGGTTGGGAGGTAGAAGAACAGTTTATATTGTCAAAAGCAAATAACTTCAGGGGCGCCTGAGTGACTCAGTCGGTTGAGTGTCCAACTCTTGATTTCAGCTCAGGTTATGGGTTGTGGGATCGAGCCCCTGTCAGGTTCCATGCTGGGCATGGAACTTGCTTAAGATTCTCTCTCTCTCTCTTACTCTCCCACTGCCCCTCTCTCCCACTCACTCACACTCACTCTCTCTAAAATTTAAAAAAGAAAGAAAGAAAGAAAGAAAGAAAGAAAGAAAGAAAGAAAGAAAGAAAGAAAGAAAGAAAGAAAGACAAAGAAAGAAAGAAAGGATGAACTTAAACAGGACAAGTGCACTGGGTGATTTGCCCTAGCTGCGGGCCATCTCTTCTTCTGGCCTCTTTCACCTTCTGTTCTGGATTGTTTCCCAAACTCCTCCTTTTTCTTATTCTGTTAAGTAGGGCCATTAAATTTTCTCTAGCTTCAAACTCTACTTCATGTTCACCTTTGTGAGTCCAAATCCATCAAGGTGCTCAGTAGAGCAAAATGGCTCTCTGTATTACAGAGTCCATCTTTTTTAGAAGACAGATGGTAGATATTTCCTCTCTAGGGCCACTACCCTGGGGAGACTGGGCTCATTCCTATAAGGACCTAGTAGAGCCTTAAATCAGTGCTAATGGTAATCTAGCATCCCACACTTCTCCTAAAAGCCTGAACCAAGCAGATTCTCTGGAGACTAATTTTATTGGATCTAGGTCTGGGTCTCTGTCTTCTGCTACTTCTGGGCTAGCCTGGAGTTTCTGAAACCCAAGGGACTGGTTGGGCTTCTGGGATCCTTAAAGAACATTTGGCACCCTATAAAAACTTTGTATTAACAGAAACAGTAGGACTGCTTCCCCTTTAATAGTCTAGCCATGGAAAGTTTGACCCACTTGGGGAGGTCGGAGGTGGAAGATTGTTGACTTTGAGACAGTAGGTTGTGTCTGTTTGGCAAGCCAGTAGCAAGGCTACAGATGGAAAACATGGACCCTCGAGCTCTGAGGCCAAGTTCCTGGTGGTCAGGAAAGCCCAGTGAAGGCTCTACAAATATAATGACGGCAGTTAAGGCATTCAGTGGTTCAGCTTTGAGCTGAAATTCCATAGTTTGCTTTCTTCTTTTTTTCCCCCCCTCACTCTTGAGGTTTGGCTCACCACTTTTTCCCCTTTTCCTGAGATCCTGTTGACACACGAGTGCATCTGGAGGGTGGGGTGAACGGTGACCATATTACATAGGAAGCCTAGTTGGCTGGAACTGCTCCCTCCCCATCCTCTAGCTGGCCTGAATCTCTTTGGTTTTTAGTTCTTCCTAAAGGGTCTTGGCATGGGTGGCCTGCCTCTTTTTTCAAAATAACTAAAACCAAAGGAATTCAAATTAGGTCCTTTCTTGCTGTTAATGCTGTTTTGCCATAATTTGTGAAATTATGTAGGTGGAAAATTAGGTAGGTGGAAGCAGGTTGCCATTGGGACATTTTGGTTTTCTACCTGGACCTGAATCTAGTCAAGCTCCTGCAGAGTATGCCCAGGCTGTGATATCTCCTAAAACAGGAATGGCAAATTCTGGGCACTTGTGAGGTTTACCCACTCCCAAACTTGTGACAGAAATTGCTTTTTTTTTTCCCCCCCAGCTGAGCCTGGACAGTTCCATGATCCTTCTTAATACAACTCCCCCAGCAGCTACCACCAGTACTTGAGGTTGGCTTAGTGATTGGAATCTATTTAACATTCTTGTCCTTACCCTAAATTGCACTGAGGCCCAGAAGGCATGATCTTCTTGGTAGGGGTTCAGCCACAGGCAAGGTTAGTTGGATAAATTGTAGGTTTGCTTTTTAATCCAAAAGAAGCTCCTTCACAGGCTTTCCGGCTTCTTAAACTTTCTTTCTCCCCTCTCCTGTTTATCTCCACACTTCCTCTTCTTCAAAATGCACTCTGGTCTCCTAGAGAAAGCTCTCTGCTTTCCAGGGTACCTACTATCAGTGATGAAAGGGCCCACCTAATTCAACTGAGACTCCCTTAGCCAGAAATTTGCACGACTTACAGTGAGTCTTTTGGGTTAGGCCTTCAGTTAAAATGAGAAATATGTTACCTAGAAGAAACTGAGCTGTCTGGAGTTTCTGGAATGTTGAGTGGGTGACAGCTGGTTGATAGAGTGGTTGACTCAGGGTACTAGGGTAGATAGAGTGGACTCAAATTACTGCTTGACCACTTACTTGCCGGGTGACCTTTGGGTAGTTAAGTGAACCTCTTTGAACATCCATTTCCTCATCAGTAAAACAATGAGTCCTTATCTCATGGTGTGTTGTGAGGATAAAATGAGTTCATACGTGTAAGGCACCTGGAACAGTTTGGCAAATGCTGAGTATACCTGAGGCCCCACCCACCCCCACACTGGTGGCAGATATAATTAATGGACCAAGGCACTCAATACATTTATGCTGATTTTATCCTTTGCTTGTTGACCACTTGACAAAGAGATGATATTAGTTATCCAAGGTTACACAGCTAATAGGAGACAGAACTGGGTTTTGATTCTAGGTCCACAAGACTTCAGAGACCATGTTCTCAACTATTTTGATGTTAACTACTGGTTGACCTTAGGTAAACTACCCTAATCCCCAGTTTCCTAGAGGAAGAAGCCACCTGTAAAATGGAGACAATATAACCTATGTTACTGAATTATTGTAAGGATGAAATCAGTCAGTGCATATAGCATGAGACTTGATCTGTTATAAATATGTACTATCACATACTTGTTGTCATTATTGTCCTTCTCCCCCTCATCATCACTGTTAGTATATATATTTTTCTGAATCTGCTCCCTCCTCCCCAGCACCTGGCACTGTAGCTGGCATGTGACAGGTGTTCAGTATGTGTGAGCAACTCTGTGAGGGCAACATATGGTACTGTTACTCTAGTAAGGGAGGAGAAATGAACGACTTTTGGGTTGGAGAACTCTGACTGACCTCCTGGCATCCTCATAAACAATTCCAGGAAACCTCTTTCTAGCTACCTTGGGAAAAGCCTGGAAAAGTAGCTCAGCCAAGCAAGGATCAGAAGCTCTTCCCAGTCCCCACTGGATCTGTTTGTGGGTATCCTTCAGGGGCTGGCCTTCTACATGGCCAGTGAGATAAGACCTATTCCCCTTATGTTCCCGAGAGAATAGCTACTAGGCCTCCTGTGTGTGGAAAGAACAGATGCTTGGATTATATAGGAAAGGAGATCTCATTAATTGTGTGTCCCTATTTTTAACACCCAGTGCTTGAAATAGATCACTTTTGTTGAGATTATTAAGAGGGGTGTTTTTGTCACCAAGAGTTCTAATAAAAGCAGAATTTCCTGAGCTTTGGCCTGAACTATACCCAGACAAATGTTAACATAAGATTAATTATCCAGATTATTATACTTTCCCATCCTAGTAGGGAATCACTGATTCAGGCAGTCTCCCTTAAACTCTTAGTGACTACTTTCTTCTTGAAAACATGCAAATTCATGGTGGCAACTTTTAATCTCTATTGGCCAAATGAAGGTGGTATACCTTGCTTCCAGTTCATATATATTTTTCCTCATAATTTACCTATTCAAAACAATTATTTTAAAAAAGATTTAATGTTTATTTAGTTTTGAGAGAGAGAGAGAGAGAGCATGAGTGGGGGAGGAGCAGAGAGAGAGGGACACACAGAATCCAAAGGAAGCTCTAGGCTCTGAGCTGTCAGTGCAGAGCCTGATGTGGGACTCAAACCCACTAACTGTGAGATCATAACCCGAGCCGAAGTCGGATACTCAACCAACTGAGCCACCTAGGCACCCCTAAAAATTATTTTTAAAAGCTTTTAATTTCTAAATAATTGGAGATTTACAGAAAACTTGCAAAGATAGTACAGATAGTTCTCATATACCGTCACCCAACTTTCCCTAACATCTTACACAATCATGGTATATTTGCCGAAATTAAGAAACTGCCATCAGGGGGCATCTGGGTGCCTCAGTGGGTTGAGCATCCAATTTGGTTCAGGTCATGATCTCACGGTTTGTGAGTTCCAGCCCCACATTGGACTCTGTACTGACAGAGCACAGCCTGCTTCAGATCCTTTGTCCCCTTCTCTCTCTGCCCCTCCCTGCTTGCACTCGTGTGCTCTGTCTCTCAAAATAAATATAAACATTAAAAAAAAAAAGAAACTACCATCAGTATCATCTTATTAACTAAGCTACAGACTTTTTTTGGATTTTACCAATTTTTTCACTAGTATCTATTTTATTTTATTTTATATTTTATTTATTTATTTTTTTTGGTTCCATGATCCAACCTAGGATTTCACATTGTTTTAAATTGTCATATTTCCTCAATCTCCTCTGATCTATGACAGTTTCAGAGTTTTTCTTTGTTTTGCATGACATTGACAAATATTTTGCAGGATTTATTTCTATTTGTGTTTGTCTGATACACATATTTATTTAAATAACTTTTTAATTTTATGGTAGTTTAAGATTTACAAAAATCAAAAAGATAAAATAGAGTTCCATATATCCCATACCTAGTTTTTCTTATTATTAACTTATTACATTATTGTGTATTTTTAATAATTAATGAACTGATACTTTATAGTTTATAACTTTATAGTTTATTAGATTTCCTTAGTTTTGGCTTACTGTTATTTTTCTCTTCCAGGAACCTATGTAGGATGCCAAATTCAATTTAGCTGTCATGTCTTCTTAGGTTCCTCTGCTTTGTGGCAGTTTCTTGGACTTTTCTTGTTTTTGATGAGCTTGGTACTTTTGAGGAGTACTGGTTAGCCACCTTGTAAACTATCCTTCATTCGGGATTTGTCGGACTTTTTTTCTCATAATTAGACTGTGGTTTTTTGGGGAAAGACTATAGAGATAAAGTGCCATTCTTATTGCATCATATAAAGGATATGTACTATCACATAATTTATGACTGTTGATGTTTACTTTGATAACTTGGCTGAGGTAGTGTTTTTCAGGTCAACACTATATTCACACCTCCTCAACCATATTATACTCTTTATAAGAAAGTCACTATGGACTGTCCATATTTAATGAGTGGAGTTATTCTCCACCTTCTTGAGGGCAGAGTATCAGCATACATTATTTGGAATTTTTCTGCATGTAAAATTTGTCTTATCTCTCTCATTTATTTGTTTAATCATTTATTTATATTAGTGTGGACTTGATATACATTTTATACTTTGAGTTATAATCCAATATTGTTTTACTTTTTTTTTTTGCTCAAATTATTCCAACTTTGGTGTTTGTGAGCTTTGTCACTTGGCTCCTGTATCCCTCTGACAGAGCTCTATCTTTGTTTTATTTATTTATTTTAGGGAGTACTACAAGATGCTTCAGGTTTATCTTACACAATTACTACCTCAGTTCTGAAATTAGCCATTTCTCCAAGAAGCACTGTCCTTTTACTGAAGAATGGTATTAGAAACCAAAATCTGGGGTTATGTGTGCTCATTGCTGCTGGAGTGTTGTTGCTTCTGTGCCCTCTTAGCTGACTGAACAATAAAGTATACGTGTATAATGACACATTTCTAATAGTATTTATATACTAAATTCTCTGTATCTTTCTTAAGCCATACATGAATTCATACTGATATCTTTAATTCTAATTCAGTTTCCTCTCTGCTTATTTATAAACTGTCCAATAGTAAGAAACTTACATCCTACCATCTGCCATTCATTTACTTAATTGTGAATTCCAGTAAAAATGTAGAGTGATTTGATATTTGTTAACCTATATCCTTATAGGAAATAATTTTATCAACTACAGTACAGTATTATGTACAGTTACTTTTTCCCTCACTTTTATAGACTCCACTCATTTCCAAAGTTACTTAAATCAGCACCTTTTCCTCTATCCTTTTCATTAAAGTGTGTTTCATGCATTTCCAGTTTAGTTAGATTCTTTTGTCATATTCTGCATTTCATCTGGGATTTTCCCTAACCTCACAAATGATTTGTTTTTAATTTGCACATATTAAATTCACTCTTTGTTCTGAAAAGTTCTATAGATTTTGACAAATATGTAGTGTTGCCCATTTATTTTTCTACTTACTGTTAAGGTATTCTCTTCAGGAGACTTTCGAAAATTACTTTTATTCACATGTGTATCAGAGATTATATTTAACTCATTAATCAATGAGGGAAACTCTAAGATATTTAAACCAGTCCAAAGACCATTTTAGAGTGTAAGTATCCAATATTAGATTAAGAGTATTAATTAGATGTAATACTGATTATTGTTAAACAGGGCCATCAGACATAAATTCTAAGATTATATCTTCCAAAGGAAAAGAGTGATTTCCATCTCAACCAGACACAAATATACAAGGTAACTCTTGCCCCAACAGAGCTGTAAAATAGCTCAGACAGTAGATTGTCGAGAGGAACACTGCACTGGGAGGACATCCAGGCATTACTTTGCAAGTCTTAGATAATTTTTCTGATACTGAGTTGTTGGAAAATGAACTTGGGGTATCTAACAAAGCGACGTAGTTGGAAATAGGACAAAAATTGTTAATAAGGTAAATTTAAGAGAGAAAAGTCAGGATAGAGTAAATCCAGGGGTAAAATTAGACTTGGAAATTTATACCTGAAAATCTTATATGACTTCTAAGATAGGCTGGCCAATTTGACTATGAGCTTTCTAGCTCTTGAGGCAAAGAGGGAGCTAGAGAACTCCTAAGATTCATCATATTCATAGAAATTCTAAGACTTGTCATTTTCACATAGATATTTCTGAATCACACAGATTTTGGGTCTCTCTTTTTTTAAATGTTTATTATTTATTTTGAGGGGGGAGGGGCAGAAAGAAAAGGAGAGAGAGAGAATCCCAGGCTCCATGTTGTCAGCGCGGAGCCCAACGTGGGCCTTGAACTCACGAATCCTGAGATCAAGACCCGAGTTGAAGTCAAGAGTCAGACACTTAACTGATTGAGCCACCTAGGTACCCCTTGGGTCTCTTTTTTAACTGGGGAGAAAAACCCCAAGCCTGTTAGTTAAATTTTTGGCAGAAATGTCTGTAGCTTTGGAAGCTGAGAAACTTATGGGACTAGGGTTCTATGGGACCAAGGATTCTCAGGCTTTTTTGTCAAAGTACATTTTCTCTTGGATGCTTCTAGCCAGAGCCCTTTGCTAATCAGACTGAGGCCATGGGTCTAAATCTTCTATAGGCCAAAGGAGAGATTGTTCCCTGATGTTGCCCACTATAATGTGTTTGGGTGGGTTAATTTTCTACAAATATCACTTGAAGAGGTGGTAATGTACTAATGATGATAGAATGTTAAATCCCCACCAAATTGCCTATCGCTAAAGCTAGTACTCCCAGTCTCCTGAATAACACACACACAAGGGCTACAGGACAAAGACTTTCCAAGAAAGCTTTATAGGCAAGCAACAGTGCTCAGAACAGAACAGGTCAAACATGGAGGGATCAGAAGGCTGTTTGCAGCCTGATGTTGCTTCTGGATTGTTTTAACATTTTCTTGATTACTCTTCCTATTGTGTTTCTGCATTTTAGGCAGAAGTCCCTTCAAAATGTCCATACCTTTGTTCTTTTGTCTGCATTTAAATTTCAAACACAGGGAAACACTGAATCTCTGTAGGTGGCAATGGAATTTTATGAGAGAAATCCTATAGGGGAGGAAAATATGAGAGGCCAAAAGCTGAGACTACTTGTGTAGCTGGGTCTTCCCCAAAGCTGCATTTCCAAGGAGTACATCTCTGCTCTAGTTTTCAAAGGAAAACTTTATAATTGGTTCTTTTAAAGGTAAGAGTCTTTATGTACAGCTGGAGTTGAGATCCTTTTTGCCTGAATCATCATCTCTCAGCCAAGAGGTACTGTAGGAATTCTTCCTTATACAGGATTAATGGAAATGGCTTTTCTCTTTGAAAGTGTTGTTGGAAATACAATCCCTTCACTGGTCTCAAATTCAGGCAGATCATTTCCAAGATAAGTATTTTTTATTGAACTGTTTTCATTTTCCCAGTGAGGTCACCACTCTGCCTCCCCGGGAGGCCTCCCACACAGAGAACATCACACCATCTCACTCAGCCTTGGAGATCCTGTCTGGCTGTCCTGGCACGTGTCCCGAGCCTGAGACATGGTGAGAGCAGATATGGCTCCTCCTTGTCTCAACCACAAAGATGTAAATCTCAGCACTCTGAGTGACAGTTTTGTGGTTTACAGATGGTGAGAAGTACTCATGGAACCTAAGGAGCAATCGTTTTATCTGAGGGTGCTGTTTAAACCCTAAATATTGGGTTTAAGGCTGCAAAAACTTTGAGGAATTTTCCATTTTCATCAGTATTGCTTGATTATAAATTACCATAATGATTAGCTTCTTGAACATTCTGAAAGCCAAGGTAACCATGTCTTTCAATGGAGAGGAAATTCTAGGATGTTGTTTAGCCTCCACGTGTTTGTGTATTTTCCAGTTTTTCTCTTGTTATTAATTTCTAGTTTCATACCTTTGTGGTCAGGAAAGTTGCATGATATGGTTTCATTATTCTTAATTTTATTTAGACCTGTTCTGTTGCCTAACATGTGATCTATCCTGGAGAATGTTCTATGTGCACTTCAAAAGAATTTGTATTCTGATGGTTTTTTTTGGATGGAATGTTCTGTATGTGTCTGTTATGTCCATCTGGCGAAGAAGAGAACATTCTAAACATCACAAAGGTCTGTCATATCTAAGCACAGATATTTATTTTTTTTATTATCTCCATCATCATCACCACTATCACCACAAAAAACTACAAAACAAAACTGCCTGTAGCTGCCTAAAAATGTCTCCTTCATATTTTTGGGATTTCACCTTCAAAAGACGTTTCTAAGAAATCTTTTCTCTAGCATTATAAATTGAGACAATCCTTTAAATTGAGGCATATGAGACATCAGTCATTCAGGCTTTGATGTTGTATAATTCTGTACCTTGCTTTTTCCTGATGTTCTTCTGATTAGCCCCTAAAGAAATGGAGATTTTATTGGAAAGGAACAGAATGGGAGAGGGAAGGACTTAAATTGGGGAACACTGAACCATACCTAAGACTCCCTTATGACTTTTCCTTTGCTTGAAATATCTTTTTCTTAAAAATATCTTTTCCGTAAAAAGTTTATATCCTGTACTTCAGCCAATCCAGAGTATAACATGTGGCTATATTCATACGTACGTGTGGATAGTCACCTAACATAGTTAGCCAGGGTCTCAAATCCAATTTAGGTAGTGACAGGAGAGCAGTTCCCGGTGAGTGGCTTATTGCTCCTTGTCTAACTTTTAAAGAGATTTCAATCTGTTGGTGGCTGTGACTATGGGGTGAGTTTGCAAGGTGGAAAGGAAAGTGGTATCCTAACTTCTGAGGTGCTCATAGGCAACCAGAATATAGTATACTCTGAAACTCCTTTAGTTCTATGATGGTCTGTCATTTCTTTCTTTCTTTCTTTCCTTGTTCTTTCTTTCTTTCTTTCTTTCTTTCTTTCTTTCTTTCTTTCTTTCTTCCATAAGTTCTTTCTTTTTTATTAAATATTTATTTATTTATTTAGAAAGAGAGTATAAGTGGGGAAGGGGCAGAGAGAAGGAGAGAGAATCCCAAGCAGGATCCATGCTGTCAGCACAGAGCCCTAGGAGGGGCTTGATCCCATGAACTGTGAAATCATGACCTGAGCAGGAACCAAGAGTCAGACCCTAACCAACTGAGCCACCCAGGCATCCTGATCCATTACTTTTACACCCCCTTCATCATTCTCCCCTGGATAAAGTTTGACCATTTGTAACACATCCTAATTCATCCATTCATTCATTTATTCGTTCATTCCAAGAAGGTATAAATTACATTTTTTAAAGTACAAACGACAGAAGCTGACTTTGACTAACTGTATTTAAAAGGGATATATTAGAAGATAAACAGGGAACTGAATAGCAAATTGTGGTAATATGCAGATAATGACCACATTTGCATACCCCTCTCTGTATCCACACCCTTTGCAATGTGACTTTGCAGCTCTCCCATCAAGGAATAGGACCCAGTTCCCACCCTCTTGAATCTGGTCCTGTGACTTGCTTTGGCAATGCAGTGAAGGTGACAGTGTGCCACATCTGAACCTGGGCCTCAGTAAATCTTGTATGCTTCCAGTCCCTCTCCTGGAACTCCAAGCAGCTGCATGTGAATAAATTCCAGTTAAACTATTGGAAGATGAGACACCATGTAGAACAGAGATAATTCCAGCTAAGGTTACACTAGACCAGCTAGCTTCCAGTTCACAGACCAGCCATCTTCCGGTTCACCAATGGCTGATTGTGGACCATGTATGAATCTTTCCATGACTAAGAGAGAGGCCCAGCTTAGTCAAGCCCAGATTGCTGATCTCCAGAATTTTGGGATAAGTTAATGGATACTATTTTATGCTACTAATTTTGGGGATTATTTGCTACATAGCAAAAGCTTACTGGTGCAAAATCCTTGACAAGAATAGAGTCCAGGAACCAGGGCACTTGTGGCTTCTCCACAGAGTTGCCACCAGATGACATAGCTCCAGTTGCCTTTTATTCTTTTTCAGCCCCATCCATTCCTGGGTGAAAGAATTTGATGGATTCATCTCAGGTCATGTACCCTCCCTAGGATGGTGATGGAGTCCTCTGGTTTAACAGCCTTGCCTGAACCATAGGGAGTAGAGAAGGGACAGTTCCTTTAAAAGTGGAGGTAGTAGCTGCTATTTCTAAGAAAAGGAAAGAGGAAGTCTTAGGTAGACCAGACACATGTCTATTATAAGCATTTATTTCGTGTACTTACTCCAGGAGGCGTAAGACATTCACTTCCATCAAGGAAGACTTGCTCTAATGGAGGAGTCTGGCAAGCAGTAGTGTCAGGCAGGTAGCAGTGTAATTACTGCTGTCACAGAGGGGGTCAGAGGTGACTGAGGCCAGAGGATGGACATCTAACCAGACTTACTACTGGGAAAAGATTTTTGGAGGAGGCAACATTGGAATTGAGTTCTATGAGATACATAATGAGCTAGCTGAAGAGGCAGGGGTGGCAAGCAGCATGGAGGTCCCTCCAGGCCCTTGGAGTAGCAGGAGTCAAAACCTAGAGTCAGAATCTTAAACTTATCACCGTTGCCCAAATTTACATGATGCTTATGTCTGGTGTGGCTCAACTTCTTTGGAGAAAAAAAAAAAGGATTCTTAAGGAAAAACCCACTGTCCACCAGTTTCTGTTGTTTTTATGTCTCTCTGTTATAGACAGTCTTTTATGCTTGCTAAGGAAAGTATATTTTCTCCTATAAGCAGTGGGGAGCTATTGCAGGTATTTGGGCAAGGAGGGTGGCTAGGCTCATATTTGTGTTTCAAAAAAATTGTGTTTGCAGAAAAAAGAAGAAAGATGGTAAAGGGCAAGAGAGGTGGCAGGGAGACCAACTGGGGAGCTATTGTTTTCTAGACAAGAAGTAATGGCTTCAACTAAAGGGAGCTGAATCAGGAAGTGGCAAAGATGGGATGGACCTTCTGGTGATATCCTCAAAGGACAGATATATGGAGACACCAGTTGCTTCTGTCTTTAAAACTACTGTTGTTTCCTCCGAGTCATAATGAAAAAGGCCTTTGTGTTTGATAACAGATCTTCCTTTATGTCAAATAAGACACACCTGTTATGAAGAAATTGGTGATAAGCTTATATCTACATGATGCAAAAATCCCTCCTTGTTCTTGCTTGGAAAAACAAACAACTCTCCTTGGATCCACTCAACATGTGAGAGAGCCAAGCTGTCTCCACACCCACTTAGAGCCATGGTGTGAGACAGAGGGCCGTCAAAGGCCAGCCCTGAACTAGAACCAGATGGGAGAAGATTCATGCCAGAGACCATCATGAAAACCTCTTGATTTTTAGTCATCAGCAGTTGAATGTTCAGGGAAAGTGCATTTGATGCCTTAGTCACAACTGGATCAACTGAAATAACAATGTAAGGAGGTGTCTGCCCTGGGAGGGGTGAAAGGGACAGCTGCCAACAGATCCATGCTAGCCTTCTGGGGAGGGGAGGTGGAGCAGGGGTGGTATCCCTGCTCAAAAGGGTTGGACATAAAGCAAAAGAGTAGGCTTGGAGAATAGATGCAGATCTCCAGGGTGTGTGCAAGTTGGAAGATAAAGAAAAAACATGAATTTACAGTGGAGAGTGTATTTTTGTTAACACTTGAAAAAACTTGATATTTAAAAAGTATCAGTAATTTGGGACACCTGGGTGGCTCAGTTGGTTAAGCATTTGACTTTGGCTCAAGTCCTGATCTCATGGTTTGTGAGTTTGAGCCCTGTATTGGACTCTCTGCTGTCAGTACAGAGCAAACTTCAGATCCTCTGTTCCCCTCTCTCTCTGGTCCTCCCTCTCCTCCTCCCCAGCCCCCTCCCGTGCCCTCACCCCACTATGCACAAGCACACACTCTTTCTATCAAAAATAAACATTTAAAAAAATTAAAAGTATCAGTAATTCATTTAGTATGTTACATGTTTGTTATAAGGATGAAAAGTCACAGCAGTATATATATGACCTTTTTACTCTTGTTGGGAAGTTGACAATTTGACCCAACTTTAGACTTGTTTAAAAAAAATTTTTTTTGATGTTTATTTTTGAGAGACAGAGAGAAACAAAGCATGAGTGAGAGAGGAAAAGATAGAGAGGGAGACACAGAATCTGAAGCAGGCTCCAGGCTCTGAGCTGTCAGCACAGAGCCTGACGTGGGGCTCAAACTCATGAACCACAAGATCATGACCTGAGCCGAAATTGGATGTTTAACCAACTGAGCCACCCAGGCGCATCTAGCATTTCAAACGCATTGTATGTTTTATAGTCCTATTTTTTACATTTTTCTATTTTTATTTTACTTTCTTATTAAACTACGCAGCTCCAGAAAATGGAAGTCAGTCTCTCGACAGCGCGGAAAGCTCCTGATTTCAATGCAGGAAATGTTAGGATACTCTCTGATGAATTGCCAAGTAATAGTGATTGCTCTCTATCAAAGACCTATTATAAGGCAGTTACTTTACTTAAAATAAAAAAATATTAAAGTCAATGCATTTATAGCAGAAACTATAGAGAAATCAACTGAGGAAGAAAATAAGTTACTTGTAATATTACAGGAAATCCCATCACTGGAGATCCCTGTTAAGAGGCAACCGTATTGTCTCAGAGTCATGATATCTCAAAGATGGATGAAGGGCCTCTCCTGTCTTGCTCCAGTCAGTGAGGCTGAGCATGATGGGAAGGTGAGGAAGACACTTTTTAAGGGAATGAAGTCAAGAGACATCTCTGCAGTACTGAGCACCACCCCTTGACAAGGGAATATAATTCTTAGTTACCAGTGAGGGGGCAAGGGCCTGGTGGAACAGAAGTGGGGATCATCATTGGGTGACTTTCTGCCTCAAAATGGCTACCCTTTAGGAAGTGCACCCCCCCCCCCCACTCCAGCCTTTGCTTTCAGACTTTCTCTTTTTCTGGTGAGATGCTCAGGGTTCTGCTAAGCCATCAGCCCCACCTTGCTCACACCTAATGATGGAAGTCTGGGTGTGAGGGCAGTGGAAACCCCTGCCCAGAATTCAGAGGTCTTGCCAGATGTGCCATTGCTCAGAACCAAGCAACAGAGCACGTGATCTCTCTTTTCTCTGTGATTTTGCTCCTCTGCTGACCAGTTTCTTGTGTTTTCATTATGTGTCTCTCTCCCTGTCCTGATGAAGACATCTCCTTTACCTGGTGAAGATATCTCCTTTCACCAAAATGTTTTAGATGGCATATAATTTACAGGCAATGTGATGCTGTGTTTAAAGCAGGACCTTCATGAGCCCCACAAATTCTGACTTTTGGAGTCCCCACCACACAGAATATCAAATATTCCACCTGCACCCATATTCCACATTAAGTACACCTTTTGTTTTAATAATCTTTGTAGGGTTTTTATATTTGTGCTTTAGAAATTATTTGGCTCGGGGTGCCTGGGTGGTGCAGTCGGTTAAGCGTCCGACTTCAGCCAGGTCACGATCTCGCGGTCCGTGAGTTCAAGCCCCGCGTCAGGCTCTGGGCTGATGGCTCAGAGCCTGGAGCCTGTTTCCGATTCTGTGTCTCCCTCTCTCTCTGCCCCTCCCCCGTTCATGCTCTGTCTCTCTCTGTCCCAAAAATAAATAAACGTTGAAAAAAAAAAAAAGAAATTATTTGGCTCTGTGTTACTCATTTAATTTATGATTGGCTATGAGTTCCCAATAATTACTTTGTACACTATAAATAGGGGAATTTGTGTCGTGAGAAAACTGAACCTGTAAGTTGTATTTGGTGGAATGGAATCCTTATGAATGCTAAATTTAACCATGAACAAAGCTGGCATGTTGGTACATTTTGTAGACGTTTAATTAAGTGTTTATTATTTTTTACATTTATTGTTTTCTTTTATAGATTTGGAGCCAAAACTTTTTTCTACCTGGGTCTCATACATTTTTCTAAGCTCCTGAAAAGCTTTTACCTCTAGGATCTCATTTCAGTGGTAAGATTCTTATATAATCGTATTTCTCAAACACTTTGGCTTTAGGACCCTTTTGCACTCTTAATAATTATTGAGGGCCCCAAAGAACCTTTTTATGTTTTTATTTTTTAAAGTTTATTTATTTATTTATTTTGAGGGAGAGAGAGGGAGAGGGACAGAGACAGAGGGAGAGAGAAAATCCCAAGCAGGCTCCACACTGTCAGCACAGAGCCTGACGCAGGGCCTGAACTCATGAACTGTGAGATTATGACCCGAGCCGAAATCAAGAGTAGGATGCTTAACTGACTGGGTCATCCAGGCACCCCTATGTTTTATTTTTAAATGTGGGTTATATATGTTAATATTTATTGTATTAGAAATTGTAACTGAGAAATTGAAAAATAATTTGCCTACTAATTTATTTTAAAATAACAATAATGAACTGATTACGAGTTAATTAACATTTTTTGTGGTAAATAATTATATTTTCCAAAAAAAAATTTCAGTGAGAAAAGTGACATTTTTACAAATATCTTTAAGGTGTGACTTAATGGAAGACAGAATCTCATAACCTCTTCTGCATCCAGTGTGTTGCCATATGTCATCTTACTTGCAGTATAAGAAAAAAATAGCCTCTTGTAGATATGTACTTATAAAAGGGAAAAGTACTTTAATAGACTTTTTTTTTGATACTAAATCAAAACTTGACTGTCAATGTCTTAAAAGTTAGTTGTAATGTGGAATCTGAAACCATATCAATGAAATTTTCATAGTATGTTACCTCAAAATCCATTAGCTCTTTTGCACTTGAATCAGTGTTTTGCCTGTGTGTGATTTTGAAACATGACATATTGAGCATTTGGAAAATATTGATTCACTGAATTATGCAGATCATCTAGGTGTTGACATATGTTTTATATATCAAAATATCACTTTCATTAATGCCCCCCACACATCTCATCAGAAAAGGCTTTAGGTATTAAGAAGCTGGCAAGTTGATGATGGCATACATATTTTCCAAAATCCTAATTTCCACGTCAAATGTTACTACTGGCAACAAATACTATCAGTTGTTTTCCTTTACATCCCAGGCTCATCTACTTAATTTTTGAGAACGTGGCTGTCAATGACTCAAGTTTGAATGCCCATGGTTTTCCATTTGTTCTTTCAAGTACAAATGGTAATCCATGAAAAAAGTCTAGTTTGGATTGCAATTATAGCAAATGAGCAGGTGCCTTTCCTAGAGACAACCATGGTAACTGCACATGTGTACAAGTGTCTTATGCCATCTTCCAATCTCCTCACGCAGAGTCTGAAAAAAGACATATGCTCAAGGGCTGAGACTTAACAAAAATAGTAATTATTCTGCTTCATCAAAGATATGCTATTATGAATATTGTTTTGACCTTGTGGATCCCCTGTCTTGGGGATCTGGAGTTCCACAAACCTCATTTTGACAACTGCTGTGATTCACAGCCCAGCTATGTATGGGCACCTGTGACAGTGCCAGGCACATAATGCACATTCAATCACTTGTAGCTAACACCATGTTTTCTTTGCCTTACTAAAGCATCATTTTGCTCTTTTAAAAACAGGGTTATCACTCACTTTGTAAGGTGGTTGCGGAGATTAAAGGAAGCAAAGTCTAAGCAAAGATGCTTAATACAGTGTCCAGTGCATAATAAATGTGTGATAAATGCAAAATATTATTATTACTATTGCCAAGAAGAGGGCATCTAAAACTTTTCCTGGAGAGCACCAGCAGGATCCCTTTGTATTTCTGCTGCCAGCGCTTGACTGGACTCTCTTTCCTATTGAGACTTGTATGTGAGTGCCTCTTTTTCCTTTCTGTATTCATCCTTGAGGCCCAGCAGCAAAGCTGCTGCTGCTTCTGGGATTTGCTCCTGTGTATTCTGGGAAAAGGCCTCTGCCAGAAATCTCCACTTGTTCGAGGACCACAGAAAGCTGTTGTCTTTTCTCCCCCTCCACCCCCAGCTCTCACAATCTAGTCTAGACACCCTGCCGAAGTGAAGGATGTAATTACATCTTGAAACTCTCTGTGCACCAGTAACCCATCTCCTCACGTGTGTGACTCAAGCCCCGAGAGGTCAGTGAAATCTAATGACTCATGTGTCCAGATAAACTGAAAATGGAAACCTTGAGGTCCGGGGTCCAGTTGCTTTAAGCACACAGTGTTTTGCTTGAAACCAATTTCCTCATTCAGTTTAGTTCGGTTTAAAGCAACAACTGCATCTTGTGCATGTCCCAGATGCATACTCTGTGTCCCATGCTTTGGGTACCATGCCGTGTCAGCTGTTGTGCTGGTTATCCCCTGGGCTGACTCACACTCGTTCCTGCTTTGCTCTGCCCTGGGCTGTACTTGGGAGGTGACCTTTGTTGCAGGATCCCTGGTCTCTTGCCATCTGGCCTCTCGTTGGATTCCATGTACCGTAAGGGCTGGCAGGACAGAGATTGGAGGGTTGGAGGAGAAACAGGTTGTCCCTCCCTATTCATAGCCAGGTCTCTTTTGGCCACGGTTTCTGTTTGATGACTCCTCTTCCACCATTACTGCTGGTGATTGCTCTCAGCATCATCTGGTTATACCATTTTCTCCTCTTGTCCCTTCCATGGTGGTGACAGTCTCCCTCCAAGGCTGGTCCCTGGTATGTCACTACCCTCTCACATTCTCTTGCCCTGCCTGCCCACATTTCTGAGCACCTCCTTCTTGATGCTCTTTCCAGTTAATCTTTGTGTGTGCCATCTGAGTACCCTATCCTTAGCTGATCAGTGTTTGCTCAGTGGTTGGAAGTAAGGCATAGAAAGGAGTCACACAAGCTAGCTCCAAAAGGTTCCCCATGGTATAGAAGACAGCTGATTGGTGGCTGTCAGAGCCAAGAGGTTACATACTGATACCATCCTTCCTAAGCCTTTATTGTGACCCTTCCTGGCCCTTAGGTCAATATTAGACATTGGGTGGCCCAACTAGAGACTCCAGGAGGTTTCCTGGAGAAGATATTTCTTAAACTGAATTCCAGAACTTGAGCATATTTTATTTTTTACTTGTTCAATTCTCCATGGAACTGATGGAACATTGAGAACTCTTGCTCCCAGGAATTCTTGGCCCCATCAGCCCTATAAGCTGTTCAGATCCACCCCCTACCTTTCTTTCCACCATCCAATGACCTCATTATTCTAGGCCAGGGGCTGGCAACGTTTTTGTGTCATGAGCCAGGTAGTAAATATTTTAGCCTTTCAGAGCCATGGAAGGTCTGTTTCATATTCTTCTTTGTGTGAATTTTTTTTTAAAACAACCCTTTGAAAATGTAAAAACCATTCTTAACTCTCAGGCAGAATTTGGCTCAGCAGCTGTAGTTTACTCCCTGTTCTAGGTTCTCTTGGGAACAAATATTTATCAAACTTCAATGGGCACAAGGATATTCTGGGCAAGCTTGTTGACACCACAGACCCCCGTGTTCCTCAGATATTATGATTTATTGGCATTGGGTTAGAGTGTAGGAGCTATATGGTTGGTTTCACAGACAGTCTAAGTGACTATTCTAATGCAAATCGTCCATGGTCCACTTCTTGAGAAAATCTGTTAGAGGTGCAAGGGCACTTTGAGCTCATTCAGTGATCAGTCCCATCAACTGAGGGAATTGAGGTCCAGGGTAGGGCAGGGAAGGGAAGGGACCTGGTCTGAGAGTTTCTGGGTTAGGGCCACAAGGAGAGTGAACTGTACGAGAAAGATGGTGCTGAAGAGCACCATGAAGGCAGAGCATGAAGCTGGAGAGAAACTCAAACTTGGGTGATTTAATTTAGCTGCTGGGAACAAACCTCCCTGTAGGTGGCCATACTGTGGTGCTTGCAACAAAATCCCCTTTATTGCTTAAGCCACTTTGACTCAGATTCTCTGTTGCTGGCAGTTGAAAGTACCCTAAAGGATACAGACCCCTCTTTCCACCAGTCTTCTTTGATCCACCTCTTTTTGAGAGAACCGTCTTTGAAGGAATACTCCCAAGGCATCATCCAAATGTTTAATCCTCGAAATGTCAAGGCCTTTGTAATAGGCTGGGTAGGTCACACATCCCTCACTGCACCTGAAGGCAGAGTGCGCAGAGTTGAATTGAAAGTGAGCCAGGTCTGGAATTGGGAGATCTGGCTTGTAATCTTGCTTCTATCATCATGTAACTGTTTGAAATAGGCAAATTACTGAATTCTCTGGGCTCAGCTTTCTCATCTGGAAAATGACAGGGGTGGAAAAAAATCACTTTTTAGGCCCCTTTTGTTCTAAATATTACCATTGCCTTCTAATTGTCAACACTGCTCCCTCTCCCTGATGTTTCTAAACTCACCCTTTCCCTCTCCCTCTTCCTTACCGTACATTCTCTTTGTATTCTTTCTCTTCCTCCCTCCCTTCCTCTCTCTCTCCCCCTTCCCTCCTTCCTTTCTTCCTCACCTCCTCCCTCCCTTCCCTTCTCTCTTTCTCCGTTCCTTCCTCCCTCCCTTCCTTCTTTTCTTTCCTTCCCTCCTTCCTTTATTTCCTTCCATCTCTTTTTCTTTCTCCGCACCCCTCCATCTCGCTCTCTCCTTTTCCCTTCCCCTCTTTTTCTTTCTTTCCAGAGAAGAAACACACACAAAAAACAAGAGCATTGACTTTGGCCCGTTCTCTTCTTTCCTGGCAGAGGTTATATCCCCAAGGAGCTCATATATATTTGCATTTGAATCAACAGCCCTCAAAGGTTTCTCTAGGGAACTTTGAACATTTCCTTCCCAGTTTGAAGAATGGAGCTAATTGACACAACATGAATTTCGATCAGGTGGCAACACATTTTTTTTTCCATTTGGTAAAAAATAATCCGACCGGTCCATTGAACAGCACCAAGAAGATGCACTCACTGCTCAATTCGGTAGTGCTGGTGGAGTGAGCTACTACTGTGCTCTATGCCTTGGGAGAGCAGCCATCCCCTACTGGCAGGTTTTTCTCTTCTCTGAGGGAGGACATTACCTAATTCCACCTTCAGCACGTTGTGACAGGAGCCCGAGAGGCCTAGGCGGTTGGAGCTCACACTCACGTGAAATCATTCTTGTTTGAGTTTTAATAACGCTTATTCCTTTTTCTTTTAAATCCTCAAGCATTACACGTTCAAAGCAGAAAACAAAGTAAAACAGAAAACACACAAAGGAAAGAAGCAGAAACACAAATCACCAGTAATCCCACAACCCAGAGATGACCACATGTGGTTTTTTTACCGGTTTTGTTTCGACAATTGCTTTTCTAATCACCAAAGCAATATATGCTCAATGCTCAAGCAAACACTATAAAGGAAAATAAATCACTGCTAATCCCACAGCCAATGACAGTCGCATGGAGTCCCTGAATGCCCCACCCTGCCCAGCCTCCCAGCCCTCCCAGCTGGGCCCTGAACCAGGATTTCATGTTCTGTTAACTGTGGGCATTGGGCCTGGCAGAAAGGCAGAGCATATTTGGTTCAGTGCTTTGGAACGATGCCTCCCTGAGGACTGGACCCAAGGAAGGGTCCGTGCACAGGAAAACCAACCACCAGGGCTCCCCTCCTCTCATCAGAATTTAAAGTGTCTGGAACTTTCCCACAAGGGCTTTTTCAAACTGGTTGGAATGTGGGCTGTACTTACAGGTGGCAGTATGGCCTAAAACATTGTTTTTTTGTTTTTTGCTTTATTTACAGAGTTAACTTCTGATGTCATAGTATAATTGACCCTCTTTCTCCTCAAACCAGTTCCCTTTTTCTTTGTTACTTCTGCCAGAAATAAAGCATCACGGTCTGTAACACCCAAGCTCCACTTTCTGTGGCCCTATCTTTTCTGCCTAGAGAAAGTCCTAACTAGTTTCCTACCAGGTATGTGATAAAGAGTAGTGGGATGAATACTCCACTGGCTCCAGAATCAGTAGGACTTGGATTTGAATTCTGCTCCTGCCACTTACTAACATGTGAGCTTGGATGAATCAATTAACCTTCTTGAACCTCGGTTTCAGGCTCTGTAAAAGGTTACAGCAGCCGTATGTACTGAGTGTCTACTGTGTGCATAACACCCTTCTTACTGTTTTGCATATATCAACTCACTTAATCCTCACGACTACCTTACAGGTATCATGATTCTCATTTTACTAGATAAAGAAATTGGCCCAGAAAGGGCAAGCCACTCACCTCAGATCACGCAGACAAGTGGCCAAGTCAGAGTTCAGACTCAGATAGTCTGTTCCCAACTATTTCTCTGCTTAGCCCTCCAGTTTACTCCAAAAGGTATGAGAGTTGAGTGAGAATGTATGTATAGTGCCTAAAGCCTGACCATTCCACATACTTCTCTTCTCTTTAAAAAATTCTTAGAAAATTTTCCTTTCTAAATGTTTTTATCCTGTCCTTCCCCCTTTGTTTTTTTTTTTTTTTTGATTAAATTTGCAAAAATTGGAATGTTAGGCATGCAGATGGCCTATAAATTTTTAATGGCCAGGTCATAAAAATACAATTGTATACTGTGCCTTTACTGTGTGCCAAGCTAGGTATTTATTTATTTATTTATTTATTTATTGTGTGCTAAATATTTTAAATAAATAATCTTAATCAGTCTTTGTCGTAGCCCTGTGAGGCACGCACCATAGTATCCTCATCCTATAGATAACGTGATTCTGCTTGTGTGGTTAGGTAACCTGGCTGAAGTCACGCAGGTAAGGGACAGAGCCAAGATTCAAACTGAGGCTGCTTCAGATCCTGAAGTCTTAATCAGTTTTTGCTAAAAGAACATCATTCTTTGTGGTGATAAAGCTTTTCTTGAGATGGGGTGTGGGGTTGGGCAGAAATAGGCGGGATTCTCTCTGAAGGAATGTGAAATGGTCCTCCCAAGAGGGATCCTGATAGATATTGCTCTGGCATCTGGGAGAGGGGGCATCCCTGCAGAGCCCCAGTCAGGGAGACATCTGATGGAGCTGGAAGCATTTGGAGGGACTTGACAGTGTAGACCCCCAGCCTTCTCCCTGCATCAACTAAGAGACGTCCTGACAGACAAAGGGGAGGAGAAGACTTTCAGACATTTTCTTGGCACAGGGATCAGCATGTGGGGGTGTAGGGCAGAGGCAGTGAGCTTAGGAAATGAAGGTGGAATCACAGTAAATCTTGACTGGACTGTGGCTTGGGCTGCAAGGCTTTTCTTCTTTCCTTTATTTCCTTCCTTCCTTTTTTCTTTTCTTTTCAAGTCTTTTATTAATAGTATTTCCTTTGCCTGGTGTGAGAAATAAGGGGGAAAGAATGAACTTTATACAGTGCCTACAATATGCCAGCTGCTTTCTGCAGACATTTATCTCTTTTCAGCCTTATAATGATTTTTCAAGATAGATAGCACTAGCCCCACTTTGCAGATGGGAAAACCAAGTCTCACGAACTGTAGGTGACTTGTTTAGGATCATGGAGAAATAAAATAGTGGAGGTGGAATTTGGAATCAGTCCCTTGCGACCCCAAAGCCTGCTGTCTCTCTCTGGGGCCCAGGAATGAAATTACATGGGCAGGACTGGAGACCAATGAACATGCACCAAATGCTATCCAGGTACCTGTGGTTGCAGCAGAGCAAGCCCTTGGTGACCAGTGCAGTCAAAATGCACAGTCTGGGGTCCGGACTTGTCCTCCCAGGGGGCAAGAAATAGAATTCTTGCCATGTCCACACTGTTTGCTCAAGTGGTTTTCTTCCAGAAACAACTGCTTGTTTGTTTGTTTTAAATTTTAATTGTGAGGGTCACCTGGGTGGCTCATTCAGTTGAGCATCTGACTTCGGCTCAGGCCATGATCTCATGGTCCATGAGTTCAAGCCCTTCATTGGGCTCTGTGCTGACAGTTCAGAGCCTGGAGCCTGCTTTGGATTCTGTGTTTCCCTTTCTGCCCCTCCCCCATTCATGCTCTGTCTCTCTCTGTGTCTCAAAAATGAAAACATGTTAAAAATTTTTTAAAATAAATAAATTTTAATTGTGACAGAGTAAGGGAAAAAAAAAGCTCGAAATGAATGTTAGAAAATGTTTTCAAGGAGTGAAGTACAGTTAGTGCGACGTGGTGAACTTGGTAGTGTGTGACCTCACAGGAAGGCGTTCTTACTGGAAGTTTCTTCAGTTCAAATTCTGCTGGCTTCTGGATGGTTCCTCTGGGATCGGCACCTCAGCGGCTCTCCTGATGAAGTCATGCCAGATACCTTTCCTCTGACTGGGAGGAACCCCATCTTGGCTCCTGTCTACAGGCAGCTGGGGCAGTACAGCCCAGGGGATTAGTGGGATTTGTGCCCAAGCGAGAGAGATCTGCCCCTGCCTGCAGGTCAGTGACTTCTGAATGACCTACTGCCCCTAGAGGAACGGCACTGGGCCTCTGCACCCTCCCTTCCTTCTTCCTGCAGAAGCCAGCTCTCTCTCAGGCCTGGGCCGCTGCCTAGAGTTTCTTTGCTCCCTTAGTTTGCGGGGAGAAGGAAGGCGGCAGCTTGCAAGTTATCCTGGGGAGAAGAGATGCTGGGCCACACAGCCCTTCCGCCATAGGCAACCGCAGGTGGAATTTTCCCCGACGTCTGTGCTGTTCTCAAGTTTCCCAACCTGTTCACCCACACTTGGCACTCGGAGAAAATCCTCAGAGCTGCCAGGCCACCAGTTTAGCCTTGAGGCTGTGACCAAATATATAAGAGGGACCCCTCCCCCGACTGGATCCGTTTATTTTCAAAAAAAGGGCTTTCCGCAGATGTCCCCATGGAGCCAACAGGAAGGACTGTGGGCAGCGGACTGCTGCAGCCACACACGGGCAGCTGCGGGACCCTCTCCCTGACCCATTTAAGTCACGCTGTGATTGATGATTGCAATGGGAAAATAGCAACTGCAGATGGACAGGCAGCGGGATAAGCAAAAAAACAATAGCGCCTGTTCCTGGCACCTGTCCCTGCCTGAGGTGGAGGAGGCGCTGTTAACTAGTCTGGTGATGAAAAACATGGGTTTTGGAGGCAGACGGGCTGAGTTCAGATCCCACCGACGTCACTTCCAGACTGGGTGAGTTTGGATGAATTTGTATCACTGTTCTGAGTTTCAGCTTCCTGGAAGGGGGGTCAGGGAGTAATACCTGTCTCTTAGGGTTGTTCTGAGGATTAAATGAGATAGGACAGGGGAGAGTACTCACAGCAGAGCCTGGAAAATAGCTGTGATGGTTTTGTGATTACATAAAGTACTCAGTCCAGTAACTGGCACCAAGGAAACGCTTAATAAATGGGAGCTGTTTCATGGGATACTGGAATGCCAGCATTGGGAGGGACCTTGTCTGAAGCCAAATTAATTTTATCTGCTCCTTTTGTAGGCGAGGGTCCTGAAGACCAGAGAGGGACAGTGGTGGATCCAGGATCACACTCCTGGCTCAGGGCAGAAAGAGGGCTGACGGCATCATGCTTCCTGCCTTTTCTCTCTTCGAAGAATACCTAAGCTCCTGCATTGCTCCTCAAACTCAGTTTGGGGCTTTACAAGTTAGAGTTGCTGGGGCAAATTCTGTTCTGCAGTGTTGCTCTGAGAGAGTCCAGTTTTGTTTGGTTTGGGAATCAGTGCCCTGGTGGGAACACAGAAAACACTAGACTTGGCAGCTGCAGAAATGGGTTCACATCTCACCTGCAACGTGTCAGGTCTTTGGTCGTGGGCCAGCCACTGAAGTCTCTGAGACTCAGAACCCACAGCCCTTACCAAGAGATCTGTCTGCCTATTTTTGGATGCACAGCTGGGTGAGAGGCCTCCTGGGTCCCTTGACATATGGTACTGGTTCCTACAACTCACTCTGAGACATCTTCATGGATGGATGTTTAATTCATTGTTAAAAGGGGAGAGAATGGAGGAATGTCTCATGCTGCCATAATGCTGACATCACTCCCCCTGAGACTCCGTTTCTCCTCCTGTAAAATGGTGATATAAACTGTGCCTACCTCAAAATACATTGGTAAAGATGAAATGAGTTAATATGAAGAGCTCAGAACAGTGCCAGGCACATAATCTTTAATAAATGTCACTGTTATTAGAATTAAAGGTCAGGTTACAGGGATTAGGTACTTAGAAACTCTTTCTCTGCACCCGGCCAATTTTGTGCCTCAGTGGCTAGGTTGGTGGCCTTTGTCACGAGATAAGGGGGTGACAGAGCTGCTGCCGGGTAGAGTGGTGGGAGTTACCCAGGATTCATGGGAACAAGAGGGCATTGATTTGCAATGCTGGCGTGAATTTGCGGTAGGGATCTGGACGCCTGGACCTTCTCCGTGGCTGGTGGCCATGAGAGACACATATTGCATCATTCTTGCTATTTTTTTCTGTGTGACTGGAGCAGAGCAGAGGCTTTTCTTGGTTCCAACGGGAGCCCCGGCAAGTCCAAGTGGAGAAGCAGGGCAGCTGTCGGGAGAATTCAGGCGGGAGCGGGCTCAGCGCCCAGGCCAGCAGCCTGTGACAGGCAGAAATGCAGTGAGACGTGACATCTGCCGCCCGACCACATCCCCACGCCGCCCTCCCTCGTCCAGCTGCTCGAGAGAAGGAAGGAAACCAGGCTTTTCCCACTGCTATTGTGTACCTGACAGGTTCATCAATCTTATTCGGCTCATCCTCATGGCCTCTCAAGCCGGTGATTATATCTCTTCTCTGGCAGAGGAAGAGGAAGAGGAGATTCAGAAGTGTCCCAGGGCAGAGGGAGGGGCAGAGCCAGCGTTCAAGCCTCGGGCCTCCACTCCAAAGTCCACGTGCCTTCCATGGCACCAGCTAGTTCTCGCTGGTCCGGACACCTATCACCCGGAGAGACTGGCTTATCTTTAATCAATATGTGCATGGCCAGAGGAGACAAATAAGTGCAGAGCCACCTGGCTCCTGGCGCTAATGGCCTAAAGAAAAGAGAAGCTTGAGCCCAAGGCCCCTTCCTGGTTGAGTACTGACCCTGTTTTACCTTCCTGCCCCCTGAGCCCTAGGCAGACCTTTGGCCTGGAGGGGGCACCCTGTCCCGGGGCCAGCCCAACAGGCCTGGCCCCAAAGACAATAGCTGGAAGGGCCTCTTAGAGCAAGTACTTCCTGAAATGCCCAGAACAGCCACTGTCCCCACAGCTCAGGAACAATCACAGCTCAGTCAGCTTCCTTGCTCTTTGCAGGGCCTCCAGCCCTCCAGGCAGAGCCCTTAGGCCTACTGTTTGGGGAGGGACAAGAGGACAGCAAGAGCAGTGCTCCAGAGTCTAGGACAGACCTTGGGATATAGACATTTTTTCTACATTGAAGCCGGAGGAAAAATTCCAGGTTCTCTCTTTTCTTTACTATTCTGGTAAACCAACTGCCTGATCCTTGATCTTTGTGCTTCTGTCATGTCTTTTTGGGATTTTTAGACAGGGAGAAAAGTGGGGGGTGGGGGAGAAGCTAAAGGAAAAAATACATTCTGGAATGAAACTATACACTCAGTTATTCACTCAACAGCATGGAATGAGACATGGTAGTTGCCAAACACAACGGGGTCCAGAAAAGAATTATTCAGCATTCACTCACTGACTTATGTGTTTATCTGCTCATTTCATAGTAAGGATAGAGCTCCTGCCAAGTTCCAAGCATTGTGGCTGCAGCAAGGACTCGGCAATGCAGGCCCCGCCCAGTGTGGGAGACAGACAGGTGAACCAGCAGTTGACATACTTGGTTTATGTGGTGAGTGCTGGGAGGGACAAGTGAGGGCCATCAGGGACAAGAGCAGCAAGGCCAGCAGACCCTGACCAAGAGTCCTGGAGGATGGACAGGACAGACCAAGGGAAGATGAAGTTCGGCTGTGCGGTAGGAGAGAGTATAGGAAGATATTGGCATCTGTGAAGGCTGGAGGTGGAAGAATGCATGTTTTCCAAGAAGCGTCAAGAAGGCCCACGTGGTGGGAGAGCAGGAGAAATAGTAGCATCTAGTGGTCACAGCTGGCATACCCCAGCCTGCCTGGGTTGGAATCCTTGCCGGGCCACTTATGACTATGGGTCATCTGCCAAGCTATTCACCTTTCTGTAACTCACTTTTCTTGTCTACGAAATGGAGAGGATGCAAAGAATAGTATCTGCTTCAAAGGTTGTGATAACAATGAAAGTGAGCTAGTACACATCGAGTATACCTGGCATGCCGAGTTATAGAGGTGTCAGCTATGATCAGGTGGGGGACGGGCAGGGAGGTGGGAGAAGTGAGCAGTTCCACACACCTATAATGGGCTCCGATCATGGGCCAGGCACTAGTAAACCAAGCAAAATCAGAAAGGCTCAGCTCCTGCCTGCAGGGAACTTGCAATATTTCCTGCTGTTAAACACTTGGATTTGGAATTAAAGAGACCCAGATTCTAATCTCATCTCGTCTCGTCACATCTCATCTGTGTGACCTTGGGCAAATAATTTTCTCTTTTCAAGCCTCACTTTTCTTATCTGTAAAAAGGGTATAATGATAGTCCATTTCTTATAGGGTCAATTTATAGGATTAACTGAGATAATATATGTCAGCATAAATAACATAGAAAATACAAGGTTAGAAAAATAATAGCTATTAACACAGTTGGTATAAAAGAGAAATAATACAAGGAAGAATATCTTATAATAGCCAGGATGGTGAGCCCTTGGATATGGTGGCTACAACCTCTCAGTGGCTTCCCATTATTCTAGAATAACGATGTGTTTAATTCACGGGCTTCATCTCCTGTCTTCATCTTTCCTGCTCTCTCTTCACTTCTTCTATCCTATTTCTGTGTACTCTGCCTGGAGATTCCACTGCCAAACCTTCAGGTCACAGGTGAAAGAAACATCATTTACTAGGGAAGCCTTCCCTGACCCAGATGTGGTCAGGCACACGTTCCCCTGCTATGCACCCTGACACCACTCTTCATTTTGATTAGTACCTGTTGCCTCATCTAGAGTATAAGATCCATGAAGCCAGAGATCATATCTGTTTTACTCATTATTGTGTCTCTGGCCCTTAGTATGGCTTTCCTAACAAGAAGCCAATACATATGTACTAAATGAAGAAACAAGAATGCAGCACAAGATTAAACTCTTAAAAAGGGGAGAAGCGGAAAATAAATAAAACAATACCAAAAGTTAAAGAGTTAAGAAAATTAAAAACAAAATGGGAGAAGCTGGAACCTGTTTCCTAAAGCTCAACCACCACTCACACAGAGCACGATTTTCCAAAGTGCCTCTGCATTCTCTAAGTCAAAACAGCAGACCCTGACACCCCATTCCTTTGCCTGGACAGCAGTGCAATCGACACATCACACTGTAATGAACCCGAGGGCTGATTAAGAGCTTATGTAAATGTTGAAACCTTTGGCAGCATTCACTTCCCTTAGATTTTGCCGTGACTCAAAGCACGGGAATTTTTCAAAAGAGAGAGCTTTCAGAGAATATCCACACCCAACGGTGGAAACTTTAGAAGAATGGAGTGTGGGGGAATGTCCCTCGGTGAGGGATTAGGGGCTCTGAACAGGTTTTAAAGGCATATGGAGACAAGATGTCAGTGTGAGCTTGTTTCTCTGACAGAATCTGAAACGCTTTTGACCAGCCAGTTTCCAAGAGGCTTTTAAGTGAAGAGGTTAACGTTGTAGGTTTATAAATACATGGATGTTTGTGGTGACTTCATTGTGCTCGGTATGACAGCGCAAACTGCGGGGAGAGGTTGCCCTTGCGTGAACAGCTTACTTAATCTCTCTCTTCTTCTGCCTCTTGGTTCAGCGAGCAGGAGGAGCCCTGGATGAGGAAATGGGGAACCTTTCTTTTTGATCACAGCCTTGACCCCATGAGCTATGTGACAGTGGGCATGATAATAACTGTTCCCTGCCTCAGTTCCTTCATTTTTCCAATGACATTGAATAAAACCTCATCAAAGTGTTGTAAAATTGACTTTTAGTAACAGTCCCTAGAGCTTATTGAGCATTTCCTATGTGTCAGCACTTGTCTGAGTTCTGCTGGTCTTCACAGCAGCCTGGGGGGTAGATCACTACTATCGCCACTGTTTTGTTTTTATTTTTATTTATTTAAAACATTTTTTCCTAATGTTTATTTTTGAGAGAGAGAGAGAGAAAGACAGAGCATGAGCAGGAAGGAGACACAGAATCCAAAGCAGGCTCCAGGCTCCGAGCTGTCAGCACAGAGCCCGACGTGGGGCTTGAACCCACAAACCGTGAGATCATGACCCGAGCCGAAGTCGGACGCCCAACCGACAGAGCCACCCAGGAACCCCATTGATTTATTTATTTTAAATGCTTATTTATTTTTGAGAGAGCACAAGCAGGGAAGGGGCATAGAGGAAGAAGGAGAGAGGGGGTCTGAAATGGGCTCTGTGCTGACAGCAGAGAGCCCAACCCGGGGCTTGAACTCATGAGGCGAGAGATCATGACCTGAGCCGAAGTCTGACTTGGGAGCCACCCAAGTGTCCGTTATTGCTACTATTTTAGATGAGGACACTGAAGTACAGAAAAGCTAAACACCTTGCTCAGAGTCACATGACTGGTAAGCAGTGGAGCCAGGATTTGAACTCAGGCTGCCTGGCTCTGGAATCCATTTTAGTCACTGTGCTCTATTACACTTTCTTTCCAGGTAGGGAGTGCATGGGTTGGGGAGGGCTTGGAGAAGAAAAAAAGCCCCATTGCTTGCTGGCTGGCCAGGATTTCAGCGGTCTTCAGCGGGAAGAAGGGGGAAGTGGCTGCCACAGGGAGAAAAGAGGTCTGTGTGGTAACTGTGCTCTCTGGAATGGGAGTGCTGAGGCCCCGGACTTGGAGACAGATATGGATTTGAATCCAGACTCAGCTTCTAGATGTGTGACTTTCAGCCTAAATGATACTAATCTGATCTGAGTTTCATAGCTCACCTGAGAAATAGCACTGTCAGGGTTACAGAGTGTTGTATGGATTACGTGAGAAAATGTCTGGCACATGGTGGGTGTGCAATGACTTTCTTGCCTCCCCTCTTTATCATGGTCCCAAGAAGATGAATTTACTTAACCAATAATTTAATCAACTTTAATCAATTCAAGAAATTTATTAAATTTATTAGTTCAATCACATCCTGAAACTGGTTTGGGATTTTTGTGTTCTGGGTTCTTCAGATGAGCTACATTTTATGTTGAAACTCTTTCAGATCAGGGTAATTGGTAGTTTTCAGATTCACTTCCACATTCGTATTTGTCTATCAGAGAGCAATTTCCTTGCCCTTTGATCTGAGGCAGATAACCATTTTTTATGAGGCTGTTAGACTTGTTGAGGGTAGAGACACAGCCCCATTCCAGCAATGAGTTATAAATGGACATCAGTGTGAGACCATTGCATTCTGTGTACCTAGATTCTGTGTATCTGGGCACCATTTCTATGCCAGCTTCCTGAACCCAGGGCTTTGGTTGTTCAACCAGGAAACCAGCTGATTAGGTGGCTGTGGGTCTGGTTTAGGAATGTGAAGACTGGACAAGTCTTGGTGTTAGGAAGCCAGGAAGCAGGAAGCCGGGAGAGCTGGCAGATAAGCACAAGCCAGAGTCCATGATGGCTATTTGGAGTCATTCGCCAGAGAGTCCAGATGCAAAGTCCAATGAGGTTAGGAGGGATAAGGATTACACTTAAAAAAATGAAAAGCTGGATTGGATCTGGAGAAGGTTAAGATCCAAGGAAGGAAGTTTCTAGATAAGCCAAGGTAGAGATATATGACCTGAATTTATGAAAAAGAAGGTATATGGTGTGTGAGAGTGCCAGGTGTTAAAGACAGAGGGTGGAGACGGGGTTCAGGGAGTGCATTCAGCACTGGAAGACAGCCAGATAAAATCTGGAATTCCCTGGCCACACCAGCCTGGGGGTAAACATTCAGGTGGGGTAGGAGAATCACACTGTAACAGGAAGTAAAACTGACTTTGGTTCTTAGCCTCTACCTAGGGGGCGATAATAATGTTTGTATGTATTGAACACTTACTGTGGGTCAGGAGCTGTGAATATGCAATCCTCTTAAATATCTATAGCAAGCCTAGGACCTATTTTTTCCATCTTATAGATGATGAATGTAGACGCCAGGAATATGAAGTAACTAACTAGTTGGTCAAAGAGAAAACAGGAGGGCTGGACCAGTGATTTCTGACTCCTTGGCTTTTTCTCATTACATGTTTTCTGGGCTTCTGAACTTCCTCTTCCATAGGCTTTCTTCTTCCCTGGTGGGATCCTACAAGGCTCTTATGGTCTGACTGGTAGCCAGAAAATTTTGCTGGCTATTTCTCCCCTCTTATGGTTTCATGGCAAAGGGCTGGTTTGCCTTCTTTCCCTCCACCACCTTTGGCCACCTGCTTCTGAGGAGAGCTTCCCTGACCAGTGTTGGGGTTTCAAGGGAGGTGGGGACAAGATTTTTTAGTTTAGGCTAAAGAACCCTTGAGTAGAACCATACAGGGTCCCTCTCAAATCTATGGCCAATCCACTGATAATTAATGGCATTTCAGGACAGAGCCTTGGAACTTCAAATTTTTCCTTCCATTGAATAGTGTCCTTGCCCATTGAGAAGTCTTCCTTGTTGATGCCTATTTATTTATATTCTACAGCATTTGTTCCAGGACTCTGGAGGAAGCCTGTCTGTACCAGTGTCTTTATAACATTTTATTCAAGGTCTTGTGGGTTGTTATGCAAATAGAACACCTCAAGCAATGCACTGATAACTACTTAGAGGTGGGAGGGAAGATTAGACTCCCCTTTTTTGGAGAAAAAAGTGTAAGATGTGGCCATGTCTTCAAGGTGTTGATATATTCATGAACGCAGATGGATAGAACATCAGAAATATCCCCTTGGTCAGTCCTGTCCATCATCCTCCTTTCCAAGTTTAGGGGCCTGAAAGCCAGTTTTGTTGTCTTTCAAGTTGAAGAAGGTGGTCACTTCTCTCCTAATTACCTGAGGTACCTATTACACATTAGGGAATGTTCTATATGGTGGTGACATGAGATAGACCCTGCTTTCACAGACCTTGCAATTCCAGGGGGTGACTGACATGAGTAGTAGGCGATTGCCAGTATGATTAGCTCTCTCATCAAGGAAGTAGCAGGTGTTGCAAGGATTCCTAAATGGAACACCACCTAATGAGATCAGGGTAGACTTCCTGAGGGAAGTAGCAACTCAGTTGTGTCCACACATGTGAGGAGTTGGTAAAGAGTATAACATTCCATGAATTGTGTCATAAACACTTGAGGATTTCCTTACTCCAAAGGGGATAGTCATATTCACTGTATAAGTTGGGACTGAGTAGAAGTTTAAATCAAAGATGAAAAATTCTCATTAAAGACTCATGCCTAAAATTCTGAAAGGCCAGAGCTCCTTTCTTCCATCTCTTTCACATTTGGAAGTGGGCAGACCCACCCGGGTATGGTAGATTCTTTGATTCCTGATTGACACTGACAAACAAGGGGGTATTTAAAAATGGGGGCGTCACCAAAAGCTGGAGAGACTTGAACTCTTGTCATATGAGGAGTGGGTTGTATTCTGAAGAGGATACAGTTAGGCAGAGGCACAGCAATAGGACTCAGAGTCATTAATAATATGACCACTTGTGCAGCCCAAAGATTAGCAGCCGAAAGCCAAGAGTCTGTTGTGTTGAAGTGGCTCTGGGTGGGAAGCACTCTCTCCAGAGACTGGGGCAGGGTATGACTTGCCAGAGGAGGGTTCACAGAATGTTTAGACTGTGAGTCATGAAGGTCTTAGATGAATAAATAGCTCTCTTTCTGCTGTGACTGTTGATATGGCTGGTGACAGCCTACCTTTGCAATTGCCAAGGAGAATCTGACTCTGAGTTTTGACAAGTTCAACTCTCCTAAGCAGCCAGACCCTCCAGAGGGACCACCTTAAACAAAGACCTAGCCAAATGAAAATGGCAAGGAAGCAGTGGGTGATATTTGGAGGCATGAAATCAGAAGAGTAAATATCTCCTCCCAGCCAAGGAAGAGTCATTGTTGGGAAGAGAGGATTGGAGGAAGAAGGTTTTCTGCTTCTGGGGTTGGAGAAACGATATCTTAGATCTTCATGTATCTAGTTGATCACTGACTATCATTTTGTTAACAGTCTTAGAGCTTCATAATTCTGGTGAGAAGAAAGGTGTCCTCTTTCTGAAAACAACTATATAATTTAGGATATATTTGGCAACATGTAACACAAAATCTGAGTGATAGTGGCCTAAGTAATAAATATGTTTGCTTATCTCACATTACAGGAAGTCTAGAGGTAAGTAGTCTAAAGTGAGAATGGCAGCTCAATAGTGCCATCAAGATGCCAGGGACTTTTCCATCCTCTAGAGTAGGTAGATCATTGATTCTTCTCCTGGTTACCTCATGGCTGCAAGAGGGCTGCCACACCTCCAGACATCACAACTGTATTTAAAGGAAGAAGGGTGTTGGGGGTAAGGGTGTGGTGTGGCAAAGTGTCCTTTTCCTGGAATGATTATGCTGTTTTATCAGTGAAGGAACAAAAATATCTCAGAAGCTTTCCTAGCTGACTTACACTTATGTGCAATTGACTAGAATATTATTAATCAGAACTGTGTCACATTAGCTGCCAGGAAGTCTGGGAAAGCGAGTGGCTGACAAATGTTAATGGAATAGGTATGTCAGACTTAGACCCATTATGGCTCAACCCCCCCAGGTTTGGACACCTTGCTATCTTGAAGAAAACTGATGTTCTTTTGGCAAGGAAGAAGTTTACTGGGAGCAGGGAATGGTTTCTGCCATATGCCCTTAGAATGCTAGTAAAGCGTTACACTTTGAAGGCACATCATTAGTACAAAATTAAAACCCCAGAGAGAGGTGTGAATTTGCAGAATTTTCACAGCAGGAAAGTCAATAGAACTGTGATGGATTCCAAAGATTGTCAGGGAATGCTTAAAGAAGATACTCACCCTTCAAGTCCCAGGTCTTCCTTAGCTCTGTGACCCTTCCATCCCCTCAAGCAGACCTAGACAGTCCCACCTCCTTGCTCCCAACGCACTTGGCACATACTTTGACTATATGAATCGCTACACTAAAGTCAGAGTCCGTAGATATTTATTGTGTCCCTGCTCTGTCCTGGCCCTGTGCTTGGTATCAGTCTGCATCAGAGAGACCTTCCATGGCCTCCCATTGTCAACAAGTAATGAGTGTTCATAGAAGGTAAACTCAGGTGAATTTTTAACTTCGCTCACAAGGCTCTTTGTACTCACTCCGGCTTTCTTCTCCAGTCCCGCCTCTCTCCACCCCCTTCTCTTTGAATCCCATTTCCATACATTCTCAACTTGTGGAAGCTGCCCTTTCCTGTCTCCTCACCTTTGTGCTGCTATCCTTCCATACAGAACTCCCTTCTTTCCCTTGTGTGTCTGGGTAACTTTCACTCATCCTTCAGCACCCCCCCCCCCACACTTAGGTGTCATTTCCTCTGGAATGCTTTCCTAGCACCCAGGACTAGGCAAGGCAGCCTTCCTCTGTGCTTTTTCACACTCGGCTTATCACAGAGTGATAGTCGCTCTGTGTCACTTGTGGGCTCCCCCCTGTGCACCTGTTCATTGCCATTGCTGCTGCAGTGCCTGCTCTGTCCTGATAGATACTTGTCGAATGGCTGAGTGACAAAAGTTGTTCATCACCTATGTAGTGCTGGATCATGTGGCAGGGCCCCCAGTTGCAGCCCTGGGCCAGAGGAGGAGATCTCTGAGTGCTTGAGTGGGGGCTGTAGTGAACACTGGGCCGGTTGCCCTGCAGCTGTGTGATCAAGGGCAAAGCACATCTCTCTCTGGGCACCAACATTTTTCCTCTGAAACAAAACAAAAAGAAGAGATAGAAGAATTCACTTTCAACTTTTTCTTTCTTTTAACTGGAAAATTCCTCTTCGCTTTATTTCCCAACTGAGATATCCCACTAAGTCTGAGCACAAACATGTAATAGTAGAGGGACTGACAGAAGCAGGGATATTCTAGGTTTCTGTTGCTACTGCAGCAAATTACCATAACGTTAGTGGCTTCAAACAACATGGATCTGTTATGGTACAGTTCTGGGAGTTAGAAGTCAGAGAGGTTTCCCTGGGTGAAAATCAAGATTTTGACTGGGCTGCATTCCTTTCTGGAGGCTCTAGGGGGACATCCGTTTTGCTGCCTCTTTCAGCTTTGAGGGCTGAAGGGCTCATGGCCCTTCTATCTTCAAGGCTAGTGATGTTGCACCTCTCTGACTATTATCCTATAATCACAGCTCCCTCAGAATGCAGCTGGGAACGATTCTTCATTTTGTAGGGCCCTGTGTGATTAGATTGGACCCACTTGGGTAATTCTGCATAATCTCCTTGTCTCAAGGTCCTTCACTTAATCACACCTGTAAAGTCCCTTTGGTCACGTAAGGAAACATATAACAGGCTCTGGGGATTAGAGCATTGGACATCTTGGTGGGGGGGATTATTCTACCTGCCATGAAAGGGGAAGAAATGTGGGGTGGTTAGGAGCTTTTCTCTCTGGCTCTCCCTTCTTGGGCAGCTCTTTCCCCCACAGTTGTCCCTGCAGACCCAGAGCTGAATTTGAGGCCACCTTGGTCCCTGAGATCTCTTCTGGCTTTAATGATATGGCTGAATAGCTCTATGACCTTGGAAAGTTATTACTTTTCTGTACCTTCATTTTCCCATCTGGAAAATGGAGATAATAAGTCTATCAAGCTGATAGCATTGTGCTGAGGCTAAAGGAAACAGTCTATGCAACGTGCTTAGTCCAGTGCCTGGCACATGGTCGGTGTTCAGCAAATGTTAGCTATTGATAATTAGGTGCCTAAGGTTCCTTTCCATTCCAATATCTGGCCCATCACCTCAATCGAAAACATGTCTGTGGCAGAGAGGATGAAAAACTGGTTTCCTGGGTAAGTTGGCCACCATGCTGAATTTTTTTTTAAACTTTCAGTTATTTTACCTCAATAACGAAGCATATTTTTGTGCCTGTGGGGTTAGAGACATTTTGTTCTTTTGAACATCTGGAAAAAATGAGAGATCTGGTGGGTACCAATGAGAACAAAAAGTCTGGGAGATAGCGGGGATCTGCTCATACCAGAGGCAGTGTGCAGGCCCTGGTGTTTATTTAGGAACATATAAAAAGGGCTGAGGCTGTGGCCATGAGACAGTTTATGAAACACAAACACCAGGGAAGTTTACCAAATATCAGGCTTGAATTTTATAGCTTCTGGAAGAAGCACTGTACTCCAGATGACAATAAAAATCTGGCCTCCAAACTAAAGGTGAATAGCCCCTCATGTCACTTTTGAAGAAACTAACCCCCAGGAATGTTCAAAGGAGGGGCCATTCCCACTCAGGAGATATATCTCTCTTCTCTCATTTCCAAAGTCTCACAGTGGCATCTTTGAGCTAGAGCCAACTAGACATGGGGTATCAGTAGCCTGAAGTATACCCATCCTTTATGATTTAGTCACACTTCTTGAAGGATTCTACCTTAAACTCAAAATGTGGAAAAAACATTATGCACAAAGATATTAATTGCAGCTTTATTCAAAATAGTCTTTTTAAAAATGTTTATTTATTTTGAGAGATAGAGATAGAAAGCAAGCAAGGGAAGGGCAGAGAGAGAGAGAGAGGGAGAGAGAATTCCAAGCAGGCTCTGCACTGTCAGTGTGGAGCCTGATGCAGGGCTCGAACTCATGAACTGTGAGATCATGACCTGTTCCAAAACCAAGAGTCGGATGTTTAACTGACTGAGCCACTCAGGCACGCCTTTAATAGTCTTAAGTGGAAAGCATATCAAATTGTATTAGGAGAAGGAAGGACTTAGTAAATTATGGCACATCCAGATGATGGAATATGAGGCATCCTATGCTCAGAGGGAGCTTTGAATAGCATGAGAAACTGTGAATGGCACGTTTGCTGAAAAAAACAAAGATGCAGGATACATATTTGTATACGCAGTCTAATCTCTGTGTTGTTAGGGAAGAGCTAAAAAAATCATTCATGCTTGTTCCCAGGTGTCTAGAGAATGGAAAAAAGGGTTCCTCACCTTCTTACTACCATTTTTCTCTGTTTTGCATCTTTTACAATGAATAGCACAGTGTTTAAACATGCTAGGTATGGAGCCAGACTGCCTACCGACCTGTCTCTTAACCTCTCTGAATCTCAGTGTTCTCATCTGTCACGTGGGAGTAATAATCATTCCTGGCTTGTAGGATGGCTGTGAACACAAAGAGGGAGTCCAGGTAAAGGGCTCAACATAGCACTTCGTACATAGTTAAGTGCTCAAGGGATGCCAGTTGGTACTGTTAGTTTCCAATTACAAAATTACCTCCAGCAAAACTAAAACCTTTAGTGGAAGAGGAATATATTGTTTGTTCTCCTGCCTTTAATTCAGTCAAAGAGTTACCCCAAAGGGTCATTTAGAAAATTTTCTTTTTTTCTAGTCCTTAATCACTATGATATTTTGAGAAGCAGCTAAACAGTCAGTGGCTAAAAAAAACCTTTTGAATGAGAATATCAGTTCTATTTGAAGAATAATTTAGGACCTTGGCTTTCTCTTGCTCTGCCAACAACCCTTGCTCTTCAACCTTCTCTAAGAACCAACTCCCATCTCTCAATACTTTCAGAAGGTCTCCATAAATGCTCATCTGTGTATCTACCAGCTGTATCTGCCCATAACAGAAAGCTGAGCAGAGCAGTGTAAATGATCATATTAGAGATTTTATTGCTGCATAAGAAACTGCCACAAATTTAGTGGCTTAAAACAGCCTGCATTTATTATCTCACAGTTCTTGTGAATCAAGAATCTGGGCATGGATTGGCTGGGTCCTCTGCTTAGGGCCCACAGGGCTGTAGTGAAGGTGTTAGCTGGGCTGCATTCTCATCTGGTGGCTTGGCTGGGGAAGAATCCACTTCCCAGCTCATTCAGGTTGTCGGCAGAATATATTACCTTGCAGCTGCAGGACTGTAGGGTCCTGGCTTTTGCTGACTAGAGGCCACTGTCAGCTCCTACCGGCTTCTCAGAGTTCCTAGGAGCCTCTTGCAATTTGCAGGCACTTCCCACAGTTCTCAGAGGTCACCTGTAGCTCTTTGGCCTATGGGCTCTTGTAACATGGCTGCCTACCTTACTAAGTCAGCAAGGAGAATCTCTAGAGCAAGTCTGCTAAGAGGATGAAGCCTTATGTAACTTAACGTAATCATGAGAGTGACATCCCATCACCTTTGCTGTATTTCATTGGCTAAAAGCAAGTCACTCATATTCAAAGGGAGTGAGTCACACAAAGACATGCTCACCAGTAGATGGTGATTATGGGGACCTCTTAGAGTCGATCTAACATCACAAGGAAGGGGCCTGTTTTCTCATGGTAACAAGAAGCATGAGCACACATAGATGGGGTTTGAGGAAGCATTTCCATGTTGCCATCCATACCCCAGGCTTTTTACTTCTTACTGCTTTACCATCTTTCATCTTTTTTGATCATAAGATAGGTGCCGCTCCTCTAAGTTTCACCTCCTCATTCAAAGAAGGAAGAGTGAGAAAGGGCAAAAGGCACATACTAGGTGTGCCATTTTATCAGTGAGATAATAGCTTTCCAGAAGCCCCACCCATACACATCCACTGCCTCTCAGTGACCTCGTTTGAATTACCTGGCCGCTTCCATAGCACAGGACGTTGGGAAAAAAAAATATTTTATTAAAAAAAGTTTTTAATGTTTATTTATTATTGAGAGACAGAGAGACACAGAGCATGAGAAGGGGAGGGGTATAGAGATGGGGAGACACAGAATCCAAAGCAGGTTCCAGGCTCCGAGCTGTTAGCACAGAGCCTGACGTGGGGCTCGCACTCACAAACTGTGAGATCATGACCTGAGCCAACGTCGGCCGTTCAACCAACTGAGCCACCCAGGCGCCCCCCAAAAATATATTTTATTAAACAGTATCCAAGTGACCCTCACAAAATGAGCCATGTCTACCATGTTTTCAATACATGGGTCAAAGCACATGGGTCAAAGCTTGCGGATAGCCTATGAATAAGTTATAAAGCTTAAATGAGGAAGTTAATGCAAAATCCTTTGCCTCGTGCCCGGCACATAACTGCTTCTTGATCAATATTGCCTCTTTTCTCCCTTCTCTCTCTCTCTTTTTTTTTTCTGTGTTGCCTCCACCTTTGGGTTTGAATATTCCGAGTGCAGCAGCATCTCCAGTTAAGCCCCTGCCAAGCAGACAAGTCTGCATTTGGAGCTCAGAGGAAAACTGATGCGGGAGGAATGTAATAGCCCCAGCTGGAACCCTGCCAGGGGACTAGCAACTGCAACACCCTTATTTGCTCCGGGGAGGAGCAGCTTGGAAACTTTTTATGAGATTCCAGAAGCAGCAAGGTCATCAGTTTTATGGCCATCCCGCTTCGTTTGTAAATACAGCCTTTGGATGAGAATGTTTGGGCTCCTTGACAAGAACAAGGCTGATGTTAGCTCCTCTGGAAGAGGGGACAATAAAATAAATACAAGATATTTTGTTCCATATGACTGCAAGACATTCTGGGACCCCCAACAAACACCAACAGTGACCTAGTGTACGTTCAGAGAGCTTAATTTCCAGGTTGCCTCACTGCAAAGCCCCTGTGTGTGTCTGAGGCAGGTAATCTGACTTGTCAGGGCACAGACCAAGCAACATGTGTTTACTATCATACTCATTTTCCAGCCAGCTGCAACGGTCCGGACGAAAGCTCTTGGTTGGGCCTGTTTGCTGTGATAAAGTCAAGGCTGAGGAGGAGGGCTATGTCCTAGCCAGCCTCTGTATGTTCCTGTAAATAGGATCCAGCTCCTCCAGGGACACCTGGCCTCTTTCTCTAATTGCTCACTGGACCGTGCTTTTATTGCAGCTGAATATTTACTAGGCTGGGCCGGCCCAGGAAACATTCGGCCTCCATTGTCTGGCCAGCTGCCAGGGCCCGCTCTGATTGCAGTTGGCCACGAGGACAGGGTCACTCTATCTTTGGGTTCCTTTTCTTTGGGCCACAGGGCACAAGGCAGCCTGTGTGTGTCTATTTGCGGGGGTTGAGGGGAGAGAGTGGCAGAAAGTGGTACAGAAGCAAGGACACATTTTACACAAATGGATGAAATTCTCCTTTATGGGCACAACTCTGGGCACCTAATGTGCTTTTAGTGAACATTTGTTGTTTAAATAAATGAGTAATTTTATTCATTTCACTAATATTTACTGAATGCCAATTATTTGCTAGGTGCCTAAAATCTGATGACACAATTCAAAACTTGACAGACAGGATCTAAGTTCTCCTGGAACTTGAATTCTGCTAAGGGATAAAGACAGCAGTAAATAAATGAGCAAGATAATTATAGACAGTGATAAATGCCATCTGAAGACCAGAAGGCAGGGTGACAAGGCAGAGGGGCTGGGGATGGAGAGTTAAATGGGATGGTTTCCTTCCCAAGGAGGTGATATTTAAGCTAAGACCTGAATGCTGAGAACACACTAGTCATGAAATATCTGGGAATGTGCATTCCTGGTGAGGCAGAACACCTCTCTGGAAGGTGGAAGACAGACTGAAGATACAAGAGACAGGAAACTATAGTTCAGGCACCTCAGCTCAAGAGGAGGCTCATATTTCTTCTGGAACCTGGACAAAGATGAGGAAGTAAAACAAAAAAAGCTTAAGGAGTAGGAGTAAGAGGTGGTGTTGAAAACAAGGCATTTAATGGCAAGTCTGTCTGTTTTCAGGATAGGTACCTCTCCATTCTTATACCAGGACTCTTGGCAGCTAGTGTCCATCCCTAAGGCAAGCAAGTTAAGGTGTTGTTCTCTGAAGACTTTGGATGGCTCTAGAGAAATTACTTTCTTATGGAGAAACTGAGGGGATCCCTCAGTGTGATGGCAGCTCCCTGCCTGTTCACCACAAAGGGAAGCCTGTTCATTGGTCCCAAACTCACCAGGGTGCACAGAGCTCCCAGGAAGCTGTTGATCACTTTCTTCGTAAATATGGAAGTTAATTAAACTTCACTAAACATATGAACAATGCTTGCATCAGTTACAAATGAATAATATTTCTACTTATTAAATTCCTGGGCTTCGAAAGTTTTGCTTAGGGTTTATCAGAGTTGGGGGGGTGGTCCTTGGGAGCAAGGGCGGTCATTTAGCTTTGAGTGTCACAGAGCCTGGAAACTTTCAAAGTTGGGTTTTTTATATGATCTAGAAAAGTACACATAGGATTGAAAGGGGAAGATATTCAGTACACATCTTTAAACTTATGTCCCATTACTGACCCACAACACCTGTACACTCTAAATTAATATATAAATCCAATAATGAATCTTTGAAGAGCATAATGATATCAAATTTTATTTTATTATTTTATTTTATATTTGTTTTTTTTTTAAGTAAGCTATAGGCCAAATGTGGGCTTGAACTCAAGACCCCAAGAATGAGAGCCCCATGCGCCACCAACTGAGCATTAAAAGTCTAACTTTTTTGGGGCACTTGGGTGGCTCAGTTGGTTAAGTGTCCGATTTTGGCTCAGGTCACGATCTCACAGTCTGTGAGTTTGAGCCCCACGTGGGGCTCTGTGCTGACAGCTCTGAGCCTGGAGCTTGCTTCAGATTCTGTGTCTCCCTCTCTCTCTGCCCCTCCCCTGCTCATACTCTGTCTCTCTCTGTCTCAAAAATAAATAAAAACATTAAAAATTAAAAAAAAAATAAAAGTCTAAATTTGTTAACTATAAGCATTTTGCACGTCATAATTTTTTTAAAAAAGCTTTTGGCATTTCTTTTAAAAAATTGCTATGACCCTCAAGAAATGAAAAAGGCTTGGATACCTGAATCATCTGTATTGGAGTTTGAGTGTTCCCCAAAGCATCATTACACATTTGCAATAGTTGCTTGGATGGTTCTCACTTATGACTACTCTACTTGCATATGAATTTTACTAGTTTATCCACTCACAAAAAGTCCTCGCATCTGAGGTCATGAGAAACCTTCATGTTGGACAGTGCTAGTGATTTGGACATTATCAGCCTACTCTGGGCTTCCCTCAGCATTCTTTTGGAGCATTTTCTACGCTGTAAGAGAAGTGTTAGGTAATAAAGACCCGGAATTAAAGCTGCATTAAAATGTAGAAAATGAGAAATCTAGGAGGATCAGAGAGGTGGTGGATAAAAGAATATTGCATACCAAGAGAAACCTTGACTCTTTCCTGAAACTCAGTGCTGGCTTTATGCTGAATGCCTTTTGTAAAGATTTCCACATGGACTTTTTCAGCCTTCCTCATCATTACTACCAGTCAGATAAAATCGCATCCATTCATCAGGGTCCATCTTAATGTTCCCCTGAGAGTAGTGAAGGTCTCCTTGAATGTCCAGTTGGGGGCATCACTCCTTTCCCCATGTTCTCATGGTGCACTTTATTCACTCTCTCTCTCCCTTTCTCTCTCATCTATCTATCTATCTATCTATCATCATCTATGTCGTGCTTTGATATCTGCTAGGCCCTCATATTTGTTCAGTGCTCCATGGGTCACAAAGTGACTTTCATGTGCTTTTTTTCATTTAATTTTTTGCAACTCTATGACTCCAAGAACGGAGACACAGAGGCCAGAGACAGAGGTTGTTAGGAGATTGGCTCATAATTTGTGACTACAAGTCAGATAAAATCATGTTAGATCTCTAAAATTCAGTAGCCAAAGAATGAAGCATTTGGTCAAGAGTTAGAAAACACATTCACATAGATTTGGATTCTATTACATTCAAAAATCTGTAATATTCGATGGAAAATACATGCAGAGATCCTAAGAGCCAAAGAAAATGCATAATCTAATCAAGAGGTCAGGAGTTGGAGTTGCAGACATTTGTGAGTAGACATTTATGAGGCAGAATCACAAGGCACATAGAACTTGAGTCCCCAGGATGTGACCATGCCCCCCTTTGAAGTCACAGAATCATTGACATAACCTTTATAAATAGAGTTCGGGATGTCACATCAAGGTTAGCAAAATCTCTGATCACTAGTAATCCCAAGAATGCTGAGATGGCAACTCCCTCTACTTCTTGAGATGATTTAATAGTTTTTTTAGTTTTTGTAAAGAGCACCACCCAGGAAGCCTGAATTTCCAAATTGCCCAGCCCCAATAGCTCTGTATAAGGTCATTTCAGCTAGCAGGGATGATTATTGTCTTTCTTCCTGGGCAAGCATCTTACATTTCCTGGAGGTTTAGATTACATATATGCATGTCTGAAATAATCAAGACCATAGTATAAATATTTTTATATTAAGAAAGTCTGGCCATATTTATTTCATATTTCTATATGTTTGCAATTTTAAGAAAATTTGGCCTATTAAAATGATATTCTTATAATTCTAATTTAAACTGTATAACTGACAAATTATTGACACTCACAACTTGAAGTGGAAATTGATGTCAATCATACTTAGAAACAGACTTTATTGGATTCAATGTTTGGGAACACTTGTTGATCAGACAATTGATGTGCTTAAAGTGAAAATTGAATTTATAAATGTAATCTAAACTATTTGAAGAGATTCAATGACCTACGTTTGCAATCTTAACCAAGCATTGGTTCAAGGCTCTTCAAACGTGCCTAAAAAAAGGCAGCTCCTTCTGCCCATGGATCCTCTCCCTGTACTTTAATAAAACCACCTTAACAAAAATTAATAAAAAAAGTGATGGATGAAATTTGCTCCACTTCTAAGTAGAACAATAAGATTTGTAAGTGGAATGTAAACCTAAGAAGAAAGTAGATGTGTAACTTTAATAAATTAATTAACTTATAAATCCAAGATAAATTTCTCAGTAGTCTTTTAAATGTACAGAACTCACTCTTTGGGCATCAAAATAACTTAGATTCATAGAGGTGACCTGTCCAGGGTCCCAGGGCTAATAAGTGGCATACTCACAACTTGGACCCGGGGTCTGCATCCTACATCTTTTGGTCAAACTCTGCTTCCCTTGTTGCTGTATTTGAGCACCTCTTTTATAGCACCTGTACTATTTTGCCTTGGATTTGGATTATTTATCTCTGTCTTATTTTGACTACTTGCCTCTCTCCAGCTGCCAGTACAGGGTCAGGCGTGGAGTGGAGGTCAGGGGAAATTCAATAAGAGTGTCAGATTCAAATGATTGTAGGCCACAAGTGGCCTCTGAGAAATGGTGTCTGGCTTGAGGAATTCATACAGAATGTTATCTCTCTGTGACACTGTTTGGCTTTTATTTTTCAAATGTTTATTTATTTATTTTGAGAAAGAGAGAACGTGGGGTGGGGGCAGAGGCAGAGAGAGAGGAGAGAAAGAGAATCTCAAGCAGAATCCTCGACACCAGGCTTGATCCCGTGAACCATGAGGTCATGGACCTGAGCCAAAATTAAGAGTCAGACGCTCAACTGGCTGAGCCACCCAGGTGCCCTGAAACTGTTTAGCTTTAAGGGGGTCTAACTCTATAGCCCTGGACTGCAGAGGTTGAAGCTGTCATGAAGTGGTTATAATTAGTCATAGGCTGTCTGCCTTATTTTAAGATTTATTTCCATGGATAGTCTTCAGTGTCTTCCCCCTGCTCAGGATGGAGACCAATCTTTTTTGTTCTTAATGAGGCCAGTATTGTCAGCCCCTACCCACCTCTCTACACTCTTGTTCCACCCGCCCTGAGTACGTGATCAGTTCCCTGAACAAACCAAGGTATTCTCCACATAAAGTCAGTTCTCTACCTTGGACATATTATAACTATCTGAGCCTTTCCTTCACAGCTCTTTCTAGAAGTTGTAATTTAAATTTTTCATTTATAAGTTATTTTTTTAATATCATCCTCCTATGGAAGGCCTTATGCTTTTCCTGATTTGCCCACCATTATCCTTGGTGCCTAGTAGGGGATTAATAAATGTAAACGTTTATGATTGTTATTATTAGTGTTTAATAAATGTCTGTTGTTGGGATGAATGAATAAATGAATGAATGAATGTGAGAGGATCGAGTTTATGGTGATCTTTTAGACTGGCCTGATCTTCATTCATCCAGGAAGGATTTTAGATGAAATCTTATCAGACAGATAGGGGACATGATGTCTGAGATTGCTTCCAGGCCAGTGAGCCTTTTGCTCCAGGAAGGCTATTTGTCACTTTGCTTTAGCCATTGCTTTTATCATTCTCATTGAGAACTCTGTGTGTGTGTGTGTGTGTGTGTGTGTGTGTGTGTGTGTGTGAGAGAGAGAGAGAGAGAGAGAAAGAGAGAGAGAGAGAGAGAGACAGAGAGACAGAGAGACAGAGAGAAAGAAAGAAGGAAAGACAGAAGCAGAGAGAAACAGAGACACAGACAGAGAGAGAGAAAGAGATTGTGCTGGCATGCAAAGTGATGGAAAATGACCCAGGGAGGCCCCTGGAAACAACCTTGGTCTCCCTTCTTCCCTCATTCAAGCAAGTGAGATCTCCTTTGGCAGGGAGTAGGCATGCTGCAGAATGTCAGGCTCCTGAACATCAATGAGTTTTGCATTTCCAAATGATGGGTTTATGATTAAGCTCCAATAACTCAAATGCACAATCCGTGAAGAATGCCAGTTTCAACTGGTAGTTCTTGTTCTCTTTAATCCCTTCCCCCCCCTTTTTTTAAAGCCATGCCTCAAAATCCCTCAAAGCACAGCCACGAGTAGGTGTTTGATTAAATTTTCTGATGACATGGAGATGCTTACTGATGATGGTGAACCCATCCTGAAAATGGTAGGAAAAGACGCCCAAGTGCATGAGGCTGAGAAGGCAGATAGATTCTCTAAAAATAAGCTGTAGTATCCTTGCTTTCTTCCTCAAGGAGACTGGAGTAACACTGACCTCTAGCTGGATGGAGAGAGTGAGATCAGCTGATGTTTCTACTCTGGTTGGATGTGAGATGATCTGAAATTAAAAGAGAAATTTGGAAATCTTCTCTTCCCCCAAAATGTTTCCAGTATCTCTCCTGGTTTCTCTTCTCCTTCTCAAATAATAATACCAACCATTTATTTAGTATTCACAGTGTGCTAGGTACTATGAGTTCTTATATTAGCTCTAATTATTCCCAATGACTCTGTGAGGTGGGTGTTATTGCACCCATTTTCCTGGCAGGAAAACTGAGGCTCAGAGAATTCTGTAACTTGCCCAGCACATAACTCTTGTGAGGTGGCTGAACCACTATTGCAAGCCTGTCCTCCTGCCCCTAACTCTGAATCTGGCAGAAACCTCAGGAAAGATTTGGGTGCTGGTCCTCCTCCCTCCTTCACAGGGGCCTGCTCTTTGGAAAAGATTTCTCAATCACTGTGCTTATTTGTTCTGCTTCTACCTGACTAATTCCTGTTTATATTCAGAAGCCAGGCTGAGTCTCCTTCCAGATACGTCAGTTCCTGTAAAAGCAACCAGCTGTCTCCTAAGCCCTTCACTTTCTTGGTGATAACATCTTCATTCTTGCAGACTGAGAGCTCTGTCTGAAGCCATCAGGGTGACTGGTTCATCGTGAATCAATGCAGCTACCCAATAATGACCTAAAATGGAATTTGAAAACCCACTGGGAGTTGAAATGTCCAAGAAAGTGTAATTCAGTTTTCTGTTTATCTTTTCCTGTGTGTTTGTAAGATGTTCTAGCTGAGATTTTTCAGGTTGATGAATGGGTTTCAAGCTAACCCCATTAAGATGGGATTGGAGGTAGGATGTAGAAAAACAGTTTAATTCTCGCTTGAGAGAAATGATTGGGCTGGGGGCATGGGGATGGTGAATGTATGCAGTAATAAAAGGAAGAGTCGGGGGGGGGAAGGCAATAAAATTCTTTGTTCTTTTTAGCTGATAGAAGGACTGTTATTGCTTCTGTAACAGGGTGTTTGTTACAGCTTTCCCTGGTGGGGAGTCTTCTAGCATATACCTGGGTTGTCGCAGTGACATGGCTAGGATTGCAAGCTATAAGACATTGTGCTAATGGCCATTTCCTGGATTGCTTCATTCAGATGGAAGCTTGCAGAGGGCACTTTGATATGTTCCTATTAAGGTGCAGTGTTTACCTGACTTCACACTGTCTTTTTTTTTTTATTTAATATGCTCATAGCTACCCAACTAATTGAAAATAATCATATGCTCTTTTAGGCATTTTCAAGGAATAAAATCTATTTCTTTGTTCAAAAATTTGATTGCAGCAAGCAGACTACATTTTAAAATTTATCAATATAACATTGCCATCCATTCAAAGCTGCCAAAGCTTCCTTTTCATTTACCTTTCACTGCCCCACCTTTATTGAGTATACACTCTTCCTGATGCTGGGTTATAGATTAGATTCCATTCCATTCCTTAGTATGAATAAGCTATAATTTAGTTCATGAATCTCTCATTGTTGGGCACTCTGATTTTTTTTATAACATTTTGATCCTATAAACATTTCTGTGATAAACTTGCTTGCAGGAATATAGGCTTATTTATTTAGAATACATTTTCAGAAGTTGCCAGGCCACGAGCGGCAGCTCCCCTTCTGAAAATATATATTTCAATTCTAAGTTATACTAACTTACATTTTGTCCATGACTATACATTTCCCCAAGGCTTTAGCCTATACAGAGTGACTTCTCAACCTACTAACAAGTAGTATAAAAAGAAAAACTGACAAAGTTGGAGAACTCATTTTAAAAAACACTCATGGGCAAGAATATGAGTGAAGCATTCTGCAAGCTGGCAAGAATACAGATGCGATGACTAGCCCTTGTCTGTGGGAACCCCACTGTATGGTGGGGGGACCGACCTGAAAGAGCAGAGTGTGTGTGGAGAGATGTTGACAGGCTGGGGTAGCTGAAGATAAGCATCAGGGATAAGTGTGGGGCTCCTGAATTTCCCTCTAAGGGGTTGGGCTTTTCTGTTGGGTGTGAATAGACAGGCAGGCTTTTAATTTTTTAAATTAAAAAAAAAGTTTTAAGTTTACCTATTTATCCTGAGAGAGAGAGAGAGAGAGAGAGAGAGCACAAGTGGGGGAGGAACAGAGAGAGAGGGAGAGAAAGAGAATCCCAAGCAGGCTCTGCACTGATAGTGCAGAGTCCAACGCAGGGGCTTGAACCCATGAACCATGAAGTCATGACCTAAGCTGAAATCAAGAGTATGACGCTTAACTGACTGAACCACCCAGGCACCACTAGATTTGATTTTTTTGAAAACCATTCTGGTGCTCTCTCCTCCTACTCCCTCTCCTCTTTGTCAACCTTCTGCTTTTGCTTCCTTTGGAAAGCCAGAAGAGAGAGTTGAGACAGTACATGGTTTTCTGTGTCTGCATGCATTATTTTTACTTCTTAAAATTGAAAATTGCAGGGAAAGAGGGATTTTCTTGTTGTGTTGATGTTCATATAGAAACCTGGAGGAGCTTAAGGATAAAACAGAGTGGCGTTGACCTCATAATGCAAAATTAATTGCATATTCCTTTTTATTTTTTTCTGCTCTGGGACCAAAAAAAAAAAAAAGTGGAAACTAATTTTGGAAAAAACTTACTAATGTAGATTTTTAAAAAATAAAAACACTCACATTTTTCTATATGTATTTCAAATTCATCAATTTAAAATATTAAACGAATAATAGTCTGATTCTTTCTTGGGAAATTAAATACTACACATTGAATTCTGGTTAAGGATAAATCAACACATCAATTCAGTTCTGCAAAGGATGTTATGTTTGAAAATGTAACAGATTTAAAGATATGGGTATTCGTGGAGAAAGGGCAAACCAAAGGAAGGAAAGGAGGGAAAGAGGTGATGGGAGAAAGAAGGGAAATTGAAAGCTCGAGCACAGTTTTTCGAGTCCTTTTCTGAAGCAAAGTTTCCTTTGAGCATTTTTTTTTTTGCCTTTCTGCTTGAACTATTAGAAACAACATGAAAATTATAGCAATCCCATAATTATGTTACATTCTGGTGTCTGTGTCCTTGTCTCGCGTTCTTTGGGATAATGTAGAAGGCACCTCAAGAGCCACAAAACTCTGACCTCCAACAGGACACGTGACTAGACTGGGTCCCTTTGAACAAAACCTGGAGCCTCACTCTTATCTTTCAGTTCACAGGCAGGTCTCTGCCTGGATCCTGGAGGAAAGGTGACATAAAATAACAGATATGTAAGTTTTTTGAAAGGTACAAAGAAGATTCCTTCTAAGCACAAACCTTATAAAAAATTATCGTTCCCTTTTAGATTACTTTACCATAACAAAATGAGGCACACACACAAGATTCAGTGACCCAGTAATCTGTTGTCAGGACAGAAATCTCCTGGTGACATATCACATCTCTTTCACATTGTCACCAATACAGAATGAATCCCAGGGTAGTATGTATTGTACTGGTGTTGCTGAGCAGATGACAACTGGTTTCCTTTATTATTATTATTATTTTAAATTTATTTATTTTTGAGAGGGAGAGAGAAAGCACTAGTGGGGTAGGGGAAGAGAGACATAAGACAGAGAATCCCAAGCAGGCTCCACACTGTCAGCACAGAGCCTGATATGGGGCTTGAACTCACCAACCGTGGGATCATGACCTGAGCCGAGGTCAAGAGTCAGACACTTAACCGACTCAGCCACCCAGGCACCCATGGTTTTCTTTACATATCTCTCTTTGAAATTATTCTAGAGCTATAGACTATATTTTTTTGTTTTACATGTTTGCACTTTCCCCCTTAGTAACTAAAACCAGGTAGGTATATCCATGACTCTTTTGGTACGTATAATTTTTACTAATTGGTCTTACAGTGTCTTTCACATTGACCAGGAGTTTTATTGATTTTTTTTGTTTAAAAATGAATGTTAATGAAAACACAAGTGACATAATCATTATATTCAAGAATTTCTGATGCAGTCAGCTTGTGTTTGGTCAATGGCCTATAATTTGCTAGCATAAATCTCTCATTTATAGAAATGGAAGGGCCATGTTTTACATTAGGTTGTTTTATAACTAAATTGTTTATAAAGGTTTGAGGTATAGCTTAATTATGGAACTTAAAGGAATATCCACATGATTTTCTTTCCTTGCATTAGACATTTAAATCCCTATACCATCTCTCCTTAAAAATATTCAATAAATTTTCCCAAAGGGATCTATCTTTCCCCTGCATTATTTATCTCCCATACTATGATGGTGTTGTTTTCTATGTACAGCTGGAAACTATCCAAATTTCTTTAAATCCTGCTGGCTTTGGATAGGCCCATCATGTTCTTTTTGAGGCTAATCTAGTAAGGGAAAGAATGTTAGATTATCCAGGGCCATTGGTTCAGCCTCCGATGGAGTGATCATAGGTCTTGGCTGAGATGAAGGGAATTGATGATCCTGTCCTGGCTGGAATTATTGATGGAGGACTTGAGTTGCCCAAGCTGACCCTTTGGCCTTCAAATCTGGTGTAACATAGAAAGCCACTCCGAGAGCCATCGTTCTTCATGGCAGTGTCAGGAGCCTTCTGTTTGAACATCTGACTTGTTTGGAGCCCTACAAGAGAGACAAGGCGTACTCTGAGAGAGATGATGTTTACCATGAGTGCGAAAGAAGATTGATGGAAAGTCCCAGCTTATCTAAAACACAGGGGCAAGGCCTTGAGATAACGATGTACTGTTTCAAAAGCATCTATGTCCAGAAAGAGGAATTTGCAAGGCGCCAAAGCATGGCCATTGTGGCATGAATAGGGTCTTCCTAACCACTGCCTAACCGTGGAATGTCTATTTTGGAAAGTCTAACTATACTTCTAGGAAAGGAATTTATATAGTACTTATGAGCCTAAAATCTTAACAATTGGTAATAGCAAAGCGAGATAGTCTTGGTTTGGGAGAAAATGAGGTCAAATATAAAGGGGGAGATTTACTTATGAATACCCCCTCCCTGCTTGCTAATAATAAGTATCAACTTAAGGGCTTACTGTTTGAAATGCTTTCATATAGACTTAACAACAACCTTGATTTTATCATCCCCTTTCACAGATAAGGAAACTGAGGGCTAGAAAAGCTAAATAACTTGCCTACAACCCAGAGGTGCTCGCACTAGTTCTCATACATATACAGATGAAGGAGATCTTGACTGAGTAAGATCGATGAACGTGCATGTTAACTGAGAACCTCTCTCTATACTGTTAAGAGCAAGAGGCCAATTTGTAGTCTGCTAGGTAAATAGCATAATTTCTCTCAAAAGTGCAATACCAATAATAGCAAATAGCCAATCCTGGTGAATTTTGTGAAAACACTAAAGATTCATTTCTGTATGTTTTTCATCTTCACCCACTACCCTGAGCAGTAACTGGTGAAGTTGTTACTGGTGAAAAACAATGCCAACGCTCTATCAGATTTTCAGTTTACAAAGTATTACTGTCAATTTTGCTAACTTTGACTTCCAGAGCACCACAGTAGATGCATACTTTCAGGAAAGACTTTCAACTGAAAACAAAGGAAAAACTTGTTTTGCTTATTCCTCAGTTCACCCAGGACATTCCAGTTCATTAAGGTTTCTCTGTATTATGTTGATACATTTCAAGGAACAGAAAGGACAGTGTGGCCGGGCAAAGTGAGTGCCAGGAGAGTGGCAGATGAGGCTGGAGAGGTGTCATTACCAGGTCACAGTGTGCTTTGTGAGCCTTGCAAAGGATCTGGGGTTTTCTTACAATTCAAAGCGATTAGAGCCAGAGAGTGACAGGAGCTGATGTATAATTTTAAAGAATAACCCTGGCTGCTTTTTGTAATTAATATTTGTATAGTTAATGCATTGGGAGGGACCTGAAGAGGCCATGGCATCTTAGACTTGGGTGGGTGGCAATGGTGACGTAGAAAAGTGAATGGATTTTAGAAATATTTTGGAATTATGGGATTTGGTGATGGATTGGATGTGGGATGGTGAGGGAGAAATAAGAGTCAAGGATGACTCAGGTTTCCTGGCTTGAGCAACTGGATAGATAATGGTGACATTTGTTGAAATAGAGAAGACTGCCAGAGTAGAAGCTTGAAGAAGATAATCAAGTGTTTAATATGGATACATTAAGCAGAAATCCAAGCACAGGCATGCAATAAGCAGCTAGAGGAATGGATTAGGGGGTCAAAAGAGCTATCTGAAATGGAGATATAAATATGAGAATCATTGGCATATGGATGGTCTTTGAAGCTTTGGGAATGAATAAAAGCCCTTGTGATTAAAATGTCAAACGGGAAGAAAAAGACTCACCACTGTGCCTTGAGGACTCCAATACTACCAGTCTAGTAGAGGAGGCAGAACCAATAAAGGAAACTGAGACGAAGCTACCAGAATGGAAACTAAAGGAAAAATGTATCAAAAAGGAGGGAGTGGCCAGTTATATCAGTTTGGATGAAGTAAGGTGAAATATGCATTTACCAGGGAAAATCATATGCCATGAGTAGTCTCAAGATGAGAGAACTTGGGAAGGTCACAGGACATATATTGGGCAAATCTTTAGAGTTTTCTGTTAGCTTGTAGAGCATAAAAGCTGTTTTACATTCCTTTTTAAAATGGCTGGGGGTGGCGCCTGGGTGGCTCAGTTGGTTAAGCATCTAATTTCGACTCAGGTCATGATCTCAGTTTGTGGGTTTGAGCCCCACATCCGGCTCTGTGCTGACAGCTCAGAGCCTGGAGCCTGCTTCAGATTCTGTGTCTCCTCTCTCTCTGCTCCTCTCCCACTTGCGCTCAGTCTCTCTCACTCTCAAAAATAAATAAACATTAAAAAAATAAAAAATAATAAAATGGCTAGGTTATTAATATGGTGGGGGCAGGACTTGAAGAAGTCAGAATTCCTTATCCAATTGAAATCTAGTTGACACCTCATACAGAATACAAATTTCTTAGTAGCAACATGCATCATAGTTAAGGAAGGGAGTTAATTGAGGGAACATTCTTTGCAGGACCTAAAGCAGTGCAGACAGGGCAGAATAGATTGTCTTTATGGTCACAACAGAATTATTAGGCACTTTTTTCATTGTCAGTTAATAGACTCTTTTGAAAACAGATCCAAAAGGGGAATTTAGAGAAAAACCAAAGGTTGTATTAAGCTTTAAAGGCCAGGTTGTGCTTTTGGGATTCAGACCAGGAAATGAAATTCTCTTTAAGAACAAGGGAAGGAGAGTATCATCTTCTTATGTGATTGATACCAAGATTTCCCTTCAGGTGAATTTGAAAATAGGCTGAGCAAACCTGCTTTACCCAATTTAGGCTTTCTTTGAGGTTGAAAGAAAAAATCTGAAGACTGAAATAGAACAGGAGATTCTATCCAAAGGAGATTAAGAGATCTTTGGCAATCACTGCAGCACATCAGAGGAATGCATGTTGGAGTTGGAGAGACAGAGAGAATAGGGGACAGCTCACAGAGAGAGAGAGAGAGCATAGCACTGGAGTTAAGTGAATGAGACCACATGCTGGAACTTTCCCTGTAGAGTAGCTTTATTTATGGAGGACAACATAGTTTCTCTGATTAGGTCCCAGACTTTTCCCCAGCATCCTTCAAGTCAAGAAAATAAGACACATGGGAAGGAAAAGAGTTAAGGACGTGGGTGGTTTTACTTGTTGTGCAGAGCATTCAAAGAGAACTTCTCGTCAGTTCAGGGTGAAGTTAACATCTCCCTCAGGAGATAAGAGTATAAGTACCAATCAGAACCCTTCCATTGCAACATAAGAAAATAAGAAAATGTAGCTTTTATGAGCATCCAAGACAGGCCTGGATGTTGGATTCTGGTGCCACCATTTACATCAAGACATTCAACAACACTAAATTAATTCATTTGTTCAACAAATCTTTATTGAGTGTCTACCATATGCCAGGCATTATGCTGAATGCTAGAGACACAGGTTAGAGTGAAGCAGACAGAGTACCTGACCTCATTGCGTATACTTCCTAGAAGAAAGCACAGAAAATGAACAAGCAAACAGAAAATGATATAATTTCAGTTAGTGATAAGAGATGGGAAGAAAAACATAGCAGAATTCTGTGATAGAGAATGCCTTGTCAGGGAAGAATGCCTGTATTTGGAATGGATGGAATTTTACTGTGCAATCAAAAAAGATCTCTCTGAGAAGATGATATTTGTAGTGAGATAAGAAGGAGGCAACCATACAGATCTGGGAAGGGAACATACCAGGCTCACAAAGCTGCAACTACAAAGACCTCAGCAAGTTTGAGGAAGGAAAAGAAAGTCCATGTGGCTGGAGCTTAGTGAGGGAAAAGAGAACATGGTAGACAACATGTTTAGAGAAATAAGCAGGGAATAGATTGATCAGAGGCTTGAAGGCCAATGATAAAGGTCTTAGATTTTGTTCGAAGTGCAATGGGAAGCCATTGAGGGGTTAGAGCAAAGGAGTATCATGGTTTATATTAAAAGAACATACTGAGGAGAATGAGGAGAATGGATTGAGGTACACAGAGCAAGGACATGGAACTCTATTAGGAAGCTATTGCTGTAGAGATCCAGGCAAGAAAGAAGGTATGGTAGCTTGAACTAGGGAGGAGCTGAAATAGAGCATCTGATCTGGCAAAGGCTTAGTGTCCAGTTTTTTCAACATAGAATGTATAAAGCCATAGAGTTCAGATGAAGGAGAGAAGGGCTGGTCAGGGACAGCAGAGGACTGGGCAGGTGGAAATCTATACCTCTCTGGCCTTCCTTTCAACCAGGGCTTGATCAAGGTCTGGGACATCCTGGACAGGCTGATAATGTTGCATTTCTTTAAAGAGAGTATCTTTACATTTTGGTTCACCATTTAGAGGTGAAAGAGAGCCTTGCCTTTTGGATAATATAGGAGGTAATGATAGTTAGCCTCTCTTCTGTTGTTACAAGAAATTCAGCTCTGACCCCAAACTTACAAAGTGGCTAGTCAAATAAAACCCAATGTCACAGGCTCTATACAGTTTAGGAAGTAGTTTAGCAATTTTAAACCCTTAATTAATTAATTAATTAATTAATTTTATAAGCTAATCAATTTTATTTTTTTATTTTTCAAATTTTTATTTAACTTCTAGGTAGCTAACATATAGTGTAATATTGTTTTCAGGAGCAGAATTTAGTGATTCATCGCTTACATATAGCATCCAGTGCTCAACACAAATGTCCTCCTTAATGCCCATCACCCACTTAACCCACTCCCCACCCACTTTCCTCCATCAACCCTCAGTTTGTTCTCTATCATCAAGAGTCTCTTATGGTTTGTTTTCCTCTCTCTCTCTCTTTTTCCCTTCCCATATGTTCATCTGTTTTGTTTCTTAAATTCCACATATGAGTGAAATCATATGGTATTTGTCTTTCTCTGACTAACTGATTTTGCTTAGCATAATACACTCTAGCTCCATTCATGTCATTGCAAATGACAAGATTTCATTCTTTTTGGATGGCTGAGTAATATTCCATTGTATATATTTACCGCATTTCCTTTATCCATTCATCAGTTGATGAACATTTGGTTTCTCTCCATAGTTTGGCTATTGTTGATAATGCTGCTATAAACATCGGGGTGCATGTACCCCTTTGAATCTGTATTTTTGTATCTTTTGGTAAATACCTAGTAGTACAATTGCTGGATCATAGAGTAGTTTATTTTTCACTTTTTGAGGAACCTCCACACTGTTTCTCAGAGTGGCTACGCCAGATTGCATTCCCACCAACAGTGCAAGAGGGCTTCCCTTTCTCTGCATCCTCACCAACACCTATTGTTTCTTGTGTTGTTAATTTTAGCCATTCTAACAGGTGTGAAGTGCTATCTCAATGTGGTTTTGATTTGTATTTCCCTGATGATGAGTAATATTGAGCATCTTTTTATGCATCTGTTAGCCATCTGGATATCTTCTTTGGAAAAGTGTCTATTCATGTCTTCTCCTCATTTCTTAACTGGATTATTTGTTTTTTGGATGTTGAGTCTGATAAGTTCTTTATAGATTTTGGATACTAATCCTTTAACAGATATGTCACTTGTAAATATCTTCTCTCATTCTCTAGGCTGCCTTTTAGCTTTGTTGATTGATTCCTTTGCTGTGCAGAAGCCTTTATCTTGATGAAGTCCCAAAAGTTCATTTTTGCTATCGTTTCCCTTGCCTCTAGTGACGTGTCTAGTAAGAAGTTGCTCCAGCCAAGGTCAAAGAGGTTGCTGCCTGTGTTCTCCTCTAGGATTTCAATAGTTTCCTGTCTCGCATTTAGGTCTTTCATCCATTTTGAATTTATTTTTGTGTTGAAACCCTTAATTTAAGGGAAGTACACCTTGTGGTGGGGGAGGGAGGTCTCACTCCCATCTCTTGTGTTTTCCATATTGTTTTTTCCAATAACATGCTGTATTGCCAGAAAGAATTCTGGAAAACAGTTTTTGCATCTGGTTACATTTCTAGTGTTTACAATCATCCTTTTAGATTCTCTTTCCTCCCCTCAAATGGAAAACCCTTTAATTCAATTTTACCTTTAGCCATGGTACCCCCCCCCCCACCTCCCCACACTCATCTCTCTTATATATTGGAATTGGACCCAAGGTTGCATATTACTTAAAAGGGTTTCAATGCCAAAAATAATTGGGAAATCGTTAATCTAATTTAGTCTAATCACACCTGAAAGCTGAGAAAATTGAAGCTGAGAAAATTGAGGCTTGGAGACAGAAAGTGAATTCCCCAAGGTTGTACATGGAGTTAGTGTCTAAGCTAGAGAATCTCCTCTGTGCTAGATATTCTTCCTGCTAACATACAGACGTTTGAATAAGCTCCCTTCAAAACAAACAAACAAACAAACACACCACTATTGGAGTATGGCCCAGATTTATTTTGAGAAGAGTATAGGAATTTCACAAATAACCACCTCCTCTTCTGAGGTAATAATCCCAAGCTCCTAGGCATAATTCATCATGGTACTAACAGAGTTAAAGGAAGCAAAGTCCAGGGAAGAATTCTATAGTAAGGCCCCTCCTTATAAGTAGACACACAGAAAACACAGGGCTTGAAAGCTGGGTGCTACTTTCTCAAGGGAAAAATATGGCTCTCTTTTGTTCCCTGAAGGGACTAAGGTTGGCTAGAAACCCATACACTGCCTTGGACTTGGGGTTGTCCCAGGGACAGAGATAATCACTGGGGATTTGGTAACCCAGGGTCACAACTGAGTAGAGTTGCAGTGCTTTCAGCGGTGTGTTGGTAAACGATTAACACTTGGCTCTGGGTGGGAGGGAGAAGCCTGGAGTTTAGTGTTTACCAATTGTGTGCTGCAAATTCTCCCACAGTGGTCAATTTCATGCTGCCAAGGTAATGTCACTGAATGCAAGTGGGGAAAAGTTGTGCAAAGTTAGCTCTTGGGAGCCTGTGCTACTGACTCCAGCATACCACTCAGCACTTTCCTCAGTTCCATCTCTGCTTCTGGCTTCTACTGCAAACCACTGAGAACTGACAGCTGGAGCTGTAGGCTCAATTGTCACAGCCTCTTCTGCAGTCACAAGACATGTGGAGAGCTGGGCCTCCCTCCTTACAAGTAGGCAGCAGCCTCTACTTTTTCTGAGGTGGGTCTGGCTGAACCCTCTTGACATATCCCCAGTGTCTCCATCCATGCCTAGGGTTCTGACATTTATAAATAAATTTTTCCTTCTCTTCCTAGAGTCCTCTAAGAAAGCAGGATTTCTTAGATTTTGAGTGGTAAGTCTCTAGCACTTTGGCAGGAGCATATTTGCCAGAATGGAGAGAGATGCTGAACTTGAAGGGTGTAGAGAGGAACCAAAGAACTAAAAAGGTCATGGGAAAGTTCCAGAGATGGTCTGGAATCAGTGTTCTCATTCCTCACAGTATGCTGATTTAATGATTTAACTGAGTAGGGGAGGAGGCTACTTAAATTCTTCTTACCCTAAAGTCCTCAGGTAAAGCCCATGGTTAAAAGACTTTCCCTGTCCTAAGGGAAGGCATTTTTGATTGCCTTGGAAAAAGGAGGCTATAGGACAGTTCTGAAAGATTCCATAACACCTATACCAGAGACCAAATAAATTCCAGATGACATTAAATGTAAAAAAGCAAAACCTTCAAATGTTTACAAGAAAACATAGGACATAGGGGAGAAAAGGATTTCTTAAATAAATAAGATTCAAAAAATACTTAAGGTAAAAGAAAAGAGATACATCCTACCACATTAAAATTAACTTACGTTCTTCAAAGGACCCATTAAAAAAAGATAGACTTCTGGGGCACCTGGGTGGCGCAGTCGGTTAAGCGTCCAACTTCAGCCAGGTCACGATCTTGCGGTCCGTGAGTTCGAGCCCCGCGTCGGGCTCTGGGCTGATGGCTCGGAGCCTGGAGCCTGTTTCCGATTCTGTGTCTCTGTCTCTCTCTGCCCCTCCTCTGTTCATGCTCTGTCTCTCTCTGTCCCAAAAATAAATAAAAAACGTTGAAAAAAAAATAAAAAAAAAATAAATAAAAAAAAGACTTCTAATTGGGAAAAGATATTTGCAACATAGTAAACTATCAAAGGATTCATACAGAAAATAACCTCTGCAAAGCTATATCACAAATGCAAACAAACAGTTAAAAGAGAAATGGGCAAATTACATGAACAAGCAATTCATAGAAGAGGAAACAAATGACCAACAGTCATACTCAATCTCATTAATAGTCAATATTGTATGCTATCTATTGTATTCCAACTAGATTGGCCAATATTTAAAAAAATGTGACTACCAAGTGTTGCATAAGGTGTGGAGTAGTGAGGGGTGCCTGGGTGGCTCAGTGAGTTGAACATCAGACTCTTGATTTCAGCTCAGGTCATGATCCCAGGGTTGTGGGATCGAGCCCTGTGTTGGGCTCTGCACTGAGTGTGGAGCCTGCTTAAGATTCTCTCTCTCTCTCTCTCTCTCTCTCTCTCTCTCTCTCTGTCTCTATCTCTCTCCCTGTTCCCCTCTCCCCTACTTGTGCTCTCTTTCTTAAATAAAAGTGGACTAATGAGACATAAAAACTGCTGATTGGTGGAGAAATTGGTGCAATTGCTTTAGTGAACAATCTGATGCTATCTTGAAACTTAAAGATAAGCACATTTATAATTCAGCAATTTCACTTTAAGTATACCCTCTAGAACAGGTTTTTTTTTCAACTTTGGTATTAATAACATTTGGGGCCGGATGATTTTTATATTTGTTCAGAGCTGTACTGTGCATTTTAGGCTGTTTATTGGCATTCTTAACTCCTATCCACTAGCCAGTATCAGCTTTCTGTCTCCTACCCATTCCCCTGGTTGTGACAACAACAAAAAAAGGTATCCAGAGATTGACAAATGTCACCTAAGGGGCAAACTTGCCCTGATTGAGAATTACCACTCTAGAGAAATTGTTGTATGCTTGTAGCAGGAAATATGCAAAAAATGTTTATGGTGGAATTATTGTCAACAACAACAATGAAATTATTCAATGAAATGAATATCTTGAGATTATTATTAATCAACAATAGAATGGATAAATAATTGTGGTACATCCACACAATGGAATACTGTATAGTGGTGAAGATGAGTGGACTACAACTTTGGAAATCATTAAAATATAATTTGGGGTGAAAAAATCAAACTGCAGAAGAATAAAAACTGATGATTCCATTTGCATGGCACTTAAAAACAAGTGAAACAACAACAAAAAAATGCAATGTCCAAGGATATATACATATACAGTAAAGCTCTGAAGAGAAACAAAGGGAATGAGGGAAAAAGCAAAATTGAAGATAGTAGATTATTCTCGGCAGGGAAAGAGAGAGGCATCATGAGAGAGGGCACACAAGTAACTTCTGTTTCTTAAATTAGGGGTAGATTATGGATGTGTATCATATTTTAAGCATTGCTAATTGTGTGTATTGCATATATTCTTTTATAGGTAGCAATAAGTGCACAAGAACAAACTGAAAAAAGAAGAAATCATGGGATATTTTTAGAAGGAGAGACCTACTGTGCCAGAATATCTAGCTGAACCAGCCAGGAGAACCAACCAGGTAGGGGAACCAGCCACAGCTTTCAGAACACAAAGCATGTGGATGCTTGTCTTCTGTCCACTCACCACTGCTAGATTGATTTGTCTCAAGGCTTCCATGATCTGAAAACTTACTCCTCGTCACTTAGCTGAATGACTTTGACCAGGTCCTCTTCCTTCTCTCAGCTTTAGTTTCCCCAAAGAGAAAAAAAAAAGTGAGGACTGGATTGCAAATCAGAGTTGGTGAGTACCTATATATCTTATTCCATTCTGTGCCCATGGAAAACATGAATAATTGATCACAACACTCATTTTAAGTTAGGAAGAGACCTCCCAATTGCTTTCAATATAACTGTCATCAATTGGCCACATGTAGCAATAGAGAGGAAATCTCTACTTTTAATATTTTATTTTGAAAGTTCCTTCATTGTTTGTCATTCTCTGAGTCCCTTCCCTCCCATTCCATATTTAGTCACCCTAATTAGTTTGGGAGCTCTTTAAAGGATGGGACTATGTCTCATTTCCCTGGTACTCCCCTATACCTTGTGTTTAGCGGACACTAGAGTTTCAGTAAAAACTGGATGGCTGGAAAGCATCGTTCTTCCATCTTTTGCACCATTCATATCCCAGATCAAGAAAGAAGCAGATCATTTAGAGCCCAGTAAATGGATTCTGGCTGTTGATGAACTAAATCCACTCAACATACTAGGTCACATTCAAAAGGACCAGCCTGTAGTTTCTGCTGGAGATTTGTGAAAAAGACAAAGGAAGTTGGAGAAGCCATGTGCAGGAATAGGAGAAGAGATGGGTTCAAAACTGAGCTGAGAGGTTGTGGTGTGAGTGGGGCTAATATTAAAGGGGGGAAAAGATAATAGAAATGGCCTCAGGCTGAGTAAGTAAAATTCTCTGTTGACTTTGCCAATTCATATAATCTCTTGGAGCTGCACTTCATCTGTTAACTCTACCAAACAAAGGAGATGGTTTCCTTAATTCTCTGATTCCAATTTGATTGAAATTGAAGTGGTGAGCCAGAGAGCCAAAAACCCAGGAGGATATTTTACAACCAAACACTGCACGCCCCCCAGTGGTAGAAGACCAATAACTCAGTGAAAACGGAGACCTGAATTTTTGCTTAAAATAGATTTTGGAAGTATTACACAAGGCTTTTCTTTTGGTCTCAACTGGATACTTAGGATTCTATACAGATTTTTCAAAAATGTTATAATGCTGTGGAAGAGTGTTATTGTAATGTTATCAATAACCAGAATATCATAACTGAAATTAATCATAAAAATAATTTATCCAAGTTTTCATTATACCTAAGAAATTAAGTTCAAGAGGTAAAGGGACAGGTCTGTATCATAGCCTCTATCTTCTGACTCCCAGTTCAGTGCTTGTACAACTCTGCTTCTTGTGTTCCCTATAGCAGTAGTTTTTGAACATTTGTCATGGGCATGACACTGTGTTGGGTATTATTGGGGATAATGATAACAGTGTTCAATTACTGAGCCTTACTCTTTGCGGAGCACTATTCTAAGTGCGTCCCATTTATTTCTTATTAATTCTCACAACAACCTTATGAGATCATATAATTATCCTTATTGTGTAGATGAGGAAACTGAGGCTCAAAGGATATTAAGGTGTTACTAAAAGAAGTAAATGATGCATCTCTTCCCTCAAGCCATTTACAGCCTAGGTAGAAAGACAAGCTTGCTTATCTGTGCTGGAAGGAAAGATACATCTATAATTAGCTGTGGCTAATTTGTCTAGGACACAGAGTTTTGCAGCTAGGACACTAAGGCCTGAGACAGGAGGTGGGTTTTCTCAGTGGATTTCTTTGTAATGTTGATGGATGGGACTCACATTGGCACTTAAGCTCAAGGGTGACCAACAGGTGTCAGCCCACATAATTATTCCTGTGGAGTAGCATCTGCCCTGCATAGTGCTACATCCCGTGGTTGTATCTCAACTCAGGAGGAATATGTGTCTGAACAACTAGTGATCTCTGCTATGGGTAAGGGATGGGGGCAGTTGATGTGACGTCACATAATTGCCATAATTGCTCCAAATGAGCTAAATTCTACAAAGCTTACACGTTCTACAGTATTGTCTGCAGTCACAGAAGCAAGGGCATCACTTGGGAGCTTTATAGAAACGCAGAAACTCGGGCCCCATTCCAGACCTATTGAATGAGAATCTTCATCGTAATCAAAGCCTGAGGTAACTTGTATGCTGCTATAAAGCTTGTTTACACAAACATTTGTAAATGTGGCATTTCAGGTGACAGGGCCTGCATTCTGCTGCATTGATTCCATGACGTTATATGTTTCTTTTCTCCCTTTTAAAACTTGTATTTTCAAATGATCATACAGTAAAATGGACTTATTTTTGCTGTACAGTCCTATGAATTTTAACACACGTACAGATTTATGAACTACCATCACAGGATGCAATACCATTCAATCATCATAAAAAACTTCCTCATGCTGTTTCTCTACAGGCACACTCTGCCCCTAATCCTGAATCCCTGGTGATCACTGATGTATTCTCTGTCACCTTCTAGATGGTTCTCAATTTATGATGCTTTGATTTATGAATTTTTAACCTTATGATGATGAGAAAGCAACACATTCAGTGGAAACTATACTTTGAATTTTGAATTTGGATCTTTTGCTGGGCTAGTGGTATGGGGTACGATCCTCTCTGGTGATGCTGGGCTGGGCCGTGAGCCTCAGCAACTGGTCAGCCACGTGACCATCAATTTACTTACAACCATCCAGTACCCATACAACTTTTCTGTTTTTCACTTTAAGTATAGTATTCAATAAATTACCTGAGATATTCCACACTTTATTATAAAATAGGCTTTGTACTAGATGACCGCGCCCAACTATAGGCTAACTTAAGTGTTCCGAACACGTTAAATTAGACTAGTCGAAGCTATGATGTTTGGTAGGGTAGGTGCATTAAAGTGCATTTTTGAGCTATGATGTGTTCAACTTACAATGGGTTTATCAGGAAGTAACCCCATCCTGAGTCAAGGAAGGTCTGTAGTTTGTGTTTTGGGGAATGTCACATAAATGGAACCATACTGTGTGTCACCTTTGAGACTGGTTTCTTTCATTCGGTGTGCCTTTCATAATTGGGTTTTAGTAGCTTTTTTTCTTTCTTTGTTTCCCAGCTGTAAAGACAATATTAAATTCTGTGAGTCCATAGAAAAGGCAATTTCTCATATAAATGTTAAGATTCTCAATTACTCTAGGAATATATAAATATATTCATGTCTATGCTCTTTCAAGTGTGATACTGTGTACTGAGCTTACTTCCTAGACACTCAGTCTGATGTCTTGAGTTAAATTATCACTTGGTATGTGCTCTACTTCATGTGATGCTTACTCATATTCCCTTTATGAGGCTAACATTTCCTTCATTTTTCTTTTTAAAATAACATTTTTAAAGAATGGTATTACTTAACTGTCTTTGTAAATCACGTTTTGGATGGAACTCTTAAGTATCTATCTGCTCCATCCCACCAGACATTATAAAAGGGAACAAAATCAAACAATATGTTTTAAAAACCATGTTTTGAAACAAAGTATGTTTTGAAACAAAGGGCTCTAAAGGCTTCTCCTTATAAGGAGAAACACAACAATGACAACAACGGTGAAACTTTTGAAACTCTTCCCTAGAATGGAATCTTCTCCATCATACTCATGCTTCATGCTGGCAAATGAGTCTCCCATCCATCCTTTGTTAGAAATCACCAGCCCTGGAAGAAGTCAGGCCGGGTGTTGTTACTATCTTTTTTCAGATGAAGAAGGTGAAGAAGACTGGACAGGCAGGGGAGTAGTCCAAGATTACACAGCTGGCTGGGCTGGAGCCAGAATCAGAATCCAGAACTTTGGGTTCTTCTATGCTCATGAGGCATCTGGTATTGCAGGCTTTTGTTCTATTAGGTACTCACAAAAACCTCGTTAGATCAATTACGTGCCCCAAACAGGAGCAATCTCTTCTCTTATGACAATGAAAGTTTTTTGTTTATGGTAATCTTCTAAAACTTCATGAATATTTTGATAGTGATTCTATTCCATCATGTTTTGTTAGATTCTAGCCACACAGAGCAATCTGGTTTGAGGATGTAATTCCTTTGCAATTACAATCACACAAGTAGACACTTCTATTTCCAGAGAGTAAAACTAGGAAGACCAAAGTCATTTTCTAGTTCAATTCTCCTGCTTCCCATTTTAGAGCTTCCAAGGATAGAGCCTTATGAAGCAAAATTTCTTAGAAAATGAGATAGCCTTCTTTTCTCCCTTAGAACTGCCATGGGCTTTGGTAGCTGCCTCTTGACACCTTTCTGATCAGGTTTATTGGGACACCTTACAATCCAGGAAATGAATATTTCAGTGGAAGTGGCTATAATTTTAGCTCACATCTTCAGGGACACTTTGTATGGCATTTAATCTGAAATGTGCTGTACATCTGTAATTTGGGAGCCAGTTTTTTCTGAGTCACAGAAACCAAAGCTGAGGGCCTCTTTGAACTTGATTAGTGAGTACCAGAATGGAAGCAGCCAATGATTAGCCCTCATGCCTATATTTTGCCCTCTATTCTCTCAGCCACCTTTCTACCCATCCCCACAACATTCTCTGCTATACCTCTAATTAACAGTGCCCAGATGCCATGGGCCACTCCTGCAGGATAACCTGTCACCATGTCATGCTGCAGAAGCCTATCCAGTGTGAGCAGCAGCTCAGAATTCCTTAATTAACAAGGCTGATGTGGGGTTGTAAACACAGCTGTGGGCTGCTGGCTCCACAGACCTGCCTGTGTACAGCAAGTAAGGCAATGTCAGGTGGTAACATGGCTTCATTGTCCTGGGCCTCCTGAACTGAACTTGACAGAAGATCCTTGGCAGGGGAGCCAACAGCAACATACCAGTCTCTCCAGAGGTACCCAGAGGCAGGGCTCTTTTTGCTTGGAGTTTCTATCCTTAGAGACAATCTAATGATGAAAGAGAGTCTTGGAGAAGAGGGGGGAAAGAGCAACAGCTTATTTACAAAAGGGAATATTTTCCAGTCATTAAGCTTTTATTTTTAGTGAATCCCCCAAGAGGGGACTTCGATACTGACCTCTTCTTCCCAGTTCTGTTAGTAGTGATTACTTACCTTTCACCCCAAACTGGGCTATGACAACTTTCTCTGTGGAAGAGACACCCTTGTCCCTTTAGCAGACAAAGTTGTTTGACATATGAGAACGACAGCACCTTATTCTCCAGAGAGCCAGAGTGTACAAAATACTTCCATACCTGCCTTTTCAGAAGAACCCATTTAAGCCTCACCAGTCCCAGTTTACCGATGAAGAAACTGAGGTTTGGAGAAGTTAAGCAACTTGCACAAGGTTGTGTAAGAAGCCAGTGACTGGGCTAAAACTAGAATGGAATCTTTAGTCTCCACACTCTGTGCCCTTTCCACTGCCTCCTAGAAGCCCTGCCAGATCTTCTGAGAGAGGCAGCAACTCATAATGAAGTCTGACTGTTGGCCTGAGGGGTTGGAATCCCTCAGCCTGCCTGGGGAACCCAGGCCCAGCCTTGATGGCCAGCACTTCCTGTGTCAGTGTTCGGACCAACACTCAGAGCTCACGGACTGTGCGTTCCAGTAACGGAAAAGGGAAAAACATGTGAGGCAGCTTGTTTGTAATTAAAAAAGAGAAGAAAACAGGAAAATAAGTGAACTCACAAGCAGGCCAAAGATGAGTTCCTTCCTGATGAGTTCCTTCTTGCTCCTGGCAGAGCGTTTTCCATTTATGAGGCCCGCGAGATGTCCATTGCTGCTAGAATTTCTAATACTGGGTTCTTTAACAATTCGACCTGACCACTAGTCCATGTACTGGTCAAGCAGCACATGGACACACACACAATTGTCCTTTGCAAACAACAGATGCACTATTCTAATATGTATCATTATACTAATTATATATATGGTAATATAAATGGTTCTTCTGCTCAGGTCTGTTGGGACATTATAGGGCTCCCAAACTGTAATATGTGCAGCCACGGTTTGCAAAGCACAGTGGTAGAGGTTAAAGGGTATCAGAAATGACTAAACCAGGCTCCTTGCTTTTGACTTGCTTCCAGTCTTGTGGGAAAGTCTGAACTGTTGCAAACAACTTTTTGAAATATGAGGCAGAATGAAGTAAGAGCTATAACTGAATGAAACATTAAGTGCTATATGAGCCGGAGGAGGGAGAACTTTTTCCAATAGGATAATGGAAGACTTCAGGTAGAGAAGGGATTTGTGGTCGGCTTTGAAGGACAGTAGGATTGAGACAGAAAAAAGGCAGGAAAGGCATTCTGGGCTCAGGGCTCAGGGGAGCATAAGCTGGGATGTCCACAAAGTTCTGTTTCACCAGAGGATGAGTGTAAGGTGAAGGATCTGTGAATGGCTAGAAGCAGAGGAAAGGGACCAGGCATAAAAAAGGGTTATAAATTGAGGTGGGATTTTTAATTTTTTTATGTTTTTATTTTTATTTTTTTATTTTTGAGAGAAAGACAGAGAGAGCCAGGTGGGGAGGGGCAGAGGGAGAGGGGAGAGACAGAATCCCAAGCAGGCTCCACACTGTCCGCGTAGAGCCCAATGTGGGGCTTAAACTCAAGAACCGTGAGATTGTGACCTGAGCTGAAACCAATAGTCAGATGCTTAACTGACTGAGCTGCCCAGGTTCCCTGAGGTGGGATGTTTAATAGTTTTATGTCCAGGGACCTGGAAAAATTTAGATCTGCTCTACCAGTCATTCCTCCTCCCAATCGATTTTCCAGTGGAAATAGAGTCAAGGAGGAATTACAGCTAAATGGGAATCTAATTAGCCCTGAAAGTACCCAATAATCCTCCATGTGGAGTTCTGGGGAAAGTGCTGACTTTAGCTTGAAGCCTAAGTTGGGCTTTAAGTCTCAAAGAGTTGAGTCTGAATCCTTCTGACCAGCTCTATTATATAGAATGACAAGGGCCAGCATGCTTAGGCATGCATATGGAGATACAGTCTCCCAACCACACGGAGAAGGTAATGGGTTTGTACCTTTAACATACAGTAATCTGATCCCACAGAAAATGTGACATGAAAAATGACCTAGAATTTTGATCAGTCAGATTAGTAACTCTTCCTCTCTTGAAAGGTGAGGGAAGTAGCTAGAAAGGGGTGACAGAGGTTTGCATGGTATGAGGAAAGGGGCGGGAACAATCCTTCTTCTACAGGCGGGGAAGTGGATGAAGCTCCATGAACCAGGAGGACACAGGTTCTGGTTGGCAGAGCAAAATGGGAGGGCTCTGGTCCTAGCAAACAGTCAGGAACTGGTAAAATTGATGGAGTGCATGAGCCAGAAAACAGGTGATGGTTAGAGGACCAAGGGATTGATAGGAAATGAGGAGCAGGGCAAGACAAGTAGGAGAAGGCACAAATGATATTAACAACAAAGCACATGGAAACAGTGTTGCCCAAATGCTCTGTTAGCATTTTGAGATCACGTCCCTGGTGAACTCAAGCAATGATGACTGCAGGTAGTCAACTTGGTAGTAATGGAGTGGGGGGTTTGGAGAGACCTTGTCTATGGCAGTGGGAGGTAGAGACTTCAGCCCCGTCCTCCAGCTCTCACAAGAGCTCTTCTGCCATATCACATACTCGTGTGATGCATTAAATGCTGTTTTTCCCAAAGAGGGATTTCCATGCTTTGCAATGTTTGGAAACTATTGGCATGGCAACAAATATTGGATTGGAATTAATTCAGCAAACAAGGGTTTTCGTCCCAATTCTGCTATTTCAGCTTGATGGCTTTGAACAATAATAAAAACTATAATAATGACCGGATGGTCACTAACTGAGAGTGGGCTAAGCTGTGGGTTAGGGACTGTATGTCATAAGTACCTTACCTGTTCTCCTTCACTGAATCCTCACAATAATTCTGTGCCATAGGAATATTATTCCAATTTCACAGTTGAGGAAAGTGAGATGCAGAAAGGTAACTTGCTCAAAGAGATACATAGCTGGTGCCAAACCCAGGCCTCAAACCCAGGTCTGTCTGATATCAAGGACTCTGATCTTACAGGACTCATGCTACCACTCTGTATGTCTTTCACTCCCACCTATAACAGGTAAATAAGGTTCCCTGTCTATCCCCACAGAGTATGGCCAAGGATCAAATGGATGAATCTGGGTGAAGAAAACAAAGTGAACTATAAGTGCTTTATTTTATTTATTAAAAATATTTTTTAATGTTTATTTATTTTTGAGAGAAAGAGACAGAGTAGGAGTGGGGGAGGGGCAGAGAGAGAGGGAAACACAAAACTGAAGCAGGCTCCAGGTTCCAAGCTGTCAGCACAGAGCCTAACGCGGGGTTTGAACTCACAGACCTTGAGATCATGACCTCAGCTGAAGTTGGACACTTGACCAACTGAGCCATGCAGGTGTCCCAAAAGTGCTTTAAGAGGAAGTATTACCCTATTCGAAGTCTGGTATCTTTAAATATTTATTGAATGAATACATCTTAATTGGGAATGAAATTTCTCTGTATCTCTGTCCACCTATTAAAAAATTTCTTTTTTGGTCATAATTGTGTGAACAAGAGGTATTTCCTAAGCCACAGGAAAACTATCTTTTAGAAAATCTTTTAGTAGAAGAGCTTCCTCCCCAAGTTTGATTGGTTTTAGAGGATCAAAAAATGATTGACCTGAGGCTGCTCTTCATGAAAGGAGTCACAAAAGAGCTGTGTCTCATTGAGCATACTGTATGCTAAGCATTATTGTTATCTCAAATCCTCACATGTGGACATTATTATTTTCGTTTTATAGGCGAGGGAACTCAGCCTTCATGAGGTTGAGAGATTCACCCAAATTTATCTAGCTCAAAGGGCAATCATGAAGCCTGAAAATATTGGATACCTTGGAATAGAAATACAGCTTTGGAGCCACAGCTTGAAAATGACTTTCACTCCCTACAAAAAAAAAAAAAAAAAGAAAAAGAAAAAGAAAATGGGTACCACTGCCTATTAGAAAAGCATTTCCCAAAAGTGTGGATGAATATGAATAGTTTTAGCAGCCCTGTGACCCCGAAGAGTGAGGGCTGGTTACTCCCTGGAGCCCGGGCATCGTCTCCAGCTTGTCTCAGTAGCCCATGGCGCTCACACCCTCCTGGCGAGGATCTTGTTTTCCTCCCCAACACAGGCGGGCTGGAGCTTTTCTGATAGTGTTTAACTTCAGCAAGTCTCTGCACGCGCCTCTGATCTAGTGTTGAAACAAAGCACCAGTGAGGGAGGCCTAGTTTAGAATGAGTCAGTCTGATGCCCTGTTTCTTGTTAAGCACTATTCCCCCCTCCGGGTATGTACTTTTCCCCACCCATCAAACTCGGTCAACACAAGTCTGGGCTTCCCTCTCCCCACGAAGGCAAACATTGACAAGAGCAGGAAGGGAAAAAAAGCCCATGGCTGGAATTAAAACTCTGTGCTTTTAGGAGGAGGATCAAGAGCCCTTCACCTTGCCAAACATTATTTGAATTTTGTAGAACAAACACTGGAGTTTAAGTTACATCCTCGAATTCAATATTTGGCATAGGATAGTAATCGTTGGTGATTTCTCCCACTTGGTGTAGCGGTTAATTGCTTTGAGATAAAGTGACAGACCCTATCAGAGGATTTTAAGCATTCATTTGCTTTGCATCACCCTTTTTTAACTAGTGAAGAAACGGATTAATTTCTTCACCCAGGACTTTATAGCTACACGAAGAGTTGGCTGTGTCAAACTGAGGGGCTCCTATTTTGTGTTAGAGTGCCTTTGCAACTATGTTAGACCTAACCGTTTTTGTTGGTATCAGTAGCCACTGAAATAAGCTATTTGTCTTGGGTCAGCTTGCAAACACATTCTTAAACATTGATCTGCTAGGAACTAATAGTTTTTACTGTTGCTAAATATTCTGCTTCATTTTACCACCACTTCTAATGCTTTGGAAAGTCCTCTGGAGTCTGCTTGGGTTTGTATCTGGGCTGTGCCACATACTCGCTCTGTTATCTTAGGAAATTGTATTGACCACTCTGCCTCTCAATTTCCCTCTCCATAAAATGAGGCTGCTAGTAACACCCACCTAACAGAGTTATTGACAGAGTCAGGTGAGACTATACATATACTGAGGTCAGAACAGTTGCCGGGCACATAGTAAATGCCCAATAAATATCAGGTGTCACTATTTCATGAGGGCTTAGGAAATTTAAGTTTTGGTTAGGTCACTAACCAGCCTCTTACTCTCTGTGCCTCAGTTTACCCATCTGTGAGATAAAATTCTTGTTCCTTTGCCATTCCAAATTGAACGAATTTACTTACATGCTGAGCAATATAGACACTCATTTGCTAATTTATTCACTGATGAATATTCATGTAGTGCCAACTATGGCAGGTAAAGTGAGCAAGACAAAGGAGTTCCCTGTTTTCAAGAAGTTTTTAGCCTGTGGAGGACACAGAAAATTATACAGTCACAATAAGGATGATAATTACTAGATTTGCATATGGGCTACTGGGGGTGTGTACAGCAGGGGTAACTCGATAGTTTGAGGGTGGAAAGGGTTAAGGAAGACTTCTTAGAAATGATAATAAGCTAAAACCCAGGGGAGGAATAGGAGTTAACCAGGCAAAGAGAGAAAGAGTGTTCTAGAGAGTGAGAGCAGAACACGTGAATGCCCAGAGATCAGAGACAGCAAGAGAATAAAGTGGCTCTACTGTATCTCATCTACTTGGAGACCCGTTGATTTTAAGATAAGCCCTTATTTTATATACTCCCGAGAACAAGAAAAACCTACCAGTTAAATATGGCATAAGGTTTTCTTATAACTTAGGGTTTAAATACTATTTGAAAGAGACTTTTAAAAAAATTCTTAGGACCCTTCTACTCTGCCATCTTCCCAGGCTCTGCATTTTTAAAATTCTTAACTGGACATATATTTTATCAAATAGCACTCTATCAAATAGAGCAAAATAATATATATGTAAAATAATTTACTTCCAGTCTTCCTAAAACTTTTAGAGTCAGATTCTTTTGAAAGGTATTTTTTTAATGTTTATTTATTTTTGAGAGAGAGAGATACAGAGTGTGAATGGGGAGGGGCAAAGAGAGAGGGAGACACAGAATCTGAAACAGGCTCCAGGCTCTGAGCTGTCAGCATAGTGCCCAACGCGGGTGGGCACCAACCACAAGTTCATGATTTGAGCTCAAGTTGGACGCTTAACCCACTGAGCCACCCAGGCGTCCCTTGAAAGGTATTTTTAAATCAGATGTATTGATGTGAAGCATTTCCACACAATAAGGTCAAGACCATTGGTGATGCAGCATTTCTTAAAAGAATTCATGGAAGAACTGAGAGGCACTGGGGGTGGGGTCTTAGGTTGGGATTGCATATCTGGAAGTAGCCTACTTTTGAGTCTCCTTGGGTGATGTTGCTAAATGCTTCAGATTCACCACCTCACCCACAACCTTCTCATAACACTTGGTACCTAGGAGTTAAAAGGTGGTCCACTGTTGCTTCTGGGATTTTCTTCCAAGCGAACACAAGTTCAGATGGTTTTGAAGCTGGTGCTTTTCATGTTTGTGCATGCAAGGCCAGAACCATTAGTTAACAACTGTTGCCTGTTCTACAATGATTTTCAGATATATCCCAATCTCGGGGGCTGCTGTGATGTGAAATGTGCATCTCTAAGGATGGTGAAATATGGCTGAAGCAGAGAGAGAGAGAGAGAGAGAGAGAGAGAGAGAGAGAGAGAGAGAGTTGTGTGTTGCAGGGAGCAGGGTGAGGTGAGCAAGTGATAGCCTGTGGCCAGTCCAAACATCTTAAGGCATTTTGACTTTATCTTAGTCTCAGTTAAGCTAATAAGGATATCAAGCAGAAGAATGATAACCTTTGCTGCCAAGCGTAAAATAGATTGGACAGGAGCAGATCCAAGGAAGAGGCTGTAGAAGACTCTGGCTCCTGCTACGTGGGAGAACTTGGCAACTTTTGGTGGGGGCTTCAGCCACAGAGACTGCTAATCCAGGATGGCCAGCTCTTCCCCAATTCCCCAGGAAAAAGTTGTGTCCCAGGGAGAAGTTCAAACACAGAAAGACCCTTAGCTTTTGACTTTGAATGAATATTCTAGCTAACTGAAACTGATCCCTTTAGGAACTGAATTCTCTTTTAGATGAGAAACTCTTTCAATTCAATATAAATTTAGACATCTTTATTCCGGGGCCTAAAAATATAATCTAATCTTTTTCAACTGAGTGCTATCATTAAGGATACCAATATTCTTTGAACAACAACAAAAAGAATATCAATATTAATTAATGAATGGAGTAGCAATGTCATGAGTTCTAAAAGGCTATTGAGTTGTATAAAGCAATTTTCCCCTGTATGTTTTCCCAATGATAACACCTAAGACTTCTTCTTCTTGCTATCGTTTTCGAAGGGTGTTTGCATCCATGATCTCACTGATCCTCACAGCATTCTGTGTGTCAAGTCAGGTCCTCCTGGGAGCAGATGGCAAGATGAAATTAGAAGCGTGAGAGATTTACTGAGGGACATGCATGTGAACGATGAAGGGGAAAGAGAACAGGGGTAGTCAGGGAGAGCCTTCATGTACAATATAGGTCTGACATCCCTGGAAGAACCAGAGGAGGAAGGAGACAGGTGGGAAGAGGCTCAGACTGCAATATAGCTCTGGGTATGTCTCTACTGGGCTGATGGGGAGCTCCTGAACAGAGTGCTTGCTAGAAAAATCCTGTGACAAAGCAGAAAATGTGTAGTTCTAGTTCCACTACCATACTCAGTCACTGGCTAGGAGCAGCCGGAGAGGGTGTGGTCCTGGCATAAATGCTATCATAGATGGTCAAAATGTGGCATCTGGAAGCTGCTAGCTAACTGTCCTCCTGGCAGTTTTCCTCTTTAGTAAGAGAGATCTTCGCAGCAATCGTCCATGGCTACCACAACCTATGAAGCAGGCAAATTACGTACCATTAACCCTATTTTAAAGAAGTTTCAGATAGTTAAACATGTTCAGTATGATAGTGACAGATTCTGAGGATTCCTGGTTGTCTTGTTGAGGATATTTGTTTTTTTTTTTTTTTTTTTTTTTCTGAAATTTATTGACAAATTGGTTTCCATACAACACCCAGTGCTCATCCCAAAAGGTGCCCTCCTCAATACCCATCACCCACCCTCTCCTCCCTCCCACCCCCCATCAACCCTCAGTTTGTTCTCAGTTTTTAACAGTCTCTTATGCTTTGGCTCTCTCCCATTCTAACCTCTTTTTTTTTTTTTTTTTCCTTCCCCTCCCCCATGGGTTCCTGTTAAGTTTCTCAGGATCCACATAAGAGTGAGACCATATGGTATCTGTCTTTCTCTGTATGGCTTATTTCACTTAGCATCACACTCTCCAGTTCCATCCACGTTGCTACAAAAGGCCATATTTCATTTTTTCTCATTGCCACGTAATATTCCATTGTGTATATAAACCACAATTTCTTTATCCATTCATCAGTTGATGGACATTGTTGAGGATATTTGTAAAGTATTTTTGAAAACCCTGGCGTGGTAGATGGTCTTCAAAGATGACCACCATCTATTACTTCTATTCTTGTAGGTCAATCTGCCTCTCATATCCAGAGGTGGAATCTCTTGCCCTTCCCCTTGAATCTTGCTGGCTCTCTGCCTCGCTTTGACCAATAGAATCTGAAGTGTTGTTCTGCAGTCTTTCAGAGGACAAGCAGCTTCTTCTCTTCCTTCTTAGAAGCCAGATACCATGTGAGTAGTTTGACTATAACCTCATTCCAATTATAGAACTGGAGAAAACACCACTTAGAACCAAATTGAAAAGTGTTCTACTAAATAACTGACTAGTACTTCTCCAAAGTGTCAAGACCATGAAAGACAGGGCTGATGAACTCTTATAGGCTAGAAGAGAATAAGAGGAAACAACTAAACACAATGTGGAATCCTGGCTAGGATCTTGGGATAGAAAAATATCATTAGTAGATCACCTGGTGAAGTTCGATAATGTCTGCCATTTAGTTAATAGTATCATACCATGTTAGCCTTGATGATGTAATAAGGATGTGTAGGAAGTTAACGTTAGTGGAACCAGATAATGGGTATATAGGAACTCTCCATACTATTTTTGTTACACAAATTTTCAGAGTGATGCGTAAGGCATCAGTAGATACCTGGAACGTCAGAACAGAGGCAGCAGCTCAGATAATCCCCACAGAGTTCCTCTTAAGTTGAGATTGATAGAAAAAAAGGACTGATCTCAAGACTGAGGAGCTGGTGTCTTTTTCTGTGATGTTATCTGAGGGGGATGAATGACCTTTGACTTCCAAACAACCTCTCCATTTGTCTATCTTGAAGCTGAAATTCTTCTGGTAATTCATTAATTTAAGGCAACTACCATAAAAGATATCTTGTGTAACAGCAATTCTTGGAGATCAACCACGAAAGAAAAACATTTGGTAAAATGTATGGGAAACAATTGCACAGTTTATCTACTTCTTGAAGATTATCTATGAACCTTAATAAATGAAAAGCTTTGAGAAATTCTCCAGTATCTATGTAACTTTATTTAGCCTAGCATTTATTCCTCAAATTTATTCAGTCACAGAATCCTAAATGTGTGCATGCAAAAATTTTCCTGCAAAAGAGCCTTTAGGGAATGCCAGATGAAGGCATCATAAACTGCAAAGGATTTTAAGTGGCAAAAATGAACCCCCTTTCCCTAGAAGGAATAAAAAGGAGGCTGAATGTCAAAATTACTGTAAAAAAGTTCTCTCACATTAGGAGATAGTTCAAACTCAATAACCTATAAATATTCTCTCCTACTTCACAGATCTGTCAGGTAGCAGAAGGGTGTGTATTAGTCAACATTCTTAATTATAAATAACAAAATCCACTCTAGGAAAGGGATTTATTATGGGACATGAATAAGTTTATTAAACTTAAGTGAGGGCCAGGGAACATGTTTTGATGCTATGCAGCTAGAAGACTATGGCAAGTGGAAACCCCCAACTGATATATAAAGTCAACTAGAAGAAATCCTATTGTCAGAGATGTCCAGCTCTTATCACCTGTGATGCCAGAAACTTACTCATAGCTACCCAGAAGAGCTGAGTGCCCCAGAAGACCCTGTCTTGTGGAGTGTACATCATGTGGTGTCTTGTGTCATCTTGTCATCTTGTGTCACGTGTGCTTTCCTGGGATTGAGAGGATGTGTTTCTTCACAGAGTGTAAGTCATGAATATCCCAGCTGCAAATGATTCTGGGAAATGTAGTTTTTCCCATTTTCTAGAAGTTCTAGTACAGAAGGCACACAAAAAGAGTTTTTGAACAGGTGTTGAGTAAACCAATTTGCAGCATTAGCCACAGCATGCTACATTTACTCATTCTTAATTTGGCATTTGCAAACATGAGATTGTTTTAAAATCATGATTGTCGCTTTTTTTCCATCTCTACCCAGGCCGTTAAACTATTATGAAAACATGAAACATGGCAGCAATGATAAAACCTAGAACTGTAATAATGATAATTATACATAATAATATCATTATAAAATAATAATAATAATAAAATCCATTATTAAAAATATGTACAATATAGTATTAATTTTTAAACATTTATTCATTTTTTGAGAGACAGAGAAAGACAGAGCATGAGCAGGGGAGGGGCAGAGAGAGAGGGAGACACAGAATCTGAAGCAGGCTCCAGGTTCTGAGCTGTCAGCACAGAGCCCAATGTGGGGCTTGAACTCATGAACTGTGAGCTCATGACCTGCACCGAAGTTGGACACTTAGCCAACTGAGGCACCCAGGTCCTCCACATACAATATAGTATTAATGACCAGTCAAGTATTGTAGTTACACTAAACTTCAAAACTATGGCAGTGGAACTCAATGCTGATGAAATTCATCATCAGAGTAAAACAAAAATTCAGTATTATAATGGCAATAAAACTTAATATTCTAAATAGCCTGAATAATATGGGTTGAACCTCAATATTTGAAATTTGTTCTTTTTCTCTTAGCAGTTAAGAACTTGTGTTCTAGAATCTGAGTGTCTGGTTCTACCCTGAGTTTCTGACATTATGTTAGTTACTTAAGCAATTTAGTTCTCATTCTCATTATGAATTGGAGATAATAGTGGTTATCTCCCTCATAGGGATGGTGTGATAATTAAATGGGAAAAAGCAGGAAAGTGCCTTGCTCACAGTAAGCAACGTATAAACGTTAGGTTATAGTTAGGGGAGAGTGGGGGAATGTCAATGAAACTCTCTACTTTCCTTGAGATAGGAAGCCTGTGTCTATAATCTAGTAATCTATGATGGATTCTCTGACATCTCTCTACTTAGCTATTTTCTGATGAGCTACCATCACTACTTAGGGGGATGGCCACCCACTTTCAGTTTGGGATTGGTCCCACTTACATGCATGGAGTTTGGGAACCACATTCTGTCATAGAGCCATGAGGTCCTTTCTGGCTCTCTGGTTTTAAGGACTAAACTTCTCCAGAGCTCAGGGGTCTGCCAATACCTTTAACTACCCTTCCTTGATTGTGGTTTTACAAACAGAGACAAGGGCTTTGGGACCAGTCACAGTTGGATCCAAATACAATATTCATCCCTTATTAGCTGTGTGACAGTAGGCAAACTATTTCACCTCTGTGAACCTTGTGTTCCCATGCAAAACGATATATTTTTAAAAATTTTTATTTAAATTTTAGTTGACATATAGTGTAATCTTGCTTTCAGGAGTAGAATTTAGTGACTCATCACTTACATATGTGAAATGGCATTAATAATACTTTTCTCCAAAAGATTGCTATGAAAAACAATAAAGGGATGGTGCGCAGCACAGTTCTTAGCACACAGCAGGTGCTTTGTGGCTAATATGCTACCCCCTCTGCACTGTGTTGTCTGCACTCTGTCCCATAGTGCCATTATTCTTTGTTTTAATAACGTGGGGGGCGGGCGGGGGGAGGATGGACCTTGAATTTGTTATGACCCCAGGAAACCCCTAGATGTTGAGATTTTTCTTTCAGTTCAAAAGAACAAATATTCAGCTTGTCCCCTGTGTGTTTCTTTCCCTAGAAGTGGAACTCAGCTAAAATTCTGGGAACAGAGAGTTCAGGTTAATGGGTTCTGCTTGAGAGGTTTTTCTGTGCCTCTCCATTGAGCAGGTTGTTCCAGATCTCTTGTTCGGGCAAATACCTTACTTATTTTTTACTTAACAGGTTAGCAACTACATTTTCCTTAGGGCCCGTAGAGACTTCGTGCAACTTTTGAGACTTTACGTTGAATCTTGGTAAAATTGTACAATCTTAATATAACCTCAGCACAATTGTTATGGTAGTGCTGGCATTCACTATTTGGACTGTAAGGCAGAGAACAGAGATTGTGGAGTATTAGATCTAGGTTTAAGGCCCAGGTTGTGGGACACAGAGGAAATGACAGCTGAGCCTCTTGCTGTGCCTTGGAAGGGTACACTAATGTCCCTACCTCTTTGGTGGCTAGACAGAGCCTATGGTGATTGGTCCCCCAAAGATGATTTCTTATGGTTGCCAATGCCTAAAATGTGCTGTATAAATAGTATCCTTTTCTATTTGTGCCTTAATATGACGAACTTCGAGTTTTTTGTCTGTAAAATGATTATAACATTAGTATCTATCCCACAGAATGCTATAAGGATGAAAATAGTTAATATTTATAAAATGTTTAGAACAGGTCCTATGACATAGTAAGTACTATATGCAAGCAATTATTATGTATATTACAGATGATATAACTATCATATATAAAGGGGGATTCATAAATATTTATTTTGTACTTTGGATAATAATCGGATACAGGCATATCTCAAAGATATTGAGGGTTCGATTCCAGACTACCACAATAAAGCAAATATTGCAATAAATCAAGTCAAATCAACTTTTTGGTTTCTCAGTGTATATAAAAGTTATGTTTATTCTATAGTGTAGTTTATTAAATATGCACAGCATTGTCTTTTAAAAACTATGTATGTACCTTAAGTTAAAAAATTATTGCTAAAAAATGATAGCCATCATCTGAGCTTTCAGTGAGTTATAATCACTGATCACAGAGGACCATAACAAATGTAATAATGAAAAAGTTTGAAATATTGCAAGAATTGCCAAAATGTGACACAGAGACATAGAGTGAACATGCTGTTGGAAACATGGTGCTGATAGACTTGCTTAACTCAGGGGTGACACACACCTTCAATTTGTAAAAAAGTCAATGGGCTGTGAAACACAGAAGTGCAGGGCGGTAAAATGAGGTTACTGCATTATGTTACTTTGTTCCTCAAACTGTTCCTTCTCCACTGGGAACTTTTTCAAGTTGACTCCTGTTTACCTTTGGTGTGCCTCCATTATTTTGTTTTGTGAGCACTTCTTTACTTTTTGGCATTGCAAGATTCTCCAGATTCACTTTGTATTTTCCCTGCACTAGCTCTGGAATTGTCCATTTCACCAAGGAGCCCTAGTTTCTTTTATTGAAGAATGGTACTAGAAACCAATAACATTTCTCCAAAGAAGACCTACAAATGGTCAACAGATACATGAAGAGATGCTCAGCATCACTCATCAACAGGGAAATGCACATCAAAACAACGAGATATTACCTCACACCCATCAGAATGGCTAAAATCAAGAAGACAAGAAACAACAAATGTTGGTGAGGATGTGGAGAAAAGGATGACTGTGCACTCTTGATGGGAATGTAACTTGGTGTAGCCCTTGTGGACAACAGTATGGAGGTTTCGAAAAAAAATTAAAAATAGAAATATCATATGATCCAACAATTTCCTATTCTGTTTTTACCCAGGGAAAATGAAAGCACTAACTTGAGACGATACATGCACCTCTGTGTTTATTGTAGTATTGCTTACAATATCCAAAGACATGGAAGCAACCTAAATTTCCATCACTAGAGGAGTAGATAAAAAAAAATGTGTATGTGTGTGTATAAAATTACACAGTCATAAAAAAAGGTTGAGATAGTGTCTTTGGGACAACATGGATGGACCTAAAGGGTATTATGCTAAGTGGAATTGAAATAAATAAGACTGAGGAAGACAAATACTAGATTCCATTCATAAATGGAATCTTAAAAATGAGTAAACAAAAAGAAGAATCCAAACTATAAATACAGAGAACAAACTGATGGTTGCCAGAGGAGAGGGAGTGAGGTGTTGGGCAAAACGGATGAAGGGAAGAGAGAGATACAGGCTTTCAGTTATGGGATAAGTAAGTCACGGGAATAAAAAGCAGAGCATAAGGAATACAATCAACAATGTTGTAATAGCAATGTAATGAGACAAAGGGTAGCTATCTTTGTGGTGAACATAGCAGAATGTATAACTTGTCAAATCACTAAGTTGTACATCTGAAACTAATGTACTATTGTCAACTATACTCATAAAATATGTCAAAAATGGTCATAATAAATAATAAATATCAAAATAAAATAATAAACGATAAAATGTCGGAAGTGTAAAAATAGTAAATTAAGATAATTAGCTTCTGTTTTGTTACAACTTGTGTAAGCCATATGACTACATTAACTTTAATAGAAAATTTGAGAAGAGAAGTATATAAAAAAAGAGGAAACCAAGATGGGGGTGATAGGTGAGCCATTAGATTTTGATTCAAATACTTCTGCTATGTTCATATCTGTTAAATGAAACAGAATTGAGTTGGTTAGGGAGGCCCTATAGGTCAGGGCATAGTATCATAATATCAAGCCAGGGTCAATGAAAAGAGAGTGTTTACTAGAGCTTGAGAATACTCCAGAAGGAACCCTGCTTAGGGGAACCAGCAGAAGATCTGAGCACGTGTTTATGTACAGCATGATGCGGGGTGATCCCACAGTAGTGCTCCCATGTGAATGATTCCTGCCTTGTTCGGTATTGCTTTAAGTCTTTCATTCTGTTACACTGTCTACTGCTGTGTGAGAAATTCCTCCAAAATTTAGTGGTCCAAAAGGACAATTATTTTATTATCTCTCTTGGTTTCTGTGAATTAATGATTTGGGGAAAAGTTCTGATGGATGGCTCCAGAGTCATTCATTCAATTTTAGTCAATTAGTGGCTGTACTAGAGCAGTAGGTGTCTATAGCATCTGGGGACCAGCCGGATATCTCTCTTTGTATAGCCTCAGGGCTTCTCCATGTGACCTAGTCTGGTTCCTTCATAGCATGGCAGCCTCAGAATCGGTGGACTGCTTACAGGGTAACTGAGGGTCCCAGGGCAGACACTTCAGTGAACAAAGAAGAGGGAACCTCACCCTTTCTGACCTAGCTTTGGAATTTACTTCCACTCCATTCTATTGGTGCTAAGTAAGTCCTAGACCACTCAGATTCAAGGAAAAGGGACATAGACTCGCCTTTCAATGGGAAGAGAGCCAATGTTACATTTAGCAAGAGTCTCTGGCATGAGAGCTATTGTTTTGGTCTTCTTTGGGGAAAAAAAAAATCCTGCCACACACAATCACCACAGCTATGCTGCTAAGATTTCTAGCATTTGAAAATAGTAAGCTCATAAAAGTAGGAATCTGTTGCCTTAAAACTGACAGGCCTTTAACTGGTAATTTTCTGAATCTCTCTCCATTAATTTTCACATGCTCATGGATTTTTAGAACTCCTTTGCTACTCACTATCATTCGTCTGCTTTCCTGGGTCATGTTTTCTGATTCTCCCTTGAGGGGCATAAAGATTTCCTTTAAAAACGCTGTTTGCTCTCAGTGTAGCTGAAAGGAAACGTGTCAGATAAAAGAAGCACGTAGAGAGAAATGACACAAATGAATAATGGGAAACACAAAAGGGAACCACAGTCATGGGGAAGCAGAGTCCGTGGTATTGTGTGATGTGCAAAAGCATGCAAAGAACGGACTAGAAAACATTGATGAGTGAATGTAAGGAAATTTTAAAGAATGGGGAAGACTACCAGTACTAAGAATTGTCACAAGCCTGGTATTGATGGGATAGTGAACCTAGAGGTTGGTGATGGGTTTTGGAGACATCCTTAAACCATCAAAATTGTGTGAAAAATTACATATAAAATAGGAGAAGAAGGTCCATAGCACTTATCAGAACCACAAAGGTATATGTGGTCAAAGGAACTTTAAAATACACTGATAACGAATGTCAGAAGCTCATATGGGGAAGTACTTAATCAAAGTCACATGCTGATAGGAGCAGGGAGCTCTGGCCACCTGAGGTCACTCGTTGAGGGCCAGGAACTAAATATCCTGATTGATATTTGTCTCATTTTGGTCATACTCTTCCTCCCAGTCCTGTGACGCACCATGCTTGCAAGCCTGTGTGTGCATCAGCTTTTCTCATTGTCCATCCATTCATTCTCCTGTTGTTCTTACTGAGATGTATCCTATATCCCCTCCTTTGGCAAATGCCATCGCCCACTCTATTCTACAACTGGGCTTTCTCAGCATACCTGAAACCTGACACACATACACACACGCGCGCGCGCACACGCACGCACACACACACACACACACACACACACACACCTTTGTTTCTCTTGGTCATTAGGAATCATTTTTCCTTTTCTTCTATGTGCAACGAGATAAATTGTATATGAGACCTCCATGAATGGAGAAGACACAGCAAAATATGGAGGCTAAGAAATCTACAGTTCTTGGTGACAGAGGGACCAGGTTCAGTGGGCTCAGAGCAAACCTTGCCAGCAACAAGAGGAAATTGTTTCTCTATCTTCATCAAGTCTGTGAAAGGAAATGGTGTGTGTAAAGACTGTGGGGTAATTTCTAGTGAAAACCACTAGATGGAGTTCCTGCCTAAAGAACACACTGGGATCGGGCACTCCAGTTTGCACTCGTTTTCTCCTCTAGATGAAAATGTGTGCTGGGGGGCGCCAGGTGAACCCCCAGTTTATCTAAAAGGCTTTACAATCTTGTCTTCTTGTGGAACACACTTTCAAACTGCTTTCTCCATTTTCTTACTCAGGAATTGCCCCAAATACGGGTCATTTGGTGCCACATGGTTTATTACGCCTTGACCACTATAGGAGTGTTTACTTTTCCAATGATTCTTTCCCTTTGAATGCCTGAACAGCCCGTGTTGTTGTCTTTTTTTTTTTTTTTTCCATTTCATGAACTTTAAGTCCTGCCTGTCCTGTGAAGAGCTTTTTGTTCCTTGAAAGAAAACCTTGCAAATACAGGTAATTCTCCCAGTATGGGTTTGGAGTGCAAAGAGGGCAATAAATAAACCTTGACAAATCTGGAGCTAGCTAACTTCTCTTTCTGGGGGTTGAGTTTTTCTGACTGATACCAATTACCCCATAGCTAAGGAACTTGGGACAGATTTTATTTTTATTACAAGGATTACTAGAAGCAAGTGTGCATTTATTCTGCAAATAAAACTCCATTAATTTAAACATATGATAGATCGATTTAATGAGCTATGAACTCACAAATATTTGACATTTTTGCCAACAAAAAGCTTCACGCTTGAGATTTATGAGTGAACTGACAATTCACAGGGTTTGCCTGTTTCCCTTTGTGTGTAAAGAAGCAGCAACTTTGCACTTGACAAAGAATGATTTGTTCCTAGCTAAGCCAGATGGAGAATTAGGTTACACCAATGTTAGCCTTGGGAAATCTGGATACCAAGTAGCCTCTGAATCCCTCTTGGCTAGGTTGACCAAGGTCAAGTGGCTGAAAGAAAATTGGGGGCTGAAGACCTTTGTTTCTTTCCAGGGTCTTTGATGCTCTGTTAGCTCCCCCTTTAGCTCTGCATTTATTACAGTCAGTAGCAGGGTCCATGTTTATCACTTTGCCTGCTTGCTTCTACCCCTTGGTCAAGATGAGGAAGAGCACAACATTGGCCTACCATCCCAGATGACTAGACCAGGTGATTCCAGCGGGATATCCCAGGATAGCCTAAAGTATTTTTTAGTATTCAAAACACAGGAAATTTAATACAGGTAATTGGTTATACAAGTGATGGAAGAGCTGCAAAGCTCAAGAGGGCAAGAAGGCAACCCAGGACTAACAATAGCAAGAAGCCCTTACTACCTCTGGGCTTGGAGAGACAAGGGAGAAGGTGGTTTGACCTGAACACAGCAGCCAGGATCACCAAGCAGAGCCTGGAACCAGAGAAGCCCTGACAGCAGGAACTGGAGCCACGGGAAAGATGCATTCCCTCCCTGAGACACCACCCTTGCAGAGCAACAGGGGGAGGTACCCCTGCTTTCCCCTTCATTGACTCTCTCCAGTCTTTCAATAATGCCTTCCATTGGCCAAATTCACCAGAAGCCAGCTGACAGGGACCCTGGGAAATACTTCCTATAGGGGCCAGGCCCCTGGGTATGGAGCAAAGCAGAGAAAGGGCAAATGTGTCCAGGAAAAGTACAACAGGGGAACATCCCACCAAGTAAGACCAATCCAGTGTTTTCTTCCAGGAATTAGGATGGGCTATGGAAACTACTGTCAGTTGCTTTTGAGTATTGTAGCCAGGAAGTCCTATGGAGCTAGAGCTGTGGTTTCCTGCTACGTTTCTGTTTTTGCTAAAAGGGAGGAAACCAGCATGGAGAGAGTAGAGAGGAGGAGAGGGGCCAGGTGAGGGAGAAGGCAATAGGAAGGTGTATCTAAGAGGATGAAGGAGAAGCAGAGTTGCTGATGGTCTTAAGTTGCTGGGAGGTAAAAGTAGGAAGTCAGGGCCTGCTGAGGACTGAACACTTCAAATAAAAGACAAAGTATGGGAGGGAGTAAATAATGCTTGGAATATCTCTTTCATAGGGAAGAGTCTTTTGATGGGGCTTCTGATTTTACTTAGGTATGTTTATATTCTATTCCAAAATGGGATGAAAACAAGAAGGCCTACAATTTTTAGCATCCAAATTTTGTGACATATTTAAAATAATTATATAATTTTTTGGATAACTGTTGCCTTATAACAAAATACTTATTAAATAAAGATATTTTATTTTATTTTTTTAGAGTTTTATTTTTTTATTATTATTTTTTCAATATATGAAATTTATTGTCAAATTGGTTACCATACAACACCCAGTGCTCATCCCAAAAGGTGCCCTCCTCAATACCCATCACCCACCCTCCCCTCCCTCCCACCCCCCATCAACCCTCAGTTTGTTCTCAGTTTTTAAGAGTCTCTTATGCTTTGGCTCTCTCCCACTCTAACCTCTTTTTTTTTTTCTTCCCCTCCCCCATGGGTTTCTGTTAAGTTTCTCAGGATCCACATAAGAGTGAAACCATATGGTATCTGTCTTTCTCTGTATGGCTTATTTCACTTAGCATCACACTCTCCAGTTCCATCCACGTTGCTACAAAGGGCCATATTTCATCCTTTCTCTTTGCCATGTAGTACTCCATTGTGTATATAAACCACAATTTCTTTATCCATTCATCAGTTGATGGACATTTAGGCTCTTTCTGTAATTTGGCTATTGTTGAGAGTGCTGCTATAAACATTGGGGTAGAAGTGCCCCTATGCATCAGCACTCCTGTATCCCTTGGGTAAATTCCTAGCAGTGCTACTGCTGGGTCATAGGGTAGATCTATTTTTAATTTTCTGAGGAACCTCCACACTGTTTTCCAGAGTGGCTGCACCAATTTGCATTCCCACCAACAGTGCAAGAGGGTTCCCGTTTCTCCACATCCTCTCCAGCATCTATAGTCTCCTGATTTGTTCATTTTGGCCACTCTGACTGGCATGAGGTGATACCTGAGTGTGGTTTTGATTTGTATTTCCCTGATAAGGAGTGACGTTGAGCTAAATAAAGATATTTTAAATAAAAGCCAAAAGAGAATATCTTTGGGCATATTTGGGCTGAATTTTTATACACTTAAATCCAAGAAAATATAGAAAAAAGCTAATATCTTCTATTTAGCAGATCTTGCTCGCAGTTTTCTAAGAAACTCAGCACCTGTGGAAAAGGTATTTTTTTTTTTTAATGTTTATTTATTTTTGAGAGAAAGACAGAGTGTGCAGGGGAGGGGCAGAGAGAGAGACACACACACAGAATCTGAAGCAGGCTCCAGGTTCCGAGATGTTAGCACAGAGCCCCACATGGGGCTCAAACCCATGAGATTTGAGATCATGACCTGAGCCAAAGTCTGACGCTTAACCCACTGAGCCACCCAGGTGCCCCTTAAATTGTTTTTATGTTTATTATTTTTTGAGAGAGTGACAGAGAATGAGTGGGGGAGGAGCACCAAGAGAGGGAAACACAGAATCCAAAGCAGGTTCCGGGCTCTGAGCTGTCAGCACAGAGCCTGACATGGGGCTTGAACCCACAAACTGTGAGATCGTGACCTGAGCCGAAGTTGGACACTTAACCAACTGAGCCACCCAGACACCCTGAGAAGGTATTTTTAAATTAAATATATAATAGTCTACTAAGAAGAGTCAGTTAAAGGTATCAAGTTATTAACCATAAAAATGTAATTTTGAAGTTTGCAGACAATTTTATGAAAAACTTAAAGATAATATTACATAAAACAAAGCATTCAGTAGCATACCAGTGACACAGGACTAGACACAGGTATATGTTCCAAAAATACTCTGCTCATTTTCTTTTTTTTTTTTTTTTTTAATGTTTTACTTATTTATTTTCAGAGAAAGAGAGCGAGCAGGGGAGGGGCAGAGCCTAAGGGGGCACTCAAACTCAAGAACCGTGAGATCATGACCTAAGCTGAAATCAAGAGTCAGATGCTTAACTGACTGAGCCACCCAGGTGCCCACTGTTCATTTTTTTTAATGTTCATTTAAAGAAGAGTTAAGAGCTGTTCAATGTACACAGACATATGTCATTTTAACTTTTTAAAGCAAATTAAAAATTGTTTTAAAATGAATCTATTTTGTAGATCCAGTAATACAATAGAACTAGTTTGTTGATCAGTAAATAAGTATTTTTTTATATTTAAATATAAATATAAATATTTAAACATTTAAATATATAAATATTTAAATATATAAATATTAAATATATAAATATATAAATATAAATATAAATATATTTTAATATCTTTTATATTTTAAATAAGTATTATTTTTATATAAACTAAACTAATAGTTTAGTTTATTATTATTAAGTTTGTTGTTATTTATTTTAAGAGAGAGAGTGCAAGTTGGGGAGGGGCAGAGAGAGAGAGAGGGAGAGAGAGAGAATCGCAAGCAGTCTCCATATTGTCAGAGCAGAGCCTGATGTGGGGTTCGATCCCATGAACCATGAGATCATGACCTGAGCTGAAATCAAGAGTTGGATGCTTAACTGACTGAGCCACCCTGATGCCCCATGATAAGTGCTAAAAACAAATAATCAGATGTGCTTTTCCAAAGAAAGTCCTTGGAACAGTCAGACTCAGAGTGTTCTTTGTGGAATCAGCTTCCCAGCAGTGCCTCTGAGGGGAAGACGGAGCCTCTCACCTCTTACTCCCTTTAGTATGTCCTTGTAGACACTTTGTCTCCCCAGTAGGAGAACTTAAGCCCCTAGTTCTCAGTGAGACTCTATATTGTACTTCATGTTAATTCTCCCTGAGAAGCAGACTGCTAGTAACTCTTACTAACATTTCAGAAATTACCCGTAGAACAAACTGGTAGGTCCCTGGAGGAGAAAACATTGTACACTTTCTTGCTTGGACTGTGTGTTACTCCTGCAGATAATGTCCTTACTCTTTCCAACGATGTAAGTTAGATAAACAGAACAGATAAAACAACAACAACAACAAAAAATAACCTGAGTAGAAAACAAAAAAGAATATTAAAACCACAAAAATTATAAAAACAGGATAAAATAATCAAATAAAATTAAATAGTGATAAATCCCTAAAGAGAAAGAAGACAAGAAAGCAGTATGAATAATAAAAATACAGAGTAAATACAGCAAAAGAGTAAAAATGAAAGGAATAAAAGATTCAAAGAATAAATCAAGCTAAAAAGAGATGAAAGTAAGTACAGGTTTGATTTATAAAAACTAAATCAGCTGAAGATTGGATGAAGGCTTGGCAGCATTAAGAGTTCTTTGTCTCGCCCTGTCATGCGAAAATAATCTTGGTCTTACTGGCTAAGCCAGACCTGTAAATTCTAGAGGCTCGCTGGACTCCGGAAAGAACTCTAGGGCAGAGGGCCTTCGGTTCTACGGGATTAATGCCAGAATGCAGCTTAAATCTATGAAGAGAACCCTTTTCTGAGGCCTATTTAGATCACAGATCATGGTACAGTAGTTGGTTCCTGAGAAGGACAATCTAGTCCATTCTCCTTTGTATAGTTTTGCGAACTAGAGCCTATGCTGAAGTAAACACTATAATTTCAGTGATGGGGGTGGATTAGATGGAGGCATAGGGACCTTTTTTGGCAATGCTGTCTGATTAGGAAGACTGTCCAATTAAAGATCCTACCTTCGGCACCTTATTAAACAATCCTTTTGCTTGCACCTGAAATTTGGGAATTGACACAAGTTTGCCTGATGTGCCTGGTGATCAGTTGGCTCACTTGGGATCCATTCCCTGCGCTGACTAGTTCGGTTGTAGCGAGCTAAACTGCACAGCTGAGATGTGTCCAAGAACAGTGGTTTCTCATCAAGGACACAGGAAGCCCTGTTGGCCTGGGGTGACTCAAGGCTAATGCAGAGGAGGGGAGGGGAGAAGAGACCTGCAGAACCCGTGGCTGGAGCAGATGGAGAAAACTCCAAAAGGGGGAAGAACGTTGTAGAGTAGACCATGCTCTCAGCCTCTCAGGTGGTGCTAGGAAAAGCTGTCCCCAGAAAAGGGGCCCAAGCACAGAGCTGGCTGCGGGTCAGGGCATCTGTAGTAAGACCCAGGGGCCTTCAGGCCTCTTCACTCCTGCCAGTTCTGGAGTGAGGGATTGTAGTCATTTCCTATTGCTGCTGCAACAAATCTCCACAAACTGAGTGGCTTAAAACAACACAGATTTATGATCTTACAGTTCTGGAGGTCAGAAGCCTGAAATGAATCGTATGGGGCTAAAATCAACGTATTGGCAGGGTGAATTCCTTTTGGAGCTTCTAGGGGAGAGTACATTTCTTGTCTTTTCTAGCTTCTGGGATGTCCCTGCCTTTTTTGGTTTCTGGTTTCTCCATCTTCCCGCAAGGTAGTGTCTCCAAATCTCCCCCTTTTCCATTTCTATTTCCCATGAGAACTTTCTCTTCTAACCCTCCTGCTTTGCTCTTATAGGAGCCTTTGTGATTACATGGGGTCCACTTGGACAATCCAGGATAATCTCATCTCAAAATCCTTAAATTAATCAGAGCTGCAAAATCTCATTTGTCATGCAAGCTAACACATTCACAGATTCGGGGGAATAAGACATGGACATCTTGGGGCACCAGGGTGGCTCAGTTGGTTAAGAGTCCGACTGGCTCAGGTCATGATCTCGTGGTTCGTGGGGTCGAGCCCCTTGTTAGGCTCTGTGCTGGCAGCTCGGAGCCTGGACCTTGCTTTGGATTCTGTGTCTCCCTCTCTCTCTCTGCCCCTCCCCCTGCTCATGCTCTGTGTCTCTCTCTCAAAAATGAATAACATCTTTGGGGGGGTCATTACCACAAGCTTCTATCCCCTGTCATGTCAGGAGATGGCAAGGCACAGTGTCTCGCAGAAGCACCCACATTGAAAATGCCTGCTCTTCAGCTCCTGGTCCTCACCTCTCCTGCTGGGAGCTGAAGGCAGGCACTGCCTCGAGACTTCATTAAAGAATGAGTGATTGAGCCAGTTGCTTTAGGGCCAACCATGGGACTTCCACTTTCTCTTGCAGTTCTCGGCAACTTAGGCCTCTGGTTACTTGAGAAGAACAGAGCTGAAGGTTGACTATAAAACTTTTAGTACCAGACATGCTCGTTGAGCGATTGTATACTCAGTACTTATTGAGTACTGAACACTAGGCTGGGGAATAGGACCTCATTGGTGAATAAGACTGATTACTCCCAGATTTTATTGAGTATGTTTATTTATCGTCTCCCCACATGCTAGAATCTAAGCTACCTTAGAGCTCAGATTTTGTATTATTTACTACTCAATGCTGATGCCAATTTTCTGAGGTGAGGATGGTAACTTCTCAACAAATTTTTGCTGAATTTGGAAAGATGCGGTTTTGACCTTAGTGACTAGTTCAATATGATGGACAAGAGCCTGGCAAATTCTGCCCCTTAGGCCAAGTCTCATCCACTACTTGTGTTGGTAAATAAAGTTTTTTTATTTTTGTTTTAATTTTTTAAAAATGTTTATTCATTTTTGAGAGAGAGAGAGAGCATCAGTAGGGGAGGGGCAGAAGGGGAGGATGGACAGAGGATCCAAAGTGGGTTCTGCACTGACAATCAGCGAGTCCGATGCAGGGTTTGAACTCATGAACCGTGAGATCATGACCTGGGCTGAAGTCAGACGCTCAACTGATTGAGGCACCTAGGCATCCCTGTAAATAAAATTTTAGTGAAATACTGCCATATCCATTTACTCACATATTGTCCTTGGCCATTTTGTGCTACAACGGTGGAGTTGAGTGGCTACAACAGACTGAATAGGTTGCAATTTGGGGCTAAAATATTTACTATCTGGCCCTCTACAGAGAAAGTTTGCCATCCTCTGGGCTGACAGCTAAAAAAATGGTAACACTTTGACTATAATAAGATGTGTCATAGGAAATATAAGATGCCTTTGGTTATTCTTGGAAGGTCTCATGTTCCCAAGGTCATGTTTTTAGAGAGGCCCTTTACAGTATCAGTCATCTGTCCATAGTGGTTGTCATGAAGAACCCATTGTCTTCATGGTCTCTGCAGGTTTGCCATTTTGATCACTCATGAGAATTTTTGTTGAGGTGGCAACTCTAGTGTTTAGGACCTAGATTCCCTGGAGAGGCCAATCTGACTTCCCATCCAACATCTCTCCATCTTCCTGCTGTACTGTTGAGGCAGGGCTTGGGTCTCTACTGTTAACAAATGTCTTCCTTCCCTGCAATGTCTTACAATTGTTTCCTATGACCTCATAACTTCTCTCTTTCCCTTATCTTCCAGACAGTCTAACATAATCTATTGTCTTCAAAAGGTTTAGACATTTACAAAACACTTAACACTTCTAATTTTTTTCTCATCAGAATCCCTAAGGCAAGAAATCACAAAGTTTGGTTACTAGTTTAGAAAAGGTATTATGTGGAGATGGTGATAACAAATATTGATATTTTAGGAAATTATCTTACCTTACTTGCATTGCTAAGCAGTTGGACTATATTCTGAAGGCAATAAATTTTAAAGATAATCAAAAGAGAATTGTTTTAAGGAGGAAAGTGACAGGATTAGAATGGGGATGATACTCAATATTTAACAAGTGGTGTATGTAATAACCACTCCAATAACTGTCATGGCAATATGGGTACATAGCGGCTGAGAATCAGCTGGATTTGTGTATTGGAAGTTGATCTAGCTGTCAAGGGCAGAGTAGACAGGACACGTCCCTCTAAGATTAGAGGGAGGCTAAGGAGGAGAGTACTACATTAGTGTAGGAAAGAGATGAGGAGGCCTCTAGTTGGAGAGTTGCAATGGGAATGGAGGGCCAGTGCACATAATCCAACTTGATTTTAGATGTGGAAGCAAAGGGATTAGGTGAATGATAGATGCTGACACTGAAGGAGAGGGAAAGGCATGGATTTCTCATGGGGCTTGGGTGAGGTGGTGGCTGATGGAACTCTTCACTCAGTTAGGAGACAAGGTAGAGAAGCAAGTGTGGAGAGGGGAGAAGATGTGAAATTAACTTGGCTGGGGATCATACCTTCTGGCTTATGTCTGGAACCTTCTTTTAATTGCCTAGTAAATGACTTAGGCATCCCAGGAAAGAGAAGACCCCTTTAGCAGGACTGGCAGGCATCTCTGTATCAAGGGAACCATTTTGTTTTATGCAAGTCCAGCCCAGGGGGCTTGAAAGGGGGATGTAAATATGTACTAAGTCATTTTTTTGGTCATACTGCCAGCATTTCTGTATGTATTAAATATGTATTAAATATGTATAAATATTAAATATGTATTAAATATGTATTAAATGTGGAGTCCTCTAGTCTGATATCTTTCTCCTCTATTTTAGGTCCAGATAGTTCTCTGTGGCATTTAAGATCACATAAAACCACACACACACACAAAACCCTTTTACATTCTGATTCTATTAAGAGTTATGTTTCCTTCCTTCCTTCCTTCCTTCCTTCCTTCCTTCCTTCCTTCCTTCCTTCCTTCCTTCTGTTCTTTCTTTCTTTCTTTCTTTCTTTCTTTCTTTCTTTCTTTCTTTCTTTCTTTCTTTCTTCAAAATGAATTTTGCAAACCCTGTAAAATGCAACACATACTGGTTTCATTTACTGTGATTCTGCACAAAGAGATTTCCTGACAGGGCAATGTCGATAAGGCACATGGCAAAATTGACATTTGGCCTCTATTTCGTTCTAACCCCAAATACCATGAATAATCCCTCTCCCATAAGGACAGGATCTGATAGCAGTAAAATGGTCATTTTTAGACTATAAAGTATAATCTGCCATAGAAGCAGAAGGCACAGTTATAAAAAGAGAATATGTAAAAGTGTTTTCTCCTCCCTCAGTTCTCCCTCTTCCCCATCCTTTCTCCTCCTCCTCCCCCACTTCCTTCTCTTCCTCCTCTTCCTTATTCTCATGTGAGTAAGCACTGATGACTATACAGTAGCCTAAATACCCTTCTCTGCCTAGAATTCCCAAAATAGAAAATAAGGAGAGGTTAAGGGTTGCATTTATGATGGAAACTGTTAAAAACACATCCAAGTACAATTTGGTTTTTGATTCAGTCCAAATTCTTTTTCATTTAAGTAGTTGGATTCAACTTAGCATCTCTTCAGAGAGAAAAAAATATTCAAAAGTAAATCCTTTTGGTAATTGAGCAATACTAGAGCCCTCTGTCTTTGTCTTTCCATTAGATCCATAGCCAGAGAATAGATGTGCTGAACATGTCAATGTGCTCTTGTAGACAGTTGATTTTTGGTTTTTTCTAATTAACAAACTAAATGTTTTTAGAGAAGTTTCAGGTTCAACAGGAAAATGGAGCTGAGAGTACAAAGAATTACTGTCCATTCCCCATACTTACACATGAGCAACCTCCTATACCACAAGTGGTACATTTCTTATAATCCATGAACTGACATGGACTCATCATCATTCAAAGTCCATAGTTTACATCAGGGCTCACTCCTGGTGTTGTATATTCTACGGGTTTTGACAAATGTATAATCTGCCACTGGAGTATCACACAGAAAACTTTTGCTGCCCTGAAAATTCTCTTCCAGAGATACCTTCACAGACTCAACCAGAAATAATATTTTACTGGTTGTCTGGACACCCTGAGCTCAGTCAAGCTGACACATAAAATTAATGATCATGACAATATTTGCTTCAACATGTATGTCTCTTTTAAAGACATTAAGAAAAACTTATTTTTTTTTAACTTACTATTTTTACAATTTTGGATATTTTTTGCTCATTCTTAAACACCTATGTTTATCTATGCTATCAAATCTGTTTAGACTGAAGAACGTCTTTTAGTATTTCTTATGTGGATTCGCTGGCAAGCTATTCTCTTAGTTTATTTTATATCAAAGTGCACTTTTTCACTTTCATTCTTGAAGGATATGTTCATTGGATATAGAGTTCTATGTTGACAGTGTCTTTTAGCAACATAAAGATGTGGTTCTACTGTTCTTTTTTGGTCCTCATAATTTTTGATAAGAAGTTTGTTATTTGAGTAACTCATGTCCCTTTATGTAATATGTTTATCTATGGTTGCTTTCAATGTTTTCTCTTCATCTTTGGTTTCAGCAGTTTGACTATGATATGTCTAGATGTGATTTTTATTCATACTTTTTTCTGTTTAGTGTTTGCTGTGATCTCTGGATCAGTATATGTATCTTTCACTATATTTAGGAATTTTTCAGTATTCTTTCTTCAAATATATATATTTTTCCGTTCTCTCTTTTCTCCTTTTGGACTGAAATGACCCATATGCTATACATTTCCTAGTTCTTCACATTTGAATAATTTTGGATTCTCAATTTGTGTGTCAGGACCCTGCATACTGTTCTAATCCTCCAAAGAGTGTTGATATTTTTGTTCTAGCAGGCAACTGACTTGGGTGAAACTCAAACTGGAGAGTCTGTGTTAACTGTGGTGCAAGTTTAAATCTCAACTTAATTCTTTCAGTTCTAGGTGACTTGTTTGAATGTGCCCAGCACATGTAATTCAGAGTTCTTATGCATAATTTGGGCCCCCCTCCTTCTTTAGACTTCTCCCATCTGAGATTGCTTCTTCACTTTCTGGTGCCTGTGGTCTCTCTGGGCTCCACCACTCAGATCATCAGGTGAGCAGGATGGAGGCATTTCTAACAGAAGGTTAGTTGCCCTGCATCACATTGTGACTGCAACTTGTACACAGGCCAAAGAAGCAGAAATGGAAAAACTCATCCTATTCCAATCTCTTCTCCCAGGCTTTGATATCCCTTCAAAATTTGCCTGTCTTTTTCACTCTCCAGAGACCTCAAGTAGCTTTTCTTTTTTCCTCCTGTGTACCCATGTTTATGGTCATCTTTTAGAGAACCATCTTTTTATAGGGCTTACTCCACCATAGAGAAATGTCTCTTCCCTCCAATTTGACTACATTATGTTTTTCATTTCTTTTTTTCAAGCGTTTACTAGCTCCTGTAGCAGGTTCTGGGAGCATTGAGTCACAAGACATTGGAGCTGAAATACAGACTTTGGAGTAGAAAGACTGGGTTAGTACAGTGACCCTCCACCTTAGTCACTCAATGACTGTGGGCAAGATATTTACTGTCTGTTTCTTTACATGCTAAGAAATAATTGGAGAGCAGAATGTGGAATGCTAAGCAGTGACTTTCACATTGGAGGTACTCAGTTTATGCTAGTTTCTCTCACTTTTGGTAGCTCCATCATCTAAAGGAGATTACAAATATAAGATAAATACAATGCAAAGTGAAATAACTTTTGACAGAGGGCTACACAGAGGAACAATGAAGGAGCATCTCTTACAGTAGGAAAAGAAATGGAGCAGCTTTCTGAAGCTGAGTTGTTATTTAAAAAATAATTTGTAGTTTTTTATGTTTACTGTATATTATCACTTGTTAAATATTGTGTGAATATTTTCTTTCAGTCCATCATCTGATTTTTGTCTTCATTTATGTTGATGTTTGTTGTATAGAAGTTTTACACTTTTGTGAGACCCAATCTTCCCTTTATCTTCTAGGTTTCATATTTTGTGAATGAAGTCTTCCCTACTCCCTAATTATAAAATGCTCTCTGATAGTTCTTATTATATGTTCATATTTTGTGCATTTCTACCAACTCCAAAGTCTATCTGAAGTTCATTTTCATGTAGACAGTGAGGTCTTGTGATGGGGACAGTCTGAAATTAATGCTTTCAAAATGGATGTCCAATAGTTTTCTAATATTGGAAAGAATATCTTTCCCTATTGATATGAAATGTCACTTTTATAATAAATAAAATCATATGTTTCTGGACTCTACCTTATATCATGATAGAGTCATCTATTCTTGTGCCAATACCATGGTTTCTGTTACTACAACATAGTTTGCTTTGACATCTGGTAGGGTAGACAGTCCTTGTTCTTTCTTTACTCTGTTTTTAATGTTCTTTGCCATTATTACATATTTTATCTTTTACATAAATTTTAGAATATCTTGTCATAGTTCATAAATGATCCAGTTGGAATTATGGTCCTAATTTCATTTTATTATGAATTAATTAACTGGAACAGAAATGACATATTTTTTTTTAATTTTTTTTTTTAACGTTTATTTATTTTTGGGAGAGAGAGAGACAGAGCATGAACGGGGGAGGGGCAGAGAGAGAGGGAGACACAGAATCGGAAACAGGCTCCAGGCTCTGAGCCATCAGCCCAGAGCCTGACGCAGGGCTCGAACTCACAGACCGCGAGATTGTGACCTGGCTGAAGTCGGACGCTTAACCGACTGCGCCACCCAGGCGCCCCCAGAAATGACATATTTATAACACTGAACTTTTCTACCCAGGACCATGGTATCTCTACATTGTTTAGGTGTTTTGAAGTGCCATAGTAGAGTTAACATTGTTTTTTATCTGAACTGTTCACCTTTGTTGCTAGATTTATTTATTCTTATACATCCTAAGTTTTCTTTTAAATTGCTTCCTCTAATTGGTATTGCCAATCTTGTTTTGGCAAGATCTTATTGATCTCAGGGAAACTGATTTGTTTGAATCATATAGGATTCTGTTATGCTGAATAATATGGTAGCATTCATTCTAAGTAGAAAAAAGTGCTAGATTTAGAATCGCAATTGGGATTGTGTCCCACTATTTATTATATATAAATCATTTAACACTTTTGTTGTTCTCAGTTCTTATGTGTAAAATGGGAATATTACTTTTAACTTCATACATAGTCATTATAAGTGTCCAGTGAGATGGAATTTGGGAATATCCTCTATATTGATGTAGGTGATCTGTAGAATTCTTACTTTTACTAAACCTTTGGATAAAAGGTGAAAGTCAACACCTTTTATGGATTTAAGAAGCTCTGGAAGATTCCTGGATATTGAAATATTCCTGCATGCTACAATATCCTTGAAAGTTAAAGAAAAATAAGTGATGAATCACGGGAATCTACCCCCTAAACCAAGAGCACACGGTATACACTGAATGTTAGCCACCTTGACAATAGATTATATTTAAAAAAAAAGAAAAAGAAAAAAATAAAAATTAAAAAAAGAAACTTAAAGAAAAATAAAACGTCAGAAAACTTTTTCTAAAGCCCATTAGAGCCACTGCATAGGTATATTTTGAGAGTTCCAGGTTGTAGAATATTTCTCATTTATTGGGCACCTTTTATGCATGAGTTACAGCACTAAGCACTTTACACATGTTATCTAAATCCACAAGGTAGATATTATTACCACCATCTTAAAAATTCTTTCCTTTCTCCTTTCAAACTTACTGAAAATTTGCAATAGTAAAAAGGATTTTTGTATAATTTTAACTCAGATTCTCTGAAAGTTAACATTGTATATTTATAATAAATATATTTATTATATTTGCCTTTTCTTTCTTCCACCTCCACATATTTAACCTATAATTTTTATTATTGTATTGCTATTTCTCAAACTTTAGAGAAAGAATAAATTGCAGGTGTAATGCCTTATTGCTCTTGAATACTTGAAGAACTCTCTCCTACAAAACCATTGGACAATTGTTAGAATCAAATAATATCAATATAACACTACTATTCAAATCCAGACCCCACTTAAATTTTGGTTCATTGTCTCAACAAAGTCTTTGTAAGCACATCCATTTTTTTTTTCTCTAGGATCTAGGATCACCTGCTGCATTTAGTTGTCATATCTTTTTAGTCTTCTTTAACCAGGAAGAGTTTCTCATTTTTTTTCTTTGTCATTCATGACCTTGATGTTTTTGAGCGGTACTGGCAAGTTACTTTGTAGCATGTTCTTCAGTTTGGGTTATCTGATGCTTTTCCATGTTTAGATAAATATTATACACTTTTTTCCTTTGGCAAGAATAGCACAATGATGCTGTGTTGTTCTTCTTCCTGTAAGGAAGTGGATGGTGTCTATTTGAACCACCACTTTTGATGTTGACTTTTATTAGTTGGTTAAGATGGTGTCTGCAAGATTTCTCTACATTAAAGTTCACTAATAAGTACTTTGTACTTATTCATTAATAAATAATTATATTAATAAGTAATTAATAAGTATTTGGTGGGCAGCTACCTTGAGACTATGTAAATATCCTGTTCCTCAACAAATTTCACCCACTAGTTTCAATATTCATTAATGATTTTTAGCTGAATTAGTCATTACTACCATAGCAGTTTAACTCCGTTATCTCTTCTACATTGTTCACAGTTATTCTACTGAAAGGTGGAGATTTCCATTCAACTCCATCTACTTCTTTATATTAGTATTGACTCTGGAATTATTCTTTATACATTCTGTAGCTAAAGTCTTTTATTTGATGCTCAAATTGTTCCATATTTGCTCAATGGAATCCCTTCAAGCTGGCTCTCATTTATTTTTAGAATTTTGGTTATATTGAGGCTGATTTTTGCCATCCTATTTTATTATTTTTTTAATTTACTATATTGTCTTTTTGCTTAATCTAATCTCCCTAATGATGAATTTCCTAATCCATTCTTAGCTGAATTCATCTGGCTGTTTGTCTCGTATATTATATTCTATTTCAACAACTGTGTTTTTCACATCTGTTGTCTTCCTTTTTAAATAAATTTAATAAAATTAATATTTAAATAAATATTTAAATAAATATGTAATAAAATTTTTAATAAATTTTTATTATTGCCTCATATTACTATTATCTTTCCTTATCTCCTTAATGATACATTTTCATGTTTATTTTAAATCATTGGCCCCTCCATTCTTGCTGGTTCTTTACCTGCTGCCTCTCTTTCATAGTGGTTGTATCCTTAGGTGACTTGTTATTTTGTGGTGTGAGATCACATTGCCCTAAAGGTAACCATTACTCTGGAAATGAGTATTAATTAAGGGCCAAGGCCAGGCCCTGGTTTCTGTCCACCTCAGCAAGTGTTAAGGAGGGGAGAAACCACAGCACTACTGCTGATCATTCTCATTTACTGTCACTCCGCCAGATAACTTCTCTTTTAACTCTTAGGAAAAAATAGCATGGTGAGGAGGTGATTGCTATAGCTTGTAATATTGCCAGTCCTGGGGATTTTGGAAGTGGAAGGGTAGGATCTGGGCAGTGGTATCCATTCTTTACAATTCTTCACCTTGTTAAGCCTTTTGAACTGCCTTGATTTTACCTAGCTGACTCCCATGGCTCTGGCTATCATTGTTGATTTGGGTGCTGAAAAGAATGGGACATGCTTTCCCCAAGGTTAACAAGCCTAAGACAAGAAGAGAATTAAAAAGATTTTCTTCAGTTTATCTCTTCACTGCTTTCCAGATCATTTCCGGCCCATGTCGCATTTACCCATTTCCTACATAACCTGGTCAAGACAGCCATTGTTCTCTCTAGGGTTTCTCATGTTTTCTTGATGATTCTGGGAATCCATATTTCACACTTATGCCTGTGGTTTTATCAGGTTTGACATTTGGCAGGGAGCCAGCAGCAGCCCCTGCTGGTTTGTACTCAGACAAAAACGTTGCAAAAATTGTTCTGTATAGTCAAATGGCTATAATTTCTATTTTATAACTTTTGGGTTTTTAGTGCAGATTGTACATGCAGTCTCCTAGTTTATCTTCAGGATTTTATTCTTTTAAAAAAATGGAAGTCATTCATGCGTCTGTAATTTATTTTTATGGATGGTGTAAGATTAGGATGGGGAGATTTCTATTTTTATTTTTTCAGAAGGATAGCCCACTATGTCATTATCACATAATAAATAATTCATCCTTTTACTTAAGAATTGACATACCATATTTGTCATACAATAAATTCTTTTACACGGTAGGTTTTATTTCTGGATTCTGTATTTCATTTCACTGATTTGTTTGGCTATTTCAGCACCAATACCATAATCAATGGATTAAAGCCATTAAACAAATGGCTTTGTTGTTAAGCTCTTGTTCACTAGCTGTTCTGCTGTCGTTACTCTCAGGATTCATTCTGTCACCGAGGATGAGACACCTATCCAGAGTCACCAGTGCTGGCTATGGCTCCCTATCTTAATTGGAAATACTTGTCGAATCACTTTTTGTGTATGCCAAAATATAAAAGGTAAAATTTGCTAGAAATCAGCATCCAGTGTAAGAGTAGTCTGGTTTGGTTGGCTTATTAGACAGGTAAATCATACTCTTTTCTATTTTCCTTTTTAAATACCATACTGTTTTTAAAGATCATCTTAAAAGGCGACATAATTGATGGTTGCTGCCAAAGGAAAGCAAATGGCATCTTAGGTAGTCTTAAGAGGTTTCCAGTTGGGGCGCCCGGGTGGCTCAGTCAGTTAAGCATCCAACTTCAGCTCAGGTCATGATCTCATGGTTTGTGAGTTCGAGCCCCCTTTGGGCTCTCTGCTGTCAGGGCAGGGCCCACTTTGGACCCTGTTCTCTCTCTCTCTCTCTCTCTCTCTCTCTCTCTCTCTCTCTGTTCCTGCCCCCTCCACCCATTCTTTCTCTCTTTCTCAAAAATAAATAAACATTGAAAGAAAAAGAATTTTCCAGTTGGATCTTTGTTCAATTTCTTCAGCAGATCATCCCAATAGGGAACAGCTTGGTGATGGTTTCAGATGTGGATTTCAGACTTGAGATCAGGTCTTCCTTTGGTTCATGGGAAAGAAGGTACATTATTCATCACCACCAATACTTTCGGTTGTATCCAAGAAAAGAATACAGGACTTTCCATGGGTTGTTAAATGTTAGCTTTCATCAGAGTTTCATTTGAATCCTTGTTGAATCCAGTATTTCAAAGACACTGCCTAAAATTTGAAAGCAAATTCTGTAGGGGAAAAATAGAAACCACTAAATAAGTTTTCTTTTTATGTGCATATTTATATCCATTGCATCTTTTTTTTCCCATCTGGCCCTGCCCCACCTGGTCCAAGAAATAGGTCTCTCTATGCATGACTTAGCTCAAAACAAAGTAGGACTGCAATTTTACCCCAGTGTATTAAAATGAAAATGCTGTGGTTTATGTCTTACTATGAAACCACATATCTATATGCATTGCATCTTCTCTACACTTTTCCCCACCACCAGCTGAGGAATTAGGTCTCTCTGTGTATGATTTAACCCAGAACAACTCTGGTGGTAAGATCTGTAATTTTGCATAAATGTATTAAAGGGGAAACCATGTGATTTATCTCTTTAAATATATAATGGACACTATGCAGCTGGGTCAGCATTCTGATATTTCTTGGAGGGAAATCATAGCAGTATTTGGGTTCATCAAGCATCATTGACAGTGATTGTTTCCACATGGCTTCCTGAGAATGTAAAGCTTAAGCAGGGCCACTGCTTACCTCATACATAAATAAGCCAAAAGCACCCTTTTTGCACTCATTGTAAATGTTTTCTCATTATATTCATTTAAGCAATTTGAGAACATTTATAACCAGCATCTTCCTGGACACATCACAGGATGACCATTGGAAATACCACTTTCTCCAAATATAAAAAGAAGGAAAAAACTTCTTCTCTTCTACCTACCAAATGTGGAATTTGAATTATTTTCAAAAGAAAAAAAATCTATACCCAAAGGTGATACTTTGCTTGTTTAATCAATAACTGTTCATTGAGAATTTCCTGACTCCCAAGTATGCTGCGTATTGTGAATATAACAATGTCCAGGGTGGAAAAAAGGTCCCAGATAATTAATTATGCAGAAAACCCTTTGATTATAATGATGGTAAATGCTTCCAGGGAAGTTTGTAAGGACAGTGTGTGGTGGGCAACAAGCTGAGGAAGAAATATGACTTCCCAGGGCTGATGGCACTCTGTAGTTGCTGACTCCTAGTAATATACAATAGAGTAAGAAGACCGTCTCTAGGATGCCTCTTTTTGCTACTGATGTACCAAAGGAAAAGAAAGGAAGTCTTGAGTAAGGAGAATGCAGCAGTTCATGGCTGTAAAAGGTCCCTGAGGCCTTTTTTGTCAGGACTGGAACACTTCATTTGGTGATCAGAACATTGTTCCTCCAAATGTGGTCCATGGGGCACCTGCAGCCACATCCCTGGGATGCTTGTTAAATGTCAAGATTTGTAGACCTACAGAGAAAGACAAATATCATACAACTTCACTAGTATGAGAACTTTAAAGACACAGAACAGATGAACACAAGGGAAGGGAAGCAAAAATAATATAAAAACAGGGAGGGGGACAAAACATAAGAGAATCTTAAATATGGAGAACAAACAGAGGGTTACCGGAGGGGTTCTGGGAGGGGGGATGGGCTAAATGGGTCAGGGACATTAAGGACTCTACTCCTGAAATCATTGTTGCACTATATGCTAACTAACTTGGATGTAAATTAAGAAAAAAAAAAGATTTGTAGATCTAGCCCACTGGAACCAAATGGAAGTATATCAGGAGTCAGCATTTTAATTAAACAAGGTTCCAGATTGTTTCCCACCCGCACTCCATAATTTGAGAGCTCTTATACCGATTTAGATTCTCATGTTTATTAAATCCTCAAATGACCTTTGTGTCTTTTCACTTTTGTTTCTGAATCAATTCTAGGATAACTTCCCTTGAAGTGTAAAGTAAAGCCATTGGTCAAACATTTGGAAATAGCAAGTAGCCAACCTAATTCCGCTTGAAATTGAAATATTCATAGCATAGAAAAGTGGAAAGAGAACTGAACTAGAAACCCAAACTTGTGTTTGACTTCTGGCTCTGTCACTCACTATATATGGTCATGGAAAGTAATTTCTCTTCTCCATTCTGTTTGCTTGTTCATAAAATGATCAGCGTTTTCCAAACTTTGGTCAATGGAGTATCACCTTAAAAACAGTATCACCTACACTATTAGGAATATTTTTCTCTTAGGTTAAGGTTTATTTTTTAAAAAGTTTTATACCATTACCATAAATGGAAAACCAATCATCACTTATTATAATTAGAAAGTCCTAACTATAAAACATGTAACAATTAAAAAATTTAAAAGTCTATTCCTGAAGCTCCAAAATAATTGTGCCCACTATTAATGGTATTGTCATGATCCTTTGGGAAACAGTTAATTAAATACTATTTAAGACCATTTTCTCTGGGTGCCTGGGTGGCTCAGTGGGTTAAGTGTCCAACTCTTGATTTTGGCTCTGGTCATAATCCCAGCATCCGACTCTTGATTTTGGCTCAGGTCACGATCTCACACTTTCATGGGTTCGAGCCCTGCATCAGGCTCTGCGCTGAACATGGAATCTGCTTAAGATTCTCTCTCTCTCTCCTTCTGCCCCTCTCCCTTGCTCACAAGCTCTCTCTCTCTCTCTTTCTCTTTCCTTCTCTCTCTCTCTCTCTCTCTCTCAAACTCAATAAATAAAAGACTTCTCTGTCTTATAAATCGAAGTGTTTATTGTAATATCATGCAAATGGTTATTTCATTATTTCTGGGAGAAAAAAAGTTCAAACTTATAAAGCAATTTCTGAAAAATCAACCATCAGTGATTATCAGGCAAAAATTCTATAATAAAAGCTAGGGAAAAAAATGATCCTTTTTCCTCAAAAGAAATGACATTTAATGTTACTCAAATATTTAATTAAATGCTTGCAACAAGCACATAGAATTTAAGCAAGAAATATCTTCCTTAATAACATCTTCTAACTCCATCTGCTTTTTTTTTCAAATAATTAAAACTAGAATGGAATTAGAAAAAAATATGACAGTTTTAACAGAAATGAAATTCCAAATCTGTTCACAGTATACTTATTGTACATTGTTTTTTCTCAGCTTTATTGAGATATAATTGACATATACTATTGTATAAATTTAAGATATACAGTATTTTGATTTGATGGATTTATGTATTGCAAGATGATTACTATCATAGTGTTAACTAACACTTTTATTATGTCACATAATTACCATATCTTTTTGTGGTAAGAATATTTAAGATAGGATCTCCCAGTAAATTGCAAGTACATCATACAATATTGTTATGTATAGTCATAGGATAGTCATGAGATCCCCAGAACTTATTCATCTTCTACCTGGAAGTTTGTACCCTTTGACCAATGTCTCCCCATTTCCCCCATCCTCTGGCCCCTGGTAACCACTTTCTATTTCTATGAATTTGGTCTTTTTAGATTCCACATATAAATGAGATCACACAGTATTTGTCTTTCTTTTCTGACTTATTTCAAGTCATGGCCCTCAAGATCCATTCATGCTATCACAAGTGGCAGGATTTCCTTCTTTCTCATGGCTACATAATATTGTGTTGTGCATATATATATATATATATATATATATACACACACACACACACATACATGTTTATACATACTATATAAATGCAACAGAATATTATACATTATAGCTTTTAAAACAATTTTTTAATGTTTATTTTTGAAAGAAAGAGAGTGTGAGTGGGGAAAGGGCAGAGAAAGAGGGAGACACAGAATCTGAAGCAGGCTCCAGGCTCTGAGCTGTCAGCACAGAGCCCAACACTGGGCTCAGACTCAGGAATGGTGAGATCATGACCTGAGCTGAAGTTGGATGCTCAACTGACTGAGCCACCCAGGTGCCCCATATACAGTATAGGTTAAAAAAAATTTTTTTAAGCTTATTTATTTATTTTGAGAGAGAAAGGCAGAGTGCCAGTAGGGGAGGGGCAGAGAGAGGGGAAGAATCTCTGAGTTGTCAGCTCAGAGCCTTACATGGGGCTCAAACCCATGAAACTGTGAGATCATGACATGAGCCAAAATCAAGAGTCAGACACTCAGCTGACTGAGCCACTCAGGCACCCCTGTATGATAGTTTTTATACATTATTATATATTATGATATATGTGGATATATATGATATATGTGGATCATCCTTATCTGTTCATCCATTCATGGACTCTTATGTTGTTTCCATACTTTGGCTATTGTAAATAGTGCTGCAATGACCATGGGAGTGCAGATGTCTTTGATATACTGTTTTTATTTTCTTTGCATAGATACCCAGAAGTGGAATTATTGAATCCTATGGTAGTTCTATTTTTAAATTTTGAGGAACCTTGACACTGTTTTCTATAGTGATGGTGCCAATTTACATTCCCACTTAAAAATAAAAGAATAGTTGTTTTCTTTTTAGGGGATACATATTACTTATGAAAATCTGTTGGGATTCTGACCCTTTGACTCAGGAAAATGTGCACACACATATCACACACACACACAAATACGCATGTACTTTTACATATAATTTCAGGGTGTTTATGAAATCCCTAAAGTCAAAACCCTGGACCTAGGAGCCCATGAAAGAGAGCAGAAGACCCCTTGCATTTATAATGACTGGCATATGATATCAGCAGGTCGATACTGAAAAACATGGGAAAAAAACCCATGAAAAACACTCAGTGCTACCTACTTGTATTACATTCAAGTTCTAGCTATCTCATGGTCCTTAGGTATTCTGTTCTATTTTTTTTCAGTCTTTTTTCTCTTTGCTTTTCATTTTTGGAAATTTCTATTTTCATATTGTCAAGCTCAGATAGTTTTTCCTCAGGTGTATCCACTCCACTTATAAGCCCATCAATGACATTCTTCATTTCTGTTACGGCTGTTTTTGATCTCTAGCATTTCTTTTTTATTCTTGCTTAGAATTTCCCCCTTCCTTCTTATATTATCCATTTGTTGTTGCATGCTATCTACTTTCCTATTAAAGATCTTAGCATGTTAATCATAGTTCTTTAGAATTCCTGGTCTGATAATTCCAACACACCTGCCATTTCTGACTCTAGTTCTGAGACTTGTTCAGTCTCTTCAAACTCTGTTTTTCTTTCTTTCTTTCTTTCTTTCTTTCTTTCTTTCTTTCTTTCTTTCTTTCTTTCTTTCTTTCTTCCTTTTAGTAAGTCTTGTAATTTTTTGTTGAAAGGTGAACATGATTTATGAGGTAAAAAGAACTGTGGTAAATTTGCCTTTAATAAGGTAGTGATAAAGTATAAGCAGGAGGTTAAGTGTTCTATAATCCCATGATTAGGTCTCAGTTGTTTGGTGAGCTTGTGCCCATGGACTGTGAACTTCACTGCTTCCCAATTTGTTCTCCTCTTTAGGTGGTCCAGGATGACTGAGAAGGTCTAGAGTAGTATATTTATATCTTCCAAGTAGGTTTAGGCTTTCACATAGTCCCAGCAGATTAAGCACTGGTAAAATAATTTATCTAGAAGGTGGTTCTTTTTCAGAAGAACAGAATACATTGGCACATTTCAGTACAGGTCACTTTCCTTCACCCTGTGGGGACAAGAGGAATTTATTTATTTTTTCTGGTGTTCACTATGTGGACCAGGCAGGGCTCCTGGAGGTAAAACTCACAAAAGTAACAGGTCATTCCTATGACTGGGTGTCCCTGGTGGTTTTATCTCTTAGGCTTGTCCATCTTGAGCCTTCAGCAGTTTGCCAGTTATAGTTCAGGTCTTCCTATCTTGGTACTGGTTCCTGTGGAAGTTTCTACTCTGGCAAGTTGTGATTCTCTGTATTTGTCTTCTGTCTGTACATTTTTCAGGGAAGTGGTTTCCTCTATGACATCACTTGTCTGATGGATCTAAAAAGAGGTGTTGAGTTTTCAGTTTATTTACCTTTTTTACTTGCTGTGAGGATGGAGCAAGGACTTCGAAGTTTCCAGTCCATGTTGGACTAGAAACTGGAAGTTCCCTGTCAGAGTATTTTAAATGGTGAACAGACTGATTCTGGTAGAGGCTGGGAAAGCTTTTGAGGCTAAAATTTGGTATGTACCTAGATAAAATGTGTTACACAGTAGAGGAGGGGAAAGCAATGAGGTCCTGCCTCACACAAAAAATTGAGACTTTTTTGGGTGACTGAGATCTTGAGGATGTGACCTGATTTCATCGAGGATGTGAAGAAGAGTACTCAAAGAAGCAACTACCATAGTTCCTCTCATTTATTCCACAAACATTTAGGCACTGGGGAGACACAAATGAAAATGTCTCTGCTTAAAGAGTTTACAATATATTGGACACTGTTGGTTGGCTACCTAGCTTCTAGACTCATGGCTCTTTATTTCTTCAAGGGCACCATGCTGCCTTCCATGTGAGAGTTCTTACTCTATTTGCTCTGAGAGGCATACTCTCCCTTACCCCTTCACCTAGACAAGTCTCACCTCTCTACTGTAGACACTGGTGGTTGCCCACACACCATTTAACCTTCATCTCCATTCCGAGGTTTTAGTTATTCACTCCTTCTCTACACAGCCATGTGCACCAGTGATAGAAACCACTTCTCCAGCCCAAGGGAAGGTCCATTGTCATGGATATACCATTTCCTTTTGCCAATAGTTAGTTTAGGAGAGTGTATTTGACCTAATTCTTATTGAGAAGGCATGAGGAGAAGCCTGTCAGAGGGGTTCTAGGAAAGGTTTCTATTCTTCCAAGAAAGACGTAAGAAAAGTCATGTCTGAACACAAGGCCTGGAACTTCCGTAGTCATTCCACCAGCTTTCCCAGTGGATGAAGCACACATATGAAGGAAGACAGAGCCAAGATAACTACACAGAGGTGGGACTAGAGGTATAAAATGTGAGAGGGCTTCTGGACTTCATGTTTTGTGAGATAAAAAATTTCCTTATTGCTGGATTTAGAGTTTCTGTTAATTGAGGCCAAACTACCATCATTGCATATCATTTTTCATCAAACAGCTCAAAAGCTGCTTCCTCAGTGAAGCCTTCCCTGAGTCACACTTTCTTCATATTAGTCCTGTCCTCTTATTTTATGCTCCTGTAGCTTCTTGGACTTCCCCCCTCTAGCATTTGCTATAATTCAAAATGATTTATTTCTGTGATTATTTGATCAATGCCTGATATTCCCACTAGACCATTGGCTCTAAGAGAGCCCTTATGTCCATCTTGCTCACCCCTGTCTTACCAGTGCACTGACTAATGTCTGGTACATAATCATGCTCATGAATATCACTAGAATGAGTGGGTAAATATACAAACCTGTATGTAAGCCTCAGTGGGAGCCAGGAGGAAAAGGGTGCTTAAGCAGGAAATCAGGAAAGATTTCACAAGGAAGGTGAAATTTAACCTGAAGTTTGAAGGAGGAGGAGGAATTTTCTAGACTTAAAAGGCAGTGGGAAAGAGTATTCCAGGCAGCTGTAGAGATAGAGAGGTATGCTCCAAGCCATTCAGTCCAACCAAATCACATTTTCATTGCAAGAGATTTCAGCTCAAATGTGTCCTCAAAATAATATTTATCATAAAGGGATATTTTTTTGCCTATAAAATATCTATTATTTCTTAGTTTAAATTCTTGAACAGTGAAATTACCCTCAGCGTCCATCAGTTTCTCCATAGAATTCCTTCTTTTGCATAAATTCCCTGTACCAATATTCTCTTGCTCACCTTTTAGTGGTTGGCTAGAGGGAGCAATAAGAGACCAGTGAAGATACTTTGTGACCTGTCATTCTAGTGATCTGTGAACTTATTCCGATTAACCAGCCAAGCAGCTAATATTCTCCAAGTCAAATCAGAGCAATGGAACAGAAAGTAAGAATCCCCACTGCCAAATACGGGTAAATTCCAATCCAAGTTACCTCAGATCTATTATGAGTTTGGGGGAAAGTCAAATCTTTAGACTATTATATCCAGGAAACCCAATCATCCTTAGTCGGCACCAGCTGCCGTAGCCCATAATATGTCATGTCCTATATAACACTTCAGAAATTGTTGCAACCGCATCCAATCCTTCTGTCCTTCCTTTCCAGGGCAGAAATGATTTTTGACAGAGAAGGAAACATCTAGGCCATGGGGTGCTGCCTTGGAATGCTGTCTTCTAGCAACAAAATATGATATGTAAGAGGTCTAGCTGAGTTTGAATATAAGCCACTGCAGATTCTTTATGTTTGGAGTGTAACTGATTCCACAAACTAGGCCAGTATCATTAGCTTATCATTCTACCATGAGGCTTGTGACCTTGGTCACAATCGCTAAATGTCTCCGGGAAAACAAGTGATGATTTCATCCACCATCTATATACTTTCCAAGTGGAGCGCTCCAATCCCAGGGTCTATCCTGAGCTGTGTGTGTATATATACATTCAGCTGCCAAGTGGACTAACTCAGGAGCAATTCAAATTCAGTCCGTTCAAAACTGGATTTGTTTTCTTGCCCACAAGCTTGCTTCTGCTGTTGTGGTTTTTCTCTCCTTGTACTTGGAATCACTGTTAATGTATCTCTCCCAAGTAGCAACCCAGGAGACATCCTAGACATCTCCCTCCTTGATGCATCCCACGGCACATAAAGTTCCTCAGTCTTCTAGATTGGCTTCTTAATATCTCTCCTCTCCTTGTCCCTCTTCCAAGAATTCTCATTCAATCCTTTCTAATTTCTCATCCGGCTTCTTGCAGTAAGTAGATTTACAACCTCATAAGTGGATTTATGGCCTCTAGTCTTGCTCATTTACAATTCCCCCCACAATGTAGCCAAATGGATCTTTAACTAATCAATATTTGATAAAGGCACTTTATTGCTTAAAAACCTTTAAATGGCTCCTCACTGGTTTCAAGATAAAATATCAGATCTTGGGGCACCTGGGTGGTGCAGTCGGTTAAGCGTCCGACTTCAGCCAGGTCACGATCTCGCGGTCCGTGAGTTCGAGCCCCGCGTCAGGCTCTGGGCTAATGGCTCAGAGCCTGGAGCCTGTTTCCGATTCTGTGTCTCCCTCTCTCTCTGCCCCACCCCCGTTCATGCTCTGTCTCTCTCTGTCCCAAAAATAAATAAATGTTGAAAAAAAAAATTTAAAAAAAAATATCAGATCTTTATTGCAACATACATTTCAGCATTTCATGACTTGGTCCTGTCCCTGCATCCAGCTTCATATATCTCTTCTTACCCTAACCTATGCTCTTCTTCTACAGCCTCTGTTATTTTAACTAATAATAGTTACCATCTGTTGAATACTTACTTTCAGTTAGAAACTATGCTAAATGCTTTACATCAGTATTTCTCAGACTTCTCTGATGAGGCATATCACCCCGGATCCTTGATAAAACTAACAGTTCCTGGGCCTTATCCAAGACCCGCTGAATTATGATATTTAAGGAATGAGTCTAGGAAGTTATATTAAAACACACACACACATTCACAGAACTAGAACAAACGACTCTAAAATTTGTATGGAATCACTAAAGGCCAAAGGGCCAAAGCAACCTTGAAAAAGAAAAACAAAGCTGGAGGCATCGTAATTCCAGAATGCAAGTTATATTCCAAGGCTGTCGTGATCAAGACAGTATGGTACTGGCACAAAAATAGACACATAGATCAATGGAACAGAATAGAAGACCCAGAAATAATCCCACAACTATATGGTCAATTAATCTTTGACAAAGCAGGAAAGACTATGCAATGGGAAAAAGACAGTCTCTTCAACAATGGTGTTGGAAAAACTGGATAGCAACATGCAAAAGAAATAAACTGGATAATTTTTTACACCATACACAAAAATAAATTAAAAATAAATTAAAGGGCTAAATGTGATACCTGAAATCATAAAAATCCTAACAGAAGACATAGATAGTAACTCCTTTGACATCAGCCATAGCAACTTCTTTCTAGATATGTTCCCTGAGGCAAAAGAAACAAAAGCAAAAATAAACTATTGGGACTACACCAAAATAAAAAGCTTTTTCATAGAGAAGGAAACAATTAGCAAAACTAAAAGGCAACCTACTGGATGGGAAAAAGTATTTACAAATGACATATCTAATAAAGGGCTAGTATTCAAAATATATGAATAACTCAAAACTCAACACCCAAAAGCCAAATAATGCAATTTTTAAAAAAAGGCAAAAGACACGAACAGACATTTCTCCAAAGAAGACATACAGATGGCTAACAGACACATGAAAAGATGCTCAACATCACTTACCATCAGGGAAATGCAAATCAAAACCTCAATGAGATATCACCTCACATCTGCCACAATGGCTAAAATCAAAAACACAAGAAATAGCAGGTGTCAGCAAGGTTGTGGAGGAAAAGGAACCCTCGTGCACTGTTGGTGGGAATGTAAACTAATACAGCCACTGCGGAAAACAGTATGGAGGGTCCTCAAAAAGTTAAAAATAGAACCACTCTATGATCCACCAATCGCACTATTGGGTATTTACCTAAATAATACAAGAATACTAATTCAGAGGGATATGTGCACCTCTATGTTTATAATGGCATTATTTACAATAGCCAAGGTATGGAAGCAGCCTAAGTATACATAGTATAAGTATACAAAGAAGATGTGATATATATATATATACATATGTACATATATATGTGTATATATATGTGTATATATATGTATATATGTACATATATGTGTATATATATGTATATATGTATATATGTGTGTGTATATATATATGTACATATATATATATTCAGCCATAAAAAAGAGTGAAATCTTGCCAGCTGCAATGACATGGATAGAGCTAGAGAGTATAATGCTAAGCAAAATACATCAGTCAGAGAAAGACAAACACCATATCATTTCATTCATATGTGGAATTTAAGAAACAAAACAAATGATCAAAGGAAAAAAGAGAGAGACACAAATCAAGAAACAGACCCTTAACCATAGAGAACAAACTATACCATAGGGGAAGTGGGCAGGCGGATGGGTTGAATAGGTGATGGGGATTAAAGAGGGTACTTGTTGAGATGAGCAGCGAGTGATGTATTGAAGTGCTGAATCACTGTATTGTACACCTGAAACTAATATAACTAATATGTTAACTGAAATTACAATAAAAACTTAAAAAGCCAGAAAAGATGTGGTAAACACACACACACACACACACACACACACACACACACACACACAAACACACACACACACCATGCTGACTTATCATTTGAGAAGTTTGGGAAAATACTTTACATGAATTTTCATTTAATCCTCATAAAAAGTTAATGGGACAAGAACCGTTACTAGTGTCATTTGTAGATAGAAAAACTAGGGTTTAAGGGAAGATATTATTTGTTCACATACACATAGTTAACTGATTGTCATCATTATAGTTTGAATTTAGGCATCCAATCCCAGAATTTACACCACTGCTATTCCATGATTTTTCACTTTTAGTCAATACATGAGCTCTGTTCACTCTCAGTTCTTTGTGCCTCTTCTGCCCTTTGACTTGGAGAGTTATGCTCCCTTTTTTGCCTGAAAAACTATGATTAATACCCATTTAACTCAGACTGAAGCTTTGATTAATCAACCCAGTCTGGCTCTGTTGCCTTCCTATGAACCATTCTGTTAATATAGCACTTCATCATCTATATCCTTATCTGTTTCCCTACCAGACTATAAACAGTCACATCTCAAGTCCTTCTGTGTCCTAACTCTAGCAGAGTCCATGATATATAGCAGGTATGTGATAAATATCAGCTGAATGAATTAAAGTATAATAAGTCATGTTAGGTGCTCCTGGGTGGCTCAGTAGGTTAAACGTCTGACTCTTGATTTCTGCTCAGGTCATGATCTCACAGTTCGTGAGATAAAGCCCTGCGTCTGGTTCTGCACTGACAGCATGGAGTCTGTTTGGGATTCTCTCTCTCCCTTCTCTCTTTCTCTCTCAAAATAATAAACAAGCAAGCAAACAAACAAACATTAAAAAAAAATCACATTAGCCTGGCAGTACCTGGGGTTTAGGTGCTGTAAATGAATGAAGCCAGGGTCACTCTAGAAAATTATTTTTAGAATAATTTAGAATTATTCATAGAATCAGGCCATGGCTCTATTGAGCTCGACTGTTTTCATTCTAGGAGTGTCTTAAGAGAGATGGGATTGAAAACCCAACCCATTTCTTTTGAAGTTCAAAGACATTAATCATATGTGATATATTACTGTAGCCCTGATCAAGACCACATGATAGGAAAAGACAATGAAGGCCCCAGAAAAAGACAGTGTTGTCAGGGAAAGCGGAGTCTAGGCTGTTGATGTGGACTCAAAACCAGAGTTTGGAGAACCAGTGGGGAGTTGTGACAAGGGCTCACAGCACCTGTGATCTAGCCTCCCAGTGCTGTGGACACCCTGTGAGTGTGAAGTAGAAGGAACACATGGATGGAAGTAGTACTTTCACTTGTTCTTTTTTTTTTTCTAATGTTTATTCATTTTGGAGAGACGGGGGGGGTGGGGAGAGTATGTGCATGTGAGTGGAGGAGGGGCAGAGAGAGAGAGAGAGAGGGAGACGGAGGATCTGAAGCAGGCTCTCACTGACAGCAATGAGCCCGATGTGGGGCTCAAACTCATGAACTGTGAGATCATGACCTGATCTGAAGTCCAATGCTCAACCAACTGAGCTACCCAGGTATCCTCTTTCACTTGGTCTTAATGCAACAGGTGGAGTTCTATGGTGTTGACAGTCATTAACACTTTCCAAATAGGAAGCCTGGTTAGGTCCCCAACAATATAGACTAAAAATCTATGTATTGATTTCAGCAAATGGTAATGCTGAGGCTCCCCTTTCAGCAGCGGTAGGGAAAGGACTGGTCTCAACATAAGTGGCATTTCCATGGCTAGCCATGACGTCTGTGTTCCACTACTGGGGACAAGGAGTGACCATACAGGAAGGCAAGACCAGCAGGGGAAGCTGTCCCGAGATTAGCAGACACTGTATCTGTGTATGAGTGTTGCATGCACTTTAGTTAGACCTTTCCTAGTTATTAGTTGAAGGCAAGGAATGAGAACTGATTCACAGACAGGTGTAAGATATACTGGCAATCCTTAAGAGTGCTGACTCAGGGCAAGAGAAACATAGGCAGACTAGATTTCCCCTTCATTTGACATGTTTGGGTTTGGTGTCATAATTTAGTTGTTAAAGAAAATGTTTGGATCAGAGGTTGTTGAGGTCTGAAAACCTGGATAACAGAAATCTATAATAAAAGTGAATAAAACAGATCTTCAAAAATATGAAGCCTTACCCCAATCATGCTAAGGACAGTCACATGCAGTCATGAAAATTGAGACTGTACAGAAAACAGAGAAGGAACATGTTTTATTTGAGACAAATTTTATTTGAAACACAAGCTTTATTTGAAACAAAAGCTTTATTTAAAAAGGGATTTATTTGAAAAAGTTTTATTTGATACAAAACTATTTGTAGGCATTCTGGAGCCTCTCATATACAGGCAAAAGAAATTAGATCACATATGCAATAGAGCAGAAGAAATGCTTTATTTGGAAAGGAAGAAACACTGCTAAAACATCTAAAATGTTAGCATTGTATATGATTATGAGAAAAGGAAAACCCTTCTGATAAAGAGGGCATGTTCATGAAAGAAATTAATATGTAAATGACATAGATCATAGTCTGTGAAGACAACCTTGCCGTATCTTACAAAATACACTCATTGGAATCTTACTGAAATTGTAGACAGGAGATTCAGTTTGTGTCCTGGATACACTGCCTTAAGATACGAAGCCTTGACATTACTACATCCCAGTCAGCATAAGCTCCTTCCAGATGGCGGGATATCTCAGTTCCTGCTTCATAGCTACGTCGGCCATGAAGTAAGCGCCAGTTATCAAAAGTAATCACATCACCTAGACAAAACATTTTTTAAATATGAATAATCATGTGTTTCAATGATTTGCAGAGCTAGAAAATATAAAATGCAAAATAACATGGATATTTTGTTCACATCAAGAAATAGTATGTTTCTTTTTTTTCTGTTGTTTTTGATGTTTGTTTTATTTGTTTCAAGTTTTTATTTAAATAAAAATGAAAAAGTTAACATATATCATAATACTGGTTTCAGGAATAGAATTTAGTGATTCATCACTTCCATATAATACCTGGTGCTCATCACAAGTGCCCTCCTTAATCTTCATCACCTACTTAACCTGGCGACCCACCCACCTCCCCTCCAGCAACACTCATTTTGTTCTCTCTAGTTGAGAGTCTGCTTCTCTCTTTCCCCCTATGTTCTTCTGTTTTGTTTCTTCAATTCCACATACAAGTGAAATCATATGGTATTTGTCTTTCTCTGACTGAAAATTGTACATTCATTTTTTCACCCAATCAGATCATTGAATGCAAACTGCTTTAGACCTTTTGACATTTATAGTCCAGGCTTCTGTAGACACTTTTATAATTTTTACCTAAAATATTATCTTTAAAAAATGTTTATTTATTTTGAGAGAGAGAGAGTGCACATGCACATGCACACATGAGCGGGGGAGGGGCAGAGACAAAGAATCCCAAGCAGGTTCTGCACCGTCAGCACAGAGCCAGATGAGGGGCTCCATCAATCCCACGACCCTGAGATCATGAACCTGAGCCCAAATCAAGAGTCAGACACTCAACTGACTGAGCCACACAGATGCCCCTAAAATAATTATCTTTGTGTAAAACTTTGAATTGCTCTTTGTGGTTGTTATTTAGCTCTTACTTAGAAATATTTCTTTCCAAACCAATTTCACAATAAATTTCATATATTGGGAAAAAAAAGAAATATTTCTTTCCAGTTTAACAGCTTCAGATAATTATAAGGATAGTGACTTGGTCTGTCTTCTGTGTTCCTAGTATTTTGTGTACATTATTTCTGAGCCTCATAAAAATACTGAAAAGGGTGTTAGTTCCTTCTTTTCATTTGAGAAAACTGAGGCTCCAGGAAGTTGAGGGATTTGCCTAAAACTACACAGCCATTAAATGGTAGAGCTTCAATTCCAACTTCTATTTTTTGGTATTTTTCTCTCATGATATTTCCATTTTATATGTTAGTGCTCTTAAAATCAACCTGTTGTGACTGCCTATCAGTGGATTTATAGAGGTTTCCAATATTACTTTATTATGCCAAAGATCAATTAAAAAGCTAATTATGATTAGAATCTTCCCCTCAGCCAAATCAACAGCAGAGAGACATTCTGTTTTTTATGATAGATATCAAAAGCCTCAAGTTTGAGATCACTTCACTGAGTCAAGGTGGTCCAGAACAAACACCATGCTCTCTATTCCTTTATTTCAAGTAGCCGGACTACTTCAAAAAAATTGTTTTAAAGTTTATTTATTTTTGAGAGACAGAGAGAGACAGATCATGAGCAGGGGAGGGGCAGAGAGAGAGGGAGACACAGAATCCGAAGCAGGCTCCAGGCTCTGAGGTGTCAGCACAGAGCTCTAACCCAGGAGCCGTGAGATCCTGACCTGAGCCGAAGTCAGATGCTTAACTGACCGAGCCACCCAGGTGTCCGTGGCTGGACTACTTCAAGTACACTTCATTTCAGGTAGCACTATCTCTGCCAGAGCAAATAAGCTAAATGAGTAAACATTAATCCTCTACTTTAGAGAGAATCATAGGGATAATTTCATTTGTTTTCCAGGATAGAAGAATTAAGACTCAGTTTGTATTGACGGGCTATCAGGATAGAAAACCTAAGTCATCAGTCTTGACATCAGAAGTGAGATTTCATTTGGTTTATAGCTTCTCTCTCATGTATTTATTCTTTAGGTTGGAGGTTATTAAATTTTGGTGTGATTAAAGATTACCTATGAGTCTGCTAGAAATGAATATTTTTAGGGGCGCCTGGGTGGCTCAGGCAGTTGAATGTCTGACTTCGGCCTAGGTCATGGTCTCGTGCTTCGTGAGTTTGAGCCCCACATCCAGCTTGCTGCTGTCAGCCTGTCAGTGCAAAGCCGGCTTGGGATCCTCTGTCCCCCTCTCTCTGCCCCTCCCCCGCTTGCACTCTCCCAAAAATACATAAATATTTTGAAAAAGAAAAGAATATTTTTTAGTCTGAAGAGGCAATAGAGCAGTGGTTGGGGCCAGGAGTCTGCTATTTAACCCAGCTGGCTTCTCGCAAAGATTGTTATAAGTGTTCCACATGCCATATATGAGAGAAACTGCTCTAGATCTTGCTCTAAATGGTTAAGGTTGAAGAAAATCCCTGTGTTGAGTTTGAGAAAATGTGTTCACTGACCTGGATTCATCTTGAAAGTAACCTTGTATTCTTTACAGTTCATGAGGTCAACAAACTCCTTCAGAGCAGCATAAAAAGGCTGAACTCTTTCAACAGGTACATCAAATACAGTGTCTCTGGTTGCATTATTGAAGTTGATGCGGATCACTTGGTCTTTATCATCTAATCTATTTTTTAAAGAGAAAAAAGTTAAAATATATAAGCCATGAAGTATTTATTTACATTTCTGAGGGTCAATTTGTCTTGGGAGATGTGTCTGAAATACAGTATTAATGAATCCAGAAACATGTACAGAAGGTATTGAGGTTATCTGTGGTACAGTATAGTCCTTTGCTGTTTATCCATTCATTTAAGTTTTTTCTTTTAATTTTAAATCCAGTATAGTTATACAGTGTTCTATTAATTTCAGGTGTATGATATAGTGATTCAACACTTCTGTACATAGTGCTCATCAAGATACGTGTACTCTTTTTTTTTTTTAAGTTTACTTATTCACTCTGAGAGAGAGAGAGGGAGAGAAAGAGAGAGGGAGAGGGTGCACAAACAGGGGAGGGTCAGAGAGAGAGGGAGAGAGAATCCCATGCAGGCTCCGCACGTTAGTACAAAGCCCAATGTGGGACTTGAACTCATGAACTGTGAGATCATGACCCGATACAAAGTCAGATGCTTAACCAACTGAGCCATGCAGGTGCCTCAAAATATGTACGCTCTTAAACCCCCTCACTTATTTCACCCCTCCTCTGGTAATAGCAATTTGTTCTTTATAGCCAAGAGTCTGTTTCTTGGTTTGTCTTTCTTTTTTTTCCCTTTGTTTTGTTTCTTAAATTCTACATAGGAGTGAAATCAGATAGTATTTGTCTTTCTCTGACTTATTTTGCTTAGCATTGTGCTCTCTCTAGCTCTATCTATGTTGCAAATGGCAAGATAGCATTCTTTTTTATGGCTGAGAAATACTCCATTATATATACACACATATATCACCTCTTTATCACACCTGGGCTGCTTCCATATTTTGGCTATTTTAAGTAATGCTGCAATAAACACTGGGATGCAGTGTATTAATGTTTTTGTATTTCTTTGGGTAAATATTCAGTAGTGGAATTACTGGATCATATGTTAGTTCTATTTTTAATTTTTTGAGGAAGCTTCACGGTGTTTTCCACAGTGGCTGCACCAGTTTGCATTCCCACCAACAGTGCATGAAGGTTCCCTTTTCTCCACATCCTCACCAACACTTATTGTATCTTATGCTTTTGATTTTAGCCATTCTGACAGGTGTGATGTAACATCTCACTGTGGTTCTGGTTTGCATTTCCCTGAATATTAGTGATGTTGAGCATCTGTTTATTTTGGAGATCCATTTAGCAGGTGTTTTTTGAAATCTTACTACATAAGTGCCTGAATGTTTCAAATTAATTTAAAATAAATGTTACTGAAAGATTTCAATTAAAAAGTTGTTTTTTTTTATGTTTAGGAAAATGAATTCATTCTTCATTCTTTAAAATAGTAGCTTTTATGTATTAGAATATTTTTATGTTACAAGTTCATGGGTCAACCACTTTAAGGTTTTTAAGTATGATTTTATTGAAGCATGACTGGGAAGAAAAATCTATTTTCTAAAAGTTTGAAATGCACTGTTCTAATTCCATCCTTAGTTTATTTTTTTTATTTTTTTAGTTTTTTTTTAAATTTTTTTAATGTGTATTTATTTTTGAGACAGAGAGAGACAGAGCATGAACAGGGGAGGGGCAGAGAGAGGGAGACACAGAATCTGAAACAGGCTCCAGGCTCTGAGCTGTCAGCACAGAGCCTGATGCGGGGCTCGAACTCATGGACTGTGAGATCATGACCTGAGCCGAAGTCGGACGCTTAACCGACCAAGCCACGCAGGCGCCCCTCCATCCTTAGTTTATAGATAGGGAAACTAAGACACAGTGAAAAGAAGAATCTAGCCTAAGATGTGTTCTTTATATCTCTCTATACACTATTTATTTTAGTATATAGGCTTCTAGAAGACCAATACTCTAACTCATTTAGTGTTGTATTCTCAGCGAGCCTGGACATAATAGGCAGTTAATAAATACTCACTGCATATGCTACTCTCTATATTTTTTAAGTGTCTTGGGACAGTACCAAGGTCTTTTTAGTATTTTGGAGATAGTATATTGTGATCACTCTATCCTTCCTTAGAATATGAATCATGATCATGACAATGTAAGATAATACTACTTTTGATATAAGAATCGATACCATTATTTCTGCATTTAAGCTATTCTGGTTAGAATTGGCACAACATGAGCATTGTCTAGACACAGAAGCAAAAGGAAGAGATTTTTTTTTTAAGTTTTTTGGGAAGGTGAACTTTCAGCTAGTCCTAAAGCATTGACCAACTCTCTCATTTGTTTATATAGAAATAGGAAGGATGGATGAAAACTGAAGGTGGGCAAGGAAGGTGGCCAAGTATGGAGGGGTGTTCCTGGGCCAGCCCGGGAGGTGGTACTATGAGCCTATATGTAACTGGGACCCAGACCTGATGGGTCAAACCAAACAGACTAGCATGTGTGCCAGAGCTTGGTGACACTGCTTTGGGGTCTAGATCACACTTAGCTGACCAATCACACAGAGTGAACTGTTAACAACAAATCAGGGTACAGGAGGAAAATGTGACTGCCTATAGTATCCAAATTGTAGCTCTCTGGGTCCCTGTGCTTTGTGACTCAGATTAATATTTAATCCTTTTAGCCAAAGGCAATTGTAATGGTAAACTCTAAGAATGGGTCATTAGCTGCAACTCTTTGCTTTTTGATAGTGATAGAAAATTACCTATTGGACCCACACTGGGGAAAAAAGTGAAAGAAAGGAATTGGTTTTCAGTAAGGCTCTTGGGCTCTTAAAATGAGAATTTACATATACTGATTAAAAAACAGGAGTGCTGGGTGGGTCAGTCAGTTGGGCATCCTACTACAGCTCAGGTCATGATCTCACAGTTCAGTTCATGAGATCGAGCCCCACGTTGGGCTGTGTGCTGACAGCTCAGAGCCTGGAGCCTGCTTCGGATTCTGTGTCTCCCTCCCTCTCTGCCCCTCCGCCGCTAACGTGCTCTGTCTGTCTCTCAAAAATGAATAAACATTAAAAAACTTTTTTTTAAATAAATAAAAAAAAAAAAACCAAATATGACTGAATAGGCAAGGAGAGACCTTCTTCCTTCCCCCATCCTCTCCACACAGGTAAAGAATATTCTGTGGCTTGCAGGTTGCAGCTTTATGAACAGAGAATCAAGGAAAAGGTCCATCAGCAGAAGACTGTAGACCTCCAGGTTTGAGTGGCACAAAGGGCAGTTCTTGACCTTTCAATTTCCCTGTTCGAGTTTACATTGCGGGTTTCAGACCCTTTCAAAGTTTCTGAGAACATTTTGTCTTTTATTCCTGTCTTTGAGAATTGCCCCTGATCCTCTTTCCCTCCTCTCTCCCAGTTTTATTCTTGGTACATACAATGATAACACCCTTTGTGCCATCCTCTGTGTCACTGACAAGGATGTCACAACTTTGAACCTTCTTGGACGTCTTCCACCCAAGCCAGTCTGGTGATCTGTTTCTTTTTCACTAACACTGTAATTCCTTGATGGAAATGGTTGTGCTAGCAATGAGCTCTCCCTTTTAGAGTCCATGTGTGTATCCTCACCTATCAGTGAAAGGAATTTTGTGACTCATTAATTTAAGAAAAATCAGAACTGTATGCCCATGGACCATTGTATTACACTTTCATTTCTTTATTTCACATATATAGATAATAATAATCAATATTGTCTCTTTCTCTCTGTCTCTTTTCATTTGCCTGGTGTTTACTCTGTCTAAAAAAAGACACAAATTCATTATTTAGCATTTTTAGCAATGACATGAGGGGAAACAGAAAGCAAACTTAATTATGAGTCTAGAGAAGACATTATTCTAACGATTGAACAATGTTAGAGGAGATGATTGGTTGACATCTTGAAGATCAACCTAAAATGTCACAGTAAGCAGGAAATTCTGCATGCCACCACAGAATGAAAGGGAGGTCCCAATTCAGGGTTACATGCTGAGGAAGTGTAAAAGGCCCCCATTGATGAGGAGTAACTGGCTATAGACTAGCGATATGTAAAAGGTAAACATTTAAACGTAAACCAGCATCATGGCGACTACAGATCAGCAAAAGCAAAATGTCATCAGTGATGCCAATAAAAGAGCCCAGTGAAAGGACTCAGAGAATCATCTCCCGCACTCAGAGGTGGTGCCATGAATACTCTTCATTAGTTACAATAGTCAGTCTCATTGAGAGATGTGATATTTGATGGGATTTTTTGAATTTGTTGTGGGTAAGTCATTGTGGTATTGCCCACCACATCACATTTTATTAGGATCTGCAAGAACAATTTATTTCTCACTTAGAACTATGTTGAATCTTGGGAATTGTTTATGTTCCCTCCTTACTTTGGTCTATAGAAACTCACAGCTGAAACTGAAATCTATCATGAGTAGATGTGTTGGACTTTCTAGAATTTTGGCTAGCTAAAATTTATTCTGCCCTTTTCAGAGCCAGGCACTGCGATAAAGCAGTCTATCCATTGTCTCTATAATTCCCACTTCGATTATGTGTGGTAGGCATTAAAATTACTCCCTTTTTACCAGAAAAGAGACAGCTTAGCAAGTCTAAGTCACTAGAGCATGATCACCACACTAACAAGCCAAGGAGTGGGAATGGTGTTCATGAGACTGAATTTGTAATCACTAGGATGCACTGGTGTAGCTTAATCTGATCCTTATGATTTTTTTCCTAGTTTATTTGTTTATTTGTTATTATACTGCCTTGCACCTAACTCTGCCAGCAGCCTCCGAGATCTTTTTGTACTAGATAGAACATATACATCTCGAAAGAGTTAAAAATTTAACCGTGAGGAAAATTAAATTAATCCAAACACTCCATAGACAAAGTTCCTCAATTAATTGAAAACCCTATTTGTTTCACCTCCTGTTGTTAAAAATACATTTTTAAGTGGATTAATGTTATTCACTTGATATTCCCAAGGGATATCCCCAAGACCTTGAAAATGACCAAATTCTGGAATTTTACTATAAAAAACAACAAAGCCAAATTGCGATTCAGATGACATACACTCAACTAATGTCACTTACTTACTAAGGGTTATTTGTTCTTTTGTTTGTTTTGCCTCCATTCTCTAGCCTGCAATTATATTCACAACAAAACTGAAATCTGTTATGGGTTTTTAAGGCAATTTTTGAATAGTTAAAACCGACCTGTTAAAACTAAGACTCCAACAGTCATTTCTTCTCTTTCCCACTGTGATGACCAGACCACTCAGAGAACGTTATTCTGAACTACAATTTATTTTTGATGGCTGTCTTTCTCTGAAACCCTTCATCCAATCTGTCAGGAAAATATGCTGTTTCAACCTGCAAAATACATCCATAAGCAGACACTTCTCCACACTGCCACTACCACCATATGGTCACTCATGTTCAAGTTACCCTCACCTCCAGCCTGCTGTCCTGCAGCAGCTTCCTGACTGGTCTTCCTGTTCCTGCCTTTGCCCTTCTCCACTGTATTCAGCACAGCAGCCAGGGTGATCCATTCAAAATATACATAAATTTATCTAAGTATAAGTGTCTCTCTTCTGGTCAAAATCTTGCAGCAGCTCCCTATTTCACTAAGAGGGAAAGGCAATATGTTTTTAAACAATGGATAACAAGGCTCTACATGAGCTTAGCTCCCATCTGACCTCCTCTCTTAACATTGCTCCATGCGGGCCTCCTTGCTGTCCCTTGAACACATCAGATGTGTTCTTAAGGTCTTTAGGACATTTGCTCTAGCTGTTTCTGGAAACTGCTCCTCTTCTGAGCAAACTCCTTTACTCCTCTAAGTTTTTGCTCAACTATCACCTACTCAGTAAAGCTTTTCCTCACCACATTTATGCAAGTTCCATCATCCCTAAGTCTTTGGTTCTGCAGATTCCCCTTATTCTACCCTACTACACCTGTTTTCTTAAGTACTTAAAAAATGTTTTAATGATCATTGCAATTCACTCGTTTGTTTTCAAATCTCTAATTTTCTCTTCCCCCATTAGACTTGAAACTACATGAGGGCAGGAATCTTTGTTTTGTCCACGGATGTATCCCAACTACCAAGAAGAGTGGCTGCCTTTAATAAAAACTTGTTGGATGAATAAATGAAGGTCACATGTTTATACAAGAGAGATGAGTTAGGATATTGGTGATTTGATTATTCAGTGACTTAATTGTCATATTATTTGTCTGTTTCTCCTAAAAGAACACAGACTCAACTCTAAAATTGGAAACACCCCCAAATTCATGAACTGAGATTTGATTAAATAAATCCTATCTTAGAAACACAAGGTAAGACAATTCTTAAATAAAAGGATAAATTTGTGGCCTTTGTAAGTAAATCCTTGGAAAAATTATGAGGAAATAATGTTAAATGAAAAAATAACAAAATCTTCTATATAGGGAAATATGATTTTGGTTGGCATTGATTTAGGAAGACATTGCTGGTTTTTTTTAATCAGCTCGTGAGGTTCAGGTGAGACTGACTCTGCTCCAGAGATGAACACGTAATCCAGAATGGCCAGTTGGAATTTTCTGATTTCCTGGCCATGGTGATTGCTTCAAGGATGGACTTAATTACAAATTGGGCAGTGGGTTGTAGTTTTGTTACAGCTATTGGGAAATGAGGACTTTCTGTGTGTGTGATTACCAGCTCTAAAAACAATGAAAATGTAGGGCTTCTATTGACATCTTTGAAAATTAGGCCAACACAGAGGACGGCAAAGCTATAAGATGAAGAAAAAAGAGATCAATATCAGATGATGTTGTTTAACATCAGATGATGTTGGATCTACCTAATTTGAGTTATATTCTCTCCCTTCTGGCTGAAAGGATTTTGACTAGTACAATCCTAACTGATTATAATTCTGTAGAACCTGTATTTAAAATAAAAAAATCAAGTGTAGGGGCGCCTGTGTGGCTCAGTCAGTTAAGCATCTGACTTGGTTTCAGCTCAGGTCATGGTCTCGCATTTCATGCATTTGAGCCCCGCATCAGACTCTGTGCTGACAGTGCAGAGCCTGCTTGGGATTCTCTTTCTCAATCTCTCTCTCTCTCTCTGCCCCTCCCCCACTTGCTCTCTCTCAAAATGAATAAATGTAAAAATGTTTTTAAAAATCAAGTGTATATAGTTTTAGTTATTTCTCTTATATAATTAGCAAGAGATTTCATGGAATTTGATCAAGATTTTTTTTATGATGAGAATATTCTTTTTTCTTCTTTTTCCCTCTAAAATTGGATTAAACTGTTAATAAAAAGTAAAGCTCTGGAGTTAATCAAAGCTCTTCTGTTTAAGCTTTACATTTAGGTTAATGAAGTTTTTGCAGTCAGCTGTTTAACTGCTATGAGAAATGTATAAATAGTACTTACTCTATAATCTTGTGTTTGGATTGTACAGAGAAATCACAGTAATCCACTCCAATGTCTGTAAAGTCCACGAAAGTGGAAGACAAAATCTGGAATGCTCGAGGATTTTTTTCCTTGAGCTTTCGGCATACATTAAACCCATCTACAATTTCTGAATCACCCCCCGTGACTGTTTGTTTTATGCAGTGCAGAAGCTGAACCTGTGAAAAGAAATAGAGAAATGTCTTTTAAAATGATAAACACACTTTTTGACACTGTTAAAGATTCAGACAGATACGAATGCACTAAAGTCAACAAAACTTTTAAATCTCTTTTGTGTCAGCAGGCAAAGGGATTGGAGAGAAAAAGTTGCTTTTAATCAACACCCTATAGTTCAAACATTGTTTCAGCTTGAGACATGAACACAGGCATAATAATTTTCGTTTGTAAACAAAAGGCACAGATCATAATGGCTACAGGGAGTGAACACTTCATATTGGAATATTTATGTACTTCATATTGGCTTTACAGAGGTGGTGGGATTTAAACTGGGAAAAGGAGGCTGGATAAGATTTTGGACAGTTAGAGGGGCGCCTGGGTGGCTCAGTTGGTTGGGCTCCTGATTTCCGCTCAGGTCATGATCTCACAGTTTGTGGGTTCAAGCCCCATGTTGGGCTCTATGCTGACAGCTCAGAGCCTGGAGCTTGCTTCAGACTGTTTCTCCCTCTCTCTGCTCCTCCCCTGCTTGCGCTCTGTCTCTCTCTCTCTCAAAAATAAAATAAACATTAAAGAAAATTTTGAAAAGATTTTGGATAGCTAGAGCAGAATGGAGAAAGCAAATCACATGCAGTGATCATGGATATGCAAAAATGCACGCTGAACAGGATATCAAAATGTTTGGCTGCAATAGGGGGTCATGACTGAAAAGAATGTCACGACTGAAAAGAATAGACCCAGTTGAAAAGGTAACTGAAGCCCTCATCATGGCGTCTTGAATGTCAGATGAAGAATATTGGGCTTTCTCTTGGGTACAGAGGGGAATTGTTAAAGGCTTGTGAATATGGATGTAAGGTAGCCAAGACTGAGTTGAAGAATATTAGTCTGGGGGTGCACGTAGGATAAATTTTTTTAAAGGGGGGAGTTAGTGAGAAAGTTACTCCTTAAGAATTTAATGAGACAGTTCAGGTATAAGGATACAAAGAGAATGGAGATTAGGTGGGGCTATGAGAATGAATAACCCCAAGAAACACTGGGAATAAGAAACCAAAACGATAGTTATTTTTACTAAGATTTAGGGAGAAATGTTTGACATTATTTATTTTGAAAAGCAAAAAATAGTAAAATTTTAAAATATCATTTTTTGAATGGAGTTTATATGACTCCTTTTGGTAAGTTAGCATATGTGAGTGATTTTGAATACCTAATTTAGACTCAGCTTTTCTGCTAAAAGAAACGAACACTATTTAGCTGTGAAAACTTTATTCTAATTTAAATAAAAGTAAAAATCAAGTCTGACAGTTCTTGTAGAAAGAAAGAGGCAAATATGATCAAACATCAAGACCAGGAGAAGCATGAGTGGGAAAAATATCCATTTGGCTTGGTTATTTCCATAGATGGTCTAGAACGGGGCTATCCATTCAAACTTTCTGCAGTGATGGAAATGTTCTTTCTGCACTGCCCAATACAGTAGACTCCAGTCCCATATGGCTGTTGTGCACTTGAAATGTGGTCAGTGTGACTGAGGAAACTGCATTTTAAATTTTATTTCATCTTAATATAAATTAAAATTTAAATGATCACATATGGCTGGTGACTACTGTATGGGATAGTGCAGATCCAGAACACAAATCCTGCTTTCTTTCCCCAAAAGGCACAGATCTTCTCACTACTTTAAATCTTATACATACTTGTTCTCAAATTATAGTTGTACGTTTATCAATTCCTTACAACAGTCTTTAGAATTTGATACTTTCATCTCCATTTTATGGTTGAAGAAACTGAGACCCAGAAGTGAAAAAGCTGGGCAGCTAGTAAGAACGTAGCTACTACCTGGTAACACTGACATTCAAACCTTGATCTATTTGCTTCAAAATCTTCATAAAGCAAGTCCTTTCCTATAAAAGAGGAAATCCCTTTACAGGACTCCTAATAATTCAGTATTGTGTGGTGTGTGTATATATGTGCTTTGTAAACTTAAATTCCCATTTCAGGTTGACAATGCCCTTTTTTTCTGATGTTAGGGGAGCACTAGTCTAAATTAATAATGGTTCTGCCTTTAAATTGATGCCAATTTGTAGGCTTGAAAAAGTATGTACATAAGCTGACCAAGTCATCTTAGAAAACCATTTCATCACCAGGGCTATGAAGGGTCAAGCAGCATGATTAACGAGGGAGAAATGAAGCCACCAACCTCAAGTCTACCAAACTCTAAAAAGGCAAAATAATGACAGACCTCTCTCTTTGAGAGAATCAGTGTTCTTTCAATCCTCTTAGGTTTTGCCATATGAAGTCACAGAATATTTCAAATATAAATCTTTAAAACAGATCAACCGATGTCTTTTACATAGATGCAATCTTAAGAAAGAAAAAAGATGACTGATGCTGCCAGACAACACTTCCACGGCTAATTCAAAAGGTAAATAGGTGCCTGATGTGTATAAAATCCAATTTTATTTCATGTAAGTCACTCAGGACCAAAAACATTTTCTTTCTAAATGTTACTTTATGGCAGCATGTGACTTTTGGCCAAAGACAGTGAGCAAAGGAACATCCGTTTCATTAAACATGTGTCTCCTTATCTCTGCCCCACATGATCCAAATTGATGAAACTCCACTTTCAACAGGTAACTTACTATTCAGATCATTTCATCTGCACTGAAAAGAAAAGCGACTTATTCTATATGTCATAAAAAACCTCAAACTTTAGTACAAAGACCCCTGAATGATTCAAAATGGAAACTTGAACAATAGCACAAACAGGTGCCTACAATCTAATTGTTCCCGTACTACAATCTAGACATTTTAGGAATCATCTTTCATTTGAAAATCTTCTGTCAGGTCTTTTATCCTTGGATGTTTCACTTGCTGACAGAGACAGGTACAACTCTGCAGTGTTTCTTTGCCTCTTTATAGCCTGTCTATGAAGTCTCTGTTACATGAAAGGTGCTGGGTTAATCTCAAGATACAGAAAAGTGTAAGATTCAGTTCCTGTATTTGACGAGTTTTTAATGTATGACAAAGCCTATGCTCATCACATTATACCAATTATGGTAATGAGAAAGTCCAACTCAAGACCAGCATGGTGTGGTGAAAAACTATACAGAGGCCTGGATTAAGTTTCAAGTGTTCTATTAGTCAGATGTCACCCTGTGAAAGCATTTAACCTTGCTGTGTGTCATTTCACCCTCATTTCATTATTCCAACATAAAAAGGCATAATAATCTCCCTTATAGAATGTTAGGAGGGATCAAAATAATATAAGTAAAAATACTTTGAAAAAGTATAAAATGCTATGAAAATGTCAAGCATTATATTATACTTCAAGAATATTTGTAAATCACTTAAAAATGTGATTATGTAATGACTTTCCTTAGGCTTTCAATTGTAACCCAGCAATAAAACCTGAACTCATAAAAACTAGCAGATAATTTAAAAATTAAAATAGAATCTTTAGTTTTCTAGTGTAATCCAACTTCTCCAACCTGTCTTTGGTTGATGAACTGAGCTGATTAGTTTGGCTTTTAATCCCAAGTTTTAGCGAATCTCTGGGAAACATTTAGAACAAATCACATTGTGTGTCTTCACTGGCCCCTCATCTCCACCCAAAAGGTGACTATAGGACTCCTATCACTGTCATCATTTTGTCCAAAAAAATCATGTGGTGTTTTACAGTCAACAAAATAATTTAAAACATGTGAAATTAAATACTAAAACTAGCTTAGTTAACACTGGCGGGGAAAATGGGTTAACTAGGGCACGGAGAAAACTTGTTCAGTTAACATGATGAAGAAAAACAGATTAATTTTGATTTTGGCCCATTTTGCCTTCACTGGCTAGAGAATTGCTCAAAATGTCCAGTTCTGCTTACCTTTGAAGATACAGATTTCTGTGTGGATATTTCATTTAATCTCATTTAGCTATAAAAATAGGAACAAGATATCTTTCAAAGGTATCGTTCTGACCATTTATATCTTGGTTTAACAAAATGATGTTTTTGTAAATGTGTTGCTGGTTTAGTAGAATGGCAATTTTGTAAAAATGCGGTGGCAGAGCATCCTTCCAGAAATTGTCCTGGAGGGTTTGTGGCTCCATGCTAAGCATCTCCCTCCTTGAGGAGCAATCCGATACATGGGAGAGTAGATGGTTTCCAAATACAGTAAAACCTTGGTTTGCGAGCATAATTCATTCCAGAAACATGCTTGTAATCCAAAGCACTTGTATATCAAAGCGAATTTTAAGAACCATTGGCTCACTTGTGGTCATGTGACATTTGGCATCACGTACTACTCATATTGCAAGACATGCTTGTTTATCAAGTTAAAATTTATTAGAAATCTTTGCTCATCTTGCAGAACAGTTGCAGAACAAGTTACTTGCGATCCAAGGTTTTACTGTACAGCCATGGTTATTCTTCTCCTTGTATTCCCACCCCTTTGTAGTGAGTATTTGCAGCTCATAAAAGGTGGGGTTTACTTCCTCACCTTTTGAAGGTAGGCTAAACTTATGATTTCTTTAGATTAATAAAACATGGCAGAGGTGACATTGCACTGATGACTAATGTAGATCTCAAGAGGCCTTCATGTTTTGGCTTGCTCTCTGAAAATTTGCATAAGCCTGGGCTAGCCTGCTGGTGGCTAGCAGATTAAGTAGAGCAGAGGCAAGACACCTTAGGTTTTCCACACAGGTCAACCAGTTCTTAGCCAGCCCAACAGCAGAACTGTCCAGCTGGACATAGCCTGAATTATAAAAACATGTGCTAAGTAAATGGCTATTCTTTTAAGCCATTAAATTATGAAGTGGTTTTTATGCAGCAATCGTTAACTGATACAAATGATGGCCATGTGACTTTATGGGAAAACCCTCAATTTTATTCCCTGGTTTTATTTTCTCTTTTAAGTCTCTTGGGAACAGTAAATATGCAAAAAGACCTCAAGATGCACTGCTATCATAAAATTTGTCTAGGCAAAGCAAAATGTGCCAATAATTATTTCCAGAAAGAAACAAAGAAATTTTTTTTAAATACATGAAAATCTTCTCTCCCTTGGGAATGTTAGGCTATTCAAGATTTAGGTATAGACATTTTGTTTGGATTGTGCTTGAAGATCTACATAAGACAGATTAGTTAGTGAAATATATGGACTTGTAGACTCAAAATATAGAAGGATATTGGTCCTTGGCCTGCCTTGTGGAAAATATGTTGAGGCTCACCTTACCCCAGGTGGATGATGGAGGGCTGGATAATCAGTGTGAAAGCTTAGCTTCCCGGTTGTGTAAGCCACATTGTTTGCGTCAATTTTGTCTTGCACTTGCCAAGTATGTCTGTAAAATACAAGAAACATATGTTTAAACAGGCTGTCACCAAGCCAGAGGAAATGTGTTAGAATGAACTGGATACATAGGGGAAATGGAAACTTTTCATTTTATGAAATAATTACCATAATGATGTGAGCCAGGAAGAGAGCTCGACCTTTCCTTGTCCAAAGTAACCATTTCAGAATATGCATCTCCTCCCTTCTTTTCCCTTCTCCGAAGAAAAATACATTTACACATTAGTCTGTCCCACAGAGTTTATTGTAGGTTATGTTTTTTAATAGCTAAATGCATTTAAAAAGCATTTATTAAAGTGAAATTCACAGAACATAAAATGAACCATTTTATGTGTTTTTTTTTTAAGTTTATTTTGAGAGATTGAGTGAGCAGGGGAGGGGGCAGAGAGAGATGGAGAGAGAGAATGTCAAGCAGCTTCGTGCTGTCATCACAGAGCCTGGAGTGGGGCTTAATACCATGAACTGTGAGATCATGACCTGAGCTGAAATCAAGAGTCAGATCCTCAACTGAGTCATGCAGCTACCCCAAAATAAACTATTAAAGTGGACAATTCAGTGGCCCTTAGGACATTTCACAACATTGGTAACCATTACTTTTGTTTATCTAGTTTCAAAACATTTCCATAACTCCACATTGAAACCTCTTACCCGTTACAAATTTTCTTTCCATCCTGCCCTTCTCTCAGTCACTGGCAAACACCATATCATAAATCTATCTTTAAGTTTTTGGGGAGCTGCCAAACTATTTTCCATAGTGGTTGGACCACTTTACTTTCCCACTAGCAGTATGTGAGGGTTCCAATTTCTTCACATCCTCATCAACACTTGTCATTTTCTAGTTTTTGTTGTTGTTCTTGCTGCTTCTGTTGTTATTTTTAACCATCTCAGTAGGTGTAAAGTGGTATTTCATAGTTTTGATGTGTATTTTCTAATGGTTAATGATGTTGAGCACCTTTTCATGTGCTTGTTGGCTGTTTGTATATTTACTTTGGAGAAATGCTTGTTCAAGTCCTTTGCCCATTTTTAAATTGAGTATTGTGTTTTGTTTTTGTTTTTGTTTTTTTAAATTTGTACGAGTACTTTATATAGCCTGGATACTAGAGACCCTTAACAGACATGATTTACAACTATTTTTACCCCTTCTATAGATTGTCTTTTTACTTTCTTAGAAATGATATTTGATGCTCAAAAGTTTTAAATTTTGATGAAGACCAATTCATCTATTTTTGTTGTTGTGTTTTTGGTGTTGTTTCTAAGAATCCATTTCCCAATCCAAGGTCATGAATATTTATCCTAAGTTTTCTTCAATGAATTTTATGGTTTTATATCTAGGTCCTTGATCTCTTTGAGTTAATTTTTGTATGGTGTGTGAGGAAAGGGGCCAACTTCATTCTTCTGCATGTGCATATACAGTTGTCCCAGCACCATTTTTTGAAGGGACTGTTCTTTCCTCATTAAAAGGGTTCAGCATCTTTGTTAAAAATCAATTAGCCATGGATGTGTGGGCTTACTTCTGGACTCTCAGTTCTGTTCCATTAGTCTATATGTCTATTCTTATTTCCGCACCACAATATTTTGATTACTGTATGTTTGTAGTAAGTTTTTGTTTGTTTGTTTTTTATTGTTTTTTTTTTTTATTGGTAGTAAGTTTTGAAATCAGGAAGTATGAATCCTCCAACTTTGTTCTTGTTTTTTTAGGATTGTTTTGGCTATTCAGAGCCCCTTGCAATTTCATATGAATTTGAACATTGCTTTTCCATTTCTACAAGAAGGCTACTGGAATTTTGGTAAGCATTACATTGAATCTGTAGATTACCTTGGTAATAATCACATCTTAATATTTTGTCTTCCAATCCATGAATGTGGGATGTCTTTCAATTTATTAGGTCTTTTTAAATTTCCTTCAGTGTTTTGTAGCTTTCATTTTACAAGTCTTCCACCTCCTTGGTTAAAATGATTCCTAGGTATTTTATTCTGGATGTTATTGTAAATGAAAATTTTTTTAAATTTCTTTCTCAGATTGTTCACTGCTAGTGTATATAAACACAACTGATTTCTGTGTATTGGTCTTATATTCTGAAACCTTGCTGAATTCATTAAATACCTCTAATAGCTTTGTGTGTGTGTATGTGTGTGTGTGTGTGTGTGTGTGTGTGTGCACATATGCATGCATATTCTATGGGGTTTTCTATATATCGGATCATGCTATCTGTGAAGAGAGATAAATATACTTATTCCTTTCTCATTTGTATACCTTTATTTCTATTTCTTGCCTAACTGTCCTGCCCCAAACTTCCAGTACAATATTGAATAGCAGTGGTGAAAAACAGCACTCTTCTCTTGTTCCTGATCTACAGGGAACATAATTAATTTTTATTTTATTTTATTTTATTTTATAAATTTTTAATTACACTCGGATAACTATTACTCAGATCAGGAAATATAACTTTAAGCTTATATGTCCTATCCCAACCAGAATCTCTCCTCTCTCTTCTTCAAAGTAACTACATCCATAACTTCTGTATTTATCATTTCTTTGCATTTCTGTATATTTTTACCCTTGCATATGCACCATCAGACACTATGCTTAATATTTCCCATTAACAACAATTGTTAAGTCTTTCAAGTCTCTTAATCAGGTTTCCCCTCCAGCCTGTTCTTAAAATTTATTGTTTGAAGAACTTGGGAACTTGACCTATAGAGTTCCTCACAGTCTTGTCTTTGCTGATTGCATATCATGGTGTAGTTCAACATGTTTCCCTGTCCTCTGTGTTTCTAGAAAATTGGCAATTAAGTGCAGAGGCTTGGGCAAACTCTACTTTCTTTCTTTTGCAAAACTACAGATGACATTGTGCTCTTTTATTCCAAGATACAGAATTTTGAGATGTCTTTCTTTTTGTGATGTTTGTACACACTTATGCTCAGTAGCTAGATCCACTAAAGTTATTGGGGGTCTCAAATAGTGAAATACCAAATTAATAATTTCTTTTTTATTTATCAGTTGGAATACTCTTAAAAAGATCTATCTACTTTCCTTCATCTAGTATTTGGTTACTCTATGTAATAGCTTACTTAGCGATAATGAGATAAATACTTGATTCCTTCACTTTATTTACCATTTTATAATGTGATGGATTAGTCTTCTCTCACTCCAGGATGAATAATTAGTTTTTTTTTTTGAAAATAATACTATTGATGAAAATATATTAAAACTAGATAGAGGTAATGGCTTCACAACATTGTCAATGTACTAAATGACACAGGACTGTGTCAATTAACTTTAAAATTGTTAATTTTATGTTATGTCAATTTTACCTCCAGTACAAAAAAAATAGATTGGCTTAAAAGTTAAAAAGAAAGTTAGTAAAAGAACTAAGGATTACTTGCAACTCTGTGGCCAGAAAATAAACCAATATTCAGATTTTGTAAGGCTTTTCCTTTGGAAGATTGAGGCCATGTGTAATTAGAAGCAAGCTGTATTTTAAAATAAGCCAAAGCTGGTGTGAAAATTGTGTCACTATATATGCACATCATTTTATTGCTGTTATAATGTCTATTTATTAATTTATGTCCACATTTATCAAATCATTTTTCAATAAATATATGTTGAACAACTACTCTATTCCAGGCATAGTTTTAGCATTAGAGATATAGCAGGAAACAGGGAGAAAGAGAGACAAATAAACAAGTAATTACCAAATGTAGTAACAGAGATGAGTGCTATGAAGAAAATAAAGCAAGGTAAAGAGGTAAGGATATTGGGGGCCAGGAGAATATCATGGCAGGGATAATGCTTTGGGGGGTGCTCCAGAAGACCTCGAAGAAAAGAAGAAATGTGAATTTCTGGGAGATGTGTTTTAGAAAGAGGAATCTGAAGTGAAAGGTAGGATTTCTTCCCCAAGTTCTGGGATTGAGGATGAAACTAGCTATTTGGCTCCGTGTTGTTTTTTTTTTTTTAATTTTTTCCATTAAAATTTAAAATGGAAAGGCTGGTAAATCTTTCAGCAAAGTTTAAAGTACCATCTATATGTGGCCATAAGCTGGAAAGAGACCCAGTGAAAGAAGAGGAGTATATATAGCCTGCTGCAATTCATTTCAAATATGAGTCAGACAATCCATTATACTGTAGTGACTACAGCCAGGAAATACATGTTCTCTATGAATTCATGTCACTCTATGACCCATACCTAATATAGATTCTGGCTCTTGTCACCATCAGCATTCCAAGAATAATCAACATGTAGTAACGGACTTGAGGATGCTAAAAAAGGAGTTTTATCAAATTGTAGAATATATAATATCTTCTAAGAAGATGATGCTTTTGACATTGTGAGTAGGAAATGACTATATTTAGATTTTCTTTTCAAGAGTGTTGATGGTTTTGCATTGATTCACCTACATTCCCTTTTCTGTTTTCTCCTATGATCAGGGGTAAACTAACTGAAATTCATGCAGCCAAGAGCTGGCTGAGATTCAAGGTGAACGCATTAGCCAGGGAACAGATCTTTTCTTTGTTTGACATTAACTGGCTGTAGAACAGGGATGGGGCCTGTGACTTGGCATCATCAAAGCAGTTCTCCAGCCTTCTGTGCTAACTGGCAGAGGATGATAAACATTTTTCAGTCTTAAAGTGTCTTAGGCACGGTATGGGATGTGTAGCCTAAAAGTCTATATGCGCACGTAATGATAAATCCCAGGAAAGGAGCTTGCCAATTCCAATCATAAAACATTCTCATAATAGTTATAGCATAAGTCTGGAAAAATCCTAGAAATGTCATTTGGTCTACCTTTCTACCTCTGTATAGAAATGAATCAGGCCAAGAAGGCTGCTGCTGATTGTTTATGATCCTAAGTTTTCACGTATCCTTCTCAAATCCAAAGGAAAACACAGCAGAAATAAATGCAAATGTGACCCATTGGCCTGTGGAGAAACTGTTTTAAAAGCTCACTTGTGGGACCTTAGTGAGATGAGGGTGTATTTACATGCATCTTTCATTAGAAATAGATTCCAGTGTTCCTCCAAGTAAAACAACTCGAGCAGATTATCAGGAACCATCATGATTGAGGCAGAGAAACCAGGTTTCTCTAAAACTAGAGGTAGGCTCAGCATAGCATCTTAATCCATTGATATAGACTTGCCTGGTGTTGTGCAAGGACAGGTCATTGAAACTGTGCACACAATCCTGCTTTTGCCAGAGATGCTATTTTAAACAAATCTATGTATTTCCACTGAGCTATTTGTGTCATTCTCAGAATTGGACAAACCAAACACAGACTCTTAACTACAGAGAACAAACTGGGGGTTACCAGTGGGGGAGGGTGAAAGAGGTGAAGGGGATTAAGAACACAGTTATCAGGATGAGTACAGAGTGATGTATAGAACTGTTGAATCACTATATTGTACACCTGAAACTCATATAGCACTGCATGTTAACTATACTGGAATTTAGTTCCAGATAAAAGAAATTTCTTTTATATTTTCCATTTAAGGATTTTGTCAAAAGCTTCTGAACACTAAAATTGTGACTTTTCGAGACTATTTTGTGGGCTTGGTTTGAATACTAATTCACTAGATCCATCCAAGTTAGATGGCCAGTCATAGATATTCATGATATTTCATCATGTTTTATGACAAATTTGAATCTTTTTGTGTGTATAGAAGCTTACATATTGTTTTTGCTAGATTTGTTCTTTATAGCATTGGTGACAGATTTTATAATCTTTTGGTTCGTGGCACACTCTTGGAATATCATGCTGGATTTATTAGTAATCTTTTTCTTTTTTAAAGTTTTACTTATATGAAAAGATGCTCTACCAGTGCGACCTGGACTTATTATCACCAACAGCTACAATCTCTAGTCTCAACCCACTGCAAGCTGGTCTCCTCAGGCAATAGAAGAATGCCTTCTTTTGATTATTATTACTTGTCCTGTTGGATCTAAAACATAATGCTCATATATGTTAATTTTTTTTCATTTTTTAAATGTTTATTTTTGAGAGAGAGAGACAGAGACAGAGACAGAGCATGAGCAGGGGAGGGGCAGAGAGAGAGGGAGACACAGAATCCAAAGCAGGCTCCATGCTCTGAGCTGTCAGCACAGAGCCTGATGTGGGGCTTGAACCCACCACAAACCATGAGATCATGACTTGAGCCAAAGTCAGTGTCTTAACCAAGTGAGCCACCCAGGTGCCCCATGTTAATTTTTTTTTGAAGTTTTAACATAGAAAATTAAATTTCTAATTTATAGTCATCCAAATAAAGATTATATACTGTGTAATATTTCTAATTGTAGTTGTGACACATGCACAGATGACTTCCCGGATGCAGTCACTCTGCAGAGCTTCAGATATTTATTTTTCCACGATCACTTGTTAGATACACACAACGGCCAGGAATTGAGGGAGTGAAAAGGACAGACATGGTACTTGCTGCACCTCATGGAATGTGCAGTCTGTGGGGAAGGAAATTATTGTGATTTATCTTTCAAAGCTAAAGTACAAGGTCTTATGAGAATAAAGAAGGGAAGATTAAGTGGAGACCTGAAGATTGAGTAGGATTTACCCAGAAGGGCAAAGATCATTGTAGGGGGGGGGGGGCGGGGAAGAAATAGTATGTGAAAAGGCCCAGTGGAGGGAGAGAACATGGCCTATCAGAGGAAGTGAGAGAAGTCCAATATGGGCTGGAATGGAATTTGCTCTGTGGCTGTTGTTGGCTTTGCTTCAAATTTCTGCTTCCCTTGTTGTCCTGTAAAGTCTTACAAAAAGTCTCATTACATTAGGGAACTGAGTTGAAACATACCCTTTATCTCATAGCATTTAACCCACTGCCAAAAATATTTGTTGAATGAAGGCATGGACTGTAAAACAGTAAATTGTGTTACTTTCCTGGTTGTCTGGCTATTAACTTTAATCTTGACCTAAGTCATATGTTTTAGGTATATTTAAATTATGAATAATTTGGCCACCAATCATAAAGCTTTCTTCTGAGAAAAAGACTCCAAATTAAACAGTACAGGGACAGTAAGGACAAAGGAAAATGAAGTTCCAGATAAAAGTAAAGGAGAGAAACCAGGGAATGTTAGAATGTTATTAGCCATAGTTTAGAAACACAGCTTAAAACCATAACAAAAAGTTTCTGAATCATATCTCCTTTTAATAATTAAGGAAAATTCACATAAAAATTATCAACATCAAATGATTAAGGTTTAATGTCATAAAGTTATTTTAAGAAAAAGAATGCATAAGGGTGCCTGGGTGGTTCAGTCGGTTAAGTGTCAGACTTCGGTTCAGGTCATGATCTCCCTGCTCGTGAGTTCAAGCCCCACATCCGGCTCTGTGCTGACACCTCATAGCCTGGAGCCTGCTTTGGATTCTGTGTCTCCCTCTCTCTCCGCCCCTCCTCTGCTTGCGCTCTCTCTCTGTCTCTCTCTCTCTCTCTCAAAAATAAACATTAAGAAATTTTTTAAATAAAGGAAAAGAATGAGTAGCAAAATAACATACCTACAGATAATACATACCAGAAGGACATGCCCTCCAAAGATAAAAAATATTCTAGTTTTTCCATTTCTAATTTCTATTTTCTATTTACAGCTACTTCTGTTGAGTCCAGAACACATTGATGAAATGATACAATGTATGAAAAAGTAACCTAATCAGATATAGAAACTCAAGTATGGGATGATATATTCAGAAAGGAAAAGTCTTAAAAATCATTAAAAATGAAAACTAAGCTAGAAGAAATGCCCTATTGAATAAGCACAACAGATAACACCTTTGGATAATTAGAATATAAAAAGGAGAAAAACATGGGGCGCCTGGGTGGCGCAGTCGGTTAAGCGTCCGACTTCAGCCAGGTCACGATCTCGCGGTCCGTGAGTTCGAGCCCCGCGTCGGGCTCTGGGCTGATGGCTCGGAGCCTGGAGCCTGTTTCCGACTCTGTGTCTCCCTCTCTCTCTGTCCCTCCCCCGTTCATGCTCTGTCTCTCTCTGTCCCAAAAATAAATAAACGTTGAAAAAAAATTAAAAAAAAAAAGGAGAAAAACATAAATATCAAAAAAGACAAGAGATAAAGATTTGAGAGAAAGTAATACATTAAAAGGAACAGGCACAGAAGGTAAATATATACATAATAAGAGTCCTCAAAAGAAGAAACGCAAAGTAGAGAACAAATATTAAGAGCTATGATTTTTAAAAATCTTGAAATAAAAAAAAAATTTTTTTTTTTTTGAGAGACCAAACCAGACATTGCCTGGAAGAGTTGTCCCAGAACAACCAACACTAAAAGAGTCTGTAAAATCACTGGTCTTTAAAGGGAAAAATCTTTTGGGCATCCAAGTAAAAATACCAAATTATTCATAAGAAAAAGAAAATGAGATTACCAATAAAACCGTAGTGACATATTAAAGATTCTGTGAGCCAAGAACTTCATATTTAGCCAAACTGATTTTCAAGTATAAAGACCTTAAATTGCTGTCAACATGCAAGAATTTAGAGAATATTGTTCTCATGGGTCCTTCCTGAGGAATTTACAAGAGAATGGGATTCAGACAACCCAAATGAACAGAGATATGTTCACATGGCCCTGGTGCTAAGTAGTAAATTTTATTTACTAATAGAACTAATAGAGAATTTAAAAAAAGATATAAAAAATCTAAAAAATTGGGAAACTATTGTTAACTACTGCACATTTTGGTGATAATACTCTATCAGGAAAACAAGATAGTGAATACCATAGAATTCAGGAGAGCTTTTGGGGAAAGAATTTTTCTTTCAGGAAAGATTTTTCAGGAAAGAATTTGGGGAGAAAGAGGGGTTTGTGATCCTTTGGGGTATGTGGATGGGTTCTGGAGTGACTGGTAATGTTCTATTTCTTGACCTGCATGGTGTTTCAAGAGTGTTTGGCTTATAAAATTTTATTAAGCTATACATTTGTTTTGTGTGATTTTTCTATGTCTGTATTATATTTCACCATGAGAAATGAAATTTATTTTTAATTTATTTTGAAAAGTTAATACTCCCAATAATAAAAATAAAGACAGATAGTGATAGAAAGGTAACAAGTACCTCTATAAACATAGAGAAAAACGTTGTAGCAATTTCCTCCAAGGTTCTGAAGGCTTTCATCATGAAAAACTAAGAATGCAATGCATTGCAAAAAAAAAAAAAGTTTATGAGAATTCCACCTTAAGCACATTTAGTGGTTTTCGGGGGGGGGGTGGTAGGTCAAATTGTGCTTAATTTATTTCATCAGAACAAGATCTAGAAGCTAGTTTAAATTTTTGATGTGAAAGATTAAAATATAAACTTTATCTTTTCTTGCCACAAGTTCTCTGATTCCTTGTTAACTGTCACTTTCCCTTTGCATAAACAGTTGGCTATAATTGGACTTTAATAGAGGGGATGGGAATAAATATTCCAGTGCTGTCGTCATGACTTAGTTTGACAAATTTCTATATACCCCCGTTAAATTATTCCCTTGCATCTGAGCTGTAAATGAGTAGAAGCCACATTTGATAGTAATTAGTTAATCATTATTACGGCCTTAGGAATTATGGGGGGATGCTGGGTAAACTGCCATAGGAGTACAGTGCAAAGGAAAGACTCCAGAGTGTTGAATCAGGTAAACCTGGGTTTGAAGCCTGATTCTTCTGTCTCAGTTTCCTTATCTCTAAAATGGGAGTAATGGTTCTTACTGGAATTGCAAAGATTCAAGATAATGACTCTAAAGCATTGAGTTCAATACTTAGCATGTAAAAGGTGCTTCATAGACAATTATTTTCCCCCGTTTCCATTACTAGCTGCCTGTCCTGGATACTCAGGGGATAACCAAGGAGGTAAGGGATGTGGCGGGGGGGGGGGGGGGTGGTCAGTGCTTGTGGAGAAGCAAGTGGCTTGTTAGGGTCTCAAAATTTCCTCAAGTGATTTCAAGGGGAGCATGAGACACAGAAATTATTTTTCCTTTCATTCATGAGATGACCTCATACTCAAGTGGTTTTGTTGGCAGCAACTTTAATTACTGCGAAATTGAATATTACAAAGGGAACCCCAGGGACTGTCTGTTGGCTGATAACATAAGCTGGGGTTCACAATGGCCCAGAGAACAGAGACTGTTACTTTGCTTGGGAAACCCTAATGCTCACAAGAATACATATTTTAAAGGTTCTCTCCCCTCTACTTAAACACAATGATGGTCAGTACTAAATCTAAACAACTCACGAAGAAATCCCAGTGTGAATTTTTTACCAAGTAGGATGGAGTTACTACAACTAGTTTCAGAACTAAGACAGGTTTCCTTTGTTTTCTTCCCAAGTCTAAATTACTTTTTAGGTTGATTTTTCATAACTCAGAAGCCATTTTAATTCAAGAAGGGCTATGTGGTTTTCTCCAGCAATTTCTTGGCTAGAAACTTCACCAAAATGGGTAAACTTGTTTCGTTTTGTTTTGTTTTCTTTCCCTGTTTAGTCCCCACACTTCACAAATGTTTTCTGGTAACATGTGTATCAAGTAAGTAGCTATTTCAAAGTCAGGTTTGGAGGGAGTGCTAATGGTAGGAGCGATTTCTAAGGGGCCAGCTGCCAAGGAATAATCATATTTTTCACTCATACACCCTCAATCTTTAATACAACCGAATGTGTGAAATGCTGCTGGGCTGGCTTACAGAAATGCTAGCAGAAATCCAGTGAATGCTGGAAAGGATATATTCTTGTACTCCCCAGAGGCCATTTCAATATTGTTAATTCTTAACTGGCCTGGCTGGTGTATTTGACAAACATCCCACTAGAAACATTTTAGGCTTGACATTATGTTATTCATCTGATGAAGCCTGTATGCAAGAACTGGGCAGCAGTTGTAGCCTCTTACATTTTTCCAGCAAACTTTCATCTAAAGGTTTCAAAGGGCATGCCAGGTATTAAAATAGTCCTGTAGTAAGAGAGAAGCAAGTCCTCAGGAGAGGAGAATCATAGAACTCCAGGAAATTACATGAAAAGCTTAGATCACCTTCTCCCCTACAAATAGCCGGTGATGGAGCCATGATTCAATTCTGATTCTCTACTGGTCCTATGGGCAGCTCTCTGGGCAGTAATGTAATACAGATGCTGTGGGGTGTTGAGTCCTCAGTTCTCCCCTTAATTTTTGGAATGAAGTGTTCCAGAGTATTTATTTAAATATTTCCACTACAACATGTGACTGTATAAGTTTTATTCAATAATTATGCAGCTTCCATGCTGGTCTCCACAAGATAAAATTTGACTACTACCAAGATCCTTAAGTTTCTTTTATCCCTTTTCTTCATTGTCTCTGCCTATGTTATTCCTTATGTTGGTGTTTCAGAAAAACATATTTTTCATTTTCACCTCATTATTCTTATTTGTCTAATCCCTGCTACATGTGTTAATGCAACTTTCTTATGCCAGCAAATAAAGCATTCTTAGAAAGAAGAAAAGCTGAAACTTCTGGACTGTATTCTGGAAAGAAGGCAGTCTTGTTAGCTAAGGTTGAAATTTGTATTCTCTTCTGCTTAACTTCCTGATGAAGAAGGGTCACTCAGAATTGCTCACAAGGTTAATTTTCTAACTAAATACCGACAATGCTAAGAAAGAACTTTTGTCATCTTGGCCAAATGAATTGCTCAATATCTTAGCATGCTTTCCCTTTTATTAAAATTTCCTGGGTGATCACTGTATGTCAGGCACTGAGCTAGTACTGAAGATATAACCGTGATTAGGCCACCATTTCAGCCTTCAAGGAGCTCAAAATGACAGTGACAATGGCCATGAGCTATGCAAGCCTTATTTTCAAAGATTATCCTGGCTGCTGGTTACAAGCAGAATACCTACTTAATGCCCAAAACTGGTAGTAAATATTTTTAAAAAATGGACACTGAATCCCTTCCTTCTTTGTGTGTGTCACACACACACACACACACACACACACACACACACACACCATTACATGTAAATATGATGTGAATAATAAAACCCTGACCTAGCCAATTTATTTCGTTGTTCCACCAATTGGAAAAGGAATATTTTTGGAGTATGATTTTGCCCTTTCAGGGAAAACTGGTGGTTGCCAGGGGGGAGGTGAGTGGGGAAGCGTGAAATAGATAAGGGGGATTAAGAGTACACTTATTGTGATGAACATTGAGTAATGTATAGAATTGCTTATGTTGTACGCCTAAAATGAATATAACACTGTATATTAATTATACATAATTTTTTAAATGATTAAATAAAAATTTAGAAAAAAATATTCAGGAAGGTATTTTTATTGATTTGGGGAGAAAGTGCAGGTACATGAGATGAGGCTTTTGGCCCCACTCTATAAAACTATATTGATCCAAATTAAAGGTTTAAAAACAGGATTTGGATTTGACCTAACAAAATAATGACAAGCATCTGAGAAAATATAGATGTGGAAATGACATATACTTTTGACCTCAAAGCTATTACCATTTTGATTTAGTATTTGAACATAATTTTAGGACTATGAAGTGCTGAATAATTATTGCATTTATCTGCTGCTATATGTATTTTTTAAAACATCCAGGTGTTCATCAATCATTAAGCATTTATTCCTTACCTCCCATATGCTGAAACTGTGCAAAATGCTGGAATCTACTGTTTTTTTATATACCCCACTAACGCTTTAACAATTGAGAGAAGAGCTAAGAACGAAAAATAGATTTTATAATTCTTACTTTAGACCCATGCAATTCAAGTTCTCTAAACTATTTGGATGGAATCCTATTTGAATGGCAAAGTGCTAGGTGGATTTCCCAAGCGGGGCATGTCTAAAGTAGCACCACCCTATTATTATTTTTGGCATCTAAGCAAGAGTAGAAACCAGGATCTTTGAGAAATCTACACGGAATGCAAAGTTGCCCTTTAACCTTCCTCTCCCTGCTTTCCTTTCTCTATCCTTCTCCTATTTCTGGCAGTCCCCTCTCTCCATTATTTATTGCCTTCATTTATTCATTCCATTCACTCACTCACCTGCCAGTTACTTTTTCAAACAAGAGTAAGGCACTTTGCCAGTGGAGAAACAAAGCTATGAAAAAGAGAGACCATGTTTAAGGCAACTACTGATTGTTATAAAGAGAAGTCATGTCCAGGCACTACCACAGTACACAGAAGAACATGAAAAATGCCACTTCATGTACATAATTGTGAGAGTTGGGAGGATAGAAAGCACCCAAGCTCTATGCCAACAGAGACCTGCCTTCTCTTAAAGTACCCCTGCTCTCAACCAAAGGTTTTCACCTTTGCTACACATGAGAATCGCCTGTAAAGTTTTAAAAAGTCCTGGTACTCAGATCACATCCAAATCCTGTTTTGAAAAATCTCTGGAGACTGGACCCAAATGTCAGCATTTTTTAAATTGGTTATTCCAATGTGCAACCTCAGTGGAGAATTATTGCTCTAAATATCCCTTCTTTTAAATCCCATGTTACAGAAACTTTAATATCGCTTTCCACATGATTGTGGGAAGGAGCAGAAAAGGAAAATAACTTGAGGAAAACACTTACTTTTCTCATCCTCTTAATAAAAAGCAAACAAGCAAACAAATACAAACAAAGCAACAATAGCAAAACTGTCCTCTTCTGTAAGTTCTTGAGGTAAAGAATCAAAAATTAACAACAACAACAACAACAACAACAATAGAGATCTTGGTAATCAGTTGTAGATGTAGCAGTGAGGTGGGCAGAAAGGCATTTCTTAGCATGTGGTATAGCTTGAGAGCTTCAGGAGACAGATGTGACCTCTGCACAGAGGATGAGGTGGAATAGGGCTAACTCTGCCTGGTTAGATGCAAAGGTCTTGGACAAACAAAGTGTAACAGTAGCAGAAGGTCTGATCTGTTTTTGACAACCAACTTTGAATATTTATTTCAATAAATTTCACAATGTTAGATCAGGGGCCAAATTATCAAGCCTTTTTAGGATTTGTAACAACAAAACAAAACGAAATGTAAGTTATGAATCAGGACAAAGAATCTGACCCTAAATGTGAGGGATGGGGGTGAGTATTAGAAAACTATAACAAAGACCACCCTCCCCCCCGATTTGGCTACAGTTGTGCAATTATGAAATGGGTTGCATAGATACAAAAAGTGTCTTGTCACTAAATAAAAATTGAGTAAAAGAACATAGAAGAGATCTAGTTTGAAGTGTTCTGTTTATGTCTGGTGCCTAAAAGCATCCTTTGCATGTTCTAGCTTTATATCATCAATAGTGAGGTGGATTAGGAAGCCTGTGGATAAAACAGACCCCAGTTATAACTCTGGTTTTTTTGGGTTTTTTTTTTTTACTACCTGTGAAAACTTGGGTTATAGTTGAATTCTTTGAGCTTCAGTTTCCTTATCGGTGTACAGGTGGATAATATCTGTGTCAGAAAATTATCAACGTTAAAAAAAGAACAAATATTGGGTTGAGGCTCTTAATAATTTCAAGGCTTTTCCACCTCTTTCCTTTGTATTTTGTTACTGATATAATCTCTAGAACAGCTTAAATTCTTGTAGATGTAGGGGAGAGAACAATCTTAATGTAATTTTGCTAATGGTGGAAGTAAATTCTTGGGGTGGGGGTGGAGGCTGGGTCTTCTAAGCCTAAACATGATAGAGTCTTCTGCCATGATTCAACTTTTTTTTTAAGTTTATTTATTTATTTTGAGAGAGAGAGAGAGAGAGAGCAGGGAAGGGACAGAGAGAGAGGGAGGGAAAGAATCCCAAGCAGGCTCCACGCTGTCAGCACAGAGCCCAACATGGGGCTCAAACTCATGAACCTGTGAGCTCATGACCTAAGCTGAAATCAAGAGTCAGACGTTTGACCAGCTGAGCAACCCAGGTTCCCCTGCTGTGAATCAACTTGATCAAATCAGTGGGGGCAAGTGGTGGGATATTTTTGAATCCTCTGTTTATCTGTGTCTGTAGAGTCTTGCAAGAGGATCTTACTCTAGATTAGGGATGGCAAACTCAAGGGCAGGCAGGGCCCTTGTACGTCTGAGGTGGGGGTGGGGTTGGGGGGTGGAATTTGTGCAACTGGAGAGTGAGAACATGCTCCCTTCAAGCAGATGGTTGCCATGTAGGGATTTAGCCTCAGTTGTTGCCAGATTTGATTTTTCAAGAAAAGTCAGATCCATATTTAATGTAAAATCTCCCAGTTTTTAAGTGTTGACAACAAATTCTATTTTCTTTCAACATCCTGTGGGCCAAATAAAACATATCTGAATACAGTCTGTGTGCTACCAGTTTTGCAACCTTTGGATTTTGAAGGTTCTTTTCGCTCCCAATGTGCTCTGCTCAAGCAGAGCCCAAGAGTAATTGTATACATCACAGGAAGGGTTCACCCTACAGATTAGAAATACTGTAATATCCCCACTTGCACCTAAGTGTTTCCTGTTGTGTTTCTTATCCATAATTAATGTTACCTCCCAGGTAATTCTTATGCAAACAGCTTCTTGTTTCAAAGTTAAAGTCAGTTACATTTCCTGTTACTTGCTGAAGTACATAGACCTAATTTTCTGCAGGTTACTTTTATCTTTTTTTTTTTTTTTAACACATCTGGTGGGCGGCTTTAAATTCCCCAGGGCCCTACTTTATTTTGCACTGAGTCTTGGGTGGTAAAACTTTAATGAACTTTCAGTATTTATAAAAATCTTGGAGAAACACAGTCTTCCATCCCACCTGCTGTGAAATGAATTGTGCCCTCCCCCAAATCCCATGGTGAAGCCCTAACCACCAATATGAGTGTATTTGGAGAAAGAGCCTTTAAGGAGGTGAATAAAGTTAAATGAAGTTGTAAGGCTGGGGCTCTTCTTCACCAGGACTGGTGTCCTTATAAGAAAAGGAAGAGACACCAACAATGCGGGTACAGAGAGGAAAGGCCATCTCCAACTCACAAAGAGAGCTCTCACTGGAAACCAAACCTGCCAGCACCTTGATCTTAGACTTCTGGCTTTCAGAACTGGGAGGAAATAAATTTCTGTTGTTTAAGCGACCCAGTCTATGGTATTCTGTTAGGGCAGCCCTAGCAAACTAACACACCATCCATCACTAGCCTGTCTTTGATGTCTGATGTCTTTGGGCTTTTAGGATCCCTTAAGATTTCAGTTATTCTCAGGGAAATCCCACTTTTAGATTTGCCTTCTCATCCGACTTCCTGTTCATGGCATTATGGAAATTTTGTATCTCCAGTCAAAAGTGTCCCCCTTCTGGGAAATATATCAAACTTTACATATAATGGCAGAATACAGATTATTTGGTGACTCACCCATAAAATGTAAGGTAAAGGAAACCAATCCTTTTCCCAAGTTTTAAAACTTCTCCTCGTTTGTCAGATGCTCCTGTGAGTCGTACTATGCCTACTTTCTTGAGGCTGGAGAGCCACTTGTATGCATGTTCATCATTTTTTAAAACATCTTCAAAATCCAGTGTAGGCAGCTGGAGCTCTGAGCCCCAGTACTGACATTCTGTGAACAAGAAAAGAAAGAAACCAGGTGGGGTTACATTGTGTTTATATAAAATGAGAATCTCCGAGAAGGGGCTAGTTCATTGAAGCTGACCTTTGATTTATCATGGAATTTACAGAATTTCAGTCATATTAGGAATACCCAGGCTACCAGATTTTCTTCCCTGGAGACATGCCAATCTACTATATACCTCCTGCCTACCATTGCCTGACCCATGACAGGTATTCACTATACCTCATGTGTTGAGGGAATGTTTAACTTGTGGATAGCTCTTGATCTGTATGTCCTTAGGGCTTCTCTGCCTGGACTCTGCTTGGAAATAATGCTGAAATATTGTGTGTTTTAATCACCAAGTAGCATTGCTCAACTCCAAATAAATGATAAAATCTGAATGATGGACTTAGAACAGCATATGCGTATTTCTGGAGGTGGGAGGAGTGTTTGCCTTGGTAGGTACAACTTCTTCCTCTTACTTCACTTGATAAGAAGCTTTCTCTGAGGCCAAATCATTCTTTGGAGTCAACAAAAACAGTCCATAGGGACAAAAAAGTGAAAGGTGTGGTCATAGGATGCATAAAAGATGCATTTTATGTAGACCCTTTGATGATAATGCCACACCAGATAAAGTCAAATCCCTCATGATCAAATGCTCATAAAAAATGTTTACTTAAGAAGCAGAAAGGAAAACAAAGGGAAGAAAATAATTTGCTTGCCAACCAGGCTCTCCTAAAGGAGGCGGAACGCAAAGATGTCATTTTGCCAAGGGAAATAACTCAGATATTAGCAACTGCATTCAGGAAATACCCAACTCTAGTTAATCCATTTGATTTCTTCATTTTTGGAAGAAAGTGTTTGCCTTAGGAAGGCAAACCTTCCTAACAAGTGACAGAATGAGATCTTACTATCTCAATTATCATCCTGAGCAATGCCTCAATCTTCTAACTGGGGGAACCTATGGCACGTTACAGAAAACAACCCCAAAGCCCCCACTTGAAGAATGAGGAATGGGTCAATGTTCCCATGCAGTAGTTGTAGACTGGAAATCATTCTCCCTTTGATGTCAACATGGCTGTTTCTGCAGACACAGGGATTTCTTAGGAGTCACATGGTACTTTACAAGTGAAAAGGTCCCAGCAGGTTCAGGAGGTCACTTCCTGAACTTCCACCAGCTAGTTAGCCACCAGCTAAACACACACATGCAGCTGGTACCGTGTGAGAGAGGACATGAACAGGGGGAAGAACACAGAGGCAGAGGGGCCTGGGTTTGCATCATTGGGTTGCATCTTGCCAGCTAGTTTCTTAGTGTCTTTTCTGAGCTGCCGCCTCTTGAGTTACAAAATGCCCATGGTTACCTCTACCTTGCAGGTCATTTGTTGACCACGCAGTGAGATAATGCAAGTAGCCTCGTTCAGTGCCTGGCACATAGCAGACCAGTGCTGCTACTACATTTGCTGAGTACTTTCAAGATGGCGGGCACAGTGCTGGGTGCTTCCCATATATTATTTCTTTTAATGTCCACAATATAAATATGCAATAGATGCTTTCAGCATTCCCAAACTATAGAAGAGGGAGCAAAGATCCAAGTCATGCAGAGCTAATGATTTGCAGAGCTGGTTAGTCAGATCCAGGCAACGAATTCCAGAGTCTGTAATTTTAACAACTACACATAAAATAAACAAGTGATGCCTTAAAATGCTGTTGTCGCATATGAGAGAACAGATGTGTGAATGTCTATTGCTTATTCTGTCCCTTATAAAGGAAATCTACCAGATAAAAAAGAAAGGAAAGCATGTTACAATTAGGACCACGTTGTCTGAACTTGTTTAAGCACTGGTGTTTAAAGGTAAACCCTGAATGTAACACTGAATGCTAATTATGCTGGAATTAAAAAAAAAAAGTTAAAGATAAACTTTGGCTCCTAGTCCCGATTTTAAATGCAGCAAAAAACATGATGAGTAGGTTTTGTGGCACAACACTACAACATTGCTGTCCATCTTTTGTGAAATGAACTAAGAATTAAAAACCAGCTAGCTTCTTTCTTTAATGTATGCCAGTGCATTTCAGGGGTCCATGCTGGTTTGCTTTTACTTAAGGCCATTATCACTTTCCAGAGAATGTCAGTGATGGTGTATCAGGGAAATATAATACATAGAGATTGAAAAAGACATTTTCACAAGATGTAAATGTTTTAAAAACTTTGAGTTCGCATTTTGACTACTTTGTGGTCTCAAGGAGGATCTCCTTAGGGCACACACTATGTACATCTCTATACATTTATAGTATGTTTTAATGAGTTTTTGTTTCTACAGGAGTCATTTTCCCACTACAGAATCACCCATACACATGCACAGCTGCGCATGCAAACACACACTATTCTTTGTTTTAAAAGCACAGGATGACTTAGGTTCTTTCAGTAAATATGTTGTTACTCTTTACATGTATAAAATTAACCATATTCACACTGGGACTCCAGTAGGAAGCAAGGCTGACTACGCATAGCATATCCTCCACAATTTCAGATTTATAAGAGTTGACTATCAGAAGGTGGTTACAATGCCTTTTAAGTTCTGCAAAGTTCACAATTTTCCAACTATAGCTCTCATCCTGGCACGCCCTAGAAAGTGCTTTACAAAAATCAGCAACCAGGGGCTACAGCTCATTATAGAACCTGTGTTCTACTGTGAGCCACTCATACACTCAGTCTGCTAAGTGTGATTTTTCAGAGATAACACGGTTGGCCAACCAGTTTCTAAATTCATCATAGCATCCACGATATAAAATACTCTACTTTGCAGGGAGAACCACATTTCAATAAATCCACCTAAAATCGTTTCATGATATCTGCACAGAAACTTTAACATTGAAAACCCAGTTTAAAAGTGTTTCCCCAGTCTCTCCCAACTACAAAACATAACTACAGGGGACTCCGGAGAAAATACGTTTGACTAGAGTAAATCATTTGTCAGGTGAATACATTAAAAGCAAATTTAAATTTCACACTTGGATCTGGATACATAAACGGTATGGAAAATGACGGAATATTTAAGGCATGAACCACCCTTTCTAATTTAACTTATGGCCTTACTAATAAATACTTCCTTGAACATGTGCTTCACACATCATAAAATTTATGAACCAAGCTCCATGCTGGCTTTCAAGGAACCATTTGTACAAGGTTTCCTTTTCACAGGGAGGCATCGCATTCCTGGATCCTGAGTTGTATTTCAAAAAAAGGAAAAGACACAAAGAAGCTCTTTAGTTAAAGATTCATGAGTACAGCATGCTGGGTTGCAATGTGTTATTTGGAGTTTAGAACCTTCTGTCCACCTGCACTGACCTGTGCTTTTGGCTCTGAAATAGCTCGTCTAATAGGCTGAAGATCAGTCAAACTCTTACTATCTTTTCCTGTAAATACCTGGCAGGGGCCCAGCCAAAACCAAAATCTGACCCCAGTAGAGGAAAAGTACCTCGGTGGAACTAGGACTTCGAGTCTCTTTTCTGTGCTAAGGGGATCCTGCGCCTTAGACATTATTTTACTTCTTGTCGGGTGAACTCGACAGGTCTCAAGAATCTGATCACTTGTCCTCTCAGACTGAGATCTTCCAGAAGCTGACCTGAGATGAGGATTTGAATGCAAGCAATGTATTAAGGAGGTATCCTGTGGAAGAACTAATAGAGGGGGAAGCAAGATAGAGAAGGAAGCCTTTGGAAACCACTAAAAATTTTTTAAAGTGTATTTATTTATTTTGAGAGAGACGGAGACAGAGAGAGAGAGAGAACATGCAGGCGAGAAGCAAAGAGGAAGAGAGAATATCCCAAGCAGGCTCCACATCACCAGTGCAGAACCCGACGTGGGGCTTGGGCTCACAAACCACGAGATCATGACCGGAGCCCAAGTCAAACGCTCAACTGAGGAACCACCCAGGTGCCCCAGAAAACCATTTCAATGAATGGTTAAGGGAGCTGCTGGCCCTCATGGCAATACTGTAGATGATACTGCACAGTCGTCCCACCCAGGGGCAAGGAAGCTGGGGCGTGCAGGCCACCCATGGCCACGCCTCATTGGCTGCTTCTCTAGGCATTCACTTCTGGGTCTTTCTGGCCTTCTCTGTGTGTTAGCCAAGCACGTTCCTCAGGCAGAGAAAGGCCTCTAGCAGAGTGTCAGGGTGGCGGTAGTGCACTAGAAGGTGGCAGGCGTGCATAAGAGCACTGAGGGTCTGTGGCGGGGCACTCTGCGATGCCCTCCTTTGGGGTCTGTAAGAATGGGCTCGAAGTCTGTCTTCTGTGGTCCCTTGGCATTAAAACACACCTCAGTCACAGTGCTTACCACATTATGCTGAAATAAGCTTCCACTTATTCAACACATATTTGTTGAAAGCCTAGCTATGCAAAAGAGATCACGTTTAGCGAATAAAAATAGATGTGATTGCTGCCCTTGGGAGGGAAAAAGTGACAAAGCAAGGAAGCAAACAAACACCTAAATGTAAACATTGTCGCAAGTGCTATGGAGGTAACAAACGGGGTGAATGTCTTCCCGTAAACAGTTATTGGAAGCAGGATGGGGAGCATTTTTAGACCTGGCAGTTAAGGAAGGTCTCACAGAAGAGATGTTACTTAAGTCAGAGCCCAGGGAGTGAAAGAAGGCAGTTATGCAAAGGGCAGGGAGAAAAGAATCCCAGTGGGAGGGACAGTAGGAAGAGGGGGAATCTCTAATCTTGTTGGGGGAGCTCAGAGTTACTGGGCCTAGAACCCAAGCAAAGGGGAGGGTAACAGATTAAATGGAAAAGTAAGCAAGGGTCCGTCAGGCAGGACTTCTCTCTCTCTTTCACTAGATTGCAAATTCCTTGCAAGGGACAGAGAGCATGTCCTATATGTTTATTTCCTCACCACTACTGCCCCCTTCTCTCCCCTCCCCCAGCCCCAGCATATAGCCCAAGGCTGGCACCCAGTAGATTTTCAGAAAACTAATATGTTCTGTGTCCTAAACAAACCTTTGCCTTTTTTTCCCTTTTGCTTGTTTTCTAATGAGGACTAGAGACTGGTAGCAACCCCTGAAAGTTGACTGTGTCTGAGTACTCTTCAGAATTTTAAAAGATGGAGAAATCCATAAAACCTTTTCCCTAGGTGATAATCCCACCAAACTCGAAAAGTCTCCCCAAGGATGTATGAAACATGCTTCTACACAAGTTTATGTTGCTTGAAAGGAGATAAATATGTTTTTGTTTTGGACCGTTAGATACCTGGTACCTGGTATATTCTATATGCTCAGCCCTATGACAACAGTGACCTTCTAGTTGGAGAAGCCAAGAACACATAAAACCAGGCAGGGACACTAAAAGGCCGGGTGTGGAGAGTACTTGAAAATAGAGCTAACGTTTATCGAGCCCTTATGATTCCAGACACTCTCGTAAGCACTCTGTATGGATTAATTCATATAATCCTTACAACAACCCCATCACAGAGGTTCTAGTATTATTCCCATTTTATAGATGAGGGGACAGGTCTAAGGATTTTCAATAATTTGTGCAATATCTCACAGCTCATACATGTCAGAGCTGGGAGGCCACACAAATAATTTGATTACGGATATTCCAAAATTCAGTTTTACCCTCTGCTCTTGCTGTGACTGTCCCCTCCGACATGCCTGAAAAGGTTCTGGAAAACCATCTTGATCCCTTTCAATTATGTACACTGCATGCATCTTCCTGTGGAGAAACCCATACTGGTTCCAGACGGCTCCAGCTGTCACAAGCTGCTTCTTTATGCTGAGGCACAGTCTACCTTTGTCGCCTTGCTTTTAGGTGCTAATTCTGGGCTCCATAATCACACAGTATATGACAGTCTTGGAGATGCATACAAAGACAGCTACTGTGCTAAGTTTTTCTAAGCCCAAATAGCTTTTTTATTCCCCAGGTTTTTCAAGTTTTATGGCTTCTGAGCCCTGCCCCTAGGCTCTCTGCTCTCCAATGTACGATGTGTTCTGAGTTTGCTGATGCTCTCCAACAGCACTGGTGTCTTGAATCAGACGCAATACCATAGATGTGGTCTGGCCCATATCTGCATGGTGGGCTCACTACCACATTTGGATTCACGTGACCCAAATCCAATGAATCCTTTTTGGCTGTCTCAACCCTGTTAACTCCAATCAACTTTTCAGTCAGCGCAAGTGTGTAAAAATTGTCTGTCAGTTATGTCTTCATTTTCTGAAGCTAGCTCACTGAGAATGTGTGAAGCACATGTAGAGATGAAGATACAGGTCTAATTTGATAGGGACATTGTATCAGAGTTAATAGCTCGAGGTCTGAAGGTGACAGACCTGGATTCAATTCTGAATTCTGATACTTCCCATCTGCAAGCACTTCAGAAAGTGATACATTCTCAGGGCATTTGGGTGGCTCAGTCAGTTAAGCATCCGACTTCAGCTTGGGTCATGGTCTCACATTTCATGGGTTCAAGCCCCATGTCAGGCTCTGTGCTGATGAGAGCCTGCTTTTGATCCCCTCTCTCCCTCTCTGCTCCCCCCCCCCCACTTGTGCCCTGTCTCTCTCTCTCTCTGTCAACATAAGTAAATACACTTAAAAAACCGGAAGTAATATACTCTCTCAGCTCAATTACTTCGTCTGGAAAATACAGGATGAAAATGACCTGCAGGGTTCTTATGAAATTTGAATGATATGCTATCTATGAACAATTTAACATGGTGTACCTGATTAAATCTGCACATGAACCAGAGCAGCCAGATGTGAACGTGGCTGAAGGAACACACACCACGATGACTGATCTTATTGCATGTCCCTAATGTCTGCTTAACTCTCTTACTAGCTGATCATTTCTCACATTCTCTAACCTCAAACCTTCCACTCCCTCCTCCCACTTAGGCTCAGCTGTCAGCTTTGCCTTTTATTTCAGTGGAAAAATAGAACTCCGAAGAGAACTTCCAAATATTTCCACCACCATAGGCACCAACCGGCCAGTGTCCATGTCCTTATGGCACGTGATGTGTTGTAGATATATTTTTAAATTTACCAATGTGTATTACATACATATATATTACATATATATTTGTAAACTTGTCTTTCTCTACCAGACTGTCAACTCCCTATAGACAGAGTCTTTGTTTTGTTCTCCACTTCATCTCCAACACCTAGAACAGTACCTGTTCTAAAAAATAGAAGACACATATTTGCTGAATGAATTCATAGTACATGGCAGGTGTTCAATAAATGACATCTTTATTAATATTAGTTATTTCCCAAGATTAGTTATTCCCCAGCTGGCTAGTGGGGAAGAGAGTCAAACACACAGATAATGACCATTCAGTGCAATAATTGCAGTGACACAGAGATAGGAGCCCACATGAATCGCAGCCACCATACATACAGGTGAGAGTGATAGAATGGTATTTCATAGAACAGATACTCTTTAGTCAAATCTTGACTCCGCTATGTATTGTCTCTTTGACTTTGGACTAGCTATTTAATTTCTATCGTTTTCCCCTTGTGTAAAATAGTTATAATGATGCTGCCTTTGTGAGGTTGTTGCTAGGACTAAATAGAGCAATAAATATTAGGTGCTGAGCTCAGTACCTGACACAGAGCAGTGCTTTTAAAAATGTAAAGAAGGAAGATTGGTGAAAGACTAGGAGCAGAGATAGAGCAAGAAGAGGGTGTATGATGTTGGTAGTTTAGACAGAGGGTTGGCGGTGGAAGCAGTGAGATGTGGATGGACTCTAGATTATTTTGATAATAGGGCTAATGGGTTTTCTCGATAGATTGGGTGTGTAGTAAAAGAGACAGAGGAGTCAAGGGTGATCCTGCTGCCAGAGAACTGGCGTTGCCTCAACTAAGATGGGAAAGAGTGGAGCAGGATTCTGTAAGACCATCTGCTCCCATCAGGGGGGCTGTCTTTCTGCTGGCTTCCTCATTTTTTCCTTATTGCTCCAAGGAAATCACTTTATAAATTCCCTTTTGGTTGTCCATCGTTTATTTGACCTAATCAATTTATTCTGGGCTAGAAGCTCCTATTATGTCCTATCGAAGATAGAGCTTAGAGATTCTGTGCTTCTTTCCTGTATGAACACATTGTTCTCTTTAGATTCTTTCCCTTTATCTTCATTACTGAGATTATCTACTTTTATTTAAAAATTTTTTTTAATGTTTATTTATTTTTGAGAGATAGAGAGACAGAGCACAAATGGGGAAGGGGTAGAGAGAGAAGGAGACACAGAATCCGAAGCAGGCTCCAGGCTCTGAGCTGTCAGCACAGAGCCCGACGTGGGGCTCAAACTCACAAACCACGAGATCATGACCTGAGCCAAAGTCAGATGCTCAACTGACTGAGCCACCCAGGCACCCTGAGATTATCTACTTTTCAATGGTCATGAAATTGTAGCTAGTTGGGATCAGGGATTTTTTTTTTCATCAAAGGATCTAGTTCGTACATGGAATATAATATATCTGCTAATGGCTGGCATTTTCATCTGTAGCAACCCTTAGCTAATAGATAACAGCCACTTTCTTCCAATTTCGCTGATCACCTCAGCTTCAGTAAACATTTCTACATCCCTGATTGGAATTAAGTTGATAGTTGCTCAGTCTTTTCACTGTCTTCCTTAAATTTATTTAAATGAAACTATCTGCCAGGTAGATGAAATTTTGGCTCAGACTTCAAACCAATGTCTGAGCGATTAAAATCCTTTTCATGGCAACAGTTCACCTCCAAGCCACTCTTATGTGTTTAGTCAGGAATAAGACATGATTATTCTCTATGTAAGGGGAACTCAAGCATAAGACTTTGTCATGCCACTATTGTTTATTTCCCCTTCTGTCCTTACCCAAATACTCTTTGCTACACCTCTGCTCCTATGTTCATGGCTGACTAAATTGGAGAAAAAAGGGAACAAGTACTTACATTTTATCATTTATTCTTCACATTCCAAAACTGGGAGTTATTGCTTTCTTTTTGTTTTGTTTTGTTTTAAATTTTTTAAATGTTTATTTATATTTTGAGAGAGAGAGAGAGGCAGACTGCAAGTGGGGGAGGGGCAGAGAGAGAGAGGGAGAGACAGACTCGGAAGCAGGCTCCAGGTTCTGAGCTGCCAGCACAGAGCCTGATTCAGGGCCTGAACCCACCAACCGTGAGATCATGACCTGAGCCGACGTCAGACGAACAACCAACTGAGCCAACCAGGTGCCCATGGTTTTTTGTTTGTTTGTTTGTTTGTTTGTTTGTTTTTTACATATGGAAAAAGTGAAGTTCAGGTCATTTATGAAACTAAGTCAAGTCATACACCAGAGAGTCAAAGCCAGCTTTGCTGACTCCAAAGCCAGTTCTCATTACATAACACAGTGTTGTTTCACAGGTGAAGAGTGGTCTCAACATACCACACTTCATTTTCTGTCTCGACAAATTCTAACAGAACTGTTTTTAAAAAATGTGTAGGCTTCCGTTGTTATGTTACAGGCTTGCATTTTAGTATTTCCGGGGAAATTAGGTCTATTTTCTGGGCTTTCCTTCTCATCTGTAGTTTGTAATTTGGCTTAGGGATAATATAAACAGAGGGTGGAATTGTTGGCAAAGGGCTTCACTGGGATGTGAGGTGGGTCTTGCAGAATGAATGGGTGAAGTCTGTCCAGACAGGAAGAATGGAATAAGTGATGGAGGAAACAGTCAGAGCTTGGACAAAAGTAGGGATCTACATGGATGTGGAGGGGCACCAGATTGTGGGATGTGGGCTTAAGAGTTTATCGTGCTGCAGTGAGACATTGGAGCAAGGGGGAAGGGAGATGAAGATAGGCATCAGGAAGAACACCTTGCAGGGCTGTGCAAGGTGGGTGTGAATAGAAGCCATGTTGTTTCAGTAAGCAGGCCATGAGATAATAAAAAGCTCCAACTAAGCTGTTGGCAAGAGGGACAACCTATGTAATTCCTTCCCCCATAACCTGTTGAGTATCAGTCTTCTCTGGGCAAGCGGGCAATGTGCATAGAAACCTGATGGCCAGTGGAAGAAAAGGAGAAAGAATTTCAATAACAGAATTCTGCATTGTTTTTCTTTTCCTTTTTCTTTCTTTTTGTAAACTGATGTACTGTTCAAGAGGGTCAAGCCCCTCTCAGGGATGTTCTCTAGTTATTTATAGCTGCTTTTGAGAGAACAATGTGAAGATGAAGTGAGTATATATATAAAGTGCAACATTGCTTTTCACCCAACCTGGCACCACTTAAGAAGGTGAGTAGGTACCATTTCTATCTACAGATGAAGATTTGGGGCTATGGAAAAGTAAGTGGCTCAAAATCACAGACCTAACAAGGCCTAATAGGGTCAAGAGCACTCATATTTTAGTGCTATGTTGCTCTTTTGATTAAGACCAAAGTTACAGATTGAGAAAAATACAAAATTTTGACAAAATAAATAAAGTTAAAGAATCCACTGAATGGAGTAGAGCTTAAAAATTATTATTTTTTAATTTACTAAGTTAGAAGTTAGACAAATTAACAGAATGTATAAATAGCAACATCATTTTTGACATCTTTTTTTTCCTATAGGGATAAGACAATTGAAAAAACATCAATCAAATTTTTTTCCACTGACATATTTGAAAGTTTGGGATTAGAATTTCAAAAAAGAAATTTTTTGTGTGTGGTATTTAATTTCTCAAAATATTTTTAAAATTCTGAATGCTAGGTGATTGCTCTCATGTTTATTTAATAGAGAAATTAAATATAATTTAATAGATTTTTAATGTGATGATATTCCAAGGAAGAAATTTAAGTATAATGAAGATATCTATTATCCCAAAACTAATGTTTTGTGTTTCAACGTTCTGTCATCTTGAAGAAGCGAAGTGGAACCAGAAGTGAGAAGTAGTAGTTTTTTAGTTATTTGCCCTATCTTTTTTTTTGATGGGCAAATCTTCCAATGTGTAGGCACTAGCAAAGAGGACAGGTTAAGTATATAACTTATGTGTAGGTTTGGCAAAAGTGAGCCTGGCATATGAAGCAATCTAATTTCACTTCTTGAAATTATCACCATTTGGAATTTTCTAAATTTATAAATTCAAAATTTGCAGTCCAACTGCCATATGTTATAAAATTCACTCCTGGGCTATAAGAAAAAAACAAGCCTAGTTTGTGAGAAACTGAAGCTGTCACTTATTGAAGAAAGTCCACTCTACTTTTACTGTCTTTGAAAAAAAAAAAAAAAGAAAAGAAATAAATGTACTTTAGTGTAATAACAGAAAATCCCTTTTCCAAGAGTAAAAAACATTAGTATATCTTCCTTAATTTTGGAGAAAATATGAAAAGGAAATAGACTGTAATCACTCTTTCTTAAGATGCATTTGCTTTAGGCTCTTAGATATATGCTCAGACCTTTTCAAGGCTTTGAGACACCAGCTTTTTAAGGTCCTGCTCAGCATTAACATTAGCTGATGCAAGGAGGCTTCATTTTACGAAGTGGTTAACTAACTAAAAAATGATTTTTTTTTAAAAGAATATAATTAGTATTTTTTATCTAAGAATTTTTTTTTATATTTATCTATTTTCAAGAGAGAGACAGAGGGTGAGTGCGGGGTGTGCAGAGATAGAAGGAGACACAGAATCCGAAGCAGGCTCCAGGCTCTGAGCTGTCAGCACAGAGCCCGACTGGGGGCTCAAACCAACAAACCGTGAGATCATGACCTGAGACGAAATCGGATGCTTAACCGACTGAGCCACCCAGGCACCCCTTATCTAAGAATTTTTAAAAGTCATAAAAGAACATACAGCCTTTTAAAAAACGTTCTGTAACATATCCAGTTGTAAAATAGACTTATCTTGAATATTTATCTCTGAGGATGTGATTATGTGTTTTCTTGCTGGAAGTATGGATGGAGATAAGAAAAGGCGAAAGGAAGGAGACCTTAAAGTTCAGAAGTGAAAACTGACACTAGGCAGAAGGCTGTGGGAACAATGTCCGGACCAGTGGCATTGGCTGTGTCTAGGGCACCAGGCTCTTCTCAAGCAGGGAGGCTCCTGTCTTGTACTCACTGACAGGACAAGGGCAGCTCCATCCCATGTAGGGACTTTAGACATGATGCCCAAATTTATCAGGTACAATGCAGAAATCAAGGGGGATAATAAATGGTATGTAATCCAGAGAACACATTGGAAGACATCAATATGGCACAGAGGACAAATGAAGTGAAGTACACAGACGTTCAAGACACCTGTATTCATTTTATAAAAATCCCAAAGACATTTCTCTGAAAGTCAGTAGGTCCATGGGCAAAACAGAATAGAGACTCTTCTTAAACATATGAAGACTTTGAGTGTGTCTCCCACCTGTGTGTCAGAGTGTGAGCCTGGGTAAGGGCAGGAAGGGAATGTTGACTAGGTCTTTCTTTGGGAAGGAAAGGCATTTGGGTACCTGATGTGGTGGGCTGATCATTCTGATGCAGCTGTTTTTTAACAGAGCTGTTCTGAAGCCACTGACCTGGCAGCCCAGATACAGTGGGGACATTCTAAGGCAGCCTGAAGAAACAAGCTCCCAGCCCTTTTTATAATTACCAAGTAATATATGAAGCAAAGACCCTCACTCCATCCCTGACTTGCACTGCAGACTCCTACCCCTGGGGTTCAGGAATAGCCAAACTATGGGGCAAGATTTAGGGACGGGGTGAATTGTCAGTTGGGAGTTAGACACACTTATTGTGTTCACTACTTGCCGAGTAAAAAAATAGTGATCTTTGCTTTTTTGACAAATCTCTGTAAAAATAGCCTCTGTACCTGACCTACTCTGTTCTTTGTGCCATAATAAAAATCTTCATCGGGGCGCCTGGGTGGCGCAGTCGGTTAAGCGTCCGACTTCAGCCAGGTCACGATCTCTCGGTCTGCGAGTTCGAGCCCCGCGTCAGGCTCTGGGCTGATGGCTCAGAGCCTGGAGCCTGTTTCCGATTCTGTGTCTCCCTCTCTCTCTGCCCCTCCCCCGTTCATGCTCTGTCTCTCTCTGTCACAAAAAAATAAATAAACGTTGAAAAAAAATTAAAAAAAAATCTTCATCTTCAAGGAAACACATGACCTTCTACAAGAAAAGGGGAGCTCTGCTTCCCCCCCCCCCCACCTTGTGAAAGGCATAGAGGTTCTACAGGGTCCTGACAGTTACAGAGAGTTTTGACTCCCTTTTGTGGAATGTTCCTTTTGAAACAAAAGAGGGGCTGATGGCTATAGACTGATGGCAGATAGTTATGGACTAGTTAAACAGACAGGTAAAGACTTGCTCTGCTGTATCAAATTGAGGGGAAATGTTCTTTTCTGATTGTGCAATGTACTCAGTCCCTGGGCTGCTGAGAAAAGTGAGTGGCCTGCTTCCATTGAAAAAAAGATTTTCTTCAAATTACAATCTTTTAAACCTCAATTTGAAATAACAAATATTATTAAAGTCAGAGAATAGTGTACAAATATTTCAGTACAAATTCAAAGAGGTAGGAAAATGAGTACTCGTTCTGAAACTGAATGTTAATGGAAAGAACAAATATTTAGGTTCATATATGAAAGGTCATGCTATATATAGATTTTTCCCATTTCAGTCTTATCAATTATATTCTGGGAATTTTGCATCTTGAAGTTAAACACAAAAATTAGTGTATAATTATTTCTTTTTCTTATGTTGATTTATTTTTGAGAGAAAGACAGAGCTCAAGCCAAGTAGGGTAGAGAGAGAGGGAGACACAGAATCTGAAGCAGGCTCCAGGCTCTGAGCTGTCAGCACAGAGCCCAATGCAGGGCTCAAACTCACGAGTTGTGAGATCATGACCTGAGCCGAAGTTGGATGCTTACCAACTGAGCCACCCAGGCCCCCTAATGTATAATCATTTCAGTTTGACATGGAAGCTAAAATACAATTACATTTTTTTAGTTTATTTATTTATTTTGAGACAGAGGGAGAGACAGAGAGCCTGCTCTTGTGTGTCAGCTGGGGAGGGACAGAGAGAGAGAATCTCAAGCAGGCTTAATACTGTCAGCGCAGAACCTGATGCAGGGCTCCATCTCATGAACTGTGAGATCATGACCTGAACCAAAATCAAGAGTAAGATGCTTAACCAATGGAGCCATCCAAGAGCCCTTAAAATACAATTACCTTAATAAAAATCTTCATATTTCCAATGTTTTATTACAGTTTTCAATGTTCATGCATTTGTCTGGAAACATTTACACGCTAGGCTTCAGATTGTAAATTGGTGGAGAATTGAGAACAAGTTCAGGAACCTCTTGTCCTACAGGTCAATATATGTTTCTCTTAAATACAAATTCTTCCTCATCATCTCTGCTACTTCCCTAGGCTAAGTTCTCAGTGCTTTTTGTAGGACTATTTCTAGATTGTGCTATGGTTACCCTCCTCCCTGTCACTCCCCACTCCAGTCTACCCAATACAGATGACCATGACCAAACATTTCTGATAAAGATATAATCATTCCACTCTCTTTTGTAAGATAGAAACCAAGGACCAAAGGGGCTACTGGGGGAGGGGAAAGCAAAATCACAGAAAGAGGAAGATAAGAAGACAGTCACGAGCTTTGTAAGCATTTGAGAAATTATATGCATTTGGTCAAAATCAGAATGGATATAACTCTGAATATGTAAAATGCATCTGAAAGAAAATAAAGCAAACTTCTTAAACTTATAAAGATATTAAACTCATTTCTCTGGCCGTATAGGAAGAAAATCAGCCTGGGAAATGAATGGAAAGGAATACACCTGATTTCTATGTTGTGAAAATGTCCTTGCGGAAGGTTTTGGACTGAGCTCCTTAGTAGGGCACTGAGGCCGCTTCATGGTTAGGCACCTTCCCTATTCCCTGTGGCTTTAATGATTTTAACTTCACCAATATTAAACTAACTGGTGTTTCCTAAGGCTACCCTGCTATTTCACACTTCCATGATTTTCTACATGCCCTTTTCTCTGTCAAGAATTTCCTTGCTGTCTTTGCCTCACAAACTGATTCTTTAAAATCCAGCTCACATATTGCTGGCTTCAAGGATTATGTTTTTGTCTCTTCAGATTCCTTCCTCTGTTATGATTAACCTTCTTTGCATGCTTTCTTGCACTGAAATAATGGATTGTACTTATTTCTTTTCATGGCTAGGGTCCCCTTCCTAGACATGATAAATCCTCAAGGACAGAATTGGTGTCTTTTTTTTTTTTAACCTGGTATTTCCTTAAGGAGCTTCCTGAACAAAATAGATGCCCAGTATATGTGCAACCGGATCAAAATTTATGATGGAATGACTATTATCCACATCTTCCTTCCAGTTGTGGCTGTCCATTGACAAGAGTCTTTTCTGGCTGATCATCATGTCTTTTCATTTTCGAATTTGACAGCTAATGCCAAGGGAAGATCAAGGAAAAGTGGTTTGCATCTTGATGCCAGATTTTAAAAGTCTTTTCTAACTCTAAGGAAAGAGCAGAAGAGGTAACATGGCCACTGAGGATGAAAAACAAAATCCTTCCACAAGTGTAACAGAGTTTGTTTACATGTTCTGGAGTATAAATGTTTGAAAATAAGTGATGGCAGTTCAATAAGGTGTCAAATTCTACAGGCAAAGAGCCAGAGAAGCAATACTCCAAAAATGGCCCATTGCTTTCTCCTTTACCCCACCAACTGCACAGCTCGGGGATATATTTTAAAAATCTGATCTTGTTTTAAACCATTAAAGTATTTTCCAGTGTCTAAATAGCAGCCAGTTCTCCTTATATTATTCATGACTGCTGCTGTCAGTGTGACTGGGTTTTTCCACAACTTAACTGAGTGTAGTATCATTTCCACTTTGCTACTGCCTGATAGTACTGAGAAATATAAGCTATAAAAATGCATTCGTCAAGAAATATTAATGGAGGAGGGTGGCTGTGTCTTTTTACAATGCTTAAAAGCCTAAGTTGTAATAATAAAAAGTTGGCTTTTATTCCCTGAAATAATCAAAAGAAGGACTTGAAGGAAATGAAAGCAAAATCCAACAGGATTACAAAATTAGGGCAGAGTGAAGGAAAAATATTTTGAGTACCAGAAGAAATCTAAAATAAATAAAAAATAATAATACATTTGTGAAACTGCTGTTTGACCCAGACAATTGCTACTCGGTTATGTAACTGGAGACTCCTTGAAGTCTCTGTACTCTCACTGGGGAAAGGCAGGATAAACATCTTTTTCTGGATACCTATCTGGATTCCACCAGCTAGCTGGCCTACGTAAAGAAGACAGTGAATTCCTGGTGGTTTAGACAGAAAGCACAAGAGCAAAACCTTGACAGTTGTCCAAATGATGAGATAAGGCCATGGAGGAACCTAGTTCTTTTTTTTTTTAATGGTTTTATTTATTTTTGAGACAGAGAGAGAGCATGAGCAGGGGAGTGGCAGAGAAAGAGGGAGACACAGAATCTGAAGCAGGCTCCGGGCTCCGAGCTGTCAGCACAGAGCCTGACGCGGGGCTGAACTCACAGACTGTGAGATCATGACCTGAGCCGAAGTTGGATGCTTAACGGACTGAGCCACCCAGGCGCCCCAGAGGAACCTAGTTCTTGACAACACCGGTCTATGCCTGAACAGGAAGGGAACAGTATCATGCCCTATTTTTTTTTTTTTTAAGTTCGTTTATTTATTTGAGAGAGGCAGAGACAGTGCAAGTGGGGGAGGGGCAGAGAGAGAGAGAGAGAGAGAGAGAGAGAGAAAGAGAGAGAGAATCCTAAGCAGCTTCATGCTGCCAGCACAGAGCCTGACACAGGGCTGGAACTCAAGAAACCACAAGACCATGACCTGAAAGGAAACCAAGAGTTGGACGCTTAACCAACTGAGCCATTCAGGTGCCCTCATGTACTATTGATAACCATAGAACAAGGTGAAACTGTGTGGTTCAAGCTAATTAATTAGTAACATCTCCACACCCAGTAAACTGTTGCAAATCTCTCATTTAAAACCACCTATTATACATGTTTGAGAATTTCAGATCTGAAAGGAGTCAGGTGAAATCTGTTTTGGTGTCACAGATTTCAACAGGGCCAGTCCAATATATCTAGTTAACAGTAGAAAAGAAAGTTCAAGGATAATTGCCTTGTTAGTGTATTTGTAGAAGTCAAGTTCTACTAAATATATAAGAATCATGATATTTTTAGAATCTGCCTTTGACTCACATAGTTTATGATACAAATCTTCAAAACATACAGAGAGCAAATAATTAACTTTCTACCTGAATTAAGTACTTCTTTTATTCTGTCTCTCAGTTCAAGAATGAAGCCTTTTTCCACCGACTCCAACTATTGCAGATTTTCGGAACATTTTTGTGGTCACAGATTCTCTTGAGACCCATTGAACTCTCCCCACACAGATTTGCTGTGCACATGCATGCACACACACACATGCTCCCATGCACACTCAACACTGTGCACATAATTTCACTGGGCTCCGGGATCACATAATTTTATCTGTGGATACTAGGTTAGGAGTTCCTGTTGGGTTCGTTTTGTGTTGTTCTGGCTTTAGATAAAATTAAGAAGGGCGAGACTGCCTTTGGTTCATCCCTCTCCTTTGCCGTGGACACTCAGTGTCTCATGTCTCGTGTGCCAGGTTTCACATTAGAGGACAAGGGTACCAGTATTCTGTACTTTGCCTTTTTCTGCCTCTTTTGAATGTCCAGAAATCCTCTATATTTTCTTTCATCTCTACCCAAACGATCTGTGTTTGGTAAATCATTAAACATCCTGCCTAAATTATAATAATGTTTTAACCAAGGCACAAGGGTTTATATTTGCTTCTGAGCAAATATCTTACCATAAGAGTTTTAAAAGACATTGAAGACCATGGCAAGGTTACCTGGCAAAAATAATTCTCTTTGGAGTTTTTCTCTGGCCTGCTGTGAAAAGCATCTTTTCTTCAGCCAGTCAGCTTCAAATTCACTGTAATGCTCATTTGGCCACGTGATATAAACCTTATAACACAGAAAGCAGATATCACCTGTATGTATATTATGCTTCTATGTACTTTGGTTCATTATTGCTCTGTTTTTTAATGTTAATTTAAGATAAGCAGGGGATCCACCTAGCCCTTACTTCTTTTACTTTTTACTTTATTTTTATTTTCACTTATGTACTCACACGCATACAATACTCTTTTGGAAGACAGGAGAACTGAAAGCCAAAGTGATACATCTGAGCTCTGAGTCCCCTTAAATATCACAGAAAAAGTAAAATGTGACTCGATCTGAAGTTCTCGTTCTGTATCTCCTAAATCTGTTGTTTCCAAAATTTCTGTGATGACTTAAAGTGAGCTATCACTGAATTTAATATTCCTTCCAAGAGTATCATCCGAACGAGGAAATGATGAGGAGGAGGCAGATCATAATGATAAATGACAACAGCTCTCTGAGTGCATCCTGTGTAACGAACACTACAGGCATAACTCCTCTAGTCCTCATACAACTCTAGAAAGAAGGTACTACTCTTATTCACATTTTCCAAGCGAGGAATGTCTGAGTAAATATTTCTAAGGTCACACAGCTGGCAAGCGGTGAACCCTGGGAGTAAAGTCCTTCAGTTCAGATAAAGACAAGAGGGGGAAGAGCCATGAGCTAGCTGTCACATTTGCTTTTCTGAGAACTATCCTCGTCACTTTGGAAGAGAGAAACACAGGCTGGTGGTCACATCTACTTGGTGGTTTTGAGAGGCTTGTTTTCCAGAGTTCTAGAGCAAGCCTTGCATATCGACTCACTCATTTGACTAAAACTACAGTCATCGATACAAGTTTTTCAGTGTTCACTGCATGCCGGACACTGTGTTAAACATTTTTACCCATATTACCTCACTGAATTCTCATGTAATCTCTACAAACAAGTTCTGTCAGTTTCCCTATTTTACAGATGAATAAACAGAGGCCCAGAAGCACTCTTGTTATTATAGAGATAGTTTGATTGTGTCTTCAGGGCTGTTCACGAAATTCCTTCACGGAAGGAATAATGAGCAATACTGTAAGTTTTATTAAAAATAGTAGTAGTGATAAAACTACGAACAACAATAACAGAAGCTTCCATCTACTGAGCATGCTTGCTTTGCCCCGAGCACTACACAAACATGGTTCTCTGTGTAGTTATAGACATGATCAAATGAAACATAATCCCTTCTTTAAGTTATTGGACAGTAGCCCCTTCAATGAACTGGGGAGATAAAGGAGAGATAATTTAGAGATAATTACCTTTTTTCTGTCAAACGTCAAGCCTTTAATACCAATGTTCACATCAAGAGCTTCGATGAGAAGTTTCCGTGCTTTTGCAGAATCCAGGTAGCAATCGGGGCACTGGCAATTGTCTCTCAGCCATACAGCAGGGTAGAGAGACTCCGCACCGTCATGCCAGAAGAGCTGCAACAAGTGAGCCCCATCCACCACTTCTGCCTTTTGGATGGCACAGTGCATGTTTCTGGTTCTTGCAGGTAAATCCTGTCAGCTGCCTGCTGTGACAAATCTGCGTTAAAAGGAACCTCAGGCGGCTCAAGTCTGAACTTGACTTCTAAGAGTGTGAACAATTCAAGTGGACTCTGGCTCCTGCTGTTCAGTCAGCTGCCAGAGTCTGCGGCTTGACTGATCAATGCTGGGACCTTTGTTCTGATGAGAGTATCTCGTATGCTGTAAACAGAAACACAGTGACTGAAAGTACATAAGATAAACATGCTGAATCAGGATCCAGATGAAAAGAATTCCTTGTTTCTTCCAGAAATTTTAGATAATAAGTTCAGAACCAGTGACATAGGCACTTTGATAATTATGTTTGCATGAAAGCTCTGAAAATTTTTTTAAAGGAGAAAAACACTCCACAAATTGGAAGTATAACTAATCATACCTGTGCTATTTTAACTGACATCCAATTACACAAGCCTTTTGCAAACAAAAAAAAAGTGTTTTTATGATACTAAATTAGTAAACTTGGTCTACTGAGGGAAATTTTAATGCAATTATTGATTTTAACAGATACTATAATCTGGTACATTGTGCCATTTCTATCCTACCATTTACTTTTTGACTAATACAATTCATTTTCTAAGTGCAGTATAAAAGTTCCCAGGCTCTGCAGGCTTCCCATTCTCATCTTGCTTGATTTGTTCTCTGGGATTTTCTGTTTTGATATAATGTGCCTCGATATTTTGGCTCATTTAATCTAAACCTTTACTGGGTATTTTTATGAACCTTCACTTTACTTTGGAATACATGACTTCTTTTTAGTAAGAAACACACCAAATTTGAGGACATGAAGTATGTATAGGAAAGGGAAAGAAGCGAAAAGAGGCACAAGGTATTATGGACTGAGTACATCAGTGTTGATTACGATTCCATCAATGACCACATATTTGGCTTTCAGAAATTGTGTCAGTGCTCTGAATTTCACTTTCTTCATACATTATTTTCCAGGACTCTAAACTTACATGGGAGAAATAGAACTTACATGGACAATGTAGAATTTATGTGGAAAAAGTAGACCTTCTTGTTCCACATAACGATCAGCCCATCATTAGTAGAAGGTGACATGTGATGATAGAAAGAAGACTTCATTGCCTTGGGATGAAGGGGAAGCACACACACATACACACGCATACACAGAGTGACTGTGTAACAATTCCCTTCTAAGTACCAGGCACTGCAATAGGCACCGGAGGGTTCAATGACAAGCAGAATAAAATATGAAATACAGAAAATAGCTCTCTTTATTCGTTCTTATATACACAGTTAAACTTATTCAAATAATACTAATCTTCTTTTTAAAAACATTTGTTTGTTTGTTTGTTTGTTTGTTTGTTTAGTGTGTGTGTGAGAGAGAGAGACCATGAGCGGGGGAGAAGGGCAGAAAGGGAGAGAGAGAGAGAGAGAGAAAGAGAGAGAGGGAGAGAGAGAATCTTAAGCAGGTTCCATGCTCAACACAAGCCTGACTTGGGGCTCAACCTTACAACAGTGAGATCATGACCTGAGCCAAAACCAAAAGTCGGATGCTTAACTGGACTCAGCCACCCAGACACTCCATAAGCATCTTCTTTGTGTCTGATATGCTGCACCAGAAAGTTCAAAGATTACCATGAAGTTCCAGAATTCAAGAAGAAGTGAGATGATTATGAAAGTAAACAAGAAAATACGGCTTGGTCCAAATGGCACTAAGAGCTGTCTGAGAGGTTCCAGGACACTTGCTTAGAGAAGACGTCTATTTGAGGAAGTCTTACAGGATGTGATCAATGCTTCTGAATGCATACTAATTCCTTGTTCCTCTAGACACCCATATGGAGATGTGGTCACGTTTACCAGATATGTGGTTATACCAAGTCTTCTTCTCTTTACAAGGCTATGTTTTATCAGTGGGTGGCAAGCAGATGAGAGATAGAGAAGATTCTGGTTTCAAAGCAAATAAACACCAACCTGGATGATGGAATGTCCACAGACAAAACAAAGCAGGAAAAAATGCACATATGTATGCTAATTTGTTTACCTTGTTATTTATTCTTTTTGCTACTTAACCTGATCTGTTTATAAACTGATGGATTATTCATTTGCTAAAATTACTTGCCAAGAATCAAAGGCAAAATGTACCTCAAAATATCAACACACACAAAATAAACATATGTAGCTTTCAAGCTCACCCTCTTTATACTGAGAACATAGCTATCTTTTAAAATACATTTTTCATATTGGTCCTGGCCTGATTTTTCAAAACAGCACAGGATGTATTTATCCTCCTGTAGTAGTTCTTCAATTACAATGGACCATAATCAAGTGCCTTTTCATCCCTTCTCTTCTCTAAATCTACTCAACTTTTCAGCCTTTGCTTTATAATATGTGATCTCTAGATTATGTACTTTTCAGGGTGCATGGTCACTTTCCAGTTTACAAATGTCCTTCAAAATGTGTGGCTTCGAATTATGCAATATAGAACAGATAGGATATTTCTAGTATAAAAAAGAAAAATTAATACCTTAATGAAGAAAGAAGGTTGTCTTTCTTTCTTTCTTTCCTTTCTTTTTTTTTTTTTTTTTTTTTTTTTTTGCCTTGAGAGTTTGGAAGCATAGTGGCAATTGTTTACAGGATCTTACAAAAGAATAGCTAGTTTGGTTGTACAATAAGGATATTGGTTTTAATTATATTGATGGTAAGATTATAATATTAGTAAGAGTTTACATTTACCAAATGCCTTCTTCATGACACTCATATTTGAAGTGCTTTACATACAATGACTCATGGAATATTCATTACAACTCAGTGAAAAATGTACTGCAATTACCTGAATAAGCCACAGAAAAAAGAGGTTAGGGGATATCAGCATACCGATGATAGTAGAACCCGTCTTATGTTCTCCAAGGGAGTAAGACAATTAAGAAAAAAATAAATCCGCTTCATTTATGTTTATCATCAAAATTTCATGTATGTTGGTGTATACTCAAGACCCAACTCATTTTCCAAAATGTGTTCATTAATGAGTTTGAAAATGTTGTGGTTCAAAGGATTTTTATAAAACTAGAACTTGATACATTGATTCTTAATGGATACATTGTTTGAAGGGCACATTTTCCACCATAATAAACATTGTCCCTGTGCTTAAAGATGGCACTATGCCCATATCCCACTTACTGTTGAAGTGGTAACACCTACAGACATCTGTACCAACAAACACTAATTACATTCCAACCTGCCATTTGAAGCCTTCCACCTCTCTCTTTTTTCTTTCCTTCTTCTACTTAACACGTTTGAACTGGAGAGGAAAAAGCACACTTCCAGATATAGGGAAACCTGACTCTTTTCCCCCAGCCTGCTTGGCCAAATGGATATCCTGAGGAGGGTTATTTCAAGAGAGGAGGTGTCATCAGGACCAGGGGCTGATGGGAGTTGCCAGAGGCACATGGGAGAGTGTGGAAGAACTGGAAAAACTTGGGTGTTGCTGAAGGTAAGTTGTTTGGGTATCTGTGAAGGAACCTGTTGGGTCATTTCTACTCTTCACTATCCTTTTCTCAGTTTGTGACACATGTGAATGATAATCTAAACAAAAGCAGGGAGAAATGGGAAAATGGTTTCCCTCTTTAACTTATCTTGGTTTATTTCAACCTCTATGGCAGCAAATGCAATGAACATTCAAAAAGAAAGAAATATCAAGGATCATCAGTGTTTAAAGGCAAATTCTTTCTGAAACTTAAACGTTTGTACATGAGTGTAATTTGTTGAAATCTGTTTTTCCATTTAGCCCACTTGACCTGTTAAAATTGAGCCCTTTTTAAGTTAAGCATCATGGACATGTAGTTATTTGATAAATAATTGTGTTTCTCTGAAGAAAAAATAAAGGAAAAGTAAATATTCCTAGCCATAGATATAGATATAGATATATAGATATACTCTTTGTTAAATTCATGAATATATGCTAAAGTCATGAATATGCTTTTTGCTAAATTAAGGAGCACCTATAAAACAAAAATGTTTATTTGTTTCAGGACTAAATTATTACTGAGCTTCTCCTCATTCACAATTATACTTTGGTTTATGAAGTATCAGATTGGTTTTGGTGGAAAGGAGTAGATTTGCTTGTCCTGAAAAACAGATTTTGGATAAGGGGGATTTCAGTCTGAAAGAATAGATTTCTTTTAACTTAATCCAATCACTTGTTGTGTGTGTGTGTGTGTGTGTGTGTGTGTGTGTGTGTGTTCCTTTCTAGCTGACTCACCATATTTTTCCCCTTCAGAGTTATAGAAGTTTATTTGGGACTCCTGTTTGGCACAACTAAACTGTCTGTTTTAGAGATTATCCTACTTCAGCAATGGGTGTGGTTTTTGTCTTTTTCAAATTTTTATAAATTTGAGTTTTGTTAGCTCGTTTTCTCCAGCAATGTTTGGAAACTTGAGAAAGTAGCTCTGAAAGTTATTTTATGCATTGATCTTGGAATTAAAAGAACCTGGAACTAGAACTATCAGAGCCTGAAAGAAACAACTTGTGATATAGGTGGGCTAAGTGCCCTCATCTGAAATGCAAGGACAATGGAAGCTCAGAGATACTGAGTGTGATTTGTCCAAGCCCGCAAGGCTGGCTAGTGGGAGAGGTTGCTCCTAACCTAGGTTTGCCAGTTCACTGTGCACATATAAACATTTTCTAGTTCTAATAAAAGAGAGTGCAAAAATTCCTTGAACACTAATTACAGCTAATTTGAATCATAGGTTTTGGATAGGATTCTCAGGAAGTTGATGCAGAACCTTCATAGTTACTCTATATAAAATTTAAATTGATAGAAATTAATATGTCTGAGAAGCCAGATTCATCTATTGGATTACTCACCCCTAAAATAAAACACTATAATTTTTTACTATTTTTCATAATAGAAGGAAACAATAGAGTGGACTTATGTTATCGAATATCAGTATCTGTTAATTTCCATCTTCCCTTCTTTAGTTAGGTCATCAGACCTGCTATCAGATAGTAGGATTCTCTCCGGTGTTTGACCTCCTGATTCTAGGTAAGTAAGATCAGAAAATAATCAAAATGCAAGAAATATGCAAATTGCATGACAGAGAGAGAATTTGTGTGTGTGTGTGCGTTGTATGCATAAAACTATTTATTTTGCACTTATTATGTTATAGCCCCTCTGCTGATGCTTTCAATTACATTAACCTTATTTAATTCTTATTTAATTCATGAAACTATGAATTTAGTGCTATCACTTCTATTTTACAGGTGACCTTGAGCTTGGACAAGTGAGGTAACTGACTTGAAAGCAGAGGAAATAGTAACTTGACCACTACTCAGTACTACATCATGGAGAATCTGTGGCTGAATAATTTTCCAGGCAATAATTTTAAGTTACCAAAAATGTGTTATTAAAATAGTAGCCAAATCTCAAGTTTGTTGGTTGTTAGTTGACCTCACCATCTGACATTTCATCACTGCAAGAAGAGGACAGAAAGTTTTCCAGACATTACACCATAAAGGCTTAGAAGGTATTACTATTATTTTCTATATCAACCTTTAAATCATAAAACTAAACTCATTTCCACTTGGTAAGGTAGAGGCTGACCAGACTGTGAGTGTTTGGGTGTCTGAACTTTAGTATCATCTGAATACATGCCCACTCTACTCATTACACTCGCTACCTAAGACTCTTCAACTTGTTTTTTATTTGTTTTTAACTTGATTTAGTGAGTGGCTGAGCTGCTTAATAATTCATGAATAGACTCCTGTGAGTAATGAATTCTATAAAGTCATTAGGAAAAACAGTCCCCATTCTCTTAAGTAGGTTTACCATTCTGCCTGCTATGTTGTTTAAAGTATCAATTTGTGCAAACACTTCCTTCCTAAGTTATAAAAAGGAAAACTTTTTTATAAAAAGCTTCACTCTGGTAGCATTGCCACATTCAGACTGATACTTGTACATCAAAGTGTTTGTTTGCTGATATAATGTATATTTTTCTGGATCTAGATTTATGACTGCTAAATCTTTGGACCACAACATATATTCATTATGAGAAGTCCTATGTTTTATAATAAAATCAATTCAAGATACCTGTCATATCTCTTCTTGAGCTACATTCAAAAGCAAAACAATTGAAAGCACACACAAAGTTCAGTCTTAATTGATCAGTATTCTAGAAAAGCATGTTACATTCAGCTTTTTGGACTTCACAAAGGCCAAGGTATATAATATGCAGTCCCTGTCTTTGGGTTGGATTGTGGATTATTCAGTGAATATTTCCAAATCCAGCCAGAACGCTCCCTTTCCCACCACCCAGCCTGTTTTTTAGACAGTATGCTCTCTGTCCCCTCTGTGTGCTTTCTGGATCAGCTTAGGGACTGTAAAGTAACTTGACTACTAGACTAAGCCAAACATAATTGGGAAAGGAAAGCTGCCAAGAAGCAATCAGATCCCCTGCATTCCAAAATCAAGCCTATTCCAAATGCCTGATGGACCATCCCCATCGCAGCCCACACGGCTGTAAGACACATGTGCCTGGATTTTCAATTGGATGCCCCCTACCTCCACCCCAATCCACAGACCTGAAGCTCTTCAAATAAGGCAAAGATGAGCTCAGTCATACCTGTTCTCAGATGTGCTTTAGGCGCCAAATCATGCAAAATTTACCGAGGAAAGGAAAGGTCAGCTTTGATCCTCAATGTCTTTTGGGGGAGGGAGCCTCCTGGTAACCAGCACATCCCAGATTGATCTGCCCGCAGTTTCCCTACGTCTGACATCTGATGTAGTGCTATTACTTGGGAGCCTTTCTGCTCCTGGCGGCTCCACAGAAGCCCTGCCCCCAGACACAGCTGAGGTTTGCAAATGAGGAAGGATGTCCCAACCTGAAGGTGTAGCAACTCCTGAAGGGAGCTGAGAAGGAGAAAAAGAGAGAGAGAGAGAGACACGGAAGGGAAGGAAGGAAGGAGGGAAGGGAAGGAAAGGAAAGGAAAGGAAAAGAAAGGAAAGAAGGAAAGGAAAGGAAAGAGCTTTTATGACCTAGAGGAGAAGCAGTTAGAAAGAGAAAGTACTTGAACACCTATTAGCTCCTGAAACCACAAAACACCCAGACTCAGTGCAAAACATTGCCTTAGTTCAGAGTTTTCCTGATAGAAGGAAAAGCAGTTCTCACCTGTCTGGTCTCCTGACCCTGAGCCAGCAGCAGCAACCAAAGCAAGTGAAGGAGACTCCTGTCTCATCTGTTCAAACTGACAGCTCTTTTACTCTAAAAGTCACTTGGAGAAAAGACATTGAGATGAACATTTAACAGGGAGGAGCTACTAGCTCCCACCTCAGCAGAGGTGAGGTGATGTCTACTTGCCCATAGAATATTCCATTTGAGCCTCTTTAGAGGGAGCTTGACTATTTCAGGGGCAGGGTGGAAGGTTGGGATGGGTCCCCTTAAGCCTGATGCCCTCCTTCCTCCGCAGCTTTGGCTGAAATGAACAGTAGCTGCCAGAGACCCTGGGGCTTTTCTGAAGGCACCTGGTTGCCCAGTGACTTGACTCACAATTACACAGGCCTGAGGGCAACAAAAGGGAAGGCCGGGGTGAGCAGTGTGCCAGGGACCCAAAGCCTGGCTGCCAGGCATTCAGATGGCGAGTGCCCAGTGCAGGGGGAGGGCTGGTGGACGAGTCTCAAGTCCTAGTTCCTGACAGAGAAGAGAGTCCATTAGAAGAAAGTCTACAGATGACAACTGAAATCCAAGGGAGAGACACTTGAGCCCTGGGCCTTTGTCCCACAAAACCACCCTTCCCGAAAGACACCGAAGCAGCTTCAGCCTGCAACTTGTTGCTTCTTGCCTGAAGGACTCTCACAGCTGTGAGACAGGCACGAACAAAAGAGCTAACCATGGAGAGAGAAAATGCAGCCCAACTCTCCCATGGCCTCTGCTGTGGTTTCTTGCCCAGGACAACTGCCCCTTCCAGAACTGCAGTGTTCCCTTCCTCAGTGAGGCCCTGTCAGCGACTTCCACAGTAAAATGTAAACGGTGTCTCTTCATTTGTCATCCCCTCCTCCATCTTCCTTTCCCCCAAGTCTCTGGGTCAAATTACTGACACCCAGCGTCCAGTGAAAATAACAGCAAGTTTTATTCCCAAGTATGGGAGGAGAGTATGTGCACATGGCAGGCCCTCATAAGTGTTGCCAGCATTTTAAACCCACGGTAACTGAGGTTATATGTATGCCAGAAGCAATCAGTTCATTATATTTTAAACATTCAGATGACATTGCAGACACAGATTCAACTAATTTCACATTTTGTGCTTTCATAACCATCACTGGAGTAAAATTAGGTAAATTCTATTCCAGCTTTAAGAAAGTTGAAAAAAAATGTGTTGCACATACATGGCTTCTTATAGAAGAGTAAAACAAAACAAAACAAAAACAAACCTATCAATGATTCAAGTTTTGGTTTCTTTTTTAAGTTTATTTATTTTGGGAGAGACAGAGACAGCATGAGCAGGGGAGGGGCAGAGAGAGAGGCACAGGGAGAATCCCAAGCAGGCTCTGTGCTGCCAGTGCAAAGCCAGACATGGGGCTCAAACTCATGAAACTGTGACATCATGACCTGAGCTGAAACCAAGAGTCAGAGAGTAGGATGCTCAACTGACTTAGCCACCCAGGTGCCTCAACAGTTCAAATATTAAATCCTGCACATAAAGAATTAATTCCCTTGGGGCGCCTGGGTGGCGCAGTAGGTTAAGCGTCTGACTTCAGCCAGGTCACGATCTCGCGGTCCTTGGGTTCGAGCCCCACATCAGGCTCTGGGCTGGTGGCTCGGAGCCTGGAGCCTGTTTCCGATTCTGTGTCTCCCTCTCTCTCTGCCCCTCCCCCGTTCATGCTCTGTCTCTCTCTGTCCCAAAAATAAAATAAAAAACGTTGAAAAAAAATTTTTAAAAAAAGAATTAATTCCCACATCGGACACAAACAACAAACAAATCCTACTCTTGACGATGTGAAACCTCTTTAAGATGAAAAAAATACAACGAGCATTTCTCAGAGGACTTTCTCTTATCTGTTTTAATGTTTCATAGTCTTCAGCTTGCTTTCACATGTGGCTGCTTACTGTACTATCCTGGAAACGGCAAACCATATCAAATTCTGGATTTCAGATGGAGAAAATGAGACCATGATGGTTCATGAGCTATAGAAGGTGACCAAATGTGCAAGAGACACCATTGGTACCAGAGCCAGAAATTTGGACACTTTACCCATGTGTTTCTGGGTTTTTTTTTCAGATTTAAGAAAAGTTTATTTTTAAAATTAACTCCATGCTAAGTACGGCTAATTGAACTTACGTGTAGCCAATGCGTTACACATTAGAAACACTGAAATAGAAGATGAGTGTGCACAAACAAAAGATGCTCTGGATTTCTTGAAAGCCTTCTTCGGTATTGCCCCAACAGAAAGATGGGAGGAAACTTCGAAAGATCTGACTCAGAGATTTGAAGGTGGGTGGTGTTTCCAGAGGAGGAAGTCTGGTGACTCCAGGGGCAGCCTACTTATATTGTACCATATTTAACACACCGTGATGCTCAGGGAGTTGTCTTGGGCTTGAGAAGATCTTCTAGATGGCAGGACTAGTTAGCTTCCGTGAAATCTAGTACCTCTGGGAAAATTCTGCTGCTTACAAATTTCCTATTTTGAAGAAGGAAAACCGGTAAGATTTACAAAGAATATTTACGGTATAAATAGGTGGTAGATAGCAGTGTTCTTTTGGTTTCAATTTTAGTAATTTTCTAGAGGTTTAAAAAGTACAAGACGGGTTTTAATATTAAAATAGACTGTAATTTATATTTAATTTTATATGAAGAAGGCAAACAAAATGGCCCATAATCCCACTGCCCTCACATGATTAAGAAAAATATAGAAAGATTAAATGAAAAGTAAGTCTTTCTTCTCCTTCTTTCGAATTCCTTTCCCCAAATGTCATTTCTGTTTAATTTTTTTTTGGCCTGTATTCAAATATTTACTATAGAGATGTGTAACCCAGTGGTGTGCCATTAAATACTGAACAACCAGTTCTCAGTGCCCACATGGTCCTAATCCTCAGGTAAATAACAAAAATGTTTTCATCAACCATGGTGAAAGGTCCCATGAGCAAGGAGTGAGCCCAGTCTAGAAACTGCAAAATGATTCAGCCAGGTAGGTATAAGGAACATTTGCATTGAGTGGGAAGCTGTCCTCAGTCTGTCCGATATAATCGTTTTGCTAACTAAAATAAATAGCTAGGCTCTGAATTTTTAGTCATTCGGTTTCTAAGAACGTAGTAATTTCTGAGTAAATAATAAGCTGTCAATAAATGGCAAATATTAATATTTTTTTTTTACTTGGGCTGAAGAAAAGGGTGGTAATATAGCCAATTTGATCTTGGGGATAATTTATTTTAAATAATTAAATGATTATATTTCCTCTTAGCGGAACATGAACTCCATGAGGGCTTTGGACTCCTGTATTCAGTACTGCTCTTAGAACAGGCAATCGTGGCCTGTGTTTTGGGGAGCTCTACTCTGGCCGTCCTTCATCAGTACTACTCCCCATGCGTGATCCATCTATGAGACCAAGGGACACACCCAGAACCTGCACCAACCTCTCCATTCTAGATAATGCTCTGCAAGCACAGGCCCTGAAATTTCACACCAGCAAAGACTTGTGCCTACTTCTAGTGTCTGTGAGTATTCCCTTCTCTTTCTCCAGGCCACTGAGGTTGCACCGTGGCCCTGGTGTGTACTCACATAGACCAGTGGGATGAGCCAGGAGCAGCTGTGTATGGCGTATAGAGTGATGGATTTGAGATGTGTATTCTGGAGTATCCACACAGTCTCCCTCCCCGTGCAGGATGAATCTTGGGGCAGGATGAGAAGTGGAGGGGTCTGTGGCTCTAGAGTCTAGGGACTGGCCTTCCCTCCCTTCCCAAATTCTGGTACGGAACAAGGCATCTGGGAATTCTATTAGTTTTGTTGTTGTTTCAAATTTTTATTTAAATTCTAGTTAGTTAACATATAGTATAATATGGCAACAGGGAATTCTAAATTCAAGCTTGGACTTCTACGTTAGCATGAAGATATATTTTTCAAGGTTGGAGGATGGAACATATTTTATTCAACAGTTAGATTGTTAAAAGCGATGGTAAGTGTTCAACAAGATACCCTCTGAAAACAACCACCACCACTACCCAATATGTAGCATTTGCCATTTGATGTAGTGGATATATCTTCCTGTCATGGCCAATTTCAAGGTGCAACATTTCACAGATGCAACATTACTGCACATGAATTTGGGAAGAGACGCATACAGTTGGCTCTTAGCAGCTGGCTGATAGAAGCTGGATCCAGAACATCACTGTTTATAATTTTCAATATTTAGACATAGAGTATAGGGGCTTCAATGTATACTCTCATCCCTGGCCCTCCAAATGTCAATGATGCAACCTAGTACACAGAAAAGTGCTGGCATGTAGTCGACCTCTTGAATAAAAAGTCCTATTAGTTGTGTGACTTTAGGTAAGCCGTTAATCTATAAAGTAATCTGTACTTTACAGAGTTCTTGACCAAACTATACAGTTCATGTAAAAGCATCTGGCATAGTTCTTGGCACCTTATATATAATCAATAAATGCTGTTGAAATAATGAATAATTGGCATTCAATAAATGTTAACATCTTTTTTATTATCATATTTGGGAAAAATTCAAATTTTTTTATTTTAAGCCATTCTTAGGTGTTTGTAATTTTCTGCAGTTGTCTCTTGGTCAAGACAAATGCCCATTTCTTTCAGGGTTTTTCTTGGAGAACCCTTTGAGATAGACATCTCGTTTTATCCAGTTCCCAAGGGAACAGTGCTCACACAATGTTACTCATTTTAGCAAGTTTGGTAAAATTCCATTTGGCTACAAGTCTGTTATCTGAGCCTACAGGAGAAAGTCTGTGTTTTCCTATGCTCTAACTTTGTTCTCAGCTGTATTTTGTATCCTGCTATAGTGGAGAGAAAAAATGGCTTCGAATTAATACTTAAGATTTAGTCATTCCATATGTTATCCTCAGCGAGGGATATGTTGAGTTTTCAAGGTGAACATTTGAGAAATAGGAAGTATAAAGGATTCAGCAGTGGTATTCTCCTCCTCACCTGCTTGGTTAATTGCATGAAACTTAATGATGAGTGATAGTTTCTACTTGAGAAGGTTGTCACCCATGAACATATTCCATTGGTTGGTAATTGATACACTTAGTATAAGCATCGTTTCTTTTCAGTAATCCTTAAATAGCAGGTATCTTATTTCTCATGAGGATGTTTGCTTTCTCCTAAAATATTTCAGTGTTGCTACCTTGTGTTCAATGAGCCATTTGTCCCCCTTCTCAACATTTTTAGCAGTGAGACATTTTTTTTCCTCTTCACAGTGCCACAAATAGTTTTTCATTTTACCTACAAATTCCCGCAAAAAAATTTGCTTAGCTGAATTCTGTTTCTATAACTTCAAAACTTTGGAAAGAAATCTCTCGTAAACATAGAAAAGATCTTGTCTGGGAATCTTCCTTTATACTAGTAAAAATCAGTTATTTCTCCAAAATATCTCCAAAAAAGAGTGTTCTATAATCATATCACAACAGAGTGGAAAACTCATCTGATAGGCTGTTAATGACAGCACAGTTTCATCGATAAAAATATCAACTTAAAGGCAGAGCTCAGGAAAATCATCAGTATATGTAGAGTATAATTAGCCATTTAGAAGAATCTTAGACATATTCTGATCTAACAGTCTTATTTTCTAGATCGTTACACTGAAACATGTCTAAGCTAAAAACATTACCAACCCAGATATCATCAGGGGACACTTTTGAGATTTTCAGTTGTATATTACTGAGAATAGATTGGGTTATTGTGCATAAATTACAGCAAAAGCTTGGTAGCTTAAGACAACTGAGGAAGGGGTATTTGCCCCTTGACATGACATGCCCATCATGGTTGGGTAGTGAGATGTGCTCCATGAGCTCAAGGATCAAGATTGATGAGGTTCTGAAACATCACCAGATGCTGTGGCAGAGGAACAGTAAGAATGGCTAATCATGCCTAGAATTTAAAGAGACTCCCACCTGGGAATGTCACCTGTCAGTTCACCCATTTCACCAGTTAAGCAAGTCATTAGTCATGTATCCCTTCAAGGAGGTAGGGAGCTGCAATCCAACTTTGTTATTGGAAGGAGGAAACTGGAATATTTGTGAACAGCCCCAGTGTCTGCAAATCCTTACTACTCCTGCAGTTAATTTTCAAATGTGTGAACTCAGACATAGATAATAAACATGGAATATACTAAGGCATAATAAGACTTTAAAAGAGATGTTTAGAGAATGCAGTTATAACAATTAATTCTAGAAAATTATAATGGCATTTAATGGCTACTTGGCTGAAAAGTTTCTTCCATCTCTCACCTGACTAAATTAGTAAGACCCAAGCAGTTGCAGGATAAATGATGTTAAGATATCTAAGGAAAGGATCAGTAGGAAGGTGAGGGAACATTAGAAAACAGAAGTTCAAAGGGGAAAGCTGATACCCTCCTTCCAGCACCACCGAGGGATTTGGCAATACAGATGGATGATTAGTGTCTGCTAACACATCCCAATAACATTTGAGACCCACACGTAGTTCTTGCTCAATAAGCCATTTTTACATCAAATTTTAACTTTCATGGATTTCTTTTTTCTTAGAGGAAGAGAATGGACTTCTCAGGCTAATATTTAACATTGGAAGTTAAGGGTTCTTGTTCTAATTCAACAAGTTGATCTCTAGTTTATAAGGTTTAGTTGAGGCAACCTCACTAAGTCTTATCAACTCTGGGAGACTGATACTTCTGGATCTACATGGCTAATAATTGACTGTGGGGAATTCACTTAGGAAATCCTACTGGATAAGACCTTCGACTCACCAATCAGGTAACCTGGCAACATCTGACCTCCTGCCTCAACCATTCCTCACCCTCCCAAAGAGGTTACCCTCCAAGTGTGATGTGAAAGGTGCTAGTTAACGTGCCTTCTTAATATCTCCATTCTGCCCAAAGTCAGTCCAGTAGTGGTGTTACTGGGTGGTGAACTGCACAATTCCTCGGTCCTTGTCTTCTCCAAGGAAATAATTCAGTGGACTCAATAGAAAGTTGAAGCAGCTAAGGTTTTGTTTGGCAAACGGAAAGTACAACCTAGAGCCATAGGAGGGGTCTGACCCGAGGGTGGGTAGCAGCCGGCTGAGTTCCGCATTGTGTGTGTGTGTGTGTGTGTGTGTGTGTGTGTGTTTAATTTTTTTAACGTTTTTATTTTTGAGACAGAGAGAGACAAAGCATGAATGGGGGAGGGTCAGAGAGAGGGAGACACAGAATCCGAAACAGGCTCCAGGCTCTGAGCTGTCAGCACAGAGCCCGACGCGGGCTCGAACCCAGGGACGCGAGATCATGACCTGAGCTGAAGTCGGCTGCCCAACCGACTGAGCCACCCAGGCGCCCCTGTGTGTGTGTGTGTGTGTGTTTTAAGGGGATCTATTTGGTCTCCTCCTTCCTATCTTATTGTCATACCACCCTCTGGATCCATCCCAATTTCCTCCTTCCAGCCTTTGACGCAGGGTCCTGTCTGCCATCTTCCCATGAGCGCCTAAAGCACAACTCATGGGGGGTGGGGCTAAAACCTCCATGTAAGCAATATTATAATGATAGTATAATAGTCTTGGGGTTCTAGAGGACACCGTTTTCCTTAAGTGTGCTTGCCCCAAAGTTGGGCCAGTCCCTGCAGCCCCTATCTCCTGCTTATCAGCTGTGCTAAACCTCAGAAGGGTTTGGTCTAAGGGAGATGGGTAGTCACTGGGCAGAGACTGGGTGGTCGCTGGTAATCCCCCATCTGCCATACTCCCTTCTCCCTTCCTGCTCCTGTCCATCTAACTGCCTACTCTAGTAAATGTGCCATTGACTGCCAGACACAGCATCTCCTCGTTAAGATTGAGTCTGGAAATTTCCTGAGATCTTTTAAAACATAACTGTCCTTTGAGGAAAATTCTACTTTGTCACTAAGGTTTACTAAGCCTTTCTCATGGAGCAGACACTTTGGTCACTGTTTTATGCTTTATTTTGTTTAATCTTCACAAAACTCAGTGAAGTAAATGCTGTTATTCCCACTTTACAGATGAGTAAACTGAAGCTCAAAAGCTTGGTAACTTGTCAAAATTACCAAACTAGTAATTAGGAAGGGTAATAGGATTCAAACGCAGTTCTGAGTTCAAAACCAGAGCTTCTCATTACTATGTAGCAATGTAGAGGCTAAAATACAAAATACAAAGTGACTACAATAATCACTTACTCATTTATTCAGCAAGCCTGTTTAAGAGCACACTATGAACTCTTCCAGATGCTCCTCAAGGAGTTATTATTCCATTGAGGAACACAGGCAATAAGCAAAGAAATTAATGGGATAATTTCAGTTAGTGGTAAGTGCTATGAAAATACTAAAAAGGGTAATAGGATGGAGAGAAATTTTACTGAAAGGATATTAGTGTGCTGGTCAACAAAAGCTTCCTCCCACCCTTCCTTCCTTCCTTCCTTCCTTCCTTCCTTCCTTCCTTCCTTCCTTCCTTCCTCTCTCAATCTTTCTTTCTTTCTTTCTTTCTTTCTTTCTTTCTTTCTTTCTTTCTTTCTTTCTTTCTTTCTTTCTTTCCTTCTTTTTTAATTTTATGGAGAAAATACTCAAGCTGAGATCTGAATGATGAAACAGAACCAGACTTTGGGAGAAAGTGAAAAACATTCCAGGCAGAGAGAACAAGACAGGAGAGAGTATGAGAACATTTCAGGTAGGGAGAAGAGGAATGCCAAAATGTTTGAGATAGAGGTCAGGGTGGTCAGGCACTTGAGGAACCGGGATACCCTTGCAGATACACAGATAAAGGGTAGAGTGGGAAGAGACAAAGTTAGACAGATGGGCGGGACTCAGTTAAGACAGAAAAGAGGAAAGTGCAGCCTGGTTGGCTCAGTCTTTCGAATGTCTTAACATTTGACTTCCTGCATTGTTAGGCTATGCATTGAGCATGGAGCCTCGTGGCTCACATGCTCTTTTTCTCAAAAAAAAAAAAAAAGGCAGAAAAGCAAGGAACAACATCTACTCTTGGATGCAAGTAAAAGGCTCAAGAAGGAAAAGGTAAGGAGTCTTGCAGGACAGAAGTATGTATACAAATATATATCTACAGTAAACTCTTGGTTTGGTTTGTGAGCATAATTTGTTCTGGAAACATGTTTGTAATCCAAAGCACTTGTATATCAAAGCAAATTTTCCCATAACGAAAGAATGGAAGCTCCTATGATTCATTAAACAACCCAAAAACATTCATATATAAAAATGACTATAATACTGTAATATAACACAAAATAATAAAGAAAAATAAACAAATTAACCTGCCCTTACCTTTGAAAACCTCCGTGACTGCTGTGAAGGAGACAAGACAGAGGAGGGTTATTGTGTAGGATGACTTTCACTATCACTAATGGAATCATTGCTTTCTATAGGCTCAATGGAATCTCTTTTTGTACAACTTTAACGAGGAACCTATTCAATAAAACTTGCTTTTGCCTTCTTTTGAGGATTTCACAGAAATGTGGCATTGCATTGTCATTAAACAGATTCAATCGCTTACACTGCTACAGTCTTGTTTGGGTGGTTGTTTTCTACAAAATTTTGCACTGTTTCTCACATTTTACACATCCCCCTAATATCATTTGAAGTGAGGGATTCCTCTGTTTTTTTTCTCCTCTTCCTCTGCAGATGAGATGCAGTCATAGACTTTCTTATAAAATCTTGCAATTTTTGTCACTCACATACCTCATTCATACTTATCGATGATTTACCTGTTAACTTCCACAGTAATCCTCTCCTTCTTACCGCTTTTCTTTTCAATTTTTTTCTGCATGGGGGCCATTGTATACATTTGCATGGATGTTGACTGCAGTGCAGTATTAATAAACTCTTGTCATATACTGTATTTGATGTAACTGGCAATAAAGCCTCAGAGGAAAGGGTCTATATCTGCAGGCAGCCTGACCTAGAATGAAGCAAATCATTCCTACGCTTACTCTTGTATGGAAAAGCAAAGGGCTATCCACAGGTGCTTTGAAGTGACAAAAAATACACCAGTGCCAGTTGTGGGCACCTTCCAACGTTCTGAAAAATCACTGATTTATGCTAAAAATCACTGATTTCTGATTTGAGACCAAGCATCCAAGCATGGGAGATGATCACCCACAGTCCCACAGTGAGAGTGAGAGAGAACCATTGGCTCAGGTGTGATCATGTGATGTTTGATGTCACATGCTACTCATATTGCAAGACATCACTTGTTTATCAAGTTAAAAGTTATTAGAAATGTGTGCTTGTCTTACGGAGCATTCACAGAACAAGTTACTCACAATCCAAGGTTTTACCAGATTTCTTTCTAGGGGCAAGCCCTGCTCCCAGTAATTTATCTTCTAAGGCCCAGAGACATATACTACAGATTTGGTTTCAGATATGCAAACCTTTGTATTCCTTCAAACACCTGTTGGAACACAAGATGGGGAGAGACTGTCTATAGTACTCACTGCAGTTAGGTCCAGCAAACGTTCTGGCAAACAGCTGGGCCTTGGCCACCCCCACTCCCTCCAAAAGTTAGTGCTTAGAATTTTTACATTTAGAAGGATATGTAACAAACTGATGGCTGCTGAGGTTAACTCAAAAAGCTGGAAACAGGACAAAATGAATGCTACCTCTGAGTACATAAACTGATAAACTGTTGCCTTCCCAAGATTATCAAATGGTTCTCAAACTAATATTGTAACATTGGTAACATTGGTCTGAATCCTATAGGCACACCTTGACAATAATGGATTTCTTTTGATTCTCAATACAAAGGTTCAAGTGATCTCAATGGTGGACCGTGTCTTTTATTCTTTAGATTCTAGGCGGCCCAGTAGGGCCCAAGGAACTCTCCATGCTGTTTTCTGGTAAGTGTATTTCCTGCGTGAACCCTTTCTGGAAACCAGCAATCAAATTACTTCAACAAAGTAACAGATAACTCTATTTGCTGAACTGTTGTTTAACAAATGGAATACTCTCCAGACTGTTTGAATACCTCAACAAAATGCTTAAACATATGCCTGGGAAAATGGATTTAGGATTTGATAATATGCTGTGGAAGATGAATTTAGAATGTGACTGGAAAAAAAAATGCTACATTGAAATCTCTTCAAGAACATGGTCCAAATGTGTGTAATCCATGGGCAAACTTGCACTTGGGAAAGCATATTAATGTCTTTTGCTCACTTGAAACTAGATCCTAAATCTTATATTCTTATCCAGATGTATTTACAATACTTTTTATTTGTTCTTAGCTTTATAGGGTTCTTTATTTTTCTTTCATGATCATTTTTCCAATTAGCTCACGAGGCCCTGATTGCATTTTTGGCATAAAGGAGTGTAACTCCTTACTCACTGCATGATTTGGGCAGTGGGAGAAAAGGACACACTGTTTATATAAAGCATTTGAGAAATGATTTATCTGTTAATTATTTGTCTCATCATATATCAATTACTTAAAATATTCAGTATTTTACTACTTCAGAGAATATGTCATCTTGAGTATCAAAAGTCACCAAAAAAATGCTTCATCCAGACATGTGTACTTGATTTGCAAATATAGGAGTAAATTTTAATTTTGAGATGCATTTAGATAGATAAACTGGAGATATAAAAACATGTCATTGGAGAAGTTGTTTTACTCTTCTCATAAATTACTTAAAAGATTAGGTTGGTCCATTAATGGCTTTTTTAAAAGAAATGATAAACCCAGAGTTCTGACACTGAAAGCCTCTTGAAATACAAGTGGAGATCTGGAACTCATTTGTTTTAGAGTACATCAGCATTACTTGGCTCCTCTCATGTGCCTAGTCACAGATGTATCTAGGGCGAGATTTTTAAAGATTTCATTCCACTGTAATTAATAAGAGGATTATTATTATCAACTGCCTTATCAATAAACAATTTTAAAATGTTTTTATTCATAACTTACTATGTTTGATATATTACTCAGTTAAGTAACAGTAATGAAAATGTCAAGCACACAAGAACTGTGGTGTATCTCATGACTATACTAACTTATTTCTTATGGAGGATGGAAATAAAAGATAAGCCGTAAATAGAGATTATGGTCACATAGTTCTGGAGAATAAAGATCTTTGCTTTATATTTAAAGACACATTTTTATCTGTGCCACTTTATTATAAAATCTTATATGATCATAAAATTTTAATACACAACTAACATTCTCTCTTTATTCCCTTCTCCTCAAACTAGTTTATAAGAGAGAATCATGGTAACACTTCGCAGAATATTTTTCCAGACTTTAAATGTTTATTTAGGCTTATATAAAGGTGGCCTATACACACACACACACACACACACACACACACACACATATATATACACGCATTTATACATGAGGCATGGGTAAGTTCATGTGTATACATAGGAAATAAGATCATATTACATATAGTTGTGCAACTTACTTTTTCTCTTATGTTGTGGAAACCTTTCCATGTGTGCACACATAGTAATACTTTACTACTGTTTTCAACCACTGATATTGAAACAATGATATTCCCCTTCCCCCCCCTCCTTCCCTCCCCTGTTTGGTAAAACTGGAAAGGGTTATTCAGGCCTGCCCTTAGGAGAACATGGAAAAAAAGGCCCTCTTATACCCAGTGGGAGGGAATGTAAATAGTGATGATATGAATAGTTACAACAGCTTTCCAGGTAATTTTGGCAGTGTATAACAAAGTCTTAATGTGCAATACCTTTGGCCCAGAAATTCCTTTTCTAGTTCTCTAGTTTGTAGAAATAATCTCTCATATGCACTATGATACATGGAAAGATACGTTCATGGCAGCAAACTCTGAACTGAAAAAAAATTGAAAGAATATAAGACCTAATGCTTATCAGTATAATAGAATGGCTGGACTAAGTCATATCTATCCATTTATTTCTCACATAGTGCCAGTTGCCTGGGCTCTAGCTGTTCTAGACTGAGCGCGACTGTAGTTCATGAGTTGGATTCATGCCCTCTACATGTGTCTCCCTTTCCTTTTGGACCAGTGACCAACTGAGGCATATTCTTCTTATGGTGAAAGGCAGGAATGAAAAAGGGCAAGCCAACCCACATAAATCCTGTTTAAGTTCTTGCTTATGCCAACTCTGCCAACATTCCATATGCCAAAGCAAGTACCATGGCCAAGCCCTACATGAATGGGAAAGATTCTCTTCCAGCCTATGGAGGAGGTCAAGGGAGAATGAGTGACCATTTGAAAATAATCTGATGTCTAGCATGTTACTAATCCAAACTATTTTAGACAGATCCAATATGTTTCCAGTAAATTTTAGATACAAAGAAGTGCAATCCAGTCTAGCTGAATTTAAAGCCTCCATGACATACTCAACTTACTGCTTTGTCCTACTCTTTTGCATCCAATTTCAGACTGACGCAAGGCAAAGATCTCTTCTCTCTCTTCCTTTTCTTGGTCTCTCTAGAATGGAAGAAGATGGAATAGGACAAGTATCTCTAACGTAGCAGGTCACTTCAATTCTACATGTCTCTGGTAGTTTCTGAGTCTCTGACTAAGACCCGCTGGCTGCTGATGCCCGTGTATGGCAAACATGCAATGTTGATTCTATTGTGGGATGCAAGAGGGCCCTTTGAGGTTTCCTTATTGCCTAGTTTTCTCATAAGAGATTCTTTCTGCTTTACTTTCTTAAAACCATTCAGTTTGTGCTCCTGGCAGTTTATCCTATAGCTTTTTGATGCTCTTGATATCTTACTGGGTGCTCAGCCATCTTGGGTGTGTTACCAGTTTTCTGTTCAACTGCCTTTTACAATATCCACTTAACCTTGGAAATTTCACACACCTTTGGAAGTCTCACCATTGATGACCTTATCTGCATGCTGCCATCTTTCCTTAGTCCCTTTCTCCTGCTGAAATAGGCATATTAGCATCTGTATTGCTTAAGCATAGGTCCAAACTGAGGAATAAGATGACAATTCCATGCTGCTGCAGGCACCCCCAGGCTCTAACGTGGTTCCCTGAGTGCCCTCTTCACTTGGTTTGGGGTTAGATTAGGAGGCACCATCCCTTAGCCCAATGACTCCTTACTCCCATACACCTCTGGCTCTTTCTCTTTATTTAGTCTGGAGGTTGTGGGGAATGAGGAGAGGAAGATGAATTCATGTAGCTGAGATACAGTTGGATTTGGAAGAACCATGTCTATTATTTGTAAGTAAGTCTTAGAGTTTGGCTCAACTTTGGTTTTCATTCAAATGTCTTTTTTTTTTTTTTTTTTGGTCAGCATTGGGTCTTAAGAGTCAATTCTAAGGAAATGGGAAAAATTCCATACAATTCCATATTACATGGTATAGGTGAAATGGATTTGCAGTCAAGAGCAGCTATGCTACTAGGGAAATTGTTAATCCTACAAGATATAACTTGACTGCCATGGAAAGATCCTGTATTGGTTAAAAATACACACCCTTAAAATTCTAAATCAATGGGAGCCTAGGGGTAAGTGCTGTTTCCATAAGAGAATATCTCAGTCTTTTCTATTATCAGTTCAGCTGTCAGGCACCTTGTGTCTTGGTGGGCCAGAATTGGGTAGATAATTGGAACCAGCTTGAGATGCCAAGTGGAAAGTTATCCCTTATAATCACCATATATAGTACCAGCTGTAGTCTTTCCAGCAGAAAAATTCTCATCAAAATAAGGAAATCGTTATTCTTTCCAACACATTGTGGATAACATTATTGATGTAAGCTAGACTTCTGACTACCTGTCATGATGGAGAGGAATAGGGGTGCTGGAATGAGAGAAATCCACATCATAATCCTTATCTACTACTTCCTAGCTCTGTGACTTTAGGCAGCTAACCTTTCTAAGTTCGGTATCTGCATCTAAAAATTACAGATTTTTTTTTTATTTAAAAAAAATTTTTTTTTTCAACGTTTATTTATTTTTGGGGCAGAGAGAGACAGAGCATGAACGGGGGAGGGGCAGAGAGAGAGGGAGACACAGAATCGGAAACAGGCTCCAGGCTCTGAGCCATCAGCCCAGAGCCTGACGCGGGGCTCGAACCCACGGACCGCGAGATCGTGACCTGGCTGAAGTCGGACGCTTAACCGACTGCGCCACCCAGGCGCCCCTAAAAATTACAGATCTTAATAACTACCAGATGACATCATTGTGGTTAAAAGGCACAATGTATATAAAGCCCTTAGCACTCAGTGTGTGCTTAACAAATAGTTACTATTATTATTTAGAAAAGTATGAAAGCAGATGACTGATTGAATTAGTAGGACATGTACATGCTTGGCTGGAGAATATCTGCTACTATCTCCTAGTAACTTAAACTGTAGAAATGTTTAAATTTGTTCGAAAAACCCTCTCTTTTTACAGCTCTTAATTTTGAAGAACCTGGAATTAATATTGATTATTCTTTTTTAAAAAATATTGATTATTCTTGAATGTATTAGACTCTAATTGACTATCTGGCCAAAAGTAAATAAATAAATAAATAAAAGGAAAATTCTATGCTTTGTGAAGCAATTCCCAGGAAAGGTGGTCTTGGATGACAATCAACGTATACTGACTTTCAGTGTTATGATTGTTTCCATTTTTAATTATATTCCTGTGTTCATTCCAATGCATGCACACACACAGCCTCAGTCAATGTAGTTTATTCCCTGAGTTACTAAGTCAGGGATAGCTAGCTCTTTGTATAGTGCAAGTTGCTTCATGGGCATCCATGGATTCAAGAATAATGAAGAAGCACTTCACACAGCTTTGCTTGGGGTATGTTTTTCATACTCTAGTAAACTCACTACTTTAGTCCAGGAAGCACATGTGCCCTAGCATCACAGAACGTGTTGCTCATGGCCTGCCATTATCATGTGATAATTCATTTTTGCTCTATGGCATTATTTTCACAAGAAACAACCTATATTACGTTGGGCAGACCATGAGGTTTGGAGCCTATAGTGGAAGTTACAAGCTGTCCACTCAATTTCCCTCTTCCTACATTTACCAGACTCCCTACAGTTAAGTATGCTTATGTGGCATTTTCTCAAATGCAACTTGAGTAGGAATAAGGAATATCACTCTAAACCTGGCCTATATAACCCCCTAGTGTGTTCTTTCATTTTCTCTCATACATACAATAGTAAGGATCTAGAGAGTTATGGAGCCACAGGAGGAAGGAATTTAGGCCAAATGATGACTCAGTGATGTGACTCAAATGATGTGCCTGGGACCCTTATGTGAATGAGAAGTAAATAACTACTATGGTAAGCCACCGATAGTTTGGGGGTTAGTGTCACCGCAGCTTAATCAAACTAACACATAATCAATAGAGTTACATCCAAATCTGATATTTAACTTTTATTAGATACATAGGGTTGGGCTATTCACCTATCCTCTCTGAGCCTGTTATTTTGTGTAAAATGTGGATATAAAAGTAGCTACATCACAAATTACTATTAGGATTTTAGATAAGGATATTAACCACCTAAGTTAAAGCTATATAAAGCCATTTTTCCTTTTGTTTTGCCTCCAGGAGCACAGGTTTAGATTAATCATAGTCTTTAGCCACAAAGTACTCTCATCACTGGCTCACGAATGGCTGCCCTTATTTGGCTGTTTGCTTCTTTGTTTATACTTATTTGTTTTTTAAAAATACAACCACTTAAACATTCACCACTCAATATAAGAACTAGAATTTTGCTTGAAAGTCCCCTTTGGCTACTCCATTAGGGGTAGGTCACAGTTATCTAGCATGGCCAGATGTCAGATGATAGAAGATTGTTCTTTGGTTGTAGGGCTTTTAATCTGTACAGTTAAGTCTACTCCAGCTCCTCTCCCAATGTGATTAGAGTCCAAAGTAAAATAGCGCAGTGACATAACAGAACCTTTAGCTTAGTAGATGGTACCATCAACCTCTCTCTCACAGTGATCAGGTCAAATTCCCTATCTACCACTTGCAAGCACATAATGATGTGAGTGAATGACAGAATTTGCCACATGACATGAGTGTTCATGTTTGCAGAATCACTGTCCATCATGGGGCATAATCAGTATGCTGGGGTCAAACCCTTGAGGTTAACCAGAAGTGGTGTCACCTTAGGTATTTGACCGATGCTGGTTTCCATGGTGCTTTGTAGGAGGCCAGCTCCATTTCTGGGAGATCAGCTTGCAGTGGATTGGTTTTTAAAAGTTAATCTTTACCTCTCAATCCTATTCATCTAAATTTTTCCCAATATTTGGTAATTGTCAAACATTAACATTTTTATTTTTATTATTTTGCCAGTCAACAGGGTCTAAAGTGGCATTTTATATTGTAATTTGTATTTTCCCAATATCTGGTGAAATTAAATCTCTCTTTGCACATATATTGATTGGTAATATGTTTCCTTTACCTCCAAGTACTTGCTTATGAATTTGGTCATTTGTTATTGTGTTATTTGTGCTTTCCTTATGATTTCCAAATGTTCTTTATATATCATTATTAATCTTTTATTGGTTATACATGTTAAAAATATCTTCTTCCAGTTTATTATACAAGTTTTCATTTTCTTTAATGTGTCTTCTCATTAGTAAGTGGTCTTGATTTTAATGTAAATTCATCCATTTGTTTTCCCCTATATTGGCGCATTTTGCGTCTTAAGAAACCCTTCTCTACTTTAAGGTCAGAAGGAAATTCACCTATATTCCCTACTAAAATGTTCCGTTTTTTTACATTTAGATCTTTAATCTATCTGGAATTGATTTTTGTGGGGCTGGCAGAAATCTAATTTTATTTTTTCCTATATGGATAACCAATTGGTAGTGGCTTTTCTATTACATCATTGGTAATCTCTGGAATTTGAGTTTGACATTCTAGGGTTAAACTCATGCATGGACAGAATGGACCACCACATCCTTTCTTCCCTGAGACAGACAAAGTCCCCATTATTACCCTACTGAGATGGGGAAGGTTCTCTCCTCACCAATTCTTTTTTTTTTTTTTTCTTTAGCAAACCTGATTTAACTTTCTTTCTTACATTTTTCTTGGTGGCAAAATTATTTGATTTGCTTTGTTCTAAGCCATTTCTCTCAAGGAAGTTCTTTCAGGGTGATTTCCGTGGACCTGGCCATATATTATTGTCCCCCAAACCTCCCTCCCTGTCATTAAGTGTTATGTGTCTTTTTTTTTTTCAACATTTTTTATTTTATTTTTGGGACAGAGAGAGACAGAGCATGAACAGGGGAGGGGCAGAAAGGGAGGGAGACACAGAATCAGAAACAGGCTCCAGGCTCTGAGCCATCAGCCCAGAGCCTGATGCGGGGCTCGAACTCACGGACCGCGAGATCGTGACCTGGCTGAAGTCGGACGCTTAACCGACTGCGCCACCCAGGCGCCCCAAGTGTTATGTGTCTTAAGTGTCACGTCTCCTTCAGTGCAGGTTTCATCATTGACATTCAAGGGTCACTTTGAAGAAAGTATAGGCTTTAATGTTCCACACAGTTGGGAAAGAACATACTGGGTTTTGAGTGAAAGGCTGCTGAGATGGTTTTGTGTGCATGGCATATGTGTACCCAATAGAAGGGGCAGTGTTTACTGGGTTCTGTGGCCTTATTGATGAAATCCAGATCTCTGTGGTTAGCAAGAACTTGTGGTTTTCAATGACAGTTCTCTTCAGGGAGAGAGGTTCATTCTCAGGAAGGAGTAAAAATACTACTTGACAAAGTTAACATATAGTCTTGTTTTGGTAAACTTTCGAGCCACATAAATACTGGCTTTTTTTTTTCCATCAAAGTCGATTCTTACTATTTTTAAACTGTGTCTTACCAAGTAAGTTTCTTAAGAAGAAGAGTTTCCCAGGATCACAACTGCAATCTCTCATTTTTATTTAACAGACTTTTGCACAATTGCCAAGTAGAATTGATATAATCCTCGATAAGGGAGGTACTATAGAAACCCAGTAACATAGAAAACATTTTATTTTCTGTGCTTCAAAAGGGAAAAACCAATCGACGTTATTATCCGCAATTCCTATTCGGCGTACATTCCTTCATCTGATTCTGCAAACCAATGTTGCTGTTGAGTCAGAGTCTGTGGTTAAACCGAAGGCTCAAGCTAACAGTGCGGTCCCTTACAGTCACTTCACAATGACACACTGCCGACAAACATAGGCAGTTACTTTGGAACAACATTACTTGTAGATCCGTGCCAGAACTCCTAGTAATAGAGCAACACATAATTTGTCCACGAAGTGTTTAACTAAAGAGTTGCTGAAATCTCATTTGTCAAGATTCCGGAATGTGATCTTGTGAGCACAATTTTCTGAATGGTGGTGAAATATTCTAGTTTCATAGTTGCTATGGGTTTGAGAAAAGCCTGTTCAATTCATGTCAATTCAATTCAATCCAACTATAGTGGCTGAATGCCTAATACACAATAGGTCGATTGTACTGACTTTATTGAGCACCTATAAGTAGACGGCACTGTGCCAGGGAGGTAATGAGAGGCCATTTTGCTGCTTTCATAAGGAGACTAAAAACTTATTGACAGCAAGCAATAAAAATCCCTTTGAATACCTTAAGCAAATGGATTTAGTAGAATTTCAGGAGATCATAGCATCAGAATTATTTTGTCTGTCATTTATAATACCCATATGAACAAATCACCATATAAAAAAATTTATATAGCTACAAATGACTTAAATACTTGTCATTGTGCACTTGTCCTTTTCTCCATATATTCATTTTTGTAATGTGTATGACAAAATAAACATCAATAGTTTATAATGGGCACCTGGGTAGCTCAGTAGGTTAAGTGTCCAACTGTTCACTTCAGCCAAAATCATGGTTCTCATGGTTCATGAGATCAAGCCCCACACTGGAGTCCATACTGACAGCACAGATCCTGCTTGGGATTCTCTCTTTCCTTTCATCTCTTTGCTCCTCTCCCATGTACACACCCTTTCTCTGTCTCTCTTACTCTCTCAAAATAAATAAATAAACCTAAAAATTTTGTAAAAACAATTTTGAGTATATGCATCCTTGTTTATACCTTTTGGAATCCAGATAAAAAACTTGAGAAAACATGGGTAATGTGTATAAATGTTATTACCCTTGAAATAACTTGAGTAATATTACTGAAGATCTAATGAGCATGGGACATGTTGTAGAAAATTAGTCTTTTGTGGTTTTCTTCTGTGAAAAATCTCTTGATTTGTACCATACATTAAGCATTTATATTTGGTTTGTCTCAGAGCTAGTGAGATCGCTAGATAGGAATACTTGAATAAAGTGTTGAAATATTCAGTAAGCTGGAATCTACAGTTTTGATAAATCCCATAGTTGGCAATGGAGTTGTATTAGAGATCACTGATTTCTAGTGCAAAAGGATTACCTAGCCAAGGCTTCAAATTCAAGATATTTATCAAAAGTGTCCTCAAATGCAATAAAAGTGTTAGCGCATTTTTTAAAAAGGTTGTAAAAAGATAAGGCTTAAGAATAATAGAAACCAATGTATAACCAAATAATATAATATGATATAACCTAATGTAATATACATTGTAATAGATATAATAGATAATATAGTATACAAATTGTGAACTAGAATATATGAAGTATAATGTATAATATACTTTGCATTTATTGTGTATGTGTGTATATATATATATTGACATATATATACATATATAGATTAACATATATATATATCAATCTGCATACATCAATCCAGAGGCCCAAAATGCAGTAAGCTTGGACCATTTGACAAATATCTATATTATTCTGTATGCTGGTGATATTGCAGTGACTGTCACTCTGTTCTCCCCTGTCATAGGAATGGCTGCCCCTGAAAACCCAAAATCTTCTGATTGACTGAGATTTGATCATAGTCCTATATTGGCTGAACCAGAGTCTGGTCCACAGTTGGAGGTAGGTATTTTCAAGCCAGGAATTACCTTTCCACCAACTTTAAATACAATGGGGAGAAGGTAATTTCCCTCAAAGAAATTGGCTGACCATTGAGAAGAGAGATTATGTTGGGAACTGCCTACTGCAGACAAGATGAACATTGTCAATGTTGCATAGAGAAGAAGGAAGATGAGGACCAATAAGGGACCACTGAATTCAGAGATGAATTAAAAGACCATTATTCTTGGTGAAAGATGAGGGTAACCATGAAGGGCTCTCTAAGAACACACAGGAAGTGAAATAGGATGGCCACAGGGAGTTAAACTATAAAACAGACACTAAGTTTGATGGATAAAAGACAGGCAGAGTTATGTTAAGAGAGACAGATTCCTGACCAGGCCAGTAAGACAGGATTGAAACCTGACTGAAGGCATTACCTTATCAAAGGAAAGAATGTGTCATTCAGAGGGGATGTTGGCTAACAAAGGAGAAGCAGAGAGACACAAGCCAGAGAAGCTAGCTAGTGCCCAGATTAGATGATATAAACATCCACTTTCCACAGGCAGATACCTCCTTATCCTGGAAGCAGACACACTGGAGTCATTAAACATTCCAATCACCAGAGTTGACTATAAGACATCAAGTTCTTTGCCTACCAAGGTACCTTCTGATAAATTGGCTTTCATGTGGCTTTTCTACTGGGAAAGAACACGCAACAGAAAAAATTGTTCTATTTCTCTTTCTAAACACATATCCTGGGTTATACATTCACATCAGCAGGAGTCATCATCCCAAACATAATTAACTCTGAGAAACTGATAAAACCAAGTTTATGAGTAACTTTTGAGAAATGAGTTTCAGTGAAGAGATGGTTGGCGAAAGCCAGACTTCAGGGGGTTAAAGCATGAAAATGTCTTAATAATAACACTCATGTATACTTTTGTAGTGTCTTAAAGTTTGCAGAACACTTTCACTTATGTTATCTCATTTCACTATTTTGTGAGGGAAGCAAGAATTTCAAAACCCACTTGAGAGTAGGGATGTTGGCATTTAGAGATTATATGATTTTCACATGAGAAGTGTGGAGAAAGACCTATATCTTCAACCATGTAGTGTTTTCCCTTTGCTCTATATTTCCTATAATTTCTTAAGCATTGTGGTGATCACTGTGGGATTGTAAAAGGTGGGTGAGACACCATTCAGTTTGCTCAAAGAGCAAACAGTGGGATAAAGCTACATGCTTACATATTTGTGTTTAAGCTTTAAGAGGGAACAAAGCAGTCATTTGCTAATCCAATATAAGCACCAGAGTTATGATGGAGAATAGGCACAGATGATCTTGGCTCTCAACAACCCTTCAAATATAGAAGGTATTGGATGTCTACTTCCTCTTTGCTTTGAGGTCGAGGGGCTTAGAACACCATATTATTGAATGTGTTTGACTATACATAGTCCCAGGGACATTGTATGAATTATTTCACAAAATTCTCTTGACCACTTTATAAGAGAACTTTGCTAAATCAAAATCTTTTGAGGAGGCTGTCAGCTCACTTATCATTTTCTTTGCAGATGTCTCTTTCCCTGGACAAACTATAAACTCCATGAGGGCAACTGCTAGCTGTCTTGCATGGAACCTAGCATGGAAGGTGTTCTGTAATATTTCTTGAATTGAATGGAAAGAACTTGTCTTTTAGAGATAAATAGTTCAAGTTCCCAATTTCTAGAGATTGCAAGTGGTGAATCAAGATTCAAACAAAAATGCAAATGAGCCCAGAGTCTGTGTTTACTTGTTGAACTGAATCTTGTCTCTCAATATATTGAGTTATAGTATCTTTCTGTTCAAACTCAACTCAGAGTGCTATAACCATGAATTTCCCTTCCATTTATGCTAACAATTTATCTATTCTTCTGCTAAAACAGACAAAACTAAGTTTGAACAAAGATCAAAGGAATGATTTAAAGAAAAATTTAAAAACAGATAGAAACCCAAGATGCATGTATATTTTCATAGATAGTACATATATATGCATGTATGTACATATGCTTACATGTATATTATTTACATGTATATGTAAATATATATGCATAGATGTGTATGTATATATTTATGTATACACATATATATATTTATATATGTATTGTATGTATGTGTGTATGTGTCTAAAAACAACATTTAAAAATACATAAAAGTATAAGGAAGAAAATTGAATTATTTAATTTTGCCACCCCTCCCATATATATTTTACACACACATTGACATCAGCTCCATTATTTTCTGTTTTCATTTTTATTCTTTTCTCTTTTTGATCTTCATTTTCTTACCTTCATTGTTTGACTTTATTTTTCTTTTAATTTTTTTTTAACGTTTATTTATTTTTGAGACAGAGAGAGACAGAGCATGAACGGGGGAGGGTCAGAGAGAGGGAGACACAGAATCCGAAACAGGCTTCAGGCTCAGAGCTGTCAGCACAGAGCCCCACGCGGGGCTTGAACTCACGGACCGCGAGATCATGACCTGAGCTGAAGTCGGCCACTTAACCGACTGAGCCACCCAGGCGACCCCATTGTTTGGCTTTAAAGGAAGGGTCTTGGCTGCTTACCAGCCCTGAGACAATGTGTCTATAGCATTCTGGCTTTGGACCTCTTTGGAGGTCCTCTTTGGACTCAACTTTGGACCTCTTCTGCTTTTCTCTTTCTAGCAGGGAAATATTTTCTAAGAAGGAGGAAAAGGGTATTCCCATGTTTCTCTCTTGCTGACTTCCTCTTTTAAGAATTCTTTCTTTTTCTATGTAAAAAAATTCCCAAATGGACTCTGTGCTTAGGACACGTAAAATGCTTTCTTAAAATTTGTCCTCAGATTTAGGAAGAAGCATTTCTTCAAATTGAGAAAGAATTTTCCCTTTAACTCCGATTTCTAGCAGAGGAATAGGGCAGATTCCACATCTTCTTTTTCTGAGCAATTTTTGTAAAATGAATTTCTGATAATTCAGGGGATTCCTTAATTAATTAGTAGCTCGATCCTTAGAAGGTTGCTCTAAAAATAGCTTTGAAAAATATTCTAAAATCTGCCACCACAGAAAGTTTAGTGATAATGTTACTTATATGAAAATAGTTAATTGAACAGTAACTAGAAAGAAAATAACCCCCCACTCTCCTGCTGGACATAACATGAAGATTTTTTCAAAACAAGCCTTATCTTCTCTGACTTCTCTCCCAGTTCTAATCCCCTCATTAAAAACTGTTACGGGCAACATATGGATCACCTGGGTGGATCAGTCAGTTAAGTGTCTGACTCTTGGTTTTTGTTCAGGTCATAATCTCATGGTTTGTGAGTTCGAGCCCCACATCAGGTTCTGCGCTGACAGAGTGAAGCCTGCTTGGGATTCTCTCTGCCTCTCTCTCTACCCCTCACCCCACTAGCTCTTTCTGTCTCTCTTTCTCTCAAAAATAAATAAATAAACTAAAAACAGTTAAAAAAAAACTGTTACAGCAATGTCTACTTCTCAGCTCATTTGTCATAGCTGCAACTATTCATCTATTCACTTAATCTACAAGTACTTATTGAGCATTCTGCTCTGCGTCAGGCATTGTTCTAAGCACAAAGTTCACAGCAGGAAGCAGTATAGCGAGGTCTCTGTTCTCTCACGGTTTTTTTTCCTGTTGGGGGAGGCAACAGAAAGGTAAAGAAAATAATTTTAGGTAGTGATTAGAGTTTTAAAGAAAATAAAAAAAGCAGGATAATGTGAAAGAAAGAGAATGTGGTAGACGTTTACCTTAGGATGTATTTTAGTTATCGCTTTGTAACAAATGATCTCCATACTTTGTGGTTTAAAAAAATGGCAATTTAAATTTTTCATGGTTCTATGGGTTGACTGGGTTCAGCTGGGTAGATTTCCTGTTTCACATTTGAGATGTGGTTGCTCATGTGGCCACATTCAGCTGGGAAACCCTTTGGTCCTGCCATGATCAACGTGGCCTCTCACCTTCCTGGGTCTCTCTCTGGGATCCTTCATTTAGTAGTCTAGCCCAATGTTCCTCACACTATGGTGGATAACTTCTAAGAAACAAGGGTGGAAGCCAAGCCAACAGGACTTTTAAAGTTTGAGCCCAGACTTGCCACAGTGTCACTTTCAACATAGTCTATTGGTTAAAGCAAGCAAGATTCCAGGGGAATCCAGGGGCATCCAGATACCAGGGGATAGAAGTAAATGCCACTTTCAGATGAGTGAAGCAATAAAGACATGGGACTATTTCTTTTTTTTTTAATTTTTTTTAGTGTTTATTTTTGACAGAGAGAGAGAGACAGAGCATGAGCGGGAGAGGGGCAGAGAGAGAAGGAGACACAGAATCTGAAACAGGCTCCAGGCTCTGAGGTATCAGCACAGAGCCCAATGCAGGGCTTGAACTCACAGACCACGAGATCATGACCTGAGCCAAATTTGGATTCTCAACCGACTGAGCCACCCAGGCGCCCCAAGAAATGGGACTATTTCTAATTCATCAGGAGGTAAATGATTATTTGATTACTAACTTGTTTTATTAGTCTTTCAACTCTGAGAACCTATTGTTGCTCACTGTTGCTACACAGGTGTCTAGAACTGCTACCAAAAATGAATGACAAAGTCAATAAATACTAGGGAAAGATGAGAAAAGCAAACATTTGGTTCATGTTACCTCCTACCCATCTTGTGATCATGAAAGGTGTTACATTACATATCATAGAATTTTTTTCCTTGAACTTTAATAAGACCCTGATATCTGCTTGACACAATGATCCCAGTAATTTTTACCAGTCAAGTTGTTATGCATCATATCAGAATTGACAGGAGCCTCAGCAAAGGCTTTAAGGAGGTAGAATTAGCTGGGCTTGGAAAGATATATAAGGTTTGAAAAAGTAGAAAAAAGAGACCAAGGCCTATATGTTCCTTTAGATGGATTAGAACAAGGTGTCCTTTCTTGGCAGATGAATAAAAAAGAAACAAAAGCCAAATAACAAAAAGACAATCTCTTCCTTCTGGCTGGATGCATCCCCTTGGGTTTGTGAGCAGACAGAAAGTTTTGTGTGAAGAAAAAGGAGCCCCTTTCTTCAGACAGATATACTCCAGGTCCAGGGACTGTGGCTTCACTTAATGCATTTATGGGTTTCACCAACTTCTCATGGTATAAGGCAATTGCGAGAGGGTATTTGGGTAGGAGCAGTCTCAGGGAGACATAAGTGAAGGTTATGCTTGAGTTCTTCATTTTCAACTCCAGAGCTCCTCTTTCTTATAAGCAATGGTCTTTCAGGTTGAAGATTCATACCTACAGTTCTTTATTTTAGGACCAGTTGATTCTACCCTGCTATCAGCTGGGTTTATAATGATGACTAGCAAGTATCCAACAATGATTATCTTTCCTCCATGTCAAAACCACCCAGTGAAGAATGAAAGCTCCAATCAACCAGATGTTTTGTCTACATAATGCCAAACTATTAGTTAGACTAAATCAACACCTCTAATCCCCTTTAATTGTCTTGCCAACGTGTAGGGGAAGCCCTAATGAAGGGAAAGACCAGAAATCCAGTCTTTTTGTTTATGGAGGCCAAGGAAATAAAATTAGCCTGTTGCTAGATGCTTTCACTTTTCAGTCAGATGTTGGGGCTTTATAACCATGATATTATATGAAATATATGAATTTGCATCAAGATGCCTAGAACACTCTAGTGTCTCTAAGTGCTAATATATTAGACAAACTTTTATAAAACATCTTGCTAAAATTCTATTTTCTTTATGCCTTGAATCCTATAATAAATTCATTACCTTTGGGAGGATTTTAGTATGATGCTCAAGATCCTAGTCTAACTACTACCAATCCCTGGTCCCAATACATCGTTATGTTTTACATGTTATAAAACAAGGGTTTCTCAACCATGATCTATTGACATTGTGGGCCAGATAACACTTTGTCATAGTAGTTGTCCTATGCACCATTGGATGCTTATCAGCTGCCTTGGCTTCTTCAAAGACTGATTGCTATATGTCACTTTACACTTCATAAAATGGTGTAGCACCCATGCCAGACCATATACCAAGCTGAATTCTCTCATTTGGTCTTCTTCAAAATCCTAGGCAGTTTCAGTCATTTACCACACACAGCCCTGATAACAAAAGGAAGAGCCATGATCAGTGCATGTCAGGCTGTGTCTGTGAGTCTCTCCTTAATGCTGTGTTAAAGTTTATAATGGTTTAGGAGATATTATCCATGAGATAGTTTGATTTGGTTGCATCTTCCTGTTATTGAAAGATGGAGCACCTGGGAGAAAAAGCCAATTGAATTCCCATCTTCCCTGTGTATTTCCATTCCAGGGCTTTCATTTGCTTTTAATGACTTTCTCAGGCCTTCCTCTTGAGAGTGAGACCTTCCAGGGCTGAGCTCAACCCAAACATGAAACTTTTGGGAAAGGGTTAGGAAAGTCTGTTCATCTGTTTTTGTAGAAGAGGGAAAAAAAGATATAAAGTACCTTTTCTCCCATTCCCAAAATAACTTAGTGTTTGGGCTTTCAAATTAGCATGTGGTCAGACCTTTATGAGAAAGTCCAGAATTAGTTTAAAAAGGCTTGAATTTAAGATTCCCCTTCTCTCCGCTTACTGAGCAGAGTCATGAGCATGAACACACTGCTCATAAGATATTGATGAACTTATGGGAGAATAGCCTGTACAGAGTGGTCCACAGTGGCTTCTTTGGGTTCTCCTTTGGGTCTTTCTCCTTCATTTTTCCTTTGGTTCTCTACTCCACAGGATCTTCTCCAAGTTTGCTATTCATTCTATAAAACTCCCTTATTAACATGCAACTGGGGGTTCATTCATTTGTCCATTTAAATGTATTTTGAATTCCTAAGGAGTGCTAGACACGGTGCATGGAGTTTTATGTATATTATTTCATTTATTCACCCCAACTGTACTTTGAGGTTGGTATCATCATCACCAATTTCCATAAAACAAACCCAGGGTGTGGGGAGAATAAGTAAACTGCCCTTGGACATTAATTCTGCAAGTACAGAAGAGGTTCAACCCAGAGGTTTATCTGTTGGCAAGCACATGCTTTTAGCCACTGCAAATCATTATTTCTTGTAAAGCTAGGAGATGTTGGTTATTGTTTAAATTACAAAAAGAAAGTTTGGAGGAACTTGGAATATTGATTTTGTCCAAAGGAGCCAGATCTTTGATTTATTCCTTTCCAGGAATAAATGGGGCTGTGGGTTCCTGAATGATGGAAGACACATGGGGAGAGATGTCAGATCAAAATACAGAAGAACTTCCTAAGAGTTGAAACTCTCCAACAGATGAATGCACTCCTACAGAGAGAAGGGAGTGCCCCATAATTTGAGGAGTGCAAGCGTGGGCTCTATAATCACTTGGAAAGGCTGTAATATTATAGGGAAGATTCAAGCAGCTGATGACCTGGTGAGTATTGAGCTTGGCCCTCTGGGCTGTGATTCTATGACATCTTGGCCTTAATACCATGAATTTATATGACCCAGAATAGGTTTCTTCACCTGTTTAGACTTCAGATTCTCCATTGGTGAAGGTTATTTCTAGCTCTGATGTTCTCAGCTCTCAGGGCCAAAACTATATGTAAGAATATAGTTACAAGTACAGTTTATTACTATTTTAACCTGACAGAGGTTAACATAATATTGAAATCTTGGGTTTCACTCTCAGGTTGGCTGGCTCAATCCTGGAAACTTGAGCCTGGGGTCAAGGTTCTCTCTTGCTAATTTTCTCTCATCTCTTTCTCAGTTAAATCCAAAGTTTGTTTTATTTAGCTCCTTGGTCACTGAGGAAAAACTTTCTCCAACTGTTCCTGAACTCCTGACTTAAAGACCTCCTGGTACTTCCAGAATTAGGTTTCCCTTAGAGAAACCTAATAGATAGAACAGCTCAGAAGAGACTGGTAGTCAGAGAAGGGACTTTGGCAAGGCTGGAGATCTGGGAAGAGACAACAAAAAGAGTTGGCTTAGGCATCAGGTGACATTCTAGAGAGGTAGCTGAGCAGTTTACAAGCAATACTTATGAATGGTTGTTGCAAAGATTACCTGTGTTAAATATATGTGACACTTTCAGAATAGTGTGCTGGACACGTGGTAAAGAGTGCAAAAATATTGTCTATTGTTTCATTGTCAGTACCATTATTATTGCAATTATCACCCTCTGAATCTAGTTCAGTGATTGCACATACTACGTACCCAATAAATATTTGTTGAATGAATACAAAATGAATGAACAGTCCCTTGGAAAAATAGTTTTTTAATAATGGTTGAAAATCAAAGTGATGGCTACATGTTTGGTAATGGTAAGGTTTTTACAGAGGAAATGGGAAAGCCCTGTAAACTCTGACATCCTGTTAATATTACGTCGTTATTGTGAACTGTCAGTCCAGATTTTTCACTGTGATTCTTTTTATGGTGAAACTCTCGGAAATTATAGGGTCTATGGAAAATGTGATTGTGGGATACGTATTTATCATTAGTCTGGCCTTTGCCAATTTCTAAGCCTGAATGAGTTTTTGTTTTAGCCAAACAGTTAAAAATCATTATACTTCTGAAGTTTTCCAAGTGACCAAAATGCCTCTAATTAGGAAAGCAATATTGCTTATTCACTCCCTGTACGTATTGCTCATTATATGCATGTATCACTGGGCCAACACGTCTGCTTTCATATTGAAGAGGATATAGATTCAAGTCTTTGCTGGGCATGAGTTGCAGGGGTCACCATGCCCTATCCTGAGTCCTTGTTCAGCTGAGCCAAGGCCCCTTCCCTTGCAGCCTGGGTAGAGGTTGCAAGGGAAGGAGCAGGCAAGTTAGAGAATTACTGAGCTGCCTTCTTACTTTATAAAGTCTTCAAAACTACAGATGTTCCCCAGCTACTCCCACTGAAGCCCACTTAAATGTGTGGGCATAACTAAGTCTTGGATCATTCCAGTCTACCAGCACCGGCAAGCCCATGACCTGGAGACTCTAGAGGCCTACCAGGCAGTTGGGGAGAGCAAATCACACAGAGTCTGGGGTTACGTAAAGAGACTCATGTTTTCACCCTACTGCTTTCCATATCAAGGTCACCGCAAATGGGATCTCGCCTTCACTCTTGTAGGCCCAACAACTGAATTTTTCCAAGGTACCCAGAACCAAATATGCAATTGGTGCTCAATAAATATTAAGAATTAATATTCCAGGGCACCTGGGTGGCTAGTCGGTTAAGTGTCTGACTTCAGCTCAGGTCATGATCTCACGGTTAGTGGGTTCAAGCCCTGCATCAGGCTCTGCACTGACAGCGCAAAGCCTGGAGTCTGCTTCGGATTCTGTGTCTCTCTCTCTCTCTGCCCTTCCCCCACTTGCACTCTGTGTCTCTCTGTCTCATGAAAATAAATAAATGTTTTAAAAAATTTTTTAAAAGAAGAATTAATATTCCTACTGTTTCTCACCTGTAGCCCTGTTGCCAAGTTGTGAGAGTTCTTTCACTCTAGCTACCTGTATCCTGAAATTCCCATTTCATGCACCTCACCCTCATGCTGGAGGCAAAGAGCAAAGGCACTGTTAACATTTGGAAAGAAAGGGTAAGTAAGATTTCTAAGTTATTTTGTGCTTCAGAATTCATTCTCTTGGCCCAAATAGCAAGGAATGTTTGCGGTGTAAACGCATGTACAGTAGCATCTCTTACATGAATGGGAGAAAATGCCTTTTGGCTTTGGAGGTTCCTGCCTAGAATTGGAAGGACGGTCCATACTGGTTTGTGGAACATACATAGAAAGTCTAAGGCTTATTTGAAATACATTTTTTTTTAATTTCAACCTTTTCAAAAGGTTGCCCCTTCTGAAAAGACAGTCTTCAATGAGCTACACATGGTCAGACAGTGTGGGATTAGTGGCACTTTTGCTGAAGATTATAGTAACTCCTTTCCATACATGGGCTTATCAAATCCTCACAAAATCCATGCAAACTATGTGTCATAATCCCCACCATACAGTGGGGAGAACTGAGTTACACAATTTGCTTAGATTCTGCAGTTAATGAATTGCAGAGGCATTACGGGAAACAGTTTTCTGCCTCTATTTCCCACATTCCTAACAGTAAGAAGAGGGAGAGAGAGAGAGAGACAGCGAGCAAAGGAGGAAACAGGAAAGAAGGAGCTTGGCTAAGCCAAGGGGGAGGGGGAAACCTAGGCAGAAGAAAACTGACACTTGAGGGGTAGGCAAAAATATAATTCAGAGCAAAGCAAACCCACTACGTTTTCTGCTCTTTATAATTTAATTTATAGTAGAATCATGTGGAAAATGTTAGTGGTTGACTCAGTGGGACTGCCAGCAAAGCATACATTTTGAAAGTTGAGTGGAGCGCCCACATTTGCTTGGTCTTGGAATGAGCACTGGGCAAAGATCAAAGCAAGACAAGACGTTCAGGAAACATGTTTCTTTAACTGCCTGCAGGAGGAAACTTTTCACAACTGGAAAATGTTCGCCATTACTGCCAATCTTGGAGCATGGAGGCTTTACCTCATTAATCATAACTGTCAGGTTCCTCTCTGTAAACAGCAAACTGTTGACACACAAAATATCTTCTGTGTTTGTGTGTGTGTGTGTGTGTGTGTGTGTGTGTGACGAATAGCAAAAAAGGGAAATGGTGCAATGTATAAGCCTTCTGAGAAAATGCTTCCTAGAGTCAAAACAAGATGCTCTGTGCCTTTACCAAATACATGGCAATGCGAAATTCTGAAGTTATCAGAAAGCCTCAAGAGAAAAGTTTTACATTTAGATATAGTGTATCTACTTAAAGCTCCTGTGAAGAAAAATTCAGAGATGCAATGATGATGCTTGAGATCATTAATAAAGGGAAGATAGATATCTAAGCTTTAGTGCAATCACAGTTGTTTTTGTGTACTAGTCTATTATGTGAGGCATTCCTGTGGTTGAGCATAAATCTCCACCTTTGCTGGTGTGTAATTCCAGCCCATCAAGTAGGTTAGACAGGGCTTGGACTGGCGGGCCAGAGATGGGGCTTTGAGTCACAGGGGTCAGCTGGGGTCCATATATTTCCTGATGTAGCCAGGGGAGCAGCTGAATTCCATTCCTACATATCCAACCACCTTGGTGGGGGCAGAGAAGATCAAGAATCTGACACAGTGCTGTCAAATCCAAAGTTTGAGGAAGAGAAGAAATGGAGCCAAAGAGTTATAGAATTGAGAAGATTGAGAAGGATGACATTCTTCTTGGACAAAAGCAACAATGGGACATGTAGAAGATTGAGGCCAGTTCCTGCCACCTTCACCACTACCACATTAGATCAAACCTCCATCATCTCTCATCAGCATGACCTCATAGCCACCTAACCAAGTGGCCCTCCTGCTTCCATTCTTGCTTCCCTACAGACAATCTTTCCCAGAGTGTCTTTTTTGGGTAAATCAGATCATATCACTCCTCTCTTTAGACCTTCAGTGAGTTGCAATTTAAATGGAAATTGGATCATTGAAATTTGGGTAAAATCCAAATATTATTCATTAACACTCATTTATATTAGTTACATATGCATATATATGCTATCCAAATGTATCATCTCCTTAGATCTCCTGTGCATTAAAATCATAACAATATCCAAATTTCTTATGATGGCCATCTGGTTTCTATATTACCTTGCTCATTTCTCCTCTCTAATTTCAAATTCTTTAATCCTTTCTTTGATTTACTCTGCTATAGCCCCATTATCCCCGCCCCCCCCTTCTCAAACATATAAAATTGTCTCTGCTTGAAGGACTTTGTACTTACTGTTCTTTTACCAGGAATGTTCTTTCCTGTAATATGTACATTCTTGGCCTTCTACTCAAGATTTAAGACTCTGTTCTAATATCTCTTACTTCCTCAGAGAGATCTTCCTTAAGTATCTTAACTAAAATAGTACATATCACTGCCTGACATTCTATTATATATATATTTAGTTTATTCCTCATAACTTACCCCCCCTAAAGGAGTCCTAATGACTCATTCAATTTGCATATTTCAATATCAGATCAAGGAAAGCATGGATTTTGTCTGATTGCTGTATCCTGAACAGGGCCTGATACTCAGTAGGCATTCAATGAATGTATTTTGTTCCAATTTTGGCATACATGCTGCTGAAGCAAGCACTCAGTGAATGTATTTTGAATGAATGAACAGATGAGTGAAAGGCATACCTGTAAGGTAAGTGGTGGCTGGACAAGAATTCCTCATATCTGGCTTCATTCCTGACTGAATAACTTTTCTAGCTGTGAACATTGAGCTCCCATCACCAAATGGTGACCATCACCAAATGGTGAACACCATGAACTGTCCTGGCTAGTTCAGCACCTATAAATGTGTGTTATCAAATATGATAGTACATGGGAAAGTTCTTGGAAAATAGAATATTTAGCAAGAAGCCAGTTGTCCTTAGGCAAAAAATCACAGAGCAACACATGCACGCATAAGAAGATACCTCACCCAACTTAAAATCAAGCAAAGAAATAAATTCTTTGAGAAAAAATTGGGTTTGTATATTTTTAACTAAGGAAATCATATAAGGAAAATGTTCATTTTACAGGCCATTTAGAATAGGAAGGGAGTTAAGAAATTATGTGTCTAGTGTCCTGCCTTCAGAAAGTAGAAGCAACATTAGTGGTTACTATGACGGTAGAGGAGACAGACCATCTGTATTGGAACCTTGACCCCATTCTTGTCTGGCTGTGAGACTTTGAGTAAGTCACTTAACCTTTTTGTGTCTCAGTCTCCTATCCAAAGAAAATAGAACATCTGCCTAAAACATAGCACTGGGAGGATTGTATAAGATAATGTACTGAAAACATTTTGTTTAATATTTAATAAATATTAAATATTTATCATTTAATGATGTCAGCTGTTTAATAAATATTGGCTATTATCTTCATTTTACAAACAAAAGGATGGAATTTCAGAACATTTAAGGGATATGCTTAAAGTTGCACAGCTAATACATGGTGGGGCAAGATCTAGAATCCAGAGTCTCTCCTTCCTGAAGCACACTGGGGGAGATTTAAGCATTTTTAAAAGGTCTATGCTACTGAGCATATTTAATAGCTAACAAAGACATTTACTACAAAATAATGTATTACTAGAATATCACTTTCACCTAAAGAAAAATGTTAAAGAAAATGAAGATATGTTTTTTAACATACTGAAAGAATAAGTACACCAAAACGCAAATAGTGCACGTATGCTGGGGGTAGTTTGAGAATATGAATGATTTGGCCTTCTTTGTGTTTTGCTGTTTGCATGTTATTAAAATATAATAGCTATGACTTGTATAGTTGGAAAAATGTTACTTAAAAACAGAATAACAATAATGACAGCAACAATGAAACCCCTGTATCTCTTGAATGTGTAATCATACCAAATCCTTATTTTATTTATACTGCTTTCCATTTCCCAGACAATTAATTCTAGTTTGGACTCTTGCTAAGCTCCCATAGAAGCTGGTACATATACCAATCTTATATGCTGCCATGTTCTGATTCTTTATTTAGGTGTCCTTTTCCTCATGTGCCAAATTCCATTTTCTATCCTGAGTACTTCATCTAGTGGCCCTTTCAAAATGTTGGATGGATGACATATCCATCAGGATCCTTACTCTGGAGATAGTATTCCTAAAGACAACCCCAATGCCAAAATCTTGAAGATGATTCGCATAATCTCATTCTTGATATTAGTGAGTTATCATTATGCATTTGCATATTCTAACTAAGACTTAGGTCTCCAGTTGTTTTTCCTTTTATATGAAAACACTAATTAGCCACCGGTAGTATTTATTATCTCGTAAGCGATTCTTGCTCCTTATCAAGAAGATTTTAATAATCATCCTCTGAAAAATGTCCGAAGGAAATTTGAGAATATTACCCTTTCGGGTGATTTCATATTGTTAGTGGTTTTCATGAGCATTTTTATTACCTGCTAAAATAGTTTACAGTCTAAGTTTCGAGGCTGCTCTCAGAAAGCTTTGAGCCTATTTCCCTAGCAGAGTTATAAACAAGTTTAAAAGGCAACGGAAAGTATGTAAAGTATGGGACAGCCTCCCCGTGCTGCCTTCCACAACGCACCTCCACCAGCGGGCTTCTGCCAGCTTCTGTGAGTGTGGCTTTGGTTGCTGCAGAGGCTCTCGTGGCCTGGTGTCCTTTATCAACAGACTCTGGATAGATACCTACGGAATGTTTCAAAGTAGGTATGTGGAAATTTTCACATGGTCTGATTGGGAGAGCGGTGAGGAGTGGCATTTAACAATGCATCGCACAGAGACAGTATCAGTAAGGAATTCTGTAAACATGGGAGCCACTCAGCTTCTGACCGACGACAGTCAGACATCTGAGCTGCTAGAGGATGTAGGTTGACTGGCCTATAAGGACAACATTTGCAGTGGATACCTGGTGGCCCCAGTGAACCCCTACTCTCCACCCACACTCTTATTTGATCTATGTTCCGCTAGATAATCATCAGTTTGAAAAGTGAGAATATAAGTGGAGAATATAAGACATCACCCAGTTCTCACCTGGAGAACATAACCTAGGCTTTCTGGGCCTCCTTTAGAAAACCAAAGATAATAATAATACCAGTAATAATAGTAAGTAACATTTATTGAGGATTCACTCTGTGTCCAGTACTGTTTGAAGCACTGGCATAGGTTAATTCTTTTTCTCTAACACTTTCCTTACAGAGTTTGTTGCTAGAATTAAGAGAAGTAACTCAGGCCCTGACTGATAATATTGAGTTCTCAGAAAAAGTTAGCTGTTTTTTTGTTGTTGTTTTTGTTATAAGTAACTACAAATTATAACAATAACAAGAAATTCCTCCTATTCCAAATAAAACTCCACAAGGCTTTTAAGCAGTTTTAGTTAGATTAAGTCCCAAGGCTTTGTAATATCCCAGAATTATCTACAACCTCACTCAGTACCTGACACGTATGAAATGGTTGACATTTATAAAAATAATGAGTATCTTAAGTTGTACGGGTGTTTTGTAAGGTTTCTCATGGAAGAAAGCATGTAGTTTTCTTTAGATTCTCAAAGTATTATTTCATGGTCTAAGAAATAAAGGAGCACTATTTAAAAGATTGTGTCACCTCGAGATTAAGGAGGTCCTAATAAGCATAACAAGGAAGTAGGGAGGAAAGGTCTAAGTGGGGCTGGCTCCCCACTGTAAGAGGATTTGGAAAAGCCTTGTGATGCTAGCCTCTGGGTTGGTAACAAGGACAGATCACTCCACCCCCCTCCCCCCCCCCCCCGGAAATTCTCATTTGTCCTCTAGGGTCATTTACATAAGACTCTGTGGGATTACTGGCTGTACATCTAGCCTTGAATGGATGATTCAATGTCAGACAATTTCGTTCTGGTTTTGCAGGAATCATAGAATGTTCACACTGGAAAGAAGCTCATACACAATCTGTTTCAGAGTTTTCAAATTTGTAGCACATGTGCCACCACTCTCTGTGCCCATGGAAGGCATTTCTAACTGGGGACAGCACTCTTTACATCTGTGCCTTTTAAATCCTTAGCGCAGTACTGTACGCAGCCCTTAGGGACTGATTGAAATCAGCATGCACAGGAGACCAGTTTTCCAGCCATATCACCTGCTTACTGTTCTCCTATCCCAGACGGGAAAATCGAAGAGATGACATTTAATGTGTCTATGGATTAGTCTTGGATACTTGGAAGTGAGTGATGGGGATGTTTTGAGATATTAAGTGTGGTGACAACAAACTACAATCATTTAAGTGCCAAAAGTCATCTCCTGTTTTTTCCCCTCATCTTTCATAGAATAAAGAAGAAAACCCTTTTAAACAATCATTTACCCTCTTCCCACACACCAGTACAGAGGCAGCTAAAAGCAGACCCCTGAGTGATGAAAAGAAATTACAAATGATTCTTTTAAGTATTATTCCATGTGTTTTCCTTTTTTATTTTAAACAATGAGGTAGCGATGCAAAGGTTCAGGTCTCAGATCACTCCCTCTCATCGCTCAGCATCCTTGAAAAGAGCAATGTGGAAAGTTCTGTACTTAAATCTAAGAGACCTGGAGCTGTTACAACAAGCTGATGATCAGTCGCTTTCTGGGCCTCAGTTTCCTCTAGAGTAATAGGAGGATATATTGGAAACATCATTGCAATAGGAAACTGGATTCTTTGTGCATGAGAGAGAAAAAAATTTGTTCACTGTTGAAAAGTAGATTATGCACATATTTATTTTTCTGTGTGTGTGTGTGTGTGTGTGTGTGTGTGTGTGTGTGAAAGGAAAGCATATTTAAGATGAGAGTGAGGGGCTGGGGAAAGACATGAAATAAAGTGCATTTCCACCTTTTAAAGTCATTGATCAATGACATAGACCTGGCTTCATAATTATTAAACATCATTACAGTTCCTAGAACTTAGAATGGAGCCCTCCCTCTGCATTCTGAGGGCATAAAACTTATGAGCCTTGTCATCAACTTTTCCAGTTGATGCTGCAGAAAAAACTGGAAAAATTGGAGTTTTTAGGCAGACCAGCAGAGATCAACTTCTGGCAAGACCCAGATTTTTTTCTTTTGAACATGGGTAAGGGTGGCCAGGGTAGGGAGGATTGCCAACTACATAGCCATCCCTCTCCCTTCTTTATCACATACTTTGAGTAAACTGGCTTCAATCCCACCCTTCTCTTTCCTCTTGCACTGACTCCTCTTTGCAATACAAAAGTTATGGATATCAATTAGAAAATAAGCCAGCATTATATGAGAACATATTTATTGGCTGAATAATAAAACTTAGTTCAGGAGTTATTAGAATTAGAATCCCCCCCTACTTGAAGTACAAGTTTCCAGTAAGCAAACAGAAGAAAACCCCCAAACCAGAACGAATACATTGGTAAGCTACAACATAGGCATTTGGGGGTGTGTTCAAACAATCGACTTTTTTTTTAATGGACTGTAGCTCTGAGGACACAGGCATACAGTGAGAGACACAGCAAGTCAGCTTAGCGACGTGAGTGTGTACCCCCCACAAAGCTTGCACTTCCTCAATGTGGCCACTTCAGCTTACACACACTCACAGAGGCACCTCAAACGTCTCCCTGCAAAGGACTATTTGCATATAGCTTCCAGCCAATACTCTTACAAAACCCCCCACAAAAACCCAAAAAACTAAAAACAAAACCTTGAAGACCACGGTTAATAAATTAAGAGACAAAAAGAGGAGAAACAGGCGTCTGCTGGCAGGCAGGCCGCACAGCACCTCAGACAACTGACAGCTTTCAAAGCCCAAGAGGGAAGGCTGAAGGTGAAAAGGAACCATGTGCTCTGCTCTCTGGGTATTTTCTCCAGGATGGGGAAGGTTAATCACTCCCTCCTGCATAAACCGTGTCCTTCTAGACGTGGCGGAAACAGGTGTCTGTGCAGAGTTAGAAAGTCCTCTAAGAAAGGCGGAGGCATGGCTTTAAATCGGTCTTTCCAAGTAACAAGTCAATAGCAATCCCATAAATAATGTACAAAAACAAAACAGCTCGGCCCTCGCTTATTTCTTTTTAAAGATCACTTCAGATGATTCTCCAAGTGCAAATCCAGATATAAAAAATAATAAGTATAAGGGAGACGTTAGCCCCGGCTTCTGTCCCCACCCTCCACAACGGGGCTGATTTGATGCCCTCTCCCAGGCAGCGCGCCCTCACACCTACACTTTAAGATAATCATTTTTCAGCCGACCCAGCCGGGTCCCATGGCTCCGGATGGTGAGGGCCAGCAGCTCGTATTTGTCCCTGAGCCCCACAGAGATGTCGAGTGTTTCCTTTAGCAGGGACCTGGTGTGGACCAGCATCCCCAAGAAGTCCTCGTTGAGCCTGCTCTCTTGCCGGCTGTCCTGTTCCTGGCCCTGCTTAAACTTGCTTTCCAGCTCAGTGAGGGACTTGTCCGAGTTGGAGTAGGCGTCCCCGATCTGGTGGGACTCCCGCCGCAGGTACTTGCCATAGCTCTCTTCCCCGTCCAGGTCGTAGGAGATGCTCTTGCTGATGCCCTCTAGGACACGCCCAGCATCCTCCACCTGGCGGCCCAGCACGGTGAACTCCTCCCGAAGGCTGAGGCTCAGCAGACTGCTGGCCTGGCTCCCCTCCCCCTGGGAGCAGCGCCGGTGGTCACTCACCCTGAAGAGCAGCTGGCACTTCTCGGGGTCATCATTTTCTTCATAGTCCCCGTCGGGCACGAAATAGTGGTGCAGGGTCCCATTGGACATCTCCGGATACAGAGGGCCGTCGAAGTAGCCCTGACACAGGTGGCAGAAGAAACCCATCCAGAGGAACTTCAGCAGCACCATCCTGGATAGTCAGGATGACAGGGGACCCCTGGAGAAGACTGTTCGCCCAGGCACGATAGAGGGGAGGGGGTCCCCTCGGCAGTCAGTGCCTCCCTAAGACGGCCACAGCCTCGGTCCCCGCCGGCTTGCTGCACCCTGGCCCCGCCTCCCCAGCAGGCTTCATGTGGCTGTCACCAGCGCCTGGGTAGCGCAGGAGGCGCCCCGGCTCTGCGCTCCTGCGCTCTGGGCTGGAACTCAGCCGGGTCAATCCAGCGGGATCGAGGGCAGGAGAGGGAAGCCCTCCTCCAGGGCGCTGGCAGGCCGCGGGCTCTGCTGCCCCACTCTCTCTCTCAGAGTTCCCCCTTGCTCCTGAAAGATGGAGCCTGTGGCTGGAGAGAAAGACTCTGGCCTTCTGATACTATTTCAACCTCTGCACTGGGTGGGAATGCGGAGCTTTTCCTTTGGCTAATGATATCCTGAGGATCTCTCTGCTCTCAAATTACAGCTGGTTTCGTCACTTGGAAGCCAGGGAACAAGTTTGGAAAGAAACCTCTCGCCAGGTCTCTTGTTATTAAAGGTACAGGATCTTTTTTTTTTTTTTTTTTTTTTTTTTTTTTTTTTTTAAGACTGGAAGGGAAACCTTGCAAAATAGAATTTAACTTGAAGGAGAAAACGGGAACAGGGTGAATAGAATTCCCACCACAGAAAGATCGGTTTGCTATTAACATATGGGGGGGGGGGAGGGTGATTACCCTGCAGGAATACTGCTTCACATTTTAAATAAGTACCAGTTAGATTGGATTTGTTAAGTATGCCTATCATTATCATTTTCAAAGTTTGTGACTTTGAAGGCAAATTTGCCTTGTAAGACATGGCAGTTTTGTTTGGAAATGGGTAGCTAAGTAAAATTTTTAATAACAATACTTGGGAAACAATAGCAATATAGAATACTGATTATCGCAGTAATCAGTTGCTAGTCTGTGCAGGAACAAAAGCTGAAAATGGAATTTTGCTGGTTTAATAAGTAAGTGAACCACTGAGAGGATGGTTTAATCTTATGAAAAACCATCCATGCTAAGCTTCTGCATTGCATCTTTAGCCTAACACCACTATTGTCTCTTTTGAGATACTTACAAGTTTTTGAAGCATGTAGGGCTGGCACTCTTATCTCCATTTTCCAGATGGAGAAACCTAGGGGCACAATGGGAAACAAATTGTTAACAGTTACAAAGTTAGATTGTAGCAGAACAAGCACCCATTAAGTCACAGGGTCTTTTCATTTAATTTAGAAAAAAAAAAGTTTTTTTTTTTTCACAAGGCCATTTTAGTTTATGATCCCTGAGTTAATTAGAAAATTGCCATCCATCAGGCTAACTCATTTGTTCAAGAAAATTTATTGAGCATTTACTATATGCTAGAGTCTAGTTTATTTTATTTTTAAATTTTTTTTTATCTATCTATTTAATGTTTATTTATTTTGAGAGAGAGTGAGAGAGCATGAGTAGGAGAGGAGCAGAGAGAGAGGGGGAGGGAGAAAATCCCAAGCAGGCTCTGCACTGTCAGCGCAGAGCCCAACACAAGGCCCAGGAAACATGAGATCATGACCTGAGTGGAAATCAAGGGTCGGACAATCAGGAGATGGCCGCTCAACTCACTGAGCCCCCAGGCACCCCTAGAGTCTATTTTAGATAGTGCTAACAGAGCTGTGAGAAAAAAAGGAGACAAATACTTGCCCTTGTGGAGCTTACATTCTAGGAAATTGAGAGAAATTAAATAATATAAATAAATAAGATATATTGTACGTTGGCAGTGATAGGGTTGGAGAAAAGAAAGGATGGGAAAGTGGAGGCAGAATCCCTATTTTCGTAGTTCTTTCCTTTCTGCCTTGAAATATAGCTGAAATACTCCTGTGATCTGCCTGTGTTAGTACTTATCTTCCTCTCCAAGTCATAAGGGACTGGTGTCATTCAGAGCTACAGTGCCATACAATTCTCAGACTGTCATACTTGTTGCCATCACTTTCTGACATAAACAGTCCAGACTCTTGGAGAGACGATGAAAAGTCTGGTTAAGTAACTGGATATTTTGTCAAAGTGGTGCCACATGCGTAGATTTTTTGAGACATGTTGAGTGCACATTTTACTTCCTATCCGGATATTTCACATCGTGAAAACATAGACAAAGGAGTTTTCTTAGCAATTATGCTAACTAAGAAGTCTATGACTTATTTTCACTGCATTCCAGGAGAAAACTACCACCTTCTCCATTTGAGAGACTGGACTGTTGGACTCGACAGCCATATTACTTATTCCTTTTTTTTTTTTTGCATTCACAAATGACATTCACAAATGACAACAGATGGATTCAAATTGGCCACTTGGCCAAAGAAGGGAAGAGGAATTTACTTGGATTCTCTCCACTTCTTGCACAATCCCTCCCTGACTTACTAACCAATTCAATTAAGCAAATCTAAATTAAGCACTTATTACTACTCTGTGCAGGCACAGTGTTAAGTTCGCTATAGATTCAAAGATGTGCAGTGAGACGTTTCAGCCTACAAAGAGCTTGCTCTCTCTGGTTAAAGAGTAGGGCAAATATACACAGACAATCTTGATAAGAATGGCTATGAGTAGTTACTTTTTCCTACAATTACCTCATCTAAAGATATAAACCCCAGATCTTGTATCAGGAAGGCATCACTTTGGCGCAAGTAACTGAAAGTCTAATCCAATCAGACTAAAGTAAAAAAAGGAATTCACTGACTTACAGAAAGTCTGTAATTAGATTTTCAGTCCATGCCTGGTTCAGAATCTAGTTTCTCTCTCACCATCTTTTGGTTCTACTTCCTCAGCTTATATTCATTCTTGGGTAGCCTTTTTCATTCGTGGTTCAAAGATGGCTACCAGTGTGTTTGGGGGCTATAAACTTCCTTGTTTATGTAGAGTAGCAATGACAGCTTATGAATGGCGGGTCCTTCCAATCAGCCTCAGTGACCATAGTTGGCTTCATTTGGATCATTAATTCATCCTCAAGCCAGACTGTAGTTAGGGGTTTGGGATCAGCCAGAGGGCTTAAAACAATAAGAGCCCAGTTCTGCAGCTGAAGGCAAGGTACCATGCAAATGACATGGCTGAAAATGTTAAGGTCTTATTTGGGAATGGAACAGTATAAAAATGGATTCCGGGGTAGTAATAAGAATGGATTCCGGGGTAGTAACAAATATTCCTCCTACCCCATGCCTTTGTCTTTATTAACCACATCTGAAAGTCACCGGCACTGTTTTGTGGTTGTATAGTGGCAAGTATTTAACAGCTTGCTCTATGGGAGAAAAAAAAACCTCTTTGTAGCATTTGCTGATGTCCACGGTGTGAAAATGCTCACCACGCCTGGGTCCTGAATGCAGAGTTAGAAGGATGTGCGCAGTGGCATGCCATTATATAACATTTCTGTCATACAGGTACATTAGATCCAGATAACCCCAAGAGCATAGAAAATAGGAAAATGTAGTAAAATAATTGAGAAGTGATGAGTTCTACATATGCATTCCCTTTATTTTAATACAATTTATTTAACTACAAGTTTAAATAACTTAATTGTTAGTAATGATTGTGTTTAACAATTGACTTGCGAAATCCCCCAAAACCGAACGATTAGCTCTCATGAGCCAGTGCTAGGAAGCTCCAGCAGGTACTAAGTGCCTTTTGCACTAAGCACTTCATCTTGTTCATTTTTAAAAGTTATTTATTTATAGGGTCTTCGTATGTGTCCAATCCCATCCTGGGCTGGTCTACTAGAGTCAGAGTTAAGGTGGGCTCCTAAGGATTGGCCTGAAGTAAATGGAGCTAGAAGAAATGTCCCAATCCAGAAATACCAGGCAGAGGACTTGGGAGAGTAACATTAAGCAGTACCCTCTGCTGATAAGGATGATGGTTGAATCTAGGGAGGAAAACTAGAGACAAAGTCAAAGGACAGGCACTGCGTAAATTTAAGAATAAAGGAGGACCCCAGAAGCATGTGAGTAGATAAGCACCTAGTACCAGCTTGCTTATTTGCACTCCTAGCCATGCAGTGCCAGCAGAGTTGGCTAGCTTAAAGCTTGTGTGTTCTTTCTTCTTTTCAGTGCACTTTAAAATCTTATTCCTTGGATCCAGTTACTACTTTGGAGAGGGATGCAGGAAATCAGGCTGGCACCATGAGCCTAAAGACCTATAAGATTTCTTAAGCTGTATGATTTCCCTCTGCCAAAGATTTTTGTGATTCCCCTGACTGTTCCTGATTATCATATGATTATGATAATAGTGGAATTTCTATAGAAAAGAGGTTTGTATGAGGTGAGGTCCCACTATGTGGTCTGGAGACACAAAAGGAGCCTGGGAAGTGGAAGCTCTCACTCTCAGTGGCTCCTTTCCTCCAAACTATTAGGCTGAATCCCTGGATTATATCAGAGAAGGAAGAAGGACAAAGGGAGTTAGCTTGGACCAGAGTAGAGGTTCTGGGGTGGGAGAAGAGAGAAAGGAAAGACAAAGGGGGGAAGATAAGAAGGCCCCAATATTAGCACTTTGGGTATTATTTTATCAGTTAATAGGTAATCACTAGCATTTATTGAGCATCCATTGTTTACAGAGGGTGGGCAGGAGAAAAGAAGAGAAATGGACTAGAAAGAAAAAAAAAGAGAACTAGGGAAGAAGAAGAAAGGTAGCAAGTAAAGAAGGAAGAAAGGAAGAGAGAGTAGAATAAATTTTGATGATCTAATCTATTTGTCACATTAACTTACTGAAGTGGTCATTATTATTTGCTGTAAGAACATTGGTTAGAGGCAAAACATTATTAATTAACAAGAACAATCACAAAGTTCCCATGAAATATAGGCAATAAAATATACTCATGAAAACATAATGAGAATGCTTACAAGGAAATAAGTATAATGTGGGAAGGAGTCTGATCAGTTCTCCCAGTCTGTCTCCATTAGTCAGAATAGGCTATGATATGCTGTGGCAACAAAGATCACCAACATGCTAATACTAAATTCAAGTCTACTGCAAGTCAGGATGACTCAGTAACTCTCCTCTATGCCTTAGTTGTAATGTCATTTACTCTAAAAGTCCCTCCTTGATTTCTGGATTTTAATTAGTTCTCCCTATCAGTGCCTTTTATATCACTCTGTTTTTTTGTTTTTGGTTTTTGGTTTTTTTCTCTCATGGCACTTTCCACTGTTTATAATTGCACTTTAACTAATGTATTTATTTGTTCTAGGCTTGTCTCTCCATCTTGATTTACACTACATAAAGACAGGAGATGTATTCTCTTCTATTTCCACAGGGCCTAATATAGTAGCTGGATCATGAAGGGCTTAATGAATATATGTCAGCACCCTAGGTGAAGTTCGTCATTTCCTTATTTAATGTTTCAGCAAGATGTTTTGTAGTTAGTGTTTCAATGATACTTTTTCTTTGTTCTTCTGTGATGAGTGTTGCATTATATTGGATTATCCAAGAACAAGTCTGTCTTCTCCACTTGACTGTGAATTCTTCAGGGGTTGGGATATGTTTTATTTACCATCATATTCTCTGTGATTAGCCCAGAACCAAACGTATAGCAAGGGCCAAATATTTGTTGTTGCGATAAAGTGTAGAATTTAGGGAATTCTATTATTTAATAATGGCCAGATAATCTATTTGAGTACATATTTTGTCTGGCCAACAGTCAGCCAGTGATGTCTCACACTTAATCTGGCAGGAGAGAAGGGAAAAAGTCCTGTGAATTCCAATATTCAGAACATTTAAAAGGGAGTATCACTCAGAAGGGCGACTTTTGACCCATCCTAAGTAAACTATGCAGCAGTCTGTACATACGGTCTAGAGTGTTCTGGTCTGTAAACTACAGAAGCATAAGACCACCCTGCTGGGTAATTTGCCATTTGCCTGGTGAAGATTTTTGCTTTACTGCTGTTGGAAGTGCACATCCTGGGTTATGATCCAGCTAGGTCAGAGAAGAATCAAACCTTGTTTGTTTCCCCTCTTCAAGCGGTGTTTTATTTTTCCTCATCATTTCAGTTATTGAGTCCAATAGAACTAGGGGAGATTAGAAAAGGCAGAGAGACAGAGCAAGAGAGAGGATCTACCAGTATCACTGTGATTCTGCAAGCACTTTGTTCAGCAACCACACGGGCAAACAGGGAGGAGTAGAAGCAACTGTACAGTCTGTTGAGGTTGTGGGGGACATGGGGCGCAAAGGGTCTGCAGATGGAAGTATACAATGAAGATCAGACAAGAGGGACCTACAGAAACTGTGATGAGCTGACAGAGTGAAAGCTCACATCGGAGCTTAGGAACAGGACAATGTCATGACATTTTTAGGCCAAGAGCCACTGACTGAGGTTACTGAGAAACAATGGCGCTGAGTCAGTCCCCTTATTCAAGGAACTCTGCTAGTTCTGGTCTTAATAAAACTTATGAAGGAGTCCAGAAAATGGCCAACCAGATGCCCATCAGAAATCAGTCGGGGCGGGGAGTGGAGGGATGTGGCAGGATTAGTAATAGCATTTCACGTTCTTTGTCAGAAAACAGGAACTTTTTCCATACTTGTGTTTCTTGGTTCTTGGCTGCCTTTCTTCAAGATCTTGGAGATTTAAAAATTGTCTCACAATGAAAAAGTCCTTGATTATGTTTTGAATCCAAATCCAGTTTTTAATTCTAAAGAAATGCAGTTGGAAGAGGATGATAAGGGCTATTTTGAAGATGAGTCAAAATAGGCTTGTCGGTATTGCCTTTGGGAGGAAAAGTCTGAATGCACTTCAGAAAGCTTATTTCCAGATCCTGGTTCCAGGCTCAACCCAATTTACTCCACTTCTTATTTTGCAGCTTTGTTTATGCTGCCTAATGAACACTTGCACCTAACTTCTCACTCCTGTTATACTCCTCATTTGGCCCGTATTGCTGATGACTAATTGTCAAACAAATGGAGGCAGAAGACTAAGCTCATAGAGACATTTGCCATATAACAATTCACTTAATATTCAGGTATCGAATCTTTGTTAGGCCATGCACTTGTTTAAAACTGGGATGCTCTTCAATCTGACCTAGTTCAGAGTAGGTGCTCAGCAAATATTTGTTGATAGAGGTATTAAGCCAACGATTACAGGATGAGTGACGTTACCAATTTAATACTGACCATATGTCATGAATCATGGAAACGAGCAGGCTCAATGCTATAGACTTGAGACACAATTCATTAGTGTGGTTAAGACTCTTCAACAGGGTTTATATATGATGTAACTAAAGATTATCTAGACTGGAGAAACATACTCATTTACTGATGAACTTTTCCTGCAAAGTTTTTGTTCACAACAAACAACCCTTGATGTGTCAGGAGTGAATCTGAATCACAGTCTGCCTTACCTTTAACTAGCATGTGATTGCAGTTCTGCAAAGAACAAACAGCAAAGAAACAATGTAAAGATCTATGAAAGGAAAGTATGATAGATTCCGTGACATAAAAAAGTATATGTGGAAGTCATTATGGTTGTGATTATAAATTGGAACATTTGCAACACATTTTGATAAGAAATGTTTAATATTCTTAGTGTATATTGTGGTCATAGAACTCAGTAAGAAAAACACTAGACCCTCAGAAGATACATGAGCAAGTGACATGCGTACACAGTTTGCAGTAGAGAAAATTATTCCTATTTAACATATGAAGTATGTAGCCTTGGAAGTAATGAAAAACCAGAAGTGAAGATAACAACCAGGTAGTGTTTATCCTAATATTAGTATAAACTAGTTACACTTCTTAATGCTATAATGACATAGAAAAACAAGTATTCTCATATATTGAAGATGGGGATATTAATGGGTTTGACCTTTTTTTAAAAACAAATTTAATGTTTATTTTTGAGAGGGAGAGGCAGAGAGAAGGGGACAGAGGACCCACAGAGCCTCATGAGGGGCTCAAACTCATGAGCTGTGAGATCATGACCTGAGCTGAAGTCAGACACTTAACCAACTAGCCACCCAGGTGCCCCAATGGGTTTAACCTTTCTGCAAAGCAATATGATTATTTATATTGAGAAATTTAAAAATTTTCATATCCTTGGACCTAGTCATTTTGCTTCTAGAATATGTGCCAGAAACAAATACATACAGAAATACATGGAAAAAAATTTAAACAAAGATGTTGGTTGCTGCATTGTTTTTAAGAATAGAAAGGAAGAAACAAGCAAAATGTCCCGAATAGAAAAAAAAAAAAACAACTAAAAACCAAAAAACTAAACTAAATACATAGTGTATCCATATGTTGGAAAGATTTTACATCTTTTGAAAATTAAATTTAAGATTTTTTTAATAAAATGAGGAAGTATTATGATACAATACTATATGAAAAGTGATTAGTAAACAAGACAACAAAAACCATACAAAGCCAAGGTGGTAATATGACAAAAGGTAGCACGCTTACTTCTATGGAAGTAACAGCTATGTTCTTCTTTAATTTGGGCTCCTTTCTCACCTTTCCCACAGTAGGGTATAGTATGAATGTTAGGAAGAAAAAAAAAACAAAGAAAGGAAAATAGTACAGAGAGGTAGAAAAGCTTAGGCTGCATTCTGAAAGCACTTCCTTCATGGTGCTCCTGAGTCTACATTCTTTAGGCAGAATGCTTCTCTGACATCCTGATCCTGGGTCTGCAGACTGCAGACTTTCATTTGCGTTAGTCTCCTAAACCACCAGGCACTGGAGCCAGATACCCAAACCCTTTGGATTTGGAACCTCGGGTAGACACATTCCACTGTCAAAATAAAAGCACATTCTCTTACTGTGGATTTTGAGGGTAAATTCCTAGATTTTTTGGGTGGGAATTTTCATTGCCAGTATTAATGGTTGGAAGGTGAGGGAAGATACAATCCCTGTGTGTCGTAGAGTGTTATTTTGTGATACAGCCTCTCAGCACTAGGGTAGGATTTCTAACCAGAAATTCTAAAATCCAAGAATTACAGTCGAGCTAAATAATTCAAGACAACTGGATTTTAATTTTTTTTCCTTTCTCGTGTCCAGGTCCCTTGTATATTTATTAAGACTGCTGCTTCCCAGATTTTGCCTCATACCCCCACCTGAATGGAAGGAATTTCTATTAGGTAGCTTCAGAGCCTGAATTGTATCCTGTCATGTACACGAGAAAATAAAAAAAAAATCTACATCATTACATACTTACCACATTTTTTCTCTTTCATTTCTTTTAACGTAAATGAAGATTTCCTTCAGGGATAGTTAAACCAAGTTTGGAGATGTGTGGTTGTCTGCATGCAAATGTTATAAAGAAAATGAGAGGGGCGCCTGGGTGGCGCAGTCGGTTAAGCGTCCGACTTCAGCCAGGTCACGATCTCGCGGTCTGGGAGTTCGAGCCCCGCGTCGGGCTCTGGGCTGATGGCTCAGAGCCTGGAGCCTGTTTCCGATTCTGTGTCTCCCTCTCTCTCTGCCCCTCCCCCGTTCATGCTCTGTCTCTCTCTGTCCCCAAAAAATAAATAAACGTTGAAAAAAAAATTAAAAAAAAAAAGAAAATGAGAGAAAAAAGTATAATTTCCCACTCTCAAAGATGAAAAATAAAGAGTGCAGGTTTTAATAAAATTTAACGACAAAATTTGTCTTCATCTTAACGCAATTCACTGAAAATATCCTTTGAAGTATTTTTTGCGAAGCTATAAAAAAATAAAAATGAAGTTTGGATGTTAAGAAAGTTTAAAAATAGAGCATGTACTACCAGGGAGGTCTGTCAAGTAACCAAGTAACTGATGATGTTTAGAAAGACTCTTAACCATTTAAAAAAATAGAGAATCCTTTTTTCCCCCCTTAAAGTAGGCCAGTTCCTGATACAAACTGACAGCAAACTATAATTTATGAATAGTGGAAAGACTTGTGACTTATAAATAACAGTGTGGTGACAACACAGTAATATAATAGGATTGAAGATGTTTAATACAGAGAGAACACAAAATAAAAATGTCCTCAGCCTTAACGATTTTAGTTAGTGTTAGGTATACTGAGCCACTTCACTGTGGGGTATGTTACTGGGTCCACGTGTGTTTGGGTAAGATGAGCAAAAGGTTTTCTGCATAGGATAAGCCATCTTCCTTTTTTTCTCCTCCCAAATGGTTTATTGATTATGGCTTTATCTCAAAAGTAGAAGCCAAATGGAAAAGGACAAAATGATCCCCAGAGAAGAAAAATATTCCTGCTAAGAATAATATAAACAAGTTTAAAATAACTAAAAGTGATTTGTCATTAAAAATTTACTTTCCACTTGTAGAATGACTTTACAGTCTCCAATTAGAGAAAAATATTTCTTATTTTTAAACCTCATGGACCTTCCTTGGCTCAGGTATGGCTACATTCCAAAGCTGCTTGAAGAGAAGAAAGGGATTAGCTTTGGAATGGTGAATTGTCTGTAGTTTGCACTCATGGATACTGAACTCCAACAGCTGACAGGAAAGAAGAAAAAAGTAAGCATTTCAATGTTAGGTCTATATGAAACCAAACATCAGGCTGGCTGGATACATCTACATTTTAGATACTTGGCAATATGTAGGCAAAATGTTTCTGTGTTTTGTTCTTACTGTGGATATTTTAATATATTGGGATCTTAGCCTTAGAATTCTAAATACTGAGATGCTTATAGATATTTTAATTTGAGGAAGAGAAGCTGTTGATTGAAAGTGCCATTCCAAATAACCCCAAACAGAATTTCACCAGAATATACAAATTCGAGTATTACCAGTAAATCTAAGCCACTGGGGGAAAAAAAAATCACTCTTTTGTGCTTATGGCCAAGATGAGATATCAGAGGATGAATATACCTTTCAACTTGAAATGACTAACACACCTGACACAGTACATTAAATAAGAGTTTTTAGGACACTGGGCCTTAGGCAAGGAGGACAGTGACCTCAGAAAGTTGGAAAACCAGAGATGATGTGAGGAATGGTAGCCCAGGTGGAGAAGTGGGCTGGAGGTCTAGTGTGGCCAGGTTGGCTAAAGTTCATAGAACAGGGTAGTGGAAAGATAGAACTGCACAGAGAAGGACCTCCAGAAATCTGCAAAGGGTCTCCCTCAAGTCTTCAGCTGAGTATTGATCAGTACATGCATGTGAGGAAACTCCACAGAATTGGAGAAAAAACCACTGACAGGGTTAGAAGGCACAGTCTCTAGAACTCACACAGGGCTGAGAAGAGGTCCAGTTCCAGCAAGGCAGGGTGGAAAACTTCATTATTCACTGAGTGTTGGGTAGATTACATGAAAGAATTTTGCCTCAGTAGTGGGGAAGTATTAGCCATATTCTAAATCTGCTCTGATCCAGATTTAAAAAGCTTGTAAGCAAAACCTATAAAGATCAAACTATTTCCAGGTAATGTACCCTTATCCCCAAACAAAACTGAGGAATATTTATAAGAATACAAAAGTATGTAACACCCAACAATGTAAAATTAATAAGGTGTACTATTTAATTAAATATTACCAGGCATGCACATTTATCAGGCATTCCTCATCTAGATAAACAGAACCCTTGATGAGGAGAAAAAAAGAAATCAGTCAATCACAGCTGACATAGAAATGAGACAGATGATTGAATTATTAGGCAAGGACATTAAGACAGTTATTTTAATTGCTTTTCATTTATTCAACAAGCTAGAGGAAAGATTGATGATATTAAGTAGAGATATAGTATAAAAAAGAATCAAACTCAACTATAGAGATGAAAGCTAGAATGTCTGAGACATAAAAGAAACCTGATCAGATTAAAGGTAGATAATTCATGGCAGAAAAAGAGATTAGAGGACCAAGGCATGAAAAATATCCACAATGAAACACAGAAACACAAAGGATTAAAAAAGTATGAAGACAACATCAATGAGCTGTGCAACAATCTCAAGCAGCTTTATGTATACGTAATTGCAGTTCATGAAGAAGAAAAGGAAGGGTAAAAAGGAAGAGTATCTAAAGAAATAATGGCCAATATTTTTCCAAGTTTGGTTAAAACTATAAACTCACAGATCAAAAAAAAACTTAAAAAAAACCCTCAATAAAATAATCATGAATCAAGCTATGTAAAACTCGTGACAAAGAGAAAACCTAAAAATCGGCTGAAGGAAAAGGACAAACTGTGGACAGAGGAAGAAAGCTGAGGATGGCAGCAGATTTCTCTCATGGTAAACAATGCAAGCCAGAGGACAGTAGAGAATCTTTAAGTTACTGAAAGAATAAAAACAAAAATCGACAACAAAAAAAGCAAAAACAAAAACCATCAACCGAGAATTCTGTATCTGGCACAAGTATCTTTCAAAAATAAAACCGCGGAAGATGTGGCCTGAAAGTAGGGTCCCTCTTGTACACTCTTGCCATGACGTACAAGTTGCCAGACTCATGAACATACCACACGGGAATCCCAGCTGTAGGATGTTGGTAGAATGAATGAGAGGCCAGACATGGTAAGGACACTAGAAGGTCAGCATAAGACTCCCCTTTACGTGCTCTAGTAGCGTGAAATATTGTGAGGGTCTTGCTGTCCTTTAACACGTCCAGATGCAATGGGTTTCACCAGCGCATCTACTACTGCTCTACTGGCAAGTATGGGATATTTCTTTAAGGTGCTTTTCCTTTTTTCTGTGCTGCACCAAAGAAAACAGGCCCGGGAGTTTTGCACTTTGGGATTTGAGAGGATATTAGGGGTTCTATTTATTGTTTTCCCTTACTCCTACCCCAGGGGTTTATTCTTGGAGTCAAAATTGTGTATAGGTTTACCAAATTCTAACTTTAACTTTCTCTGAAAATTTTCTTCCTATCTCCTCCAGACTGTAGAATTTCTATGTATTCTCTGTGTAGAAGGAAACGGTGGTTAGCTTCCTGCAAATCTATTGTTTATGCCAGAATCTGAACTAATGAAATCTTAAAAGCTTCAAGCTAAGTTATTTTATTTTTATTTGCATTTTTTTTTCATTATATCTCTTCACAAATGGATTGTGGAAGACAAAAAAATACTACACATACTCAGGTTATCATTCCATTAGAATTCCAAACATTTTCTCCTGGCACATTGCTTATGTTTAACTTGCTTTACTCTGTTATTTCATAGCTAGCTAAGAGTCAGAAAAGTACTCTGTGTGTGCATGCACAGGTGTGCATACCTACGATGAGTTACTGAAGGGGAAGGAGGGTAACACGCAAGACAAATTTAGATGATGGGCAACATTTCATGAGGGCTGTCCCTGGTTATGATCTCGAAAGCCCTCTTTAGTGCCTTCCTTGGTCTACAGACTATTATTCAGATTGGGAGCTCACAGCCCTGGCAGGACGTTCACTGGGGAAAAATCTATTGAATCATTTCTTGGATTAAACAGGCAAATCAGTCATGTGTCTGAGCCTAGAAGCGTAACCAAAAGTTTCCCGGGAGAAAAGTCACAGGAGGTTACCAAACCTTACTGGATATGTAAGAAATAGGTAAATGACTGAGTTTTAAATTTTTGTCTAATTGCTTGATCATTGTTGTACCTATTGTAAAATGGACCCTGATAGCTATGGAGCAAATTTAAAAGTGTCAAGTGGCTCTGTTTTCCATCAATAAATACTTTTTGAGAGAAATTTTGGTGATGTCATAGAGATAGCTATGATAATAGCTAACTCTTGTCATATTTCATCCATTTAAAGATGTTAGTCAGTTTAAGATGCACCATTATTTTGTATACAAAAGAAAAAAAAGACTGTCAATAAAACTATAGAAGAATGCTATTTTAGAGTTCTTTCTTTTTAATTTATTGAAAAAAAAGCCCTTTTAGGCTTATTTAAACATAGACTTTTATAATTTATTCCTTTTGGGCATAAATGTATGAAAAGGAAAGTATAAGAGAAATTAATTTTTTCCTTCCTTCCTTCCTTCCTTCCTTCCTTCCTTCCTTCCATCCTTCCTTCCTTCCTTCTCTTGTTTTGGTCTTCATGATCCTATAGCTCTGGAACTTAAGTTCAAAGTTAGAATTTTTTTTTCTTTTACAAATTCTTGTTTAATACCCTATTGTTTGCCCTATGCAAAATATGAATTGGTCATATCAGTTTGTCTTTAAGATTCTTTTTTTCCTCTTCCAGACACCAGTTTATTCTGTCTTAATTTCTACTGCTTGGTGTGTGATAAGACAGATGATCTTTTTGTAGATACCTCGTTAACAAAATGTTAATGTCTTCATTTACTTCTGGGTGTCTTTCCTTCTCAGGTCTTGGTTGTTGCTTTGCAAGAAAATATGGACTTTTTCTGTGATTTTTCATCAATGATATTTGTGTCCTTAATATCAAATGTCACAATATTCCTTTTCTGTGACCCTAAGCATATATTTTAACTTTTGTTTCAGTTGGAAGCACAGTGCTGTCTTGTTGAAAGCCAATGAAAAAGCCAATGACAGTACATATGCAAACAACTATGCAGATACATCAATTAAAATGACAATAATGTGGGCATCCATGGTTGAAATTATGCCAACACAAAGAATGACATTTAACTCCTAAATGCTGCCTGGTCAACAGGGACTACAAATTGTTATACTGTTTTGGGTTGCCCTGGGCCTATTGATAATGGTGTTATAAAGAAGAAATGCCTGGGGGCACTCACCTGGGCCCATACTACTTGTGAGCCCTATAAACATTTCCTGATTGGAGCCATTACTCTTCCTGGACTGGCCCTTGTGGTTCTTATTTTTGAGGGCAGGGTCCACCTCAGCAACAATCATCAGGGAATTTTGAAACAACAAAGTTTATTACTCACAAGTCCTAGAGGATACACAGCAGACTCAGGGCCACGCAGTGAGGTAGCAGTGAGAGAGAGAGAGAAAGAGAGAAGCCAAGAGAATGAGAAAGAGAAAGAGAGAGGCAAAGAGAGAGAGAGAGAGACCTAGTATTTTCCAGGTTCACTCTAATTGGTGAATTTAAAACAGAAGAGTGGGAAGTTAGCCATGGGAAGGGAAAGCAGGGTTACTCAGTGAGTTATCTAGGTCAATCAGGGCTTTCTAAAAGGGGAAATTCATGGGTGGGGAGTCCTGGCTCTTTATCTGGTTGTGTAGCTGCCAAAGTGTTTATTTGAGATGCATGTCTTTGAAATGGATGCCTGGACAACCAAAAGCTTAATGTCAAGCACCTACAATACAATATGTATTTTTTTTAAAAAAGCGAATTGTCAGGCATTTACCCTACACATCTACTGAAGATACTTCCTAACTTCAGAGATGGTAAGGCTGTGCAGAAAATGCATTTTGCAACTGAAGAAGTGAAACATTGAGCATGTATCTGGCTCAGTGCTTCACCTAATTTAATCGTTGCAACAGACATGGCAAATCAGGATTACCAGTTTTTTCATCCCTATTTTGCGGATGAGGGAATTGAGACTCATGGAGGTATATAACTTGCCCACAGTCATAAAACTGATGCACTGAGGAACTGAAATTTTCACACAAGTCTGCCTGATGTAAGCCCCCAAGCTCCTTACCAGTGTGCTAACCTTTCTTTTTGGGGACTGGAACGAGGGAGTCCAAGCCTCCCTTAAAGTTTGTGTGGCTCTCCAAAATCACTTGGACATGATTTTTGCTCTCAAAGCAAACTTCATTGTATGACTTAGATAAGTATTCACTATACATTTGTAGAATGAATAAAAGCTGTTGCAATCTGTTCTGAATATTGAATGTCCATAATATGCCAAAGTTATGTTGTAGGAAAACACAGTTTTTGAGAAAAGACTTGTAATGGGAACTCACTTTCATAAAGATGCATGCAAAAACTCCAGGGTCCAGCAGTGTTATTCATTACTGCTATATTAAAATGTAATAAATACCACTGAGAAGCTATTACATGACAGTCAACAAATAGTAGACTGTTTTGTGATCATCCTTATTTTGAGTATATATTTTCTGCTTGGCTGTTATACCAAAGGCAATGAGCATAGATTCTTATGCTCAAAATAGAGTGAGTTGGGCAAAGGAGAGGAGCAGAGTGAAAGGGAGAGCTACAATCACCTGGCAGAGCACATCCTTTTCTGGGAGGCCAGATCCAGATGTGGTGCAAGAAACTGCTATTCATTAGAGACCTAAGGGTGATGCCTCCTGTTTTCCTCCTTTGAGTCTGTACTAAAGAAAAGAGGTGTCAACTGCTTTCTAACACAAATCTTTGTATTGAGAATCACATATAATACTCATTTGTTCTCTCCCAGCCACATCCCAACCCACTGATAGAACCCAGGAAGTAACTGCAAACAAGTAACATCTTACAGTTATACCAAGGCCCCTTTTATCATTTCTCAGCTCTTCCTTAGAGATCAGGTAAATAGTATCTATTCTGGGGTTTGCACAATACGGATTGGGTTAAAGTGTGGAGAGATTTTCTTCACTATGAAAGACATGTTAAATTATTTGTGTTTTATATGTGATGTAATACTAATCAATGTGATTTTTCTTATGTACTCTGTAGAGTCAATGAATCATGGTATCTTATGGCTAGATATCATTTAATCTAACTCCAGTGCAATAGAGGAATATTCTCAATCACATCACTAGTTAGTGGCCACTGATGTCTGTTGGAACTTCTCCAGTAGTGGAGAAAAAAAGCAGCTTATTCCATTATTAGAAAATGTTTATGCTGAGCTGAGCTTTATATCCTGGTATCATCCGTCTCTCGGTATTCGTACTACCCCCTACTATATCATGTCTTTCTCTTGCTTAGACATATTCATACTGTACATGTCAGCTAATTTTTCTTTTTGTTTAACCCTTCCTGCCCACTGGGCAACAGATGATTGAGTTACAAGCAAACACAAGACCCAGGAATTATCCCCCCTTGGGATTTTGAACCAAGAGATGCTGAGACCATGACTGATCATTGAGAGCTTCACAGTGGATCCCCCAGGATTTAGAGTATTTATGTCAGTGGGTCTACCATAAAGAGAACAAAGCCCAAATGGAAAAATTGACTGTCTCTTGAATCATGATGAACAAGAGGTAGAATTGGTTGGTGGAGAGAAGAGAGGCCTGTCAGGTAGGATTAATATTGCATTCTATTATTTTAATTACACTTTTTAGTATAACTCTATTTCAAGAGTATTAGAAAAGTGTGATATGTGATGAAAGCACTTTGGTAAACAGAATAAATTTCTTGGTTTAATGGACACCAAATAAAGCAGAATATAAATGACCTTCTTTATCTGGTCTGTTTGCTGTAGCAAATACCGGAATCGAATTGTCAATAGTGTCATCCCCAGGTCTTGCCTGACAGTGGCCAAGTGCTGAACCCCACAGAATGTGACCTTAAGGTCACATTACTTCTTAAAAGTAATATATTGGTCTTTGAGAGAGAATTCTTAAAGAAATCTTTGGTCCTGAAAATTCACACTGAAGGCCATCCCTCTGCCTGCTGAAGTGACTGTGGGAGCATGTATTAAGAGGAGCCTCTATCTGCCTGTTTCTTTAAGTGACCGCAGTGAGCAGAAGCCATTGCCAAGCCAACTGGATACTTAGCATGAGTAAGAAATCAACTTTTGGTCTGCTCTCTGCTGCAATTTTGCAGTTATTCTTACCACACCGTAACCTGGTTTATCCTGACAGACCTGAGAGAGGTCAACTTTTGCCTTGATCTTCCTCTTTGTTCAGTGCTGTGTATTAGAATGTCAAATGATTCTAATCAGGAGGACTACATACTCAGGTGCTTAGTTAGCACACCCCAAATGCAAAATGAGGTAGCTGTAAATATTTTGAATATTTAGTGTTACCAGGCAAAACTGAACTGAGGCATCCATCTTCACATAGGGATTTTACTGCCGCAAGAGGATTAAAGAACCCACACCTTTAACCACCGCACAGTCTTCATTAAACTGTCTTTAGTTGACACTGGTAAGAACTGCCACTCTGACTCTCCTTTTTTCCATATTCTTTGTGGACAAACCCTCAATCTGCTACCTCTTTTGGGTTTGACGCATTCAGGTTGTGACCATGAGTAAACCAGCCAATCCGTGCACCTTTTAATCTCTAGTCTCCTATTGTGTCTTTATTTTGGAATTGGACTCTTAGAGGCCAACCTATTTACACCAATTTCCCCACTTTTTCAACCTCATTTTCTCCCATTTCTTGTCTGTACTACAAAACCAGGGGATTTAAAGCTAAATTAATCTCGCCCTCCAGGGCCGATGTCCTACTCCAAAGATGGAAGTTATATGACATAGGCTGTACCACAGCCACAGAATACATCACAAATCTTTCACAACACACCTTCTACTTTGCCTTATGCCTTTCTCAGCAGGGCTATATGCAATTACTACCGATCCATTTATTGATTTATCGGTACGTTCATTTTACCTCAGCAAGAATTTCTTGTTATTATTCAAAGATATTTATAATTTTTGCACCTCAACAAGTATTTATTGAACACTTGTTATATACCAGGTCCTGCTCTAGGTATTGGATATAAACTGGAAATTATAATACTGAACTTGAGTTTCCAAGATGAAATGACAATGCATTTCAATACTCTTGTGAACTCTAAAGCTCTAATCAAAGAGATTGGAAAGAAGTTTCCATATTCCTCAGTTTCAAATTTTCTCTTTATGTAACAGTTTTGTAAAGTATGGTTCCTAATTTATCACTAATATTTTACTTGGTACTAAACCACAGGCAGAAAATTCCACAGGCTCAGAAATCTAGCAGATTTTTTTAAAAATAAATTGTCTAATATTTACATGGCCAAGTTATTTAACTTTTTGGGTCTCCATTTTTTGTTTTTTGGGGTTTTTTTGTGGAGATACTTAACACAGTAATAGGTATATAAGAACTCTTGAGAGGGTGAAATAAGAAAATATTTGTAAAGCATTTAGCATTGCGATTTGCACTTGGTAAGCTCTCCATAATCTTGGCTATTGTTAGTACCCTAAATTCAAGTAATAAGCATTTTTCTCCATGAAATTCAATAGAACTATTAGAATTTTGAAGAAAAAAGTGATTTATAAGCATTTTTATTTTCCTTAAATTATCCCTTGTGCAAATTTTTTTTTTTAACCAGTGATTAAGTATTGTTACCACCTGGAAATTGTTGCAAATACAGAACTTCAGAACCCTCCCTAGGCTCACTGAGTCAGAATCTGTATTTTATCAAGGTTCCTGGGTAATTGGGATGCACATTAGCTTTGAAGAAGCTTTAACTGGGTGGAGGGGTGCATAGAAGTTGCTCATGACTGATCAGATTCATTTTCATTCCTGTTCATGCTTCCAACTTTGGCATATCAAATTTGCTATCCCATTCAGCTTTTCAGCTTTCCATAGTCAATCCAGGAACAAACAAACAAATGAAAATAAAGAAGCACAGAGTCCAGAATGAACTTTATCCACTGATACCCATTTATTATCCATTTCATTTGGTGTCAAGTGCAACCATGTACTCTGCGTACATATGCTTTATCTTAAGTCTATTAAGTCCATGTAACAATTATCCAAGGTAGACTTTATTATCTTTATATTATAGGAAATCAAACGGAGTCTCAGTGATATTGCAAATGCTTTAAAAGGACACAGAGCCCTTAGGTGGATAAAAAGCGCTTAGCCAGATTTTCCACTGGATTTGAATGTAGGTTTGTTTTCTCTGCAAATGATATGTGTTGTTGTTTTGTTTTGTTTTCGAACACACCAGTGTGACAATACATCAGTTGCCTTACACTTCTTTTCTGTAAGTACTTGATCAAAGAGGAGACTTTCCTCCTTTCCAAACAGATTGGAAACACAGTATTTCCAACTGTCCAAGAATATTTATCCTGCTACATTAGTCCCCTCCCCTCCATTTTTATTGGGTCTTAAAATGGTACACATTTTACAAATGAGAATTAAATTATTGAGCCAACATATGGTTTCAATTGAACAATTCCAATATATCATTGTAGGGGAAAAAAAAGAAAGAAAAAGAAAACACAAACTAACCTTTGTACTCTTGCAAATGTGTTTTAATAAAAATCTATGAAGTGAAAGGTCCAGAGTTAAGTAGAGACACATTTGTTTATTTTTACCTTTACTGTTGATCATGCCTAACAGCCAGAGCACTTTAGACACAGCTTTCATTCATCTGCTTTTATGATTTCCCCGAAGTTTGGGGCACTATTTACCAGAATTTCAGACTATAGCTTACTGTGTCTGCCTATGGCCTTGTGGTGGCCCAGGAGCTGCCAACTTGAGCTGGATATTTGTTCCAGAAAGATTATAAGGATTTAACACACCGCTCCCATTTTACTGAAAGAGAGATTCATATCCTTGGGTAGGTCTTGCCTCTGAAATGTTTTAGATTAAGAATCACTGAATTTCAATTAGATTGTGGTTATCCACACCCAAACCAGTTTGGTAAAACCTGATGTGGTAAGTTGGAGGCAGTGGTTGAGGTAGGTTATGGGAGAATTCTCTCTTTTTGAAAAGATTTGGCACAAAGCAGAGTAGTCTCTGCAGGTGACTGAAATGATGACAATTACTGTCCTAGTTTGTGGAGGGCTCACAGTACTTTCATATCCACTATTGCACTTTATCTTCATAATAGATCTTTTGAGGTCGGTACTATCAATATATGAATGTACAGGTGTGGGAAATTCAGGTCAGCGAAGTTATGACTTGCCCCAGTCACAGTTGGTAACTGATGCCACAGGTTTACATAATGCTCTCACTTTTCATTTTGAGACTTAGCTTGGCTTTAGTAATATCATTTTAAGTGACATTTCATTTTCTCCTCTTCCAAGCTGCCATTTCCAATGGCCTTCTGATGTTTTCCTCTTGTTGACTGAGGCCGTATCCATTGAGGTGCCTTGAGGCATGTCCTTTGCCCCTTCTCACTCTATCTTCTTGTAGATGATCACATTTCTTCTCATGTCTTTAAATACCATCCATACGCTGATGACTCTCAAACCAAGCAGAAGGGATTTGTCACTTCTACCCCATGGTAGATGAAACAGTTGTGAAGGCTCCATATTCCTTCTCTTTCTCACACAGATTTAAAAATAAAGGACTCCAAAGTGATAAAGTCATGAGTAAATGAAGCTCACCATTGCCTCTACTGGTATAATATCACATGATAACTGAAAATATTCTTATGAAGAATACGATGAATAGCCACAGGCTACAGAAACTACTTTTCACGAGCTTCATAGATTTATTCAGTTGTGTCTTTTTCTACTTCGTTCATCTTTTTACCATGATTAGTTGTGATACACCTTAGCAGATTCCACTTCATTTTATACTGAATTATGTTTTTTCAACTTTGAAACTATTTCTGTCAATAATCATTCTACTCAGATCACTCAGGCTAATTCTTCAGTCACTTCTGAACTCAGTATTAGCTCCTTGAATAAACAATAACTGAGCAGTATTGGTAACACCTGTTGACTCATTAAGGGCCATTAAAGGCATGTAAAAGCATTTATTTTGTTTCTAATTGACTGTTGATGTTGTTCCCCATGTTCTCAACTATTTGAGCACTGGTTGTAGCTGAAAGGGTTATTCATAATCTTAAGCGAGGTTTCTCTGCACACTTTTATTGGGCTGCTGCAATCAAACGTGATTTAATTAACTCAGCATCAGTAACTTTCCCTGTTTGGCTAGCTAATAAATGAGCCACTTGGAAATTTACTTTGTTTGTAGCCTTCCTCTTATTTCTAGCTATGTGAAGAAATTCTGCTCTGATGAGATATTAAGTTTTAAACTTCTTAATCTTTTTGGACTGTTGCTTTCCTGTGAATTGGGAATATTGTGTGAATGCTTGGTATGGTAATATCATCACATAATATATTCTATAGCTATAATGTCATTGCATAATGATCTCAGCGCTTTGCTATCTAATTCGATAACAAAATAATCCACACTCTGCTGTGTCCTAAAAGCACAACATGTGAAATCCACTTTTCTCTTCCCCTTTTTTTTGACTTGGTGGGTATTCACTGGTAATAAAAATTACATAAACTATCACATCATGATAATATGTGTGATATATACTACTGTGGAGTAGTGACTGTGCCACTGTGATTTATAGCGCACTAAGGAGAAGCGTGAGGAGAATAGTGCCACATGTGGTTTCTGTCACATAATGCTTAACCCTGTCACTGCAGTGCAAAAGACCATGTGTAAATGAATGAATGCATCTGTGTTACAATAAGTTTTCTTACTAACACTGAAATTTGGATTTTGCATATTTTTCACATTTCACAAATATTTTCCTATTGATTTTCAGCCATTTATAAATGTAAACACCATTCTTAGCTTACAGGCCATACAAAAACAGGAAGCCAGTGGATTTGGCCTAAAATCTATAGTTTAGTTTCTGATCTTGACTAATACAGTGTCTATAGCTGAGTTATTGTTTGTACTTCCCAAAACAGTTATTTTCCCAACCTCTCCACCTCTATGAAGAGTATCTCACTACCCAAGTTGCTTGAGGTAAGACTTCAATCCTAAATTTCTCCCTTTCTTAATGTAAAAATATTGACTGTATTTATCATTTACTTTTTACCTGTTTATATTTTATATTTAAAATACATTTCTCGGGGCGCCTGGGTGGCGCAGTCGGTTAAGCGTCCGACTTCAGCCAGGTCACGATCTCGCGGTCTGGGAGTTCGAGCCCCGCGTCAGGCTCTGGGCTGATGGCTCAGAGCCTGGAGCCTGTTTCCGATTCTGTGTCTCCCTCTCTCTCTGCCCCTCCCCTGTTCATGCTCTGTCTCTCTCTGTCCCAAAAATAAATAAACGTTGAAAAAAAAAATTAAAAAAAAATACATTTCTCTAGGGACACCTGGGTGGCTCAATCGGTTAACTGACTTCAGCTCGGGTCATGATGGTGAGTTTAAGCCGTGTGTCGGGCTCTGTGCTAACAGCTCAGAGCCTGGAGCTTGTTTCAGATTCTGTGTCTCCCTCTCCTTCTCTCTGTCCCTCCCCTGCTAGTGCTCTGTCTCTTCTCTCAAAAATAAATAAAAACTTTAAAAATATATTTCTCAAAAATAGCATTTTTTTCTTTTAAATATGACAACCTTTGCCTTTCAATCAAGATGATTGAGGCTATTTACATTTTATGAAATTATTGATGTAGTTAGACATAAATCTACCATTTTGTTATTTGTTTTTTATCCCATTGGCTTTTTGTTTCTTTTCCTCTTTCTTCTCAAAAAATTGAGTATTTTAAAATTTGATTTCCATAACTTTTCATTATGTCTCTCATTGTTTTAAATAATTGCTCTAGGGTTTTCAATATGTATATTTAACTTATAATCATCCACCTTCAAATAATATTATACTACTGAACATTCAGAATAAGAACTTTAACATATAGATTTCCAATTCTTTCTTCTTATCATTTGCATTATTGTTGGCATACATTTTACTTCGACATGTGTGATCTACCCTAAAATGCATTCTCAATATTTTTCATTTAGCCACTAATTATCTTTTAAAGCAATCAGGATCAAGAAAGACAAAAAAGTGTGTGTTAATATTTACTCTCTCTCTCTCTCTCTCTCTTAAAAACATTTACTCTCCTTTGGACCCTTCTGGCACTCTTCATTTCTTTGGGTAATTCCAAATACCCAACTGATATCTTAATTTTTCTGTTTAAGAATTTTCTTTAACATGTCTTGTAGTGTAGGTATTCTGGCAATAAATGGTCCCAGCTCTTACTTGTCTAAAAGACATTTTTGCTTGATATAAAATTCTGGCTTGACAATTTTTTTGTGAGTACTTGAAAGATGTTATTCATTTTTTTTTGCATGCATGTTTGCTATAACTTTTCTTTGCCTCTCTATAATATTTTTTTTCTGCCATCAATATTTTCTCTTTATCTGTCTTTATCAACAGTTTAACTCCAACATATCTAGAGAGATGTGTGTGTGTGTGTGTGTGTGTGTGTGTCTGTGTGTGTGTGTAATTATTCTGCTTACAAGTCTCTGAGCTTCTTGGATCTGTGGATCATTAATTTTTGGGAATTCCCAGCCATATCTCTTCATATATTTTTCATGCCCTCTTTTCTTCTGGGACTCCATTTATGCCTTTACTAGACAGAATCCTATAGTTTAAATATTCTGTTTTTTTTTTCTCAACTGCTTTCTTTCCTTCCCATCTTTTCTTCTCTTATTTTATGCTCTCTTCCTTTTTCTTCCACTTTGCTGTTTTTATTTACAATGAGAATTAAATTTCAGGTTATCAAAATGAGCCAAAGGGTTTCACATACTCTAAATTTCCCCATGAAATACGACAACCAAGCATTATTAGACACTGACCTTACTGCTTTAGCTTCTGGAAGGTGGGGGCACCTTACTGTCTCCAAGTGCCCTTTGTCCCAGAGTAAGTATGTGCTTGGGGTGAATGAACACGGAGGGATTTCTGGACTTTGTACTGGAGATTCTGCAGACTTCTGGCCTTTTCTCTAGCACTTGCTTCTTCATTACCCTTTGAAGAGGGTGGGGTTTGTGGCCTCTAACACTAGCTCACAATGGACATTTTATAAGCAACTGTGTCTTGACAGAGAAACCAGCCTCTTCTGAAATGTATTTGGAAGGGTGAGCTAACAAAACCAGCAAGGAGTTAGGCAGTTTGTAAACATTAAGTATTTTTCTTGGTGCAAATATGCAGACATCATACATGAAAATATGTAGCTCATTTTGGAACAACTTGTTTAACAACCATGGCCAATGACATTAGTGTTTTATGATATCACACACACACACAATCATTGTGCACATGGTTTGTGCCAGAAGCACTTGGAGTTATTTTTTCCTGTGACTCTAATATACCTACAGTTTTATACTGTTTATCCACAAACCAGCATGTGTAATTCATCTGTTACCTCTAGCATATAATTTTAATCTGTTTTGGAAGATTAAATCACTCTTGTAGTTGTTTCTTAAATGTACCATAAATATACATTTCATCTCAGTGATTCTAGCACATAGCACAGTCACTGGGATAGAATGGCAAATCCTTATCTGTCCAGAGAATGAATCAATGCTAGAAATCAGAGCCTTTTGTGCAGTTTAATTCAGAAGCTGCCTATCTCCACTGTGCAAAGCTAATTTCACATCTTGGGCCCCTAGATCTGGTGCTTCTCTGGTCTGCGTATATTTGAGTTGAATCCCCGGGGTGATCTCCTCCATGGATTCTTCCTAGCCATTAAATCCTTCCCAGGAAGAACAGGAAGTCTGGCACTGCTTTTGATGACACATCGATGACGTGATGTCTAGTTTCTATTAAAAATTGAAAAAGTGAAAGATTTAATGCCAGAAACAAAAATACAGACAATGTCATATGCAAACGTTAGTATATTGCTTAATATACTAAGCAACCAGCCTTGAGGGCTGCCACATGGACAATGGTATGAGAGGCCTAGGCAAGGATGGCCTATCCCAAATACCATCGGCAAATATCACAGGTAACCACAGGCTTCTTCCGTTATGGTCTTTTGAATTTTCTGTTAAATAGTCCTAGTCATGTCAGCTAGAACTGTGGTAACTACTCAGTTGGAAACAAAGTTGTTTCCTGGTAGGGTGTTGTGCATCTTTTGAGTTCAGAGTTTTAGTTTTTTTTTTTTTTTAATGTTCATTTATTTTTGAGAGAGAGAGAGCGTGCACAAGCAAGGGAGGGGCAGAGAGAGAGAGGGAGATACGAAATCCAATATGACACTCAGGACTCAGCTGTATTTCTATTGTGCTCGAACTAGTTTTCAAGGGTTCCTCTATCTAAAAATGTAAATAAGTATATTATCTAACAAACAGCTGAGTATCATCTACTTTATGCCAGGCTCTGCAGGAGGTTCTGGAAAAAAAACATAAATACGATGAGTGTTTTGCTCTCTAGGAGCACACAATATAGTGGAGAGATAGAATGTAACTTGTAAAAACTATTCGGTACAAGGCAGGACATTGAACAAACCAGGAAAACGGTCACAGGCATTTTTAGGAGATGGTGGGCATCAGATTCGAGGTTCTTGCCATGGATTATTCATTCTTCCTTGGCCCAGGAATTGGAGATGCTTAAAATAAAGCATAGCGAGTGGCAGGTGTTCTGGACTGAATGTTTGTATCCCCCCAGTCCCTGCCCCAATTCATATGTTGAAATCGTACCTCACAGTGTGATGGTGTTAGGAGGTGAGGCCTTTGGAAAGCCATTAGTTCATGAGGGTGGAGACCTTGTAAGTGGGGGGGGGGGGAGGTAGTGTCTTATAAAAGAGACCCCGCAGAGATCTCTTGCCTTCTTTCTGCCACATGAGGATACAGGGAGAAGATGGCCACATATGAACCAGAAAGAGTGCCCTCCCTCACCAGGCCCCGAATCTTTTGGCAACCTGATCTTAAACTTGCCTGCCTCCAGAACTGAGAGGAATAAATGCCTGTAGTTTAAGCCATCAACCCTATGGTATTTTGTTAGAGCAGTCCAAACGCCTGGGACAGCATGGTGAATTGCTGATAGCATAGCGAAGAGCAGAAATGCCATGAGGTCTCACAGGTAGAAGGATTTTTTTTTGCCAAGAGTTAAGGAAGAATATTAATATTGAAACATTAATATCTCACACTGAATTTTACTATGTATTAGGAAGTATTCTAATAACCTCTATCATCTCATTTAATCTTCTAATAATCCTATAAACTAAGCATTAATCCTGAGAATGAGACTCTTGTGGGGAAAAGAGAGGAAAGAAGTTGCAGACCAAGGAAAGGCCTTAGAGAAGACAGATACCAGGGGTTAAAATGGAGTGAACTCTGGAGAAAGCATGTCAGGAAGTATCCCACCCAGGAGACATATTTACTGGACTAGAATCTGAGGCAACATGAGGATGCTACGTGTCTTAAGAGGACTAGTTGAAAGAGACGATGGGTGCAGGAAGGCCCGGTGGGTAAGTATTTTTTTCTAAAAGTTTCTGGCAAACTTTGGCCCTCAATAGTTTGGTAAGTGGTCCACTCTCAGATGTTTACTTCCTTTGGAAAATAACTACCTTTTTCTTACACATGGCTAAACAGTAACAGTAACTGATGTTCTTTTAAGAGGGTTTACTATGTGCCAAGAACTGTTTCAAGCATTGAGCATGCATTATTTCGTTAACTCAGGTTACTTCATTAACTTATATGAGGAATAAGCTACAACCACTTCCATTTAATAGATGAAAAAACTGAGGTTTAGAGAGGTTAGGTAACTTACCCCAGGCTCACGCCTCTTTGCTCCCCAGGGATGGAGCCAACAGTAAACACTGGAGCCGACTGATTCCAGACGCTAGCTGGAAACTGAGGAAAGTGTTAGATTATAAGTCAAGGCGAAACATTTCAGCAGGGGTGGAAAAAGCAAAGAAGTAAATTGTAGCAAGATGTGTCCTTTCAAAATTAAAATATGGTTTAAGTATTTAACAATTTTTTGCTCGGAGGCATTGCAGGCGACTGATGAATGTGTGCTGTCTCAGGAGGAGGTTGGAAGCAACGCGGTGGTGACTTTTAGCCATCACCCTGCGGTTTCCTGCAGCTGTGATTTTCCACTGATGCGGTTTTGGACTATCTTGTCCCTAGCTTTTTGGCACCAAAGCCTTCAGAAGGCATAACTTCTCTCTGTATCCATCGTTCTGTCCCTGCAGCCTCAACTACCTCCGAACCATGGCTTATTACCTGCCTTGTGCCCTTTGTTGTGCTAGGATCTTGGTCTGGAGGCCATTTTTCCTTATTTCGGTTCTCATTCTTTTTTCCAAAATCATCTTCATTCTGAGGCGGGGAAAAGGTCTTGTCTTTTGATGATTTTGTTGATTTTTCGCTGGAAGAAACCTGCAAAATTTCTTTTCAAAACATTTTAAATGGCAGCGAATGGTCTGGAGGTGTTAAAATGCAATGGAAAAACAAGGGATTCATGATTTTCAGGAAATTTGCACTGAAAAAAGATTCAAGCTGTTTCAAATGCAGCTTCGTCTGCCAAGGTGACCTTACACATGACTCCTCTTTCCCAGGAGCCCAGGCTCTAATGGTTTTGAGCTGACAAAGGTAGGCCAGCGGAGAATAACCCAGGCAGCAGAACAGAGCAAGCAGGGGCATGGGCTTCAGCAGCCAGCAGTCCCCTACTGACGTTACAAGCAGGGAGGCCTTGGCAAGCAAGTTCCTGTGCTGTGCAGTGTCAGTTTTCTCACCTGTAAGTTGGGGATAATGATGATAACTACCCAATAGCTGTGTGAAGACGAAATGAGGTGTATAAAGCTATTTGCAAAGTGGTTGGTAATCGTAAAAGCTGAATACCAGGAGATTATAATACTTATTTTATAAGTATCTTTTCTTCTCCCAAACTGATGTTAAAATAGCAACCGTAAAAATATCTGTGTTGGTATGGACTCTTTCTTCATTAAAAGGACCCTAGAAGACTCCGGCCTTCATCTAGTCCCTCCTTCTACCGGACCAAGGGACCCTGGCTCTCTGTCCTAAAGGCATCACAATGTGCTCATTACTGCTGCAGATGAGCAACTCACTCTTTTGTATGATAGTCCATTGCATTGTTGGAAAACTAGCTCAGACTCTTAGAAAGTCCCCGTTCCAGGCACTGTTTTCTAATCATTTCTACCCATTATTTGCCATCTGGCCTCTCTGGGACTACCTGGGAGTGTCTAGTCCCTTTTCCGTATCACAGGTCCCCAAATAATGAAGATACCAGGCAAGTTATGTAATGTCTCTGGGCCTCAGTTTACTGATACATAAAATGGGGGTTTCCTGAGGATTATACACTTGTATGTGTGAAAAGAGCTCAGCATATAGTAGGTGTTCAATAAGCTGAAATGTGCCAAAGCCAGTTTCAGTGCTTCCCCAGATTCTATGAGTTGCTGGCATATGTGACTCATGACTCTTGAGCAAGGCCACCTGCCATCAACTGCTCTCTTGCAGGACACAAAGCGGGGAGGTTTCGGTCTTCACTGAGCACAAGGCAGCCCTCCATGGTTTGAGACGTGTCTTCTTGGTACTCTCTCACATGTCAGCCAGACCCACGGGGAGGAATTTACCTGGTCCCTGGCGTCACTGGCAGTCATGACCTGGCAGAGCCTGGTCTCACCTCTGACCCCTGTTCTAGGGCTCCTCTGCTTCCCTGGGGCTCAGCGGACCTTGAGACTCACTTGGTGCCTGTACCCGTGCTTTGGCCCACTTGACGGGGCCGCGAGACTGCTGGTTACAGGCTGCAGGTGAGGCTGACGGCCACCAACAGGATGCCTCCTCAAGCCCTGGCTTGCACTGTAAACGTCTCTACTGCTGTCTTGGTTTCCAGCTTCTTCAGGCCAGGAAGGACAATCCCGATGGGTGGTGGGGTCAGTGTCCTATGGGACACCCTTCGAGTAATAGGAGCTGGGAGCCCTTCCCTCCTCTTCACTCCCTGACAGCCAGTTTTGGAGACAGTAATTTCAGGCAGCTCTCTGAAGAGGCCCCACGAGATGGAGCGCTCAGAAGTGCTTGTTAGGAACGTGCTCCAAAAATTGTTCTCCCTCCTCCTTCCCTGCCCTACTCCTCTTTTTCTCTCACTCCCATTTTCAGAGATGGTGATCCCATTGCTCTTTGGGGAGTCAGTACGTAAACTTGCGTCTCAGTTTTTGTGTTTTTGGGAACCTTGGCAAAGCGGTAATGTTAGTATTATTGGCAGGACCCCTCCTCCTGCTCAGATTTAACTTGATTATCAGCTCTCTGCTCTCCTACTCACAAAGCAGAGCTTATTTCTCTGCTTTAGGAGCCGACGCCTTTGGCCCAGACTATCTCCCTCTGTGTCCTGGCCAGAGAGTTCTTTTTTTTTTAATTCAAACCCCTGCTTCCAAACCTCATGTGTGGTGATTTGATCTCAGATAATATGGTAAAAGGACAAGTGGCTCGATGTGTCACTTATTGGAATTAGGATGTGAAAATTTCAGAAGGGTTTCCTGAAGAAAGAGAACCTTAAGTGGAAACAAGGAGCTGGCAAACTTCTGAAGTGTTGGAGCGGGGGTCAGTATGTTAAGCTTTGCTGGCTATGGCTGTATAGTCTCTATCACCACCGAGACTCTGCTCTCTTTCTAATGAAAAAGATGCCATAGCAGATATGCAAATGAATGGGTGTGGCTGTGTTCCAATAAAACTTTATTTATGAAAACAGGTTTGGGGTCAGATTGAACCCATGGGCTGTAGTTGCAGACCCTTGCTCTAAACGATAAAATTACAAGAAAACAAGTAAAGCAGAATTTTGGGAAAATATGGGCTCTTTAATATCTCCCAATTTCAATTTCTTTAATTTCTTTTTTTTTTGTTACGTTTTAAATGTTTATTCATTTTTGAGAGAGAGAGAGAGAGAGAGAGACAGAGTGCAAGCAGGGGAGGGGCAGAGAGAGAGGGAGACACGGAATACCAAACAGGCTCCAGGCTCTGAGCTGTCAGCACAGAGCCCGGCACGGGGCTGGAACTCACAAGCTGTGAGATCGTGACCTGAGCTGAAGTCAGATGCCCAACTGACTGAACCACCCAGGTGCCCCTCAGTTTCTTTAATTTAAATTCATTTTAATTCAGTAAAAACATGTCAAGAGAAGGAGAGTGAACAAACTCTTATGGAATGGACCAGAGTTTAGCTAGGGGGTTTGCATCTGATACAACACTCATTATTCTTAGCAATCCAATTATTTTTCAAAAATGGGCTATCTCTAACCTGAAGGCCTATGTCTAATTAAGTTCCTGCTATGTGCAAATTTCTGCACTTCTGCTGCATAAAATACAGAGACAAATAAATCAGTTCCATTTCTTAGTCTAGAACAGGAAGAAATAGTGCCTAGTGGGGAGGTGCGGGCCATCAAAGACATGCCTTGTCTTCTTTATAAGTTGGCCAAAGGTTTTGCTCAGGCCTATGCTTAAAGGCCTCCTCTGAGTCTAGCTCTGGCCTGGGTCTGGCCATTACTTAAGTGAAGTCACCTTTGTCTAATATCTTGAATGGGTGTCTCATTGAGTACTGAGGATGGAGAAAAAGAATTTTGATAAATAGGAACAAAAGGGCACAGAGTAGGAGCCAGTGGGTCAGAGGCTGAGTAGATACTAGAGGAAAAGAATGCAGAAAATAGTCATAGGTAGGACTAAAGATAGAGACTAAGGAAGTCTCATAAAAGAATGGGCAGTCCAAGACTTATTATTTTCACATCATTTACTCTCCCTACATCATGAGGTCTATGACGGCAGGGACCCTGTCTGTCCTTTTCAATGTGCTATCCCCTGCATTTAGCTTATCACCTTGCACATTGTATGTGCTCAATAAATATTTGCCAGTTGCTTGCTTGAATGAATGATTGAAATCAGCTAGCTTCCTTTCCCAGTTAGAGAGCTACAGCCTGAATCTTGTCCCAGCCTCCTTTAGCAGGAAATGCCTCTTCCACGGAAAGAGTTCTATAATCCACTGGTGCTTCCCACATGCTCCTCCCAGTCTGTGAAGGCTCAAAGCCAGGAGGAAGTGCTCAAACCACCTAGAGTAACCAAGAGTCTTGCATCATCCACAGAGAGAGGGAGATTTTCCAAGTTCTTGTTGCTGTGGAGAGATGAGGTCAAACTGTAAGAGGTCAGCGGTGTTCTTAACACTGCCTTTGTGTTGTTTTCATATAAATATTTTTACTGGGACATTTTTTGGCAACCAAGGCTAGCGCCCAGGACTGTGGAGAGAAGGGAAGCTTTGCTCACCACATGCCAATGGTATGCACTTGAGTCAACTTAGGGCCAGTGTGATTTGATATCATGTCCTTTTTCACTTTTGTCTTGATGCTTTCCCACTGACTCAGTGTCTACCCTTTATCCTTTCTTCAAATGGGAAACAGCTGGGCTCAAGGAAAGTTCATGTCCAAATTCCCCACCCCCTGCCCCCTCAATGTCCCCACCTCCTTCCCTGGCCAAGAAAGCAGCAGCTGCTCCTGAGACACTAATCCTATTACAGATGTTTTGCTAATTACCAAAAAGCTCACTTTGGAACCTTATTGGTGGGATAGCTAATCAGATTCACACACTTGAACATTTTCTGCCTCTCACCTAAAGTTCTGTTTAAGGACTGTTATATAAATTTGGTTGGAGTCTGAGCTCTGAGATGGTGGCTCGTTACCCAGATGGGGGAGTTTAAGAAAATTCAAACAATAACCTCTTGATCCTTTCAGAGAGTGCATTCGATTCATTTCCGTGTCCTTCCTGCTCTGCAATCCCTAATCCACACCGGTGTTAACGTGGTTGCAGGTACAAGTGAGTAAACTCAAAACTATCTGTTGCATTTTTCTCTTTGTCAAGGTTCTGCTTTGTCCACAATGTGTTTGACCTGTTTCTTGGTGCTGAAGACTAAACTAAAATAATATTTAGTAATAAGATCTCGTGATAATAAAAATATCTTACATATTAAAGAGTTTTACATCTTTTTCAGGTACTTTCTTAGCCATAATCTTAGTTCATTTTTGCCACCTAGGGTAAGCAAAATGCATTATTTTTATGTGTTAGTTTTTTCCTCTCCTTCAATCCCTATATCCAATATAAATCCAAACCGTTGATTCTACCTCTGCAGTGGTTCCCAAGTCAGTTCCTTATGTGATCCTATGGTGTTATCAGCTTAACCCAGATTGTCATTCTCTCATATAGACCCTTGCAATTGCGTCCAAGCTGGTCTCCTTAACTTCTGATTCTCCTATTCACAATATTGTCACGAACTTTGCAAAGCATGGAGTTGATCTTGCCACTTCCCTTCTTCTGGCACGCCAGTAGCTCCCCGCTGCCTACCAGGTCTAGTACAGACCCATTGGTGTGATGCATAGACTCCTTTGTCTTGTCCTTGCCCGCCTCTGCATAGTTTCCAAACACGTTGTGGTTGCTGAGACATCTCATGCCCCTTCATATCCCTGGGCCTTAGTGCTGCTGCCAAGAAAGTGTTAATTGATTTTGGCGTTCTCATCTTCTTTCCAGAAGGCCTGTTTAGAAAAGAATTTGAGCACTTGGGGAATCCTCGATATTTTTGGAAAGTAGGTTGTATCAGAACATTCTCTGAGTCCTAATTAAATTAATTTTCCCTTTTTTTTTGCTTCTGTACATAATAAGTGTAAAAATAAATATTTGTGGAATGAGTGAATTCTTAGGCTTCTCTCTGGCCAGCAGTTTAATTGCCAAGCACCGTGTTCTCTCTGGAATGATCACCTTCTCACTCTGGTAGATACAGGACCTCTCTTCTGTGAGCTGCCTTAGCTCCCTGACTTTGGAACCAGTTGACTGTGGGGTGTAATTATATACATTGGAACACACACATGTGTCTCTGAGTAGCCTCTAAATCCCTCAGGCAGGACAGCACCTTATTTCTCTTTGATCTGTTGCAAGGCCAATGGCAAGAGTCAGCATTCAATAGCTACTTAATAGCCATGACCAGGTAGTCTCTAAAATGAAAGTAGCAGGGGAAGAGAGGGAGGTTAATTACGATATTGGGGTAATATAGGTATAAGCTGTGTAAACAGAATTATAGCCTCAAGTTGAGGCAGTCCCTGGATTCGTTCTGTTTAATTCTCGCCACCGTATTCTGAGAAATAGGGACAACCTGGAGCACAGAGGAGACAAGGTTGGTGATTGCCCGGAAAGCATGTCACACAAAGACTGGTTCAGTGCCCTGGAGGTATTTACTCAGGGAAGAAAGGGGTAGAGCTGGCATGATAGCTACGTAAAAATATCTGAAGGGCTGCCGTATAGCAGGAAGATTAAGTGTACCCCTTCATGGGGGTAAAACTGAGATTGGTGGGTAGAAAATGTAGGCAAGTGTGGAGATGGGCGTCCTCTGCAACGTGCTCCATGGAAACACATTTATATGTCTAAAATCACAACCCCCCTAAACGGCAATATCTTTACCAGGTTCAAGGGTGTACATTGGTCACATAGGATTGCTTTTTGGATGAGATATAGGGTGGTGTATCACTCACTACATGGGGACAAATATTTGGTGCCTATGCCCTGCTCGGAAATCTTCAACCAGAAAATGAGCTTGGGACAGGAAGCATGTTACTCAGTAAACAAGCCTAAGTAATTATATAAAATCTAGACTTTAGGACTAGGGTCCTCAACCCCAGCATATCCATGGCACCACTCTGTCAAACCTCTGAAATATTTTAGTAACTAGAACATTAAATATATTCAAAATTTGAAAACCATTTGATTTCTATCATCATCATCATTTGTTTATAACAGAGGAAGGGGTAGTGGGCTCTTGAAGTTATGGGAAGAACCTGAGCCTCCCTGATTTGACATAAGGCTGATCTTGTTACAATCTTCTACTGGGAGTTAGATTTCAGCTTCATAAATGGGATGGCTTCCTAGAAGCTGGAGTTGACAGAAGATGAAATGTACTGTTTTGGTGCATGGTAAGCTTTCTTGAGGACTTTAAGCATGGACTAAAGAAATGGTCTTCTGAGTGTGTCTGACACTATAGAGAGAAGAGTTAAATGCACAGGCTTTCCAGGGTTTTGGTTCTAACTGTCACTCAACCTCTTCTGGGCTCCACACACAGCCATAGAGAAGCTGCAGTGCACACTCTTGCTGTCTTCCATATTTGTTCTCATCCACTTTTATTAAACCATTCCTTGTACGTTCTCCCATCTGACTTCTCTCCTGGCAGAAATGAACCTTGTTGTTAATTCTCCAAAAGCCATCCCTATCTTACTAAGACTTGATGTTTTGTCCTGTGACTCTGACCATCACTTTGCTTCTCTTTAACCCAGCTCTGCTGCCTCTGAGTGCCTAAGATAAGCACAGCCTGGACCTTCTATCCTGAAATCTTTCCCCTTCTCTCTCTTCCCTCTGCAGTTCACCTTTAACGCCCATGAACAGATAAAGCAGCAATCTAGAGGATTCTCAATTCTCTGCATCCTTTTCCTGATGCAAAGTCCACTGGTTCTCGCAGTTGCAGAGACATGAACTTATGCGGGAAGCCAGATGCTCTGTCCTTTTACCCAACTACTTGGAAGGCTGGGTTCCTCCAGCGGATCCTAATTCTATGGCTTCTGAGTACAGAAAAGAGCTGTTGTTAAAAAGGCAATAAAATGAGGTGTGCTCTGTCCCTCAACATCTGTATTTCCTTCACTGAACCATGCTTTGTACCACATAGCCTAATTAAAGCAATTTTACACACAGCAACATTTTAGATTTAATATTTTTTCAAGGAAAAGATGAAACTGAGCAATAAATGAACATGAGCTGTTTCAACAAAAAGCATCTGAGCTATTTTCCAACTTTTCTAATTTAGGCTTACTAGTTGGGAAAACAATGTATTCTTTTTTTAAATTAAAAAAATATTTATTGATTATTGAGAGACAGAGCAAGACAGAGCACGAGCATGGGAAGGGCAGACAGAGGAGGAGACACAGAACCCAAAGCAGGCTCCAGGCTCTGAGCTGTCAGCACAGAGCCTGACACAGGGCTAGAACCCACTAACTAGGAGATCATGACCTGAGCTGAAGTCGGATGCCCAACCGACTGAGCCACCCAGGTGCCCCGGAAACAATGTATTCTTAAGTGTCCTTCACCAACTTGCCTTTCAAACCCACTCTAATGGTATAGAATAATGACTGGATATAAATTTTTTTTTTAATTTTCCATTTCTTTATTTTTTTTCAATATATGAAGTTTATTGTCAAATTGGTTTCCATACAACACCCAGTGCTCATCCCAAAAGGTGCCCTCCTCAATACCTATCACCCACCCTTCCCTCCCTCCCACCCCCCCATTAACCCTCAGTTTGTTCTCAGTTTTTAAGAGTCTCTTATGCTTTGGCTCTTTCCCACTCTAACCTCCTTTTTTTTTTCTTCCTTCCCCTCCCCCCATGGGTTTCTGTTAAGTTTCTCAGGATCCACATAAGAGTGAAAAAATACGGTATCTGTCTTTGTATGGCTTATTTCACTTAGCATAACACTCTCCAGTTCCATCCATGTTGCTACAAAGGGCCATATTTCATTCTTTCTCATTACCACGTAGTACTCCATTGTGTGTATAAACCACAATTTCTTTATCCATTCATCAGTCGATGGACATTTAGGCTCTTTCTATAATTTGGCTATTGTTGAGAGGGCTGCTATAAACATTGGGGTACAAGTGCCCCTATGCATCAGTACTCCTGTATCCCTTGGGTAAATTCCTAGCAGTGCTGTTGCTGGGTCATAGGGTAGGTTTATTTTTAATTTTTTGAGGAAACTCCACACCGTTTTCCAGAATGTCTGCACCAGTTTGCATTCCCACCAACAGTGCAAGAGGTTTCCCGTTTCTCCAAATCCTTGCCAGCATCTATAGTCTCCTGATTTGTTCATTTTAGCCACTCTGATTGGCATGAGGTGATATCCCAGTGTGGTTTTGATTTGTATTTCCCTGATGAGGAGCGACGTTGAGCATCTTTTCATGTGCCTGTTGGCCATCCAGATGTCTTCTTTACAGAAGTGTCTATTCATGTTCTCTGCCCATTTCTTCACTGGGTTATTTGTTTTTTGGGTGTGGAGTTTGGTGAGCTCTTTATAGATTTTGGATACTAGCCCTTTGTCCGATATGTCATTTGCAAATATCTTTTCCCATTCCGTTGGTTGCCTTTTAGTTTTGTTGGTTGTTTCCTTTGCTGTGCAGAAGCTTTATATCTTGACAAGGTCCCAGTAGTTCATTTCTGCTTGTAATTCCCTTGCCTTTGGGGATGTGTCAAGTAAGAAATTGCAGTGGCTGAGGTCAGAGAGGTCTTTTCCTGCTTTCTCCTCTAAGGTTTTGATGGTTTCCTGTCTCACATTCAGGTCCTTTATCCATTTTGAGTTTATTTTTGTGAATGGTGTGAGAAAGTGGTCTAGCTTCAATCTTCTGTATGTTGCTGTCCAGTTCTCCCAGCACCATTTGTTAAAGAGACTGTCTTTTTTCCATTGGATATTCTTTCCTGCTTTGTCAAAGATTAGTTGGCCATATGTTTGTGGGTCTAGTTCTGGGGTTTCTATTCTATTCCATTGGTCTATGTGTCTGTTTTTGTGCCAATACCATGCTGTCTTGATGATTACAGCTTTGTAGTAGAGGCTAAAGTCTGGGATTGTGATGCCTCCTGCTTTGGTCTTCTTCAAAATTACTTTGACTATTTGGGGCCTTTTGTGGTTCCATATGAATTTTAGGATTGCTTGTTCTAGTTTCGAGAAGAATGCTGGTGCAATTTTGATTGGGATTGCATTGAATGTGTAGATAGCTTTGGGTAGTATTGACATTTTGACAATATTTATTCTTCCAATCCATGAGCACAGAATGTTTTTCCATTTCTTTATGTCTTCTTCAATTACCTTCATAAGCTTTCTATAGTTTTCAGCATACAGATCCTTTACATCTTTGGTTAGATTTATTCCTAGGTATTTTATGCATCTTGGCGCAATTGTGAATGGGATCAGTTTCTTTATTTGTCTTTCTGTTGCTTCATTGTTAGTGTACAAGAATGCAACTGATTTCTGTACATTGATTTTGTATCCTGCAACTTTGCTAAATTCATGTATCAGTTCTAGCAGACTTTTGGTGGGGTCTATCGGATTTTCCATGTATAATATCATGTCATCTGCAAAAAGTGAAAGTTTAACTTCATCTTTGCCAATTTTGATGCCTTTGATTTCCTTTTGTTGTCTGATTGCTGATGCTAGAACTTCCAGCACTATGTTAAACAACAGCAGTGAGAGTGGACATCCCTGTCGTCTTCCTGATCTCAGGGAAAAAGCTCTCAGTTTTTCCCCATTGAGGATGATGTTAGCTGTGGGCTTTTCATAAATGGCTTTTATGATGTTTAAGTATGTTCCTTCTACCCCGACTTTCTCGAGGGTTTTTATTAAGAAAGTTGCTGAATTTTGTCAAATGTCTTTTCTGCATCGATTGACAGGATCATATGGTTCTTATCTTTTCTTTTATTAATGTGATGTATCACGTTGATTGATTTGCGAATGTTGAAGCAGCCCTGCACCCCAGGAATGAATCCCACTTGATCATGGTGAATAATTCTTTTTATATGCTGTTGAATTTGACTTGCTAGTATCTTATTGAGAATTTTTGCATCCATATTCATCAGGGATATTGGCCTGTAGTTCTCTTTTTTTACTGGGTCTCTGTCTGGTTTAGGAATCAAAGTAATACTGGCTTCATAAAATGAGTCTGGAAGTTTTCCTTCCCTTTCTATTTTTTGGAATAGCTTGAGAAGGATAGGTATTATCTCTGCCTTAAACGTCTGGTAGAACTCCCCTGGGAAGCCATCTGGTCCCGGACTCTTATTTGTTGGGAGATTTTTGATGACTGATTCAATTTCTTCGCTGGTTATGGGTCTGTTCAAGCTTTCTATTTCCTCCTGATTGAGTTTTGGAAGCATGTGGGTGTTTAAGAATTTGTCCATTTCTTCCAGGTTGTCAAGTTTGTTGGCATATAATTTTTTGTAGTATTCCCTGATAATTGCTTGTATCTCTGAGGGATTGGTTGTAATAATTCCATTTTCATTCATGATTTTATCTATTTGGGTCATCTCCCTTTTCTTTTTGAGAAGCCTGGCTAGAGGTTTATCAATTTTGTTTATTTTTTCAAAAAACCAACTCTTGGTTTCGTTGATCTGCTCTACAGTTTTTTTTAGGTTCTATATTGTTTATTTCTGCTCTGATCTTTATTATTTCTCTTCTTCTGCTGGGTTTAGGCTGCCTTTGCTGTTCTGCTTCTAGTTCCTTTAGGTGTGCTGTTAGATTTTGTATTTGGGATTTTTCTTGTTTCTTGAGATAGGCCTAGATTGCAATGTATTTTCCTCTCAGGACTGCTTTCGCTGCATCCCAAAGCGTTTGGATTGTTGTATTTTCATTTTCATTTGTTTCCATATATTTTTTAATTTCTTCTCTAATTGCCTGGTTGACCCATTCATTCTTTAGTAGAGTGTTCTTTAACCTCCATGCTTTTGGAGGTTTCCTAGACTTTTTCCTGTGGTTGATTTCAAGCTTCATAGCATTGTTGTCTGAAAGTATGCATGGTGTGATTTCAATTCTTGTATACTTATGAAGGGCTGTTTTGTGACCCAGTATGTGATCTATCTTGTGCACTCGAGAAGAAAGTATATTCTGTTGCTTTGGGATGCAGAGTTCTAAAATATCTGTCAAGTCCATCTGATCCAATGTCTCATTCAGGGCCCTTGTTTCTTTATTGACCGTGTGTCTAGATGATCTATCCATTTCTGTAAGTGGAGTGTTAAAGTCCCCTGCAATTACCACATTCTTATCAATAAGGTTGCTTATTTTTATGAGTAATTGTTTTATATATTTGGGGGCTCCCGTATTCGGCTCATAGACATTTATAATTGTTAGCTCTTCCTGATGGATAGACCATGTGATTATTATATAATGCCCTTCTTCATCTCTTGTTACAGCCTTTAATTTAAAGTCTAGTTTGTCTGATATAAGTATGGCTACTCCAGCTTTCTTTTGACTTCCAGTAGCATGATAAATAGTTCTCCATCCCCTCACTCTCAATCTGAAGGTGTCCTCAGGTCTAAAATGAGTCTCTTGTAGACAGCAAATAGATGGGTTTTGTTTTTTTATCCATTCTGATACCCTATGTCTTTTGGTTGGCACATTTAGTCCATTTACATTCAGTGTTATTATAGGAAAATATGGGTTTGGAGTCATTGTGATGTCTGTAGGTTTCATGCTTGTAGTGATGTTTCTGGTACTTTGTCTCACAGGATCCCCCTTAGGATCTCTTGTAGGGCTGGTTTAGTGGTGACAAATTCCTTCAGTTTTTGTTTGTTTGGGAAGACCTTTATCTCTCCTTCTATTCTAAATGACAGACTTGCTGGGTAAAGGATTCTTGGCTGCATATTTTTTCTGTTCGTCACATAGAAGATCTCGTGCCATTCCTTTCTGGCCTGCCAAGTTTCAGTAGAGAGATCGGTCACGAGTCTTATAGGTCTCCCTTTATATGTTAGAGCACGTTTATCCCTCACTGCTTTCAGAATTTTCTCTTTATCCTTGTATTTTGCCAGTTTCACTATGATATGTCTTGCAGAAGATCGATTCAAGTTACGTCTGAAGGGAGTTCTCTGTGCCTCTTGGATTTCAATGCCTTTTCCTTCCCCAGATCCAGGAAGTTCTCAGCTATTATTTCTTCAAGTACACCTTCAGCACCTTTCCCTCTCTCTTCCTCCTCTGGAATACCAATTATGTGTATATTATTTCTGTTTAGTGCATCACTTAGTTCTCTAATTTTCCCCTCATACTCCTGGATTTTTTCATCTCTCTTTTTCTCAGATTCTTCTTTTTCCATAATTTTATTTTCTAGTTCACCTATTCTCTCCTCTGCCTCTTCAATCTGAACCGTGGTTGTCTCCATTTTATTTTGCAGCTCATTGATAGCATTTTTTAGCTCCTCCTGGCTGTTCCTTAGTTCCTTGATCTCTGTAGCTGAGATTCTCTGCTGTCCTTTATACCGTTTTCAAGCCCAGCGATTAATTTTATGACTATTATTCTAAATTCACTTCCTGTTATATTGTTTAAATCGTTTTTGATCAGTTCGTTAGCTGTTGTTATTTCCTGGACTTTTTTTGAGTCCCTGGAGTGGTGTGGAACTGCGGGGCACTTCCCCTGTGCTGCCTTGAATAACTTGCATTGGTGGGCGGGGCCACAGTCAGACCTGATGTCTGCCCCCAGCCCACTGCTGGGGCCACAATCAAACTGGTGTGTGCCTTCTCTTCCCCTCTCCTAGAGGCGGAATTCACTTTGGGGTGGTGTGGCCTGTCTGGGCTACTTGCACATTGCCAAGCTTGTGGTGCTGGGGATCTGATGTATTAGCTGGGGTGGATCGGCAAAGTGCACAGGGGCGGGAGGGGTAGGCTCAGCTCGCTTTTCCTTTGGAGGTCCGCTTCGGGAGGGGCCCTGTGGTACCGGGAGGGAGTCAGACCCGCCGGAGGGATGGATCTGCAGACACACAGCATTGGGTGTTTGCCCGGTGCAAGCAACTTCCCTGGCAGGAACTGGTTCCCTTTGGGATTTTGGCTGGGGGAGGGGCAAGGGAGATGGCACTGGCTACCGCCTTTGTTCCCCGCCAAGCTGAGCTCTGTAGTCCGGGGCTCAACAACTCTCCCTCCCATTTTCCTCCAGCCCTCCTGTTCTCCGAGCAGATCTGTTAACTTATAACCTTCCAGATGTTAAGTCCCTGTTGCTGTCAGAACACACTCCATCTGGCCTCTCCGTTTTTGCAAGCCAGACTCGGGGGCTCTACTTTGCCGGTGGGCTGCCTCTTCACCCCGGCTCCCTCCTGCCAGTCCGTGTAGTGTGCACCGCCTCACCACCCTTCCTACCCTCTTCTGTGGGCCACTCGTCTGCACTTGGCTCCGAAGACTCTGTTCTGCTAGTCTTCTGGCTGTTTTCTGGGTTATTTAGGCAGGTGTAGGTGGAATCTAAGTGATCAGCAGGACATGGTGAGCCCAGCGTCCTCCTATGCCGCCATCTTCCCAGCTCACTTTCAATTTCCATTTCTTTAAACTCACATCATATGACATCTCAGATTTCTCATGCATACTTCACTCTCAGAAAGCTGATCTTAGATGTGTCCGTGTAGTTAACAGAGATATTCCAGCTTAGAAATGCTTTTCGGTATAGTTCTTCATAACTAAATATGAACTAGCAGAGCATTTAAAAAATGTCTTCCTCTCTTCATAGTAACCAGAACAACCACAAATAAATTCTCTGGAACCTGAAGCATGAGAGGGAAGCTGAAATGTAAATACGGAAGTGAGGAATGATGCCATGAACCAACAATGGGGCCACGGCGTGTGTTTTTATGCCCTTACCTTAGCCAGACTTTTGGATAGAAGAGAATATGCAGGTTCAAACAACCCTCTGGTTTCTTTCATTCAACTGACATTGCTTAGACCAGTGGTTCTTAACATTTTTGGGGTCATACACTTCTTTAAGAATTTGATGACAGCTTCAGACATCCCCCTCAGAAAAAGACTTATTCCCACGCCAGTAATTTTGGTAATGTAGAGATCAAACAAGAGCCTCAGGCAAGAAGGTTAGGGGGTTAGGAACTCCGTGCAAACTTGAGATCTAATTTGCAGCTCAGAATTCAACTAGCACTATTTTCCGTGTGATTTCTTATCTCTGGTTCCAGAGTTTCAGACCCATATTTTAGTAATCTCTACTGAATATCCATCCATATGTGTCATCAGCAATTTAGATTCAATCTACCTAAAATTTAACATCCAAGTTCAAATTCTGAGTCATTGTCATTTCTTCTTCTGCATTCTTCTTAGTCAGGCAACGTGATCTTCTACTAACCACCCTCCACCCACATTCTCCCCTCCTGCCCCAAGATCTCTTATAGCATCTCCCTTTGCTGGCTAGTCAGGTCCTTATCATGTCTAATGTGGTTTGGCAGTGGATTTCCAGATTCTCTTGTTGTCTGTATCAACAAGGCACACTTCATTTTTCTTTCTTCTTCTTTTTCTTTTTACCTTTGGTTCATAAGCATTTAATTTTCTCTACTATCTCATAGATTACATCCAAAATTCTTAGCATGAATTTGAGACTCATGAGCCAAAAAAATTTTTTGGAAATATTTATTTATTTATTTTGAGAGAGCAAGGTCTTGCACAAGAAGAGGAGGGGCAGAGAGAGAGGGAGAGAGAGAATCCCATGTAGGCTCTGCACAGTACAGAGCCCGATGTGGGACTCGAACTCACGAACTGTGAGATCATGACTTGAGCCAAAATCAAGAGCATGACACTTAACCAACTGAGCCACCCAGGTGACCCAAGACTCACCCACCAAAACTTTTGATTCCTCTTTTGATTATGATGCTTCTGTCTACCTGGTGACTTCATGTCTGCTTGCATATATAAATAGCTATATATATAGCTTTATTGAAGTATAATTTACATATCATAAAATTCATTCATTTTAAATGTGCAATACAATGATTTTTAGTAAATTCACAGAGTTGTGCAGCCATCCTCCTAATCCAATTCTTCTGTATTTATTGTAATTTATTTTCTCTAGTTTATTTTCTCAGGCACCCTAATTATATTTCTCTAATTTATTTTCACAGACACACTAATCTATCTGTGTATTACTTTTGTAATTATAACCATTCTGAAGGTAGTAATTATTTCTAGTTTATGAGTGAAGAACTTAAGATTTGGTGATAGTAAGTAGTTGTCTGAAGTCACACGACCATTAAGAAGTTATGTGACGATCGGAATCCAGATCCGCCTGACTATAAGTTCTGTATTTTTAGACCATATGACATAATGTCTCTCAAATAAGTAAAAAAAAAAAAACCCTACTTTAAGACTATAATTTACTGAGTAAAATGTGGATTATCCATTGTTGTATCTAAATGCCTAGGACACATTTAAGCGAGGAGTAAACATCTGTTAAGTGACTTATGGATCCATATCTGTGTTTCTTGATGGGGCTATTTTAGGATTATTCTTCTGTTATTTTTGTTCAAGTGATAGGCTACTGGCTGATTGAGGTGTTGGAATAATTTCTGTCACTGTGACCAGGGTTGGGATGAGGGAACAGCTCACTAATTAGTTTTCACGTGAGGGGGACGAATAGGGTCACTAACTGTGCCACACTCGAGCTAAATAATCCCTCAGGGTTTTAGTTTTCTGATCTACAACATGGGATAGAATACCCTCTGTACTCACCTTAAAGAATGATTATAGTGAGAAGATTGTGAAATAGAGGTGGGAAAAAATAAAGAAGAAGGAAGAAGGGAAGGAAGGGAAACAGCTAAGTATGTTAATAGAATGGGCACCACCCCCTTCTCTCTTGCTCATGTCTCAATGGCAGATCCATCCCTTTCCTTCCTTGGCAAAAGTAAAGAACAGAGACTCAGTTCTCTTTTGATTATCCTGAAATTCTAGAATTTTCTAGTTAATAGGGATCTAGTTAATAGCGATTTGACTGTGACAAATAAAGTCAAATAGTCAAGTAAAACAGTCAAATAAAACATTGTCTGGGCTGGCTCTAACTTCATTTCACAAATAAACTTTGCCAAATATGACGGGTGGAAAGATGGAAGAAGTAAATAAAGAAAAGAGAAATAAGGGAAGAGATGGATGACAATTAGATGGCAGGGAAGTATGAAAGGAATGGTCAAGAAGGAAGAGTAATGGAAGGAAGAAAAGAGAATGAAAAGGGGTCAAAAAGGAAGCAAAGAAAGAAACAGGAGAGAGAAGAGAAGGGAACGGTGAAGAGTGAAGTAATAGGAATGTGGACAAGTTTGAAAGGCAGAGAAGAGAGACACTAAGCTCAAACTATTTCAGCTAGGCCTGGGCATTTTGAAGCAATACTTTTTGGATCTATGCTTTAACCAGGAGCCCTGAAATGCACTTTGAAATGGAAACAGCCTCCACCCTGACATTGCTCCAGATGTTTTTCTGCTGAAAAAAATGCCTAAAACATGGGGTCCTTCTGCATCCCAGTGTGTGTTTGAAAGCAAACCTGAAATTCTTGTTCTTCCCTTCCCACGAGGAGTGAAGTGTTCTTGCCTTAGTTTAGCCAGACATGGAAATGCTCAATGCACAAATGCATCCTGGCCAAGGGAGAGGAATTTGAGATTTACATTGCTGCAGGAGGGCCAGCTTGTTTCATGTCTTTCCTGGTTCTGCTCCAGTGTGATCTCACACATCATGACAATGATTCTATCTCGGTGAAAGTAGTCCTCATTAAGTGGACCCCAGAAGACTTGGCAAGGCAGAATAAAGATGGCCTTGGCCTGTCTTGGGGACTCAGGAAAGAGAAAGGATGCTGGATTTTCTATCAAAATGTTAAAGTCCAATTCTCAAGATAATTCGTGAATCATATAATCCTTTTGGATCTTCCTTGTAAATGGACTGTATAATCTATTTATTGGGAAAAATGAACATAGCCATTTTGGTCCAACTGATATGTTTTTCAAGACAATGACTTGCTATCTATTTTATATTGAGACAAAATGGTAAAACATATAAGTAGATCACAGACAAGGTTCTTTATAGTATTGACATTTCTACCATATCGTTCACCAGTGTATTGGAGACACTGATTGGGTCATCCATATTTGTCAGAACTTGTTTGTGGGATGAAGTTAAAGCCAGCCACAGAAAATATTTGTTTAATCATAGTTATACTCAGTCCATATTAACTAGAAATTCCCAGAATTTCAGAGCACTCAAGATGGAATTATGGGAGTATATATTTTGTTTGTGTTTGTTTGTTTGTGTCTACCCCACCCAAATTCATACCTTTCGTTCGCTTGTTTCAAGTTTTTATTTATGTTCTAGTTAGTTAGCATATAGTGTAATATTGGCTTCAGGAGTATAATTTAGTGATTTGCCACTTATATCTAACACCCAGTGCTCATCCCAAAAAAGTGCCCTCTTTAATTAATACCCATCACCCATTTTAGCCCATTCTCCCACCCTCCTACCCTCACCTCCAACAACCCTCAGTTTGTTCTAGTCAAGAGTCTCTTATGGTTTGCCTCCCTCTCTGTCTCTTTTTTATCCCTTCCTCTATTTTCATCTCTTTTATTTCTGTTTTTAATTTTTTTATGTTTATTTTTGAGAGAGAGAGTGCGAGTGGGGGAAGGGCAGAAAGAGAAGGAGACACAGAATCCGATGCAGGCTTCAGGCTCTGAGCTGTCAGCACAGAGCCCAATGCCAGGTTTGAATCCATGAACAACAAGATCATGACCTGAGTTGAAGTCTGATACTTAACCGACTGAGCCACCCAGGTGCCCCTCATCTGTTTTATTTCTTAAATTCCATATTCCGTGTCTTGAAGCCCTAACTCCCAGTGTGTCTATATGTCAAGATGAGGCTCCTAAGGTAGTATTTATAGTAAGTGAGGTCAAAAGAGTAGGGCCTTGATCCTACAGAATTAGTGTCCTATAAGGACAAAAGGGACCAGAGCAGCATCTTGTACCCCCACCTGCCTGCCCCCTCACTCCGCACACTGAGGCAATCTCATGTGAGGATGTGGCAAGAAGGTGGTCCATCTGCAAGCCAGAGAGACCTCTCCAGAAACTAAGTTGTCTGGCACCTTGATCTTGGACTCCCCAACTTCCAGAACAGTGAGAAATAAATTTCTATTGTTTAAGCCACCCAGCCTGTGGTATTTTGGATGGCAGACTCATACAATATTCTTTACTTTTTGCAAGGAGGGAATGGGATGCATGTGCAATCAATACATGACTAAGTAAGAAGGAAGTTCCTTTAATGGTAGTAAGTAGTTTCTCCTTATTTCTGAAACCAACATTTTCATCCTCTTAAATTATCTGAGGTTAAGTAAATATTCCCAGAACATTTTGACACCAACCTACTGATTCCACAGTAATATACAAATGTATAAAATGAAAAACTCCAGATACCGTATTTTTCCTCAGAGACCCTAGTGGCCTCACACTGAATGATTGCCTTCAGAGAAGCAAAGAAAATTCTATGGAAAGGGAAGTTTCATGTTCTCTTTAGACTATAAGATTCGATTTTCCCATTCACAGAAGCTCTAATATTCAGATGACTGTGCTATTTGCTGAGTGTTTCAGACTTGGTTCAAAGTTTTCAGAAAAATTTTTAGACATAACACACTAGGACCCTTCAACAGGCTTTCCCTTTTTAGAAATTTATGACCTAAACCTGGTGGGTCTGCATCTGCTTCCAGGAGGTGGCTTCCATTGATGGCTTCCCTTCTACCCAACTGCTTTTCTCTCTGGTTCCATCTCAGCTCACACCCTTGTCCCTATTTTCCTAAACATAGTAAGTGATCTGCAGGTCCCTGAAGGCTACAGACTCACATCTCTGGCCTTTATACTTGCTAATCCCTCTATTTGGGAAGAGATTCCCCACTGGGATAATCCTATTGTCAATTTTAATCATATCTATTTAATTTACAGAGTTTACTATTGGACAGATGTGTTCTCAATGCTTCACAGACATTGACTCATTCAGCTCTATGATACTTTAATTTTTCCCATTTTAAAGATTAGTGAGGCAGAGGTTAGGTTATCTGACCACTGCCTCTGATGTGTGATGATAGGATTTGAACCCAGATGGACTTCAGTCTGTGCTCTTAATGGCAAGCGGTTATTCCACCAAATCACCCACAGGTGTCACTTTCTCTGAGAAGACTTCTCTCTAGGTTGGGTTTACTATTTGTTTTGTTTTTCCCACGTGTCCCGACAACCTCTTGTATTCATTATCATTGTGTTCTCCACTGTGGTGTAATCAGTGATTAATTTATTTCCTTTTACTAATAGATGGTAAGCTACTTGAGAAAAGGCCAAGTTTCTTTTGCTTATCTTTTTTCCCACTTCATGCTTAACACATGGTAGGACCTCAATAAATGTTGAAAGAATGAACGAAGTTGGTTTCTATTCTCTCTCTATAGTTCTGCTTCTCTAGGTTGGCTGGTTTGTAGTAAAAGCTATCGGGGGACTGTGGGTTTGGAAGGTCAATCCCATTTTTACAAGTATCTTATTTTGTTCTTTGGCATTAGGTGCTGTGCAGAAGCCTTAAATAAACCATCAAGTATTTATTTAGAATTGATTATTTGCCAGATACTGTTCTAGGCACTGGAAACATATTGGTTTCTGTGAGCAAGATCGACAAACATCCCTGCTCTCAAGAATCTTATATTCAACTTCTAAGTCATGAGTTGGGTTCTCTCGTGAGCACACTCTGACATGGAGTTTAGGGGCCGAGACATTTATTATGAGGTGCGCTTGGTATCAAAATCTGTGGAAGGAAGAGAAAAAAAAACAGGATTAGAGGGATTTAAAGCTGAGCTGCAATGCAGATGCAGTTAACAGTCTTGACTACCCCATGGGGAGATTTGGAGCTAAAATGTCCTATCAGAATTGTCCCCACTGAAATGACTTTATTCCCCACCTTGACTAATCATTGTATCTGAGATGTTCCAGGAAAGAAATGACTTTGGGCAAGGTAGCTCTCTGTAGCTGAAACAATCCCAGAATCATATTACATGTTGCATATTACATATCACATAGTTCCAAAGTAGGTATACTTAAAATTATACAGACCCAAATCCAAAATCCATGAACTTTTTATTTTTTGGTTAATTTTTAACAACAAACTATTTAAAAAAATAGAAACAATTGTTCAAACTTATATGTTTTGGGAAGCAAGAGAACATATGATGCTAATTATTATATAAGGGACTGCAAATAGCATAGAAATGTGATTACTCAAATTTCCTATAGTTTTTTTCTTTTTAACACACATTTTAAAAATAAATGAGTGCTCTAAATTTTTTTATAAAAGTGGCATGGAAAATACATAAATACATGCTTATGTACATACATCAAAGAGAATGCTTACAGTGTTTATAACCTTATAGACTTCAAAAAATCAATTCACCGAGAAAAAAAATGTCTGTAAAATTCCTTTGTTTTATAACATATTTGGGTCTATGCTAATGTTTGAGGATGTGTAAATTAATGAAGATGCTGAGACCCATCAAAGAAAAACCTTTTCTTGCCAGGTCTCCAATCTCTGATATGCTTTTGTCTTGTCCCTTAAGTTCGGATAAGCGTTTGGCTAATTCTAGAGACATGTTTTTGGCCACTTTTACTCTCTCTACTTTCTTTCCTCATATCTCTATGATTGTAGAAAATAATTCTAGCTTTTGCTGTGCAGCATAATGGACACTTTAAACATTTATATATATATATATTTTTTTTTTTTTTTTTTTTGAAAGAGAGAGAGAGAGACGGAGCACAAGCAGGGGAGGGGCAGAGATAGAGGGAGACACAGAACCCAAAGCAGGCTCCAGACTCTGAGCTGTGAGCACAGAGCCTGAAGTAGGACCCAAACTCATGAACTGCAAGATCATGACGTGAGCTGCTGAGGTAAGGCACTTAACTGACTGAGCCACCCAGGTGCCCCTAAAAAAGTTTTTTTTAATGTTTATTTTTGAGAGAAAGAGAGACAGATCATGAGTGGGGGAGGGGCAAAGAGAGAGGGAGACAGAATCTGAAGCAGGCTCCAGGCTCTGAGCTGTCAGCACAGAGCCCGATGCGGGGCTTGAACTCACAGACTTGGGGATCGTGACCTGAGATGAAGTCCGACGCTTAACCAACTGAGCCACCCGGGTGCCCCAATAATGGGCACTTTTAACCCTCACTTTTATAAGTTTCTCTGCTTCCAACTTTGAGGGCTAGATCAGAACATATATCCATGTCCACGGTCTTCATCAATAACATTTATCTGTCTCTCAAGCCTGGTCACGGTGATCAAGAGACACAGAAGTTGAATATCATACTAGTTAACTACCAGGTACCTACATTAAACATATCTGGTTAGAATACCAAATTTATCCCATCCTAGTTATGTGATGTGGGGAGAGTGACTTGACCTCTCTGAGCCTTAGTTTCTTCTCTATAATATGGAAATAAATAGTAGCCACTAGAGGAACACATTAGTTAGTACTTATAAAGTGTCTAGTGTCATGTTTTATAAGCACTCAATACATATTATCTCACTTTTAAAATCATCTATATTGTTATTATTTGTTAACCCAGTATGAAGGAATTGTAGTTGATGTAAACAAAATGGTAAGTCACTGGGCTAGGTCATGTTGTCCACAGGAAGATATTCTATTAAGAGAAAAGCAGCAGTTGGTATGCTATGTAAAATAGATCGAATCAAGATGCAACAATATACCTGTACATCTCCAATTTCTTCAAAGGAGAAGCACAGTAGTTTCTAGGCACTGTCTTTTTGTCCCTTTGAGAGGAGGACAATTTATCAGGCTCCCATAGCTTAATGGTACCACTGCTTGAAAATGTACAGTTTACAATACCTCTTGGTCTAAGTTTCTCTTTCTTAAAATGAGAACTTGTACATACTGCTTGAAATGGCATTTTATGGTCAAGTACATTTGGAAAATGTTGTAAATGGTTTATTCATCTCATAGTAATATTAGCCTATTAAAACTCTAAACAATCTTAGGATAAAGAGTCCTATGTAACTGTAAACCAGCATTTTCTAAACACAAGGACCATATTCACACACTGCTACCCCACTTCATATTTTTCGGTCCTAAGACTAGCACACAGCATTGGTTGACTTTGCTTTTCTTTGCTTTGCTTTGTCCATTCAAACTAAAAATCTGTGTCACCCTCACCTGCCTATTGCCTCTGATAGCTAAAGGAGCAATGTAGCCCAGGCCTGTGATTTCCTGGGCACACACAGATCGAGAACCTATAGAGGTTGCCTGCCTCCTCCCCCATGCCATAGAGAAAGGCTTATTGAACTTCAGTCTCTATTTGCCCCAGCATTTCACAGGCACGTGCCAAGGGTCCAAAATAGCAACTTGCTGCCCTGATCTATGGCAAAGTAGACATGGTCACAACTAGACCTGGGTGACTCTCCCATTGAATGACATAACCTTCTCAGCACAAGATGGGATAAAGGGCCCTTCCTCCAGGAACCCAAGGTAAGGTAATGAGTATGTGTTCTGACAGCAAGACCTACGGCACCCTGGGTCTCTCTTGGCCACTGCTTTCAAGATACAGCAAGGTGTTTAGTTAGGTTAGTACACCTCAAACAGTAAGTGGAGAAACAAAGAGAAACATAGGCATGGACGCGTGCACACACACAAGTCACACATATTCTGTGTTGTGTGCTTTCCAGGTAGCTCCAGGGTCTCCTGGGTGGATAATTGTCCCTCCCTCTAGAACCAGGGATTTTTTTCTCCCCAACCCAGCTGAAGTTGGTGTTTTGTGAATGGGTTCAGCAAATTCATCTTCCAGAACCTAATAATCTTTGAGCGAACTGTTAAAAAATCTAGTTTTTGAACCTGCAAAACTAAGCCCATTGACTGGACCCATAAGCAGCAGATGCATGGGGGTGGACAGTCAGTGAGAAGGTGAGGCTTGGGGTCCTCATTGTGCTATCGAGTAACTGTCCTCAGCAAGTCCTTTATTAAGCTCTCTGCTCTCCATTTCCCCCTTTCTTTAGTAAGTGGATGGTAATGCCAGTTTCACACTTTGTAGTTGAAAAGTGCTGTGGAGATACACGACATCACTGTGCTGCAGAAACCCTGCAACCATTATTCCCCTAGCTGGAAGGCATTTGAGAGAATGTATCTTCTAGACTCTGCCTTTAGAAAAGTGAATGTCTGATTCACCACTGAGAGAGTCCCGGATTGATTTAATTCCCAGCTCAAAGCAAAAACAATTTTGCCCATGGGAAAAATATGGCTTTTCAGATGTCAAAGCAGCCTCTTGACAAATACTTGTCCACCTGAATTAAATGGAAACATTTTAGGCAGCAAGCAGCTGATGTGAAAATTTCTTTCATTTTCTTAAAAGATTTTTTAAAATGTATTTTATTTATTTTGAGTGATGGGGAGAGGAGCGGAGAGAGGGAGAGAGAGAACCCAAGCATGCTCTGCACCATCAGCACAGAGCCCAACGTGGGGCTGGATCTCGCAAACCATGAGATCATGACCTGAGCTGAAATCAAGAGTCTGAGGCTTAACTGACTGGGCCACCAGGCACCTCTAAGTTTTCAAGTATACAAAAAGAAACTTTATTTTTGCTAATGGGTCTCTTTCTATTTTGACCCTCTGTTCCACTTGCTGAAGATCACTTGACCTAGTCACTTCCAGATAATCCTGGTCAATTCAGATGGAAAGCTCAGGCCCATTCAGGATTTTCCTCTTATTCTCCAGTTCATTTCTCCCAGTTCCTGGGACTGCTGTCTGTACAATGGTGGTCTGCACTGGTATTTTCTGGGAGGAACAGTCATCCAGTAGTTCTTCAATCATCTGCTGAAGAGACTGAAATCTCCCCATACAGATCTTCCTTGACTTACGATGGAATTACATCCTGTTAAACCCATTTTAAGTTGAAAATATCCTGAATGGAAAATATTTTTAATAGCTTAGCCTCGCCTTGCTTAGACGTGCTCAGAACACTTATATTAGCTTATAGTTGGGCAAAATCATCTAACACAAAGCCTGTTATTTTATAACAGAGTGTGGAATATCTCAGGTAATTTGTGGAATACTGTACTGCAAGTGAAAAACAAAAAGGTTGTGTGGATGCAGGATGGCTGTGAGTGTATCATTGCCAACCCCTGTGATTGTGTGGCTGACCGGGAGCTGAGGCTGCCACTGCCCAGCGTCACGAGAGAGGATCATACTGCATATTGCTGGCCTGGCGAAATACCCAAATTCACAATTCCAAGCATGGTTTCTACTGGATGTGTGTGGCTTTCACACCATCCTGAAATTGAAAAATCATTAAGTAGAACCATTGTTAGGTCAGACCTTCTGTATTTACATCTATCAAGAGGTCTGTGCCCTATCTGGCTTCCGTGGCCTATGGGCTGTGTGCTGCCTTCTTCATCATCCCTTTGCTTCCTTCCTCCCCTTTCCCATATCCTTCATTTGTTCTCTTTCTCATTCCCTGCCCCCTCAACACACACACACACACACACACACACACACACACACGAGCATGCACATGTACACATACATACATACATGCACACACATAGACACATGCACACCATTTGTTGAACACAGTGTCAGCCCTATAAAAGTTGCTAAAATGTGGTCCTTGGCCTTAAGGAGCTCTCAGATAAAGGAACCTACATCATCAGGTAAGGTAAAAAAATGTTGCCTTGCAAAAGCCTGAATCTCTCAAAAGAACTTTCCTTTGAAGGAAGCCAAATCTCCAAGCACCAAAGACACTGAATCTTAAAACCATCTTGTCTTTGAATCATCTAAGACCGAATCCTACCCATTACCTGCCTCACTGCCAGAAATAAGAGCCCTGTAGGAGTTCACAGGCTCCCTTTGTTCAAGGATAAGCAGGGAGAGACTCATCTTCACCATCTCTTGTTAATCATCCTCACTTGACTGTGGTTACTGATGAGGTAAAGTCCCTCGGCAAGCTGAGGCAATATTTTCCAAAGGAAAGCAAGTTTTGTTTTGCATTCGGTCTTCCTCATCATCACAAGTCATGCTCAGGTTCCCAGCCTGGATCTGCCCACAAGCAACCATCTGGCCCACAGCTGCTGCGTCCAAATGGAAACACTCCAGCCCGAGTATTCCAAGGGCTCCTTTTACTTATTGTAAATGGCAACGTCTGTGTTGTAAGTTACCCCCATCCTCTTCACTGGAAAGGCAACCACTGTCATTTTCTGTCCTTTTTTTTCCCATACATGGTTGTTTACGGCAGGAGCACATATGTCAGGCATATGGCAGAGGTGTAGTTGGCTTCAAATGTAAGCATGACCAGTCGCATTTCATCAACTCTGTGAGAGCAGCTCTCCAGGAGAAACTCAGAAACTGAACTTGTAAGGTTGGAGTTCTGGAATCCAGCCAAATCCATGTTCATTTGGTCAGGAGAGCCTGCTGGTTGAGTGCTAACAGTGGGCTATGCACCAGAGAATAACGTATCCCTCCCATTTTCTTGCCCTGACCAAGCCCAATGACGTGGGTCAGGAATAACAATAGTTAATATTTATAGAGTGCTTATTATGTGCCTGGCACTTTGCTGAGTGCTTTATATTCATTATCCTATTAAATACTTTTAACTACCCTATGAAGTGGTTATAAATATTACCCCACTTTAAAATTTTAAAATCTGCAGCTTCAAGAAGGTGAGTCATTTGTCCAAGGTCACACAGACTGTCCCAGAGCTTTCTCAAAGCACTCACAGAAGGTGCTAAAAACAAATACAAGAAAACCTACAAAAACTCTAAACCCAAACCTTTCCAAAACCCAATACTTATGGAATGAGTAGCTGTTGAATGATGGATAGTAAGTTTGTGCCTTTACAATGGAAAGCTGTTTGTTTTCTCCACTAAAATTTGAATCTCTCCAGTCAACTTGGCTGGAAATCATCTACACTCAGGAACATGATAGAGAAAAGTATCACTGTCACACTGACCTGTCTAGGGACTGCTCTCATCCCACACAATCTGGCAGCTGGTCCTTCTTATATGAGAACAGATTACAATTAGTGTTGTCTCATTTATTTGGGCCTGTGATTTTCCCTTTAATCATGCCATTTGCTTTATTAACATAGTCTCTTTGTTCATCTTGTTCAATCCTGTCCACCTTTAAGTTCAGTGCAGATTCTGTCTCCTCCTGAACGTGTCCTCCGGGGTTCCTTGATCTCTATTTGCTACTACAATGGTTATGATTCTTTAACACCTGATAGAATGTAGCAATTGGCAGGAACCCAGCAGATTATGCTTAGAGGGTAAGGCCTCAGGCCCTGGGTAAAGAGGGCTTTAGGCAGATACTGTCCTGTGTCTTGGACAGTCCCTGGGATGGTGGTTAATAACGACTTAATGATCTAGTCTTTGTGGCCAGACCTTTGGTTCTATGTCCTTCATGGCTAACACATCCTTCTTTCCTCCACCTCTTGATACCTGTAGGCTTCAAATTGTGCCTACATACATAGACACAACCTTATAATGACTGAGATTTTAGACAGTATTCCAATTGACATTCAGGTGTTTATACCAGGCAGTTAACCCACATCATAGCATGGGTCCAGTACTCAAAGAGCATGGCCGATTGGAACTCAAACAAAATATGTAAGTTTCTAGGGCTGGGATTTTGGGACCATGGAGGTCTTCTGGATTCCTTCTTCCTGTATCTTCTTTCTCACTTTTTGCTCCTTCCTGACGTTCCACTCTTGGAATTTCATTCTCTTGGTTGGTCATATAAAGAGGCAACCATTTGGGTTTTGATGATCATAACAGTATGCCTTCTGTGTGTTAGAACTAGGGTCCAAATAATCTCAGAGCTGATATTTGATCAGAGTGTCATAGTTTGCAAAGTGCTTTTAGAGAACCTCTTCTGAGCCTTAAAATTATCTGTAAGGAATAAGAAGATTCTTATCCTCATTTTGCATATGAGGAAACCAAAGTTTAAAGAGACAGAGTTTCTGATCCAAGGTCACATGGCCAGCAAATGAAGGACTAACATGTTCTGTGTCCCCAGGTTTTCCACCAAACCATGCTTCCCATTCTTAACATTCCCCCAGACACTGCTAACCACATTAGAGTGACCTGGGATGGTTATAAAAATACCAATGCCAAAGCCCCACCCCAAGAGCTTCTAATTCCACTGGTATGGTTGGAGCCTAGCCATCATTATTTTTTTTCATGCCCCCTATTTCTAATGTGAGAAACATTGGTCTATCATCTTTATTTCCAAAATAATTGATGAACTACAAAGGATTGTACAAATTGATAACAGTACAAATATTAGTGTTTTTTTTTTCTTTTCTTTGTAGTAGTTGCTGACTATTAAAACCACTGAATCTCTGGACAAGTAAATTTTTTGTGGATACATGAGCTTGAAAATCCAACTCTTATGTCATTCTAGAAGACAGTTTCCCATCCAAACTGCATGCTCCCCCAAGTGAACTAAAAGAGGTTATCTCCTTTAACTGGTCAGCTGTTAATATTTATGAAGCTGTTTGTGCTCTGCAATTGCTCTGCCCTGGAAATCACATTTACAAGAGCTATCACCAGCTCACTTTTATATCTGACCAGCTGTCCAGAGGAAAAATGTTAACTAGTTTATAGTTTATACTTTCTCAGAAGTTTTATGGCGAAAACACATTTTCCAATAAGTACATTCCTCTCTTTCTCTGCGTTTCAAGCATAGCACTTTAGATGCGATCAGTGGCTTGGCCCTGGAAACACAGTCTGCTAACTCCTGGCCGGTGAAGTCAGTGTACTCAGCAGCGGCAGGCTGGTGGAGCCGTCCTAAGTGCGGACTCCTCTCGCTCAAAAGGCAGGGTCACTTCTTCCTTCTGTGTCTCCCGTGCAAGGGGGTCTGATGTGCTGGGAAAGTTACAGAGACAAGTGAAAGGAGGCAAAGTGGGAGAAACATTTTATCTTCTGAGTAATTAAAACCCAGCTAACCAGAAGCTTCGATTAATTAGAACCCCCTTCCATTGCAGTGGGAAGAGATAAACCCTTACAAGACATAGTTGTTGTAAACCATTTAAAAAAGGAAACCTTTCTGGGATGCTTGGGTGGCTCAGTTGGTTAAACGTGGGACTCTTGGCTTCGGCTCGGGTCAGGATCTCAAAGTTCTTGGGTTTGAGCCCCACGTCAGGCTCTACGGTGACAGGTCCTCTGTCTCCCTCTCTCTGTCCCTCCCCTTTTCACGCTCTCTCTCCCTCATAAATAAATAAATATTTAAAAAAGAAAAAGAAAGAAAACCTTCTGTGTCCTAGGTTTCATTAGTGTAAGAATTTATTTTTTAATTTTTTTTTTTTTTAATTTTTTTTTTTTTTTCAACGTTTATTTATTTTTGGGACAGAGAGAGACAGAGCATGAGCGGGGGAGGGGCAGAGAGAGAGGGAGACACAGAATCGGAAACAGGCTCTGAGCCATCAGCCCAGAGCCCGACGCGGGGCTCGAACTCACGGACCGCAAGATCGTGACCTGGCTGAAGTCGGACGCCTAACCGACTGCGCCACCCAGGCGCCCCTAGTGTAAGAATTTAAAATCAAAGATGATCTTTATTCATCTTGTATCCTTCATACCTAATACAGTGCCTAAAGTATATCCGCACAATATATTTGTTTTCAAATTCATTAAAATAATTTTTTTTAACATTTACTCACCTTTGAGAGACAGAGCGTGAGCAGGGGAGGTGCAGAGAGAGAAGGTGATGTAGAATCCGAAGAAGGCTCCAGGCTCTGAGCTGTCAGCACAGAGCCTGACATGGGCTGGAACCCATGAACCATGAGATTATGACCTGAGCCAAAGTCAGATGCTTAAACGACTGAGCCATACAGGTGCCCCTTTCAAATTCATTTTTACTTTCATCAAATAAACATATGCTCATAGGTTTTGTTTTGTTTTTTAAACAGTATACTTTCAAGATTTATAATGAAAAACAGCCTCGGCTTTCTTCCATTACATCCTGGTTCCATTCTCTAGCAACTTTGATATTTTTACTATTTTTTTCTGACATTTTTCTTCTTGTGTCTAAATAATACATTACTGCTGACTTTTCTGGATTTATCAGTTTTAAAAATTATTTATTCACTGGGTGTCAACTTTGGAAACGATCTGTTGACCCATTATGGTAGATGGGGATCCAGTTGTGTGTTACTTCCTTTCCCCCTGACTTTTCTATCCTTCCTCTCCCTTTGAGCATAGTTTATGTGACAGTTCTGTTAAGTACACATTTACGTTACTTTGTCTATGTAAGTATTATTTGCTGCTGAGCCAAGTGGTTATTCTTCGATTATATTTTCTTTCTTGTATGGTTTGTTTTCTTTCTCAGGTTAACTGCCTGCTTTTATGTTTATTTCCTTCCTTTTGCTAAAAGTGTCTCAAATTTTTCAATAATTCCTTCTAAACACAATACCTACATGCTGTCAATACTATTTTTTCACATGTGCTGATATATTGTCATATGTATCAAATAATCTCTTAGTTCCATTTTGATATTCCCTTTGGAGACCTCTTGCTCTATTTTTGTTCAAATCTTGATGGGCTGTTCTGTACAACTGCTTAACAGCTGTCATCTGTCTGTAGTAAGAAGCCTCTGAGTGGCCCCCTAGGGATCCCATGTCTTGGTATTCTTGTTGTTGTGTAATTTTGTCTACTTGAGTGTGGGCGGGAACTATTATTCACTTCTGATAAACTTATGTGCTAAGTGTTTGAGAAATACTGGAAGAAGAGAAGGGGAAGAACAAGGAAAAAACCTTTTATAATTCAGATAAAAGACAGTGTTGATTTGAACTAAAAAATGGCATTGGATATAAAATAAATGGCAGGATCAGAGACCTCTTAGAATAGATGGAAAACCATCCTGTGTGATCAGTCTATTATCTGTTTAATATATATTAAGTATCCGTTAATGTAATCTACTTAGATTGTTAACTTCTCAAGGGCAGAGAGGAGTCCTCATGTAAGTTGCTTATCTGAAGTTTTCAAATTAGAGCTGCGCATAAAGTGGGTGTCTGTGGCACGTGTTGTCTTGCATGTCCCCCAATGGCCCTGTCCACTCCTCACCTCCTTGCCCCCCACCCTCACAGTCCTGCTAGATGACTGGACTCATTAAAACTCAATCATTTTCATGCTAACCTTAAATGGGGGACATTGAGTCTATGGCATTTCTCTCTGGTTATTTGGACTATTGGGAAACAGAATATATGTATGGGAGTAGGATTCATAGGGCAGGGAAGAACAAAAGTGGCTGGCTGGTGAAATGGTTCCTCTGGCAGCCACCCAGTATACTTCTCTGCTTCTTCAACAGTGACCATCCATTCTTCCTGCTGAAAAGAAGCAATCTGTTTTAAGCCAGAAATATCATGAGAAGGAGACCAAGTTTCCACAAGTGAAAATTATATTAATTATATAACATCTAAGCAGTTCATGGGAATCTGAAAAAGTATTCCTTTTACAACCTCTTGCAGGGATCTATATTCACTGCAGTTGGACACATGGATTGGACCCAGCATAGATTTCCTTTTCCACTCAGAGATGCAATGTATATACTCATCCTAATTAATCAAAAATATTTTGGACAGATGCTCAAGATACCCACACGGACATTAGACAAAGAGGGAACAGAATAGCATTGTACTCTGTAGCATTATCAGTATTATATACTTCATTCCAACATCCCTAGAACATTTATGGTCTAATTTCCTATTGAGTAAATGTGTGAAGAAAACATATATGGTTTTAGAATGGATCATTAAAAATAGGAGGCACCAAGGCACCTGGTTGTCTCAGTAGGTAGAGTGTGTGACTCTTCATCTCGGGGTTGTAAATTCGAGCCCCATGTTGGGTGTAGCGATTAATTTAAAAAAATCTTTAAAAAAAATAGGAGAAACCATTTCTTCCTTCCCTCCCTTCTTTCTTCCTCCCTTTGTTTCTTCTCATGTCCGCTTCCTGCCACCTCTCTTTCTTCATCAATTAGTTGAGTAACTGTTACGTTCGGTCCACTAAGTAAGGCAAAATTAAGAAGAGAAAGCCTAGTATATTACCTTAAGATCTGGGAATAATTCCTCCCATTAATCAGGCCCTGGAGACCAAATTTTAAAGCAGCCTCTCCAACAATAAAACAGTTTTGCAATGGGGATCTGCAGGTTGGTGACTTCTACACCCAGCCTATTAAGTTCTTTGTTCATGCCCTCATTTTATGGTTTACTATCTGCTTCCCCTTCACTCTAGTGGACTGTGACCACCTGGTGGGGCAAGAGACTAATTTTCATTTGGGTTTCTCTTCCTTGTCTTCTGTACCTCATCTCCCTCCCCCACTCCCACCCCCACCTTCCTGGACTGTAGGAGCATACACTGAATAACATGTGTGAAAGCAATCTGAACTTCTTGGAAGTCAAGAGTGACAGATTCAAGGCAGGGCATTGTGATTTTCTTCCTGAAATCTGCTGTTTAAAATATTGACTTCAATAAAAGTACTTGATGTTAAAAGAATTAGCCTATTCCATTTATGATGATCTTTTAATTGCAAGAATCTAAAGGCATATAAAACATTGGTTCAAATGACCATTAAGAATGGGATCAGATGGTTTCTTAATTAAAGTAGTCGCCTCACTTTATTAGTTAGGAGAGGCTAGGCTTATGCTGTGGTAACAAACAACCCTGACATCTTGGTGGTTTAACACCTCAAGTTATTTCCCACTAATGCAAAATCCACTGGAAGTCCAGGCAATTCTCCGGGGCAGCTGCCAGGACAGGGATTCAGCGGTCCATACCACTTCAGTCTGGGACTCCACCATCTCAAATGAGCCTTTCTCCATGATTGCTGGGACAGAGGAAAACCAGATTGGAGAATCATGCAGAGCACTTCACTGACTCAGCTTGGGAGTGCCATATATCATTCCCACTCATTTTTTCTGTTCTTAAGTAGGCAGATGTCCCTCATTCTCCCTGAAGTACTAGGAAGTGTAGCTTCCCTTATATACCCAGAAGGAAACAGGAGCTAGTTATTGAGAGCATTAATAATGTTTACCATACTACCATACTTACTAATACTCCTGGAGCTAGCTCCCAATTCCATGGATGATAAAGCATAACAGTAATAAAGTTGAAAGGCAATCCAGTGCTAACAACTCATTCTTAGAGATAGGGAAACCAAGAATTTGTGCCCAAGGTCATGAGGTCACTAATTATGAGTCAGGAGTAGAACCCAGAGCTCTTGATGCTCAGTTCAGAATTCCTAGTCTCGTGACAGTTCCCAAGTGCTTTCCTTGGGAGGTTAATAGGTAATTCACATACATGAAAGTGATCCTGTGGTCAAATTAATCCACAAAGACAGGTTAAACACTAGGATAAATAAGGCTAAATAGGTTTATTTGCAGGAGAACTCCTCAAAGCCCTTAACGTAATAAAATACATTGTGAATCTTCATGTACTAGAGTATCCAGTAATTATTGACCATTTTTGAACACAGGAAACATCCCCTTCCCTGTAATATATATTTTCTTCAGAGTACCTTATAAGTGAGGATCACACTATCATATTACCCTTGCAAAATTGTTATGCAGACAAAGTTAATCTTTGGAAGTTAACCTCATCGATATTGTTTAATAGATAGATATTTTTTCTCTTCACCCCTCTTAAGTACCCATTTCACTCATAAATCAAAATCATTCTGGTTTTAAGAGCTATATCCCACTGATACACACCACTATTCTTACATTCATACATTATCTCCACTCATATAAAAAATAGGTAGTGAGCATAGACTTTATGCCAGGTCTGATATTGATGGTAGATACTTAAAGATGAACAAAATGTGATCACTGTTTTTATACTGCAAATAGACTAAAATGGGAGACAAAACCCAAATAAACAATGTAACAAAATGTTCTAAGTGCTATTATAGACACAAGAATAACATTCTAGGGGCACACAAAATAGATGTGACCAATTTCTGCTTTTTCCAGTGAAGTGAAACTCCTAGGGGATTTTCTCAGGAACTATTATTAAGTCTTTTCAATCCTTTATTTGAACAAGTGGTTTCCTGGCTCTCAGTACTGAGATTTTCCCGTACACTAGTGACACTGTATCTTACCCACTCTAGCCTACTGGGATAAGCAGACAATGTCTTGGAATCTTGGCTTAGTAGCTCATGTAGTGGCTCTCCCTCCCTACTCCAGTCATGTGCAGATTCAATAGCCTTCCTTGTATATTTTCATCCAAGTCCATAGCAATTTTGTTCAAGGCAGGGCCAATGACCCACTTAGAGAACTACTCCCACTATTAGAAAACTTCATGCCCTTGGAGAATTATCTTCTATCTTTAAACCAATTTCAGTCTAAGTGAAAGTTCTGAAGGAAACAAGAAACATTTAAATTGTTCCAAATGGTCCACTGCCTTCCAAACATTCTTCTTGTAGAAATTTGCAACACAGAAGTGAGACCTTGTGGTTGTTACTGATCCTTACTTTTTTACATGTCCTTTTCTGAATGTTCATTGAGTTCCTACTAAGGTGCCAGAGGTGGTGATAGGCAGGCAAGGGACATTCAATTCAATCCCTATAGTGATCTTCTAAGTTAGGTACCCTTTCCCTCATTTATAGGTGCAGAAACTTGAGACAATGAGATTTTACATGTCTTGTCCAGAGATAATTATGCCAATAGGTAGATGAGCTGAAATTGAATCTGGGTTTATTGAATTCCAGATCTAAAAAGTGAAATTCCAACACATGCTGTGTTTCATCCTGAGACCTCACTGGTCTCTGAATGCAAGTATGCCAATCATTTAATCAACACTTGAATCCTCTTTCCTTATTACCTGCAGAGTCTTTTCCAATTATCTTTGGGAGTCCACAGGGATATATTACATATATTCTGCTCCACTGGTTCCTAAACCTATCATCATTAGAATTATCTAGGAAGATTTAAAAAAGTAGATTCTTGGGTCCTGCCTTTAGAGAATTTAGATTTTATGGGTCTAGGATAGTGTCCAGGAACCTGTATTTTTAACAAAGTGCCCTGACTAACCTGATGACTAGTCAGGTTTTAGAACACTGGGTATTTGTTTGTTTGTTTGTTTTGTTTTGTTTTTTTACATGCTATCATATACTGAAATTGGGGATTGAGGCCCAAATGGTGGGTAAAAGATCAGCAAAGCATCCTGTGATGCTTTTCAGAAAATTAAAGCTATTATCTCTCTCTCAGTGGTTCCTGGTACTATCTTCCCTCCTCAGCAATACAGCCCAGGAATCAAAAAACTAGGCTTTGGTCTTTTCTCCTTCCTTATTGGCTAAAGAAAGATAAAGAACCATGATGACTATACCATCACAAGGTAGTTGGAATGTGAATACAACAGTCCATCTCACTCCTTGTCTAGCCTAATCATCTCTCTGGAAGGCTACTGCAATATCTTTCTAATTTGATAGCCTGCTTCTATCTACTCTTACCCCTTGGTCTAGCTTTTCCAGTTTTATAGAGGCTAAATCCATTGGAGAAATTATGCAAGGTGTTTTGGAGGCAGAGAGAAAGGAGAAACTCATCTTTGAGAGGCCTTATATCTAAGAAGAGACATTCCTCCATTGGGAAGTTCAGAAATGTTGATGAGGCTCAAGAACCAAGGATGAGACAAACCTGAGTAGATGGCTGGGAGATAGGACATGCTAACATAGATTTAAAGAATGTATCATAAGCTGTGTCAGTGATGAGGTATGTTGTGACCATGATATATTGGAGATTAAAATGCTTCATCTCCTATTTTGGAGGTACTATGTATATATCCAGGATTCTTGGGAAGGAGAGGGTTTCCCAAAATGATAGCTAACAAAGTGTACAGACTTGTAGGATATTGGTGCAGCATATTGACAATGGATATTGATAATGGGGAAATATTAAATGTAGAATTAATTGAATTTATAGAAAATAAAGTCACTGTTTCTTGCACACTTGAGTTTGTTGTCAAAACCATAGGAGAAAGAAGGCAATATTAATGAAGAGCATCCAGCTTAGCACACAGAGTCAGGTTGGTTGTTATCAGAGACATCCTGGGGAGATGACTCACATCATTCATATGCAATGTCCTTCTGGCTGTCAATATACCTGCAAAACATCCCATAATTTCGGACATGGTGTTTTATTGAAAAAATGCAGAGCTGATTAGATGCTACTTCTAATTTTAAATATTATGGGAAAGGCTTTATCTGATAATATTTTATTTAAGTGATATCCATGAATAATTATGACCTTAAACTTGAATATAATAAACTGGCCTACTATAATTGGTGAAAATATGTCTCATGCTTGTCATCTTCAGCAGGAGATTGTGACTTCCTTGAGTTTAAGTTTATTTATTTATTTTTGAGAGAGAGACAGAGAGAGTGAGCAGGGAGAGAGAGAGAGGGAGAGAGAGAATCCCAAGCAGGCTCTGCACTGTCAGCACAGAACTCGATGTGGGGCTTGAACTTACAAACCATGAGATCATGAACTGAGCCAAAACCAAGAGTCAGACGCTTAACCAACTGAGCCACCCAGGCACCCCACAAATTTGTAGTTTTAAATTTTAATGTAATTATTTTTGCATTGCACAGAATAGTGTCTGACACTTGCAGGTGATTAGTAAAATTGTAAAAGAAGAAGAGCAATACATATTAAAAGAGGAGAAAGTGCTGCAGGTGATCAAAAAGTATGATAGTGGAGAAAGAAAGGAAAGAGAAAGTGGAGAAGGCAAGAAGAATAAGAAGGGGAAGGAAGGTAAGGAAGAACTGTGAACATTTGACAGGGAGGAGGAAACAGGAAACAGGATGGAGTTGAACAGGGAAAATATCTCTCAATTTCCATCAGATCAGAATAGGTTGTGGCTCCCAGGAAGTTTCAACCAAATACCAGGGATCTTTCTGTCTCCCTCAGAAAGCATTAAGCTTCATAGGAAGCAATTCCATAAAGCTTGGAGATCCACCAGTAGTCTTTCATGGACAAGTTTATAACCTGTAGTGGAGAGTACACAAGATTCAGGAGAACATTCTTACTTTTTATCTGATTGATTTAATATTGACAAGGTCATGTTGTGTCCAGGGAGAAACAGGGCTTAAGCTCTCACACTCCTCAAGAGCTGCATAGCTGAGCTTTAGGTGTTCCAATTGGACAGGTCTTCCAACTGGTATCCCTATTACCATTGATGTTGATTAGAAAATATTAGACTTTGGATGGGTTTTCTCCTCCTAGAAATAGGGAAGGAAGTCTTTCTTTATGCATACTTGGAAGATTGCCTTTCTGTAAACACATTATTGATTTTCCTTTTTCTCAATCATAAACCCAAACAATTATACCTTGTTTACCTTTCTCCTTTCATTTTCATCATCTATGCCATCGGGAAATCTCAATAAATTGTACAGCTAGAGTGACTGCCTCCATACTAATGTACATAAATGTAGCCAGGAATTGGCTAATGTGGCTTTGGCAAAATCACTATGGAAAGAAGAAGAGAAAGGAGACGTATTTACTGGAATAATGCAGTAAAACAGTCAGAAACTGCCTTTGGCCAGATGTGCCCAATAGTCTCTTGAAAATGAAATGCACACCACTTTATAGTTTCAGCGTGTCTGTGCGTTGTTTCCTTAGAAAGGCGTGGCATTCCCTTTAGAATATAGGCACCTTTATGATAACCACTCTTCTGTATAAGTAAATTTTTCTCATAATTGAAATTATTTATTTCAAGTCAAAAACTGAAAAATGTTAACAAATATTGGTATACAAAATATATATTCTCTACTCCTTTGCCTTCTTGAACAGGGAGTACTAAATTTGTAACAATTTTTCTGATAAACCAGGATCATTCTCATGGACCTCCATTATTGAATTTGATGGTGATAAAAGTAGGTGTTGCATTGCAGTTTTCTCTCTTCTTCTTCTTCTTCTTCTTCTTCTTCTCCTTCATCCTCTTCTTCTTTTTCTTCTTTGTTAAACAATAAACAGTGATTTTTCAAATCTCTCTGGTTTTCAATCTCTCTCTTCCTTTCTCTCTCTCTCTCTTTTTCTTGGATTCTCCTACCCTTAGGTTCATTCTATAAGCCTGTCAAACCATATGGTTTTGGTACCTGAGCTTTGTAATGGCTATTTCATGAAGTCAGGAGAAATTTTTTTGCTTAATTTAAAGGCATATTTGGAGGATTGATTTTGCTAGAGATATGAATTGAGGAAAATGGAACACTACTTTATCTAAACTCATACATTACTTCTTAACCACTTCAAGAAACTCTCCGAGCAGTCATATATCACTTTCCATCAGACAGTGTTTTTATAGTTTAAATGCTGACTGAACTACTATGAACAACTCTTTTAACTTTCTTCCAAATTACTACCTTGTGCCAGTACAAACTGTTCATCCCAGAAACACACTGGTCAAGTCCTGAACTACTGTGTGTGTGTGTGTGTGTGTGTGTGTGTCTGTGTGTGTGTGTGAGAGAGAGAGAGAGACTGAGAAAGAGAGAAAGAGAGACAGGCAGGAAAGTTTGTCTCTCAATCTATTTTACTTTTAAAACAAATAATAGACAAATTTTTCACAAGTAAATTCAAATCATTAAAATCTTTCTGACTGAAGCTATTTTTTAAGGCCAACATTTGAAAATAACTTGGGATATACCAATTTTGTTTTTGTATTAGATATGGCATGAATGACTTCTATACACCAGTTACAGACATTCTGGTAACCAAAGCTGATGTCTAGCAGGAAAGAGATTGGAATTACATCCACTGCAAGCTGAATTTCTGCCATTCATCATCAGTCATCAGTGACTTTATCCTGAGACTCAGTTGATTCCATCCCACAAACATTAAGTAATTATAGAATTCACAGGGTTACCATATTCACAGTCTCTTAATGTCAGCTTTTCTCATATATTGACTATGGCTAAATGGTAGTTTAAAAATATCTTTGTGTATTCCAAATGTCTCACATGATATTCCCATGCTTCAGGATAACATGATACTCGACTGCCATGTGTGTTTCCAGCATAAGGCCGCTATACCTTGGCTCCAGTTTAACCAAATTCAACTCCTTCCAGAACACACTATGACAAATTGGAGAGAGTCTATAATCAGCAGAGGATTTTTGTGGCTTGTAAATGCACCCCAAATTGCCAATAATGAATATTCCATAAGCAAGAAGACTTTCTTAGTTCCAAATACTATTAAGGAAGCAAAGATTTCATCAAAAATACTTATTTTGTAAATACTTTTGAACTTAGCAAATGACTATAGAGATTAAGCAGAAAGACTCCAAGCATGAATACCATTTACATCCAAAGTGTGATTTTCATGTACAAGCTGACTTCAGATGAAACTTCTCAAAATCACACTCATCTTCCAAAGGAGGATGTTCATATTTTCCAAAGGTTCAATTTCTTGGTCCAATCAATTTTGTTTGTATTACTGGGAGATTTCTATTTATAAAAGGGAAGTGTTCCTGCCAGTGATTAGGAAATAAATTGTTCACTGTTTGGAAGACAATTGACTTTCTCAGGTGGCTAGATGTCTTTTCATGCTTTGCGGTTTTGCTGAAAAAGCAGAATTACATTAAACAACTTGATTTCAAACAGATATGTTTGGAACACTTTATAGCTTAAGGCCTTTGAGACTATCTAGTTAAGAGGCATGATTTTCAAGATGAGAAAACCAAAACCTAAGAGTGAAGGAAACATCCAAATGTATGTTGTAAGTTAGGTTGATCTAACTCTTCTGAGTTTCAGTCCCTCAGGTATTTCATCACATTCATGTAGCATCATACCCTCCCCCCCATTTTTTAAAGTTTATTTATTTGTTTATTTTGAGAGGAGGGGACGGGCAGAGAGAAAAGGAAAGAGAGAATCCCAAGAAGGCTCCGCACTGTCAGCGCAGAAACTGACATGGGGCTCAATCCCATGAACCTGAGCCAAAATCAGGAGTCGGATGCTTAACCAACTGAGCCACCCAGGCACCCCTCCCCACTGCAGCCCTCACCATTTTTATCATTTATTTAGGACATACTATAAACCAGGCACTATGGTAATCTCTGGAGATATAAAGATGTATGAAAGAGTTTCTATATTCAGGGAGCTAAATAATGTAGTGAGGGAAAAACAGCAAGTATAAAACCAATAGTATATTTTAAAAGATGTACTATAAGAACACAGAGTAGAGTGTGAATACCTTGGCAGGTAGGATAGGTAAAGGGGGCTGATAAAGACCAAGAAAGGGGTTCAATTCAAAAACTGAGTCTTAAAGGCTTATTAGGATTAAAGGTATTTCAAACAGAGAGTAGAGCAGGTACCAAGGATGTGGTACACTTGAAGGACAGCAAATAGTTTAGTATACAATGGGATCAAAATGAGATGAAGGTTACATGACGGATAGCAGTCAGATAATGAAAGACTATGTATATTGTATAATGGTTTGAACTCTATCACCAGATTATAGGGAGATACTGAAAGGTTTAAGTCAGGGCATGATGTGATACTATTTGCAACTTAGGATCACAGAGATTGTATCAGAGAATAAAGGAGCAGAGGCAAGGAGAATACATTGGAGGCAATAGTAGCAAGGGAGCAAGAAATGGTGATGGTATGAACTAAGTGACAGTGAGGATGAAGCAAAGAAAGATGGAAGCGATGGATTTGATTGGTTTTTATTAATTGATTGGATGTGAGAAATCAAGGAAGGGGAAGAACTGGAGATAATTATAAGATTTCTGTCTCAGAATTCTGGTAGGTTAGTGACTTTTATCAGATTTATGATAGGAGTTTGGGATGCTATGGTTCGTCTTGATGGAGTCTTGATCCCACAGGGGATCTGTGGCTCTTGGGATCTGTCTTGGCTAGACTTATAGATTTAGGGGTGATGTATTCTCCCAACCCTACAGCACTTAAGTAAAAGTTCTGCCATAATAGAATTTGACAGAAGAAGTATAATCCCACCATATGTTATCAAGAAACCTTACTGGACTTCACTGTTCTATCTTTATTCTTCTTTTCCATCTTCCTTTTATTTTTTCTTGCAACAAATTACTTTAAGGGGCACCTGAGTGACTCAGTCTGTTAAGCATTTAACTTCAGCTCAGGTCATGATCTCATGGTTTGTGTGTTCAAGCCCCACATCGGGCTCTGTGCTGACAGCTTGGAGCCTGGAGCCTGCTTTGGATTCTGTGTGTGTGTGTCTCTCTTTTCCTCCCCTGCTTGTGCTCTCTGTCTCTCTCTCAAAAATAAACAAATAGACATTAAAAAAATTAGTTTGAGGGGTGCCTGGGTGACTCAGTAGGTTAAGTGTCTGACTCTTGATATTGGCTTAGGTCGTGATCTCACAATTTGTGAGATCAAGTCCCATGTCAGACTCTGGGCTGATGGCATGAAGCCTGCTTGGGATTCTCTACCTCTCTGCCCCTCCCCTGTGCATATCGCACACATACTGTCTCTGTCTCTCACTCTCAAAAAATGTAAACATATAAAAAAATTACTTTGAGTCTGGAGTCATAGGTATGTTCCAGCTTTGTCATTTTGTTCAAGTCATTTACTGTCTGTGAACATCTGCTTTCTCTTCTGTAAAAAGTCAATGATCTCCTGAAGGGTAGATGTAACTCTAAAATGAAGTAATGAACGTGAAGGGGGTTTGAAGTGAAGTGTAGATATGAGCAATTTTGTATTATTTTGATGATGAAAAAACCGTGGGTCCAATGAGATCTCATAAGCCGAGGCAATGAAAATGTGTACATTTGAGCCTGTGCGTGTGTGTGCACACATCCATGGTGTGTGTTGTCTTCTCGTCACTGTGTTGGCCAGTATCCTTGTGAAGGTCTGTAACACCTTCCATTTGGACTGTTACAGTATCCCATTCTTCTTATTCCTGTTTGTGATTCTCCTGCTGACCTAGGTGCTACAATAATTCAAGGCTGCTTTTCTTTTAATATTTTCAGCTTACTACTTAGTAGATCTTGGCTAAGTCACTTTAACTCTTGAAACCACATTTATTCTTCCTTAAAATGTGGCTAAAAACACTCAACCTCATACAGATGTAAGAAGAGGAGAAGATAATGTATATAAAAATCTTCACAAACTGTAAATCATTACATAAATATTACTTTTATTCTTATTTTTATTATTAAATATTCTATCATTTCATCCTCTTCAAATTTTTAGAAAATGTCTTACAGCATCAAAATTCAATTCACCTTCTTAGTTTTAAAGGGCTAATATTCTGATTCCAGAAATCCTTTCTGATGCTGTATTTGTGATTCAGTTTATCTGCTATTCTGCTCTGATCATTGACCCTAGTAAACCAGTGCCCATATTGCTCTGATGATTCTCATCTTAAAAAGATTACTCCTTCGTCGTCAGATACTTCCCCTTTCTTTTGCTTACATTTATAGCATAACTCCTCAAATATCTCTGTAAATTGTCTGAACTTTCTTGTTTTCTATTCTTTCAGCAGCATGTGCCACAGTTACTCATTTGTTCCTCCTTGAGATACTTCCTTACTTGAAATCTGGGACATCACTGTCTTGGTTCTTATGATTCAATCACTGTGCCTTCTTAGTCTCTTTTGTTAGATCCTTCTCATCTCCTCATGTATAGTTGGAGTGTCTCAGAGCTCCGTGTTTGACCATCCCCATCTCATGTGCTCCCCAGGTGAGTTCATTCTGGGCCATGTCATTAATTACCACTTATATACTAATAAATCCAACACTTGCCTCAATCCCAGCTTGTTCTTTTTAAGATGGAGGCTCACCTATTCACTTTCCTTCTGAGTATCCTAATAGTTGTGTTTTAAGAATATTCCCAGGATCTAGCCCTTTCTCACCACTTCTATAGCCACTATCCAAGAGCACCATCTCTCACCTAGATTATTCTAAGAGCCTCCTGTCTTGTCTTCCTGCTACAAGATTTGTCCTCTTCAGTTTTCAACCCAGCAGCCAGGGAAATCCTTTGAAAACTTACATTAGAGGGGTACCTGGGTGGCTCAGTCAGTTAAGCAATGGACTTCGGCTCAGGTCATGATCTCATGGTTTGTGAGTTTGAGTCCCACATAGGGCTCTGTGCTGACAGCTCAGAGCCTAGAACCTGCTTCAGATTCTGTGTCTCCCTCTCTCTTTCTCTGCCCCTCTCCCACTCATACTCTGTATCTCTTTCTCTCTCAAAAAATGTATACAAATTTTTTAAAAATAACAAATAAATAAAAGATACAACATTAGATCTCATCATTGTTTCTGCTCATAACATTCCAAGGATTTCCATCTTCCTCAGAATAAGATCCAAAGTTTTAAGTAGGATTTATAAGGCTCCGTTCAATCTGGTGTCCTATCACCTCTCAGACGCATCTCTTATTAGGTGACTCAGTGAAAAACTGCTGGCTTCCTTCCTGTTCCTGGAACACACCAAGCATGGCTCCCTCTCAGGTTTTTGGGTTTTTTTGCTTGTTTTTTTTTTTTTTTTTTTTTTTTTGCCAGGAAGGCTCCTCCTTATGTTATCTTCATGAATTGCTCCTTTACTTTATTCAAGTTTTTACTCAAATATCATATTTTCCATAGTGAGTTTGCCTGACCACTCCACTTATAATTATATCACTTTCTGAACCTTTACTGTGCCTTACTTTCCCCTTTAAAACACTTATCATTATATAATATATCATACGTTTGTTTATTTTTTGTCATTCTCCCACAACACAATGTAAGCTCCAATCTCTTCAAATGGCATGTGGCCAACACACATTTTTTTGAAAGGGCCTAGAAGGTGCTATCATTGTGACTGCGGTATATAAAATAAAGTGTTTAAGTATGCCCTGACAAAAATGAAATACAGCACTCATTTCCTCTTTATACTAAGCATAAGCTATACAGATTTAACAGAATGCTATCAGGAGATTCTTTATGTTTTAGTGTTGACTGATACCCCAAAGTCTGAGAATAATACAAGAAATTATAAGTGCCCTCACATGCCTGAGTGAAATGTTGGTCACCTATGCAGATCTATAAAGGCAATAGTTGAGAACCAGTTGTGTGATTCTTAGTTCAACAAATTTCTCCGTAATTCCTAAAGGTTGGAAGGTTGGAGAGGCATTATTTCTGGAGATAATTTCTCTAGAAAGGGTAGTTGGACTTGAGCGATTTTCTACTTTACCTTACTTAATTCCATACCTCCCAAAAGGGGTTAGATGGGCTGAGCTGCTTCTCTTTCATTTCAAACTAAGTGAGAATCCCTTTAAAAATATACATGGAGTTTTATTTACACCCTGAAATTTGTGAGGGTACAGAGACTGCTGCTAGCTAGATGCCTAGAATATTCTAAAGGTAATGGATTATGGCTTTCTAGTATCATAGAATAACTGTATTGGAGAGTAACTTCACTTCCACCAATATTAAATCCAAGATGTATGTTATCGATGATTCATTTTGGACTCCACAGACAGAGCTAACTTGGGGTCATTTTGGATTCTTCTCCAAGGAAAGTCTAGATGGGTAATGGAACTTCTATCCCTCCTTATGCTGAAAGACCCTGTGCTTCTGTTTGATAGACCCTGGGCTTCTACAAGAGGTTCATTGAATAATTTTGGATAGCTTAAAACAACAGCTTGAAAGCCTCTGATCTATTAGTGGAGAAAACCAAAAACAGTCACTGCACAATGTGATAGTTATACATTCAATTGTTATAAGGTATTAATGCCAGCAGAGAGGTGGAAACAATGAACTCTTTCTGGTGCTCTTAAAGAAGTAAGCTGGGTTTTCAAGAAAGGGAGGCAGAGAAAGGAGAGAGGCATTTTGGATAGAAGAATCACTGTGTAAAGTCTCAGAGGAAAAAAGGATGGAACATTTACAGAAGAGTAAGAAATATAGGGTGTATGGTTGTGGGGTTGAGACAGTGATCAGAGATGAGGTTGGAAAGACGATCCCTGGAAAGAGTCACAGACAGATGGGCCATAAACTGAATTTGTCTCATGGTTAGGTTCTATGGTGCTCGTTGACACTAGTGTATTGACCATCTAAAGAGTCTCCCTTATTGACTTCTAATTCTTTCTAATCCATTAAAGCAAAGACAACAGTCAAGCTTGTTATAATCCTCATGATAACATAGGAAAATTCTTAAAATGGCCCAGGATGTTCCATGTGGTCGCACTGCTACTCCAGCCTCGTGTGCCCAGCTGCACTTGGTTGCCACATTTCCTTTAATGTGTCATGCCACAGGTTTTTCTTGTTCCTTGTGCCTGGAATTCACTTTCTTTGGCTGCTTCCTTTTCCCTGACTACTATCTCTGCTACTCTTGGCGCTTAAATCGATTGCTGTATTCCCTCCACCTCTTATCAGTACCATTACCTCCTTGGGATGACACCTCCCGAAAATTTCAAATGTCCGTAACATATGGTTTCACGGCATCATGTACATTTCTCATCGTTGTCATTGTACATTATTCATGTAATTTCCATAAGCTCCCTCAGAGAAATTGCCATGTTTTTGTTTTTGTTGTTGTTGTTTTGCTCACCCGTTGCGTCTTTGGAGCCCAAGGCACAGTCTCTAGTACACTTACACATAGTAGGTGTTAATATTTATCTTTTGCATGAATTCATAGGTGTTCAGTTATAGATAAGATGAATATGGAAAATCATTTTTGACTCTTTAAAACAAAAATGTGAAGGGATAAATATTCGTTAATCTAGTATGTCTTTAAAAATCTAATTCTGGCTTTCAGTATCCATGTTGAAAATTTCTCCATTCTCCTTACGCAGGAGGGAAAACACTAAACTGTTCGTGAAGTAATTTTTACGAATCAACATTGAATGCATCACAAAATATGTAATAGAGATGATCTGCTGTGACAATAAAAATACATAACTTCCACTATGACTTTGAGCAATTCCAGATGGTCTGGTGTGGCATTTTTATGAAAGCTTCTTCTAAACTACCACTGTCAAAATTAATTTGTTTTATATAAAACTCTAGTATAGATTATACCTGAAGCATACAAAAGAAAACTGCATGGGTTTACAATGGCAAGTTTGCTAAAGAAAATATAACATATGGTTTGAGTAATTGAATAGAAGAGTTTTTATTTCAAAACCTGAACATAAGGCTAAGAGCCAAGCCATAGTCCTTTTGAGGGAAAAATGCCATCAGTGATAATTTTTATTATTTTCTGGAATTCAAATATGTGAACTATTTTAATTCCATAAGGAGTTTAATTTAAGCAATATAGCATGTCCTATTTGGGGTCTCTCTTCCAGACCTATAAAGGGCCCATAAGGTTAAAATGGAACAAACTGAGGCAAAGTGAAGCTATATGATTCTTTAATTTATTTGTGGAGTCAACATCACAATAAAATGCCTTTAATCAGATCACAGTTTAGGAGTAAACAAGTGAGACTCAGGCATCTAATTAATTAACTGACATTCTCCCTTCGGGCCTCCACTATTGGCTGGAGCAGTGCCTCTGGAAACTTATTTTGCATACTAATCACCTTGGAATCTTGTAGTACAGAGCCCAATTTGGTCGTTCTGCCCGGAAGCCAAAGATTCCAATTTCTAACAAGGTCTTAAGTGGCTCAAATGCTGCTGGTCTGTGGACCACATTTGAGTAGCAAGGAGCTAGACAGCACTGAGGCCATAGGGCCACAGAAGGTTGGGTGCTGCCTTTTTACTGGATCTCTGAATTCTGTCTGCTGCAGGGACTGTGTGGCACTGTTTGTGTTGGGGAGGTGAGATCGCCTTTTACCGTGTCCTCTAAAAGTGTCCACACTTGCTTTCTTTTCCGTTTCAAACCTGAATTTACCCCTGGCTGGTAGCCCTGATTCTATGAATGGCACCACCCAGTTACAAATACTTGAAAGTTTGAAGTTTTCGTTGACTCTTCTGCAGGCTTGTTCTTTATCCCTTGCATTCAATCCTAGGGCAAGTCACATTGCTATCCCAGCCCTGTGCCTGCTCCTTCTGTGTCCTTTTTCTCCCCGGTCCTTAATCGTCATCATATCAGCACTTACTGAGAACTTCAATATGTTGGGCTTTTACAACCATGAGACAGGTCATTTTTAAATGGTAAGATTCATTAATGTGGAAACTGAGGCAGAGAGCACAATCTATCACTTCACTTTAGTAATAAGTAGTGAGGCAGGAATGCAAACCCAAGTCGGTCTGACTCTAGGTATTGCTCCTAACCAGTATACTTGCTGCTTTCCAACTCCCATCTCTTCCCTCAGTTTACATTAATTTGAACTAGAATGTAAGCAGATTTATCTGGGCTTGTTACAGATTAAAGATAGTATAAGCATTTCAGTCATTGTCCTTGAGTCTCTTACACACGCCAGTGCCAAGAGCTTCTTCCCAGTGCCCTTGTCTGGTGATGTCTTCATTGTCTGCCAATTGTCTCAGTTGTATTTGAAATCCTAGGCCATAGGGTCATAGCTTCTTCCTTCACAAGCTTTCTGCTCCAGCAGAACTGAGATTGGCGTCCACACCTCAGTGGTGTCTACCAGTGACGAGGGAGCATAAGGCAAGCTGACAGGCTGAAACCTGCCCCCCTTGAAGGTGGGGTACGTGTGATATTCCTCAGGCACTCCTGGCTGCCCAAGAACAAAGGAAAGGAGAAAAACAAATGGTTAACTGATAGAGATCACAGTCCTCCGGGACCTAAGTCTTCATCACCCCTCCATAGTGATGTGGGAAACAAAGGCAGAAGGAAATGGCAGATAGAACTAAATTTCCTTATAATCTGCAGCCCATTGACAGATACTTGAGGCTGGCAGAGCAAAACGTTTCTCCAGGACCTCCCTAAGTCTTAATGCTAATGCTTTGCTAGAGGGAAAAACAACCTTAGCTTGACAATAGTGAGACCTCCAATAACAAGTGAGTCTTTAGCATATGAAAATGTCACTGGAAACTTCCCCTGGACTTTACCTCCCCCAACTCCATAGTATAAAACCCTTCTCTCTTCCTAGTGCCAGGGCAACTCTTTCTGCCCATGGGTCCTGTCTCCGTGCATTAATAAAATCATAATTTTGCACCAAAGACGTCTTCAAGAATTCTTTCTTGGTCTTCGGCTCTGGACCCCACAAACCCCACTGTCACCTCAGAAAACCTCATCACCAGGACTATCCTTCCTTGTTTCAACAATTAAAATCGTATCACCGAGGCAGGGCTAAAATATTAAATGTCATCTTCTTCATGAAATATCTTTTGGTTTTTGGACTAAAAATAGTTTTTGACTTCCTGGACAAATGTAGCACTTTATGCCCTCTTTTGGTACAATGAGGTCTTCAGTTAAAGACCTGAATTCAAGTCAGAGCACTATTAAAACAAAGTAAGTCTTTGGGCCACTGTATTCAATTCTGCTGATGAAGGAGAGAAGAGGGGCTAAATCCAATCTAAATCTGTTTCCAGGAATCCTTCCCATTTGGAGTTTGATGAGAGAATCAAGCTCTCATGCCCTAAGGCATCCATTTCATGCAATTAATGAACGTACCTGCTATACATCTAGAATGCTACTAGGTATGTACCATCCTTGGGAGAACTGAGAAACAGTTGCTGGAATTATTTTTGGTGTTCCATGGTTCACATGAGGAACTCTATTTGAGACATGTTGGGAGAATGGGGCACACTTTTCTAATTTGTCCATCTGGAAGGGGCATTTTTTTAGAGTTTACATAAGGGCACTTTGTGCAAGCAAAGGCCTTGGATGCCAGAGCTATTTACAAATTTAACTGCTGTACAGACTAAAGGGATTACTATTATTATAATTACGAGGACTTTCTTTCTTTCTTTTTTTTTTATCTTTATTTATTTTTGAGAGAGAGAGAGACAGTGGGAGCAGGGGAGGAGCAGAGAGAGAGGGAGACACAGAATCCAAAGCAGGCTCCAGGTCCTGAGCTGTCAGCACAGAGCCCGACACAAGGCTTGAACTCACGAGCTGTGAGATCATGACCTGAGCTGAAGTCAGACACCCAACTGACTGAACCACCCAGGTGCCCCACTATTATTATAATTACTATTATTGGTATTTCCCCTGGTGGGCTGTAAATCCCTTGAGACAGAGGCCATATTGTACTTATTTTGGTATGTGTCTGGCCATCACCTCTCTTGTCCCTACATTTGTATCCAAATACCTCATTCATACTCAGTTTTTTATAACAAGTCTTATGTATTTTCATCTGGTTTAAAGAAATTTGATCTTGCTACATCTGTGTTTTTTTCTTTAGATATTATAAATTATTTTTGAAATCAAGGAAGACAGAAAAAAGAGAAGGAAGGTAGTCAGGAAGCAATTATAATAATTGGAAAAATATCACTATCTTTGTTGAATTTCTACCGTAGGCTTCCCACGCAAGAGAGATTGCAGAGCACTGCCCTCCAGTACTTGGCACTAAGGCAGACCTTGTCCCTTGAGGACCGTTGGGCAGTTTCTCGTGTTTTTCCTTACGAAGTCATGACACTTGCAGAGCTACTCACTCTCACATGGGTACTGAGAGTTCTAAAGAATTATTAACAGGGGTGATCCCAATGGACTGAGACTTAGAACTAGCTTATTTCCTCTTTTTCTGGGATTAGGTGCTGGACAATTAGATACCACATTGGGCATAAGGGAGGATGATTCTTTTTGTTTGTTGTTTGTTTGTTTGTTTGTTTGCTTTGAGAGACAGAGACAGCACCAGTGTGGGAGGGACAGAGAGAGGGAGAGAGAGAATCACAAGCAGGCTACGTGCTGCTACCCCCCCTGGCCCACCCCATGCAGGACTTGAACTCATGAATTGTGAGATCATGTCCTGAACCAAAACCAAGGGACACTAAACTGACTGAGCCTCCCAGGTGTGCCAGGGAGGATGATCCTTAACGAAAATAGGGGTTTTTTTTTTGGCCAATTTACTGATGAGCTTCAACCTGGATTTAATCTAAACTAGACACAAAATTGGGACATTTATTTTATTCCATATATTCTAGAATTATTTTGTATATATATAATATATATATATATATATATATATATATTCATCTCTAAAATAGGAATAAGAAGAATACTTATTCAATAGTTTTTGTGGGATTTGTTTGAGAATGTATGTAAAATGTTTGCACCTTATCAAAAATCAACTTAATGCAGGCGGTATGGCTTAGCCAAGTACAGGAATAAAAAAAAATCACTTCTTCTGATACAGAAATTTTACTTCTACCCAAGAAATTAAGACTTCATTGGTCAATTTAAGGGTTTAATACATTACTAGGTTATATTGCTCTTGTAGTAAACTGAAAATCCACGAACTCTCATTAACTTGATCCCCACAAGCTATAGTGGAACAATTAACTTTTAGACTTACAATGCATGGTTTTACATTGATTCTTATCACATTTCACATTTTTGAACCCATTGTTTTAGAGTTTTGAATTCTCTTTGAAACACAAAATATTTGCTATTACTCTTTTTTTAAATGTTTATTTCCTTATTGTTTTAGTAATCTCTACACCCAATGTGGGGCTCGAACTCACTACCCAGAGATTAAAAGTAGCTTGTTCCTCTGACTGAGCCAACCATCTATTATTCTTGATTATGGCTAACCTATTTAAATTGATACTAGCTCAAAGTTTTGTTTACTGTATTCCTTTAATGTCCCTTAACTATAAACCAAGACACCAGAAACCGTTAAAAAAGAAGGCTCTTTTTCTCTGGGAGACTCAGAGAAAGCTTGTCACTGTAGAACTCATGCATAGCAGATGTAAGTTCATTGTCTGTTGAATTTCCCATTTTATGAAGCATTTTTTGAGTGTAAGTAGCTGTGCTTTCCAATCGACAAGAAGTATTTTTCCAAATGTGATGCCATTTGGAATAATTGATCATTTCCAATGGGTGGAAAATGCTATTTGGAATAATTGATCATTTCCAACGGGTTGAAATGTGTGCTTCATATCGCTGCTGAAGTAAGTTTGACTGATATTCCACAGCTCTACCTTAGAGTCCCCTGCAAGTATTGCTTTTAGTAGTTTTTAAAATAGGGAGTTTTAAAAGCAATAACTTGATTTCTGTTGTCTAGACGTTCTTTCCCACATGACTCCATCAAGAAAGGCTGAGACTCAGGCTGTCCCAACCTGCATAATTTATATAGTTGAGGCCTATTTTCACTGTCAAGAAGCCAAATCCCTCAGGCAGCCTTGCCAAAGAACTGTTCCACTCATTTTTTTTTCATCCCCAAGGCCTTCATTCTAACATTGCCTTCCCTTATTAACAAAAAGCAGGAAACAAACTTCTATTTGTGAGATGATGTCTTTTCCATTAAAAGAAGTTCAATCCTCAGAGAAAAGTATCCCTTTTCAAGTTGTTAGCTTCCCAGGAAGCTCCCCAATGCTCATGACTTAACAGTGAGTTATTCCTTCAAATACATTTGTAGGGTCAAGAAACTAAATGGCTAGTGTTCCTGGTAAAATGGCATCTTCCTTTTGGGTCAAATCCTTCTATAAATAGCAATAAATATTGAAGTGGGGGTTCAGTGGAGGATACTTTTTCTGTCGAATACCTGCTACACTAGCTTTGTGGGGGATGGAGGTAAGAAACTGGGAGTGAGATCCCCAAATCCCAACTTTCAAAGCTATAAGATCATAATTTAAAATTATTTTTATATAATAGGGAATATGTTAATTCACTTTTTTTTCCCTTTACAAGAAGGCATGAGAGTGGTGGAAAGAGGATTTGATTAAAAGAAGACCCAGGTTGTAGTGCTGACCAAAGTATGGTTTTGTGAACTTGAGCTAATGAATTTTCCTCTCTGGATTATAAATTCCTCCTAGGTAAGAAGAGGCATCTGGACTCAGAGTAAATTTTATAGCTCTTCCTGGCTTCAGTGCTTCAGAAGGTAAAGGCTGAGGTCTCACCTTGAACAAATACAGTGCTGGGAGTGAACAAGGGGAATCTTTATGGTCAGAAACATGGGGAAGGGGTGTAACACCAAACTTGCCCTTGTACTCTTCTACTTCCCATTTCCCACCCACCATGGGGACTGTGATTTCTGTACCTGCACAATAAGACATGTCCAGGGAAATAAGGCTTAAAATATGGTGGGATACTGGAAACATAGTGAGAGTTCTGTGGCATACTTGATTTTGAGAGCAACAAAGGGCATGGAAGGGGCTGCTACTTGTTGGTCAATGGCTTAAGGGACCCTATGAATAAATCAAAGGCATCATGTTTGTACTGCCAAGAAAAACCTGTCAAGCATGTCTTTCTTGTGGTCATACTGTATAAAATACAGGATAGATCAGAGTGGCTTGAGAAATCTTAAGGAAATTTTTACATACCACTTTCATGGAAGAAGGCAAAGAAATGTAGCAAATTTATTTTGAAGTGGTTTTGATTAAATTTTTAGTTTTATTTAGTTATTATTATGTCCAAATATCTTACAAGTTGTCCCTCTCCAATCACCAAAACAATCTAAATCCCATAACAGATAATGATTAGAACATATTCAGAAGAGTTGAGAGTAGTAAAGACTAAAAATGTATCTTCTTTTAGGCTCTGTCTAGGCTTTTATCATCCTTTTGTGGGCTCTTGTCATCTTGTGATATATTGCACTTGTTTATGAATATTACAAAAGGCTCCAGATGGGTTCTAGCGATCTAACATGTTATCAAATATATTACTTACATTTAAATGTATTCCAATAAGTTTGCTCTATTATGTCCTTCACTGGATGAAAGATATTAGATTATTTAAATTATACATATTAAAAAAGAACCCAATTTGACTTTTCAAAACATTGTAAAACAAAAGGAAATAAAATGCATCATAATATGCCCTTTCCATAGATATGGAAAAGCTGAACAATGGAGAACTTTATAATGCCTAATTATAAGATTGAAGGAACAGGAGACTTGGTGAATAAATTTGGAGATGCTCCATTGAGTTCAGAACTGTGACCCTATATTTGTATGTCTCAGAGCTCAAGTTCAGTTTTGTAAGACACTTTGTACCTATTAAAATTATACTTAACAATTTTTTTAATGTTTATTAATTTTGAAAGGGAAAGGCGGAGAGACAGGGCATGTGAGTGGTGGGGGGCAGGGACAGAGAGAGAAGGAGACAGAATCTGAAGCAGGCTCCAGGCTCTGAGCTGTCAGGACAGAGCCCGATGTGGGGCTTGAACTCACAAACCGTGAGATCATGACCTGAGCTGAAGTTGGATGCTTAACCGACTAAGCCACCCAGGTGCCCCTAAAATTATACTTTTTATGATTGAAGGCAATCATTGATGAAATATGAGTTGGGATCTTGAGTTGAAATATATGGAATATGTGGAATATATATATGGAATATATATGGAAATATATGGAATATATGGAATATATATATGGATATACAGGAATAATGACAAAGTTTTAGATGTTGGCTTCCCAGGAATCTGTTCATTACTGACAAAATCTATCAGTTATAAATACAGGATCTTACAGTCCTTGGAAAGTATTATTACCATTCTGAATTGCAGATGATCTGTGGAACATGATGATTTTATACTCCTGTGTTCCTTGAATAAACTACATGTTACACTAATGTATGCTACTTTATTAGTCATCATTTTAGGCAGATTGGGCTCAATCAGATGTAATACAATGTAACAAGTGAATATGTCTGTGCTGAGACATAACATTCAAATCATGAATCCAGTCTGACTGGTGGGAGTAATTTGAAACAAGTGGGGCATCATTGAGTTCTCTAACCAGCTCCTGAAAGTTTTCGCTTTTCCATTCAGCACTAGGGACCATGTTTTGAGTATTAGGAGCTATGGCAAAGCCAAACAAAGGACTTTCATCTCCTCTTCTCCTGTGCCAGGAAAGGACTTTCATCTCCTCTTCTCCCTTGGCCTGGGAAAGTGCCAACTCCAATTTGCCAGATTTTGCCAGCCTTGGTGGCCTGGGAGATAGTGAAGCAAGGGAGGGTTTCTTCTGATGCCAGTTCTGGGCTCACAGCACCTGTGTAGAGAGAGACCTCTGTGCCTATTGCCAAAGAACTTCTGCCAGTTAGGGGACCTGACCAGCTGGTCCCCAGTTCCAATGAGCAGACAAATAAACTCAGCAAGAGAGAGTGAGAGACAGAGAGAGAGAGAGAGAGAGAGAGAACAAACAGAAGACACAGAACATATGGTTCCCAGAGAAATGGTACCGCTAAAGGAGAGAGACAATAACTTATTTTTTAATGTAAACAATCACCTTTAAGAAGTCAAATACAATATCCCAACTTTATTATATTAATAAACATGACTTAGGAAAAAAACACATCTAGTCAAATAGAAGAAGATGAGGGTCATGGCTGTGACTTTAGCTAGAGCTTTGGCATAAATATCTCAAAATAAATAAAAAATACTAAGATGGGCACTTTTATGAAAAGGAGTCTCAGGGAATAGATCCAGGATACCTAACAGGCTAAAATAATGAGATTTCGAAAGGAGGGGAGAGAATAATTGAACAAAAACAAAAACAGCAAAAATAAATTAATGACTGATTATGAAGATGGAAAGGTACCTACTGTATAATGGTGATGATAGATAAAGGTTTTGGTAAAAACATAATTTTCTTATAAAGAATGAAAATCAAATCAGCATCTTATTTTCATATGAAACAATGGAAGCTAGAAAATGATGGAGTAGTACGTACAGAAAAGTTAGCAGAAATGGTTGCAACCCAAGTGTAGCATTTACTTGTATGGATAAGAAAAAGATATGTCAAGATATTCAAGATATCAAAGAATACATACCACTCATCCATCCCATATGAAGGAATATTTATGTAGGAACTCTAAGCAAAAATCAAATAAATCAAAATTGAGGGTTCAAGATAGTGGAATATGAGGTGAAGAGAAGTGTGATAGGTTTTGCAATAGTTATAATCAAAATCTAAGTGGATAATCAGAATGTGACTGGGAATGAGGAATTCAAGTACAAAACAATTATTAAACTAGGGTAGACTACAAGGGAAACCTTCATAATTGTCTCAAGCCAAAAGTCCTAAAAGAATAGCAGAGTCTAGAGTTTTATGGGTAGGTATAGGGAAAAAGTAAGTTGCTTTTTATAGATTTCATGGAGTGGAAGAATGTGGGGAAGGAAACACCTTTAATGGCCCAGCTATATTGGGGAAAGAGAGATCACTGATGAAATAGACATCTTGATCAAGGGAATAGCCTCCCTCATTGAAAATAATAATTAAATATGTGTCCATAATAGATATTATGTCCAGAAAGGAAAGTTAACTATAAATAGGATGTAAGAGTACACTGAAAATCCCAAATTACAAGATTTAATGAAAAACCATTTGACCAAACCAGTAAAAATAAGAAAGAATGACAAGAGGAAAAATGTGAACAAATCAACTAGGAATAGATTGATTTACCTGGAAGCAGGGATCATGGGTCTAATTTATCATGGTAGTATCATGGTACACTTTCATGAACTATTTATTGGTTGAGGAAAGAAATGATAAGTATGAGATCCACCTTCTTGTCCAGAGTAGTAACAGCATTTTAAATAAAAATTTCTAAATGACAATTATTAAGTGTAAGTTATTTCCATTGGCCATTGGCCACCCTCTCCCGTGTTCTTCATGCTTAGTGCTAAACAACATCTGTGGATTGCTATAAAAATGTATTGGAACAGGAATTCCAGATTCCCAAATTGGGTGGAGTTGCAACACTTCATATTTTGCATTCTGATGCGGTATTCCAACCCCCCAAATCTTCTAAACCAGCAGCAGAGTAAAAGGACTTGGAGAAATAGATTCGAATTCAAATCAGAGCAGGGATTCTCTTCTAGTTGGGTGGTCTTGAGCAAGTCAGTTGACTTTTTTGAGCCTCAATTTGATCATGGTAATTAAGACAATGATGAAGGGGATGATAATAACAATTTTAAAAAGGACTATCTGTTATTGGCCATTTTGTGCTAAGCACTGTCCCCAGTTACCTGCTATACAGCCTGATATCTTTCAGTTGTGTTTCCTCACCATACATATCAGTTATCGAGCATCCGTGCCTTGTGGATCTCTCCAGGCATGGACCAGTTCTGAGTCACTGTAATCCAACCATGTCTTACTCTCATTCTGTCCTTTATAACTCACAATACATTTGCTATTTGTTCATTTTCTAGCCTGCTTTGCTCTAGGATTTCTGTGTTCTCTTGTCTTCCTCTCAGTAATACTTTAACCATTAAATTGAAGACAAAGTTAAAGTTTTCAATTTCACTTTTAATTATTATCTAGTGTTCCAGGAATGGTTCAATCATGATTTATTTTATATATTAGAAGTTATTTAGAAGCGCTTCCAACATTTGTTCTTATTATAAATGCCTCACTATTGGGGTTAAAAGTTTGTGTCCATCAGTGATTATTGCCTTAGGGCAAATCACTGAGACAATGAAGGTTTGGATACATAATTCCAAAATGAACTTAAAAAGATGAGGGGTGGGGCACCTGGGTGGCTAACTCAATTAAGCATCTGACTCTCGGTTTGGGCTCAAGTCAAGATCTCATGGCTTCATGAGTTCCAGCCCCGTGTAGGGATCTGTGCTAATAGTGTAAAGCCTGCTTGGGATTCTCCCTATGTCTCTTTCTCTCTGCCCCTCCCCTGCTTGCACGATCTTTGTCTCTCTCTCTCTAAATAAATAAACTTAAAATAAAATTTAAAAAGAAAAAGAACATTCTTGGTGGAACATTCATGGGTGGCTCAGTGGTTAAACGTCTGAGTCTTGATATGGGCCAGGATGTGATCTTGCTCTCATGAAATCAAACCCTGTGTGGGACTCTAAGCTGAGCATGGAATCTGCTTGGGATTCTCTCTCTGCCTCTCTCTCTCTGCCGCTCCCCTGCTCCTCCCCGCTCCAACCCCCTATCCCTGCTGCTGCTCTTGGGTGGGCATGTGCTCTCTTTCTCTTTCTCAAAATAAATAAACATTAAAAAACTTTAAAAAGATGATATTAATTTCTTCTACTAGCAGAGCATAAGATTTTATATTTACCCACATCCTTACTAAAACGGGATATTACAATATTTTTATTTTATTTTTTTAATGTTTATTTATTTCGAGAGAGAGAGACCATGCATATGCATGTGAATAGGGGAGGGACAGAGAGAGAGGGAAAGAGAGAATCCCAAGCAGGCTCCATGCTGCTAGTGCAGAGCCCAACACAGGGCTCAAACTCACAAAATGTGAGATCATGACCTGAGCGGAAATCAAGAGTCAGAGACGTTCAACTGACTGAGCCACCCAGGCACCTCTACAATATTTTTAAATCTGCAATTTTATGGATGAAAATGGCATTATAATGACACTTATTTGATTGATGAGATTGAAGATTTTAATGTATCTATTATCCATTTATATACTGTTCTGTGATATCCCTGTTGGTGTCATTGAATCATTTCTCTATTAGGGTATTCCTTTTCTGTATTGATTTGAAGGACACCTTTACACATTAAAGATATCAGCTTCCAAATCAGCTTCCCTTATGTTACTATCTTACATAACTACAGAACAATGGTTTAAAAAAAAGCCTAAGAAATTAACTTTGGTGAAAGTATATTGAAGTACAGAATTTATTTGGGTTTTATCCATTTTCCACTAATGTCTTTTTTATTCCAAGATCCCACATTGTGCTTAGTTGTCATGTCTCTTTGGTCTCTTCCAATCTGTGACAGTTCCCATCATTCTTAGCTTTCAAAATCTTGACACTTTTGAAGATTATGCCTTTAACTTTCAAAAATTATTTTTAGATATACTTAAGTTTTTATAAATTCGTATGTTAAATACATTAATACTCTTCTTGGGGTTTCCACAGTTGGTTTTAGATATAGAACACTTGGGAAGTAGTGTCCTCTTAGAAACTGTACAAATATTTAATAATATCTCTTAGCATTTTATTCTTTTATTTAAAAATGTATTTAATTTTATACTTAGTAGGATTTATTTTGATATAAACCATGACGTAGGAATATAATTTGCTCATTTGTCCCCAGATATCCAGACTTTGTCCCAATACCATTGATTGAATAACCCACCTCTTATATAACAATTTAACCTTTGTAACTGATCTATTTTTCTTTTCCTTTACCATTCCCATAGTATTTTATTTTTATTCCCATAATATTAATTTGTATACTTAACAACATATCTTCATACAGTTACTTTCCATTTGAAAAATGGACTGCTTTTTTAAATCTCATAATGTTGCCATGATCAATTTCAATCAATGTAGGCATGACAATGTATAACTTGTTTATGCTTTTGGGTTTTTTTTTTAAGTTTTTATTTAAATTCTAGTTAGTTAACATAGAGTGTAATAGTTTCAGGAGTACAAAATAGGGATTCAACACTTCCACACAAAACCTGGTGCTTATCACATCCTTAATCCCCATCACCTATTTTACCCATTCCCTCCACCCAGCTCCCCTCTGGCAACCATCAGTTTGTTCTCTATAGTTAAGAGGCTGTTTCTTGGTTTGCCTCTCTCTCTCTTTTTCCCTTTGCTTGTTTATTTCTTAAATTCCACATGTAAGTGAGGTCATATGGTATTTGTTTTTCTCTGAGTGATTTATTTTGCTTAGCATAATACTCTGAAGCTCCATTTATGTCATTGCAAATGGCAAGATTTCATTCTTTTTTATGGTTGAGTAATATAATGGAATATTATATATTATGCATATATATATACACACACACATACATATATATGTATATATAATATAATAGCATATTATATATATGTATAATATAATAGCATATTATATATATATATATACATACATATGTATCTCACCTCTTCTTTATTCATTCATCAGTCAATGGACACTTGGACTGTTTGCATTGTTTGGCTATTGTATATAATGCTGCTATAAACATCAGGATGCACGTTATCTCTTAGAATTAGAATATTTTGTATTTTTAAAATTATTAGGGGTGGCTGGGTGGCTCAGTTGGTTAAGTGTCCAACTTCAGCTCAGGTCATGATCTCACGGTTCGTGAGTTCGAGCCCTGCATCGGGCTCTGTTCTGACAGCTCAGAGCCTGGAGCCTGCTTTGGATTCTGTGTCTCCCTCTCTCTGCCCCTCCCCTGCTCATGCTCTGTCTCCTTCTGTCTCAAAAATAAACATTTAAAAAAAATAAAATTATTATTATTATTAGTTTATTTATTTATTTATTTTGAGAGAGAGAGAGAGAGTATGAGCAGGCATGGGGCAGAGAGACAGGGAGAGAGAATCCTAAGAAGACTCTACAGTGTCAGGACAAAGCCCAACGTGGGGCTTGAACTCATGAACCATAAGATCATGACCTGAGCCTAAACCAAGAGTTGGGAGCTTAACCGACTGAATCACCCAGGCACCCTATAATTATTATAATTTGTAATGTTTATTCATTTATTTAGAGCACATGCATGCCCATGCATGCAAGCAGGGCAAGGGCAGAGAGAGAGAGGGATAGAGAGAGAATCCAAAGCAGACTCTGCACTGTCAGCATGGAGCCTGAAACAGGAATCAAACCCATGAACTGTGAGATCATGACCTGAGCCGAAACCAAGAGTCAGATGTTTAACTGATCGAGCTACCCAGGCACCCAGAATTAGTACATTTTGTATTCTTTGGGTAAATACCCAATAGTACTATTGCTGGATCATAGGGTGGTTTTATTTTTAACTTTCTGAGGAACTTCCACATTGTTTTCCAGAGTGGCCACACCAGTTTGCATTCCCACCAACAGTGCAAGAGGGTTCCCCTTTCTCCACATCCTTGCCAACATCTATTGTTTCTTGTGTTGTTAACTTCAGCCATTCTGAAGGTGGGAGGGGATATCTCATTGTAGTTTTGATTTGCATTTCCCTAATGATCATTGATGTATGACATGAAATGAGAATTTTAATACATGGCTATGATTACTAATGTACTATAACTGCTTATTTAGTTCATTTTTTCTTCTAGATCAATTTCAGAACTATTTTGTCAAGTTCTAAATATTTCCTACTGGTGTTTCATTATGGCTTCTAAAATATGTAGCTTTATAGAGGAGATTACATTTATTCCATATCTTTTCAGTTATGTGCAATTTTTTTCTAATTGTTCAAAACTGGATTTTTTCTCTTTTCACTGTTTTATTTTAATGATAATTTTAAAGCATTTATTAACATTTATACCTATTATGCACATAGAATTTGAATTAAGACTCATTAGTAAATACTAAACAATTTCAAACTTCCAGTCAATTTAGTAAAATGAACAAACAAAACAAAACAAACAAAAAAATCCAATAAAAATAAAAACTTTAGTATTATATCTTAATAAATGCCATTAGGTATTTTTAGTTGACCTTTTATTTTACATAAAAAGGTATGTTGAAAATTGCTAGCAATGAAACACCATAGAACATCAACGTCTGCTTTGTGATATACATAAAAATTGTCAAAACTATGTTGTGTTCTTACCACATAATTTTATGAAGTCATGACAATTATGTTTCAGAAGAGTTTTTAGCTATGGGAACAGTACTTATGAGGTAACAGTGTAAGTCATACTGGTTCATAAGGAAGAAAAATAATAATTTCAGTGAAATAATTAAGAAATACCTTTAAACTTAATTGAACAGGACCCATTTAGAAGAAGCAATTGTAAAAAAAAGGGGGGGGGTTATATCTGGTATATAAAAAAGATCAAGACACTGAGAAACACATTGGCAAAACAGACCTTTACCAGGCTATCCTATCAAATAAGCTTTCCATAAAAGTCAGGTTGATGATGATAACAAAACTTGTGTACTCCCCACCCACCCACACAGATATACACACAAATCAAATGCTGTAGAGTTGGCCAGAGCTAATAATTCTAACAGTCAAAATCAAAAAACAAGACCTGCTTAGTTGGATAATGAGCATAGGTAGAATCTTCTTGAAATACCTAAGACTTGGACATCATTACACATCTTTACTTATCATCCTCTGCCCCAAATCCAACCCTATCTTTAGGTTGGGGAAGTAAAATTATAGCTCTTAGAGGAATAAGTAATCAGAATCAGAATTTAAAAAAAAATATAATAGAGAAGTAAATAGAAATTCACAATATTTAGCATTTTAAAAATAGGTTTAACATGAATTAAAGTGTGTTGGTGGATTTTATGATTATAATAATAACCAGTGTGAATTTTTTTTCTGACAGTAAAGATGATTAAAACATTTGAAATAATCTAGTATATTTGATTTGCAATTTTATGATTAAGAGAGATTGGCTGAATTTGTAGTTAATGGCTAAATATAGGGGAAATCTAATGTAGTAAATAAAAATTATTGATGTGTAAGTGGTATGTATATACTTAGTGAAATGTTTATTTTTATGAGTTAATACATTGGATGTTAGAAAAGGTCATATAAAACTGGATTTCTTTTTACTCATTTAAACCACTCAGGTACATAATATGCTTTTGACTGTTTTTAAGTATTGGAATTTTTTTAGCGTATAGGAAAAATGACTGAAATCAAGTACAATGAAATATTTGTAGCAGATCTTTATGGTAAAATAGGGGTAATTGTTATTTTTAAATATTGTTTTGTAACTTCTAGGGTTTTTTCAACAAGTGAAATTTATCAGTCAAGCTGAGGTAGATTATGCTATAGTAAAACACAACCAAGATGGTTAGGTTCATGTGCCAACTTGGCTAGGCTATGGTGCCCAGTTATTAAGTCAGAAACCAGTCTAGATGTTGTTATGAAGGTATTTTGTGGACATAATTAACATTTCAATCAGTTGACTCTGAAGCAAATTGTCCTCCATAGTGTGGCAGATCTCCATAAATTGAAGGCTTTAAGAGCAAAAACTGAGGATTTCTGGAGAAGTAATTCTGCCTCAAGTCTCTACTATAAAAATACTGCCAGAGGTTCCAGCCTGCTGGCTAGTCCTGTGGATTTCAACTCAGGACTCTCATATCAACTCTTACCTGAATTTCCAACCTACCAGCCTGCCCTTTAGATTTTGGAATTGCCAGATTCCATAATTACATGAGCCAATCCCCTAAAATAAATCTCTCCATATATGTCCTATGGCTGTTTCTCTGGAGAACCCTGACTTATACAATAATTTCCAAATCCAAGGAACTGAAAACCACTTGGGTTTATTTCTGTATCCTGCTCAGTTATCACTGTGGGATATCAGGAGTATTGCCTCCATCTTGTTGTCATCCTTCTTTGGTAGGTAGACTGACCAAGCAGCCAATATCTGTAACCCTTGCGAGGCTCACTAGCAGAGGAAAAACATGATGTAGCCAAGATCCTGCCAATACCTTAGAACTTCTGCCTTGATGGGTATCACTTCCACTCACATTTCATTAGCTGTGCTATCTTATGGCAGAAAGGGTGAGGAAGATCTCTGGGGTTTCTTTTATAAGAGCACAAATCCCATTAATGGGGTGTCTACTCCTCTCCTGGAGGATCTAATCACTTCTCAAAGGCCCTACTTCCAATACCATCACACTGAGGGTTAGGATTTCAACATAAATGAATTTTGGCAGGACAGACACATTAAATCCATTGTTCTTTCTTTTCTTTCTTTGTTTGTTTCCACTGTCCAACTTCCATAACTCTTGCATACAGTTTTTGATACATTTTTTTGGGAAAGTCCAGAGGCCTAGGGCTAATTGAAAGTAAGCATTGCCTCATCATCATTCTTGATCTCAAGCAACACACCTCTTTCTTCAAAGAACAAACTGAGAAAGGCTCACACCCTCCATCTAATTTTTAGAGGAATTTTAATCTTTCTTAATCATCCAAGTCATTGCACAAAACTCCCTTGTTGATTTTGAAATTTCGATGGTTCACTTGTAGAGTGGAAATTACAAGTAGCTATACAACCATGGCCCAATTCCAGACTTTAGACATTTTTGGTTGTTGTTTACTCTTGAAACTAGTACTAAATGCCACCATACTTCTAAGATAAAATGATGCAAATTTTAATATCAAAGATCATAATTTATAATAATAAATTGAGGAAAAATACATCGAGGTTTTATATTAGATTTTAAAGCTTTTCCCATATACTCTATGTCATTAAATAACAAATCCATGAGGTTGGCATTGTTATTGTTCTCTTTCACATAAGGAAACAGGATAAATGATGGTTATTAACTGCATCCGAGTCACACAGCTAATAGATGACTGTTCAGGGACTGGTAAACAGCACTTCTGACTCATGCCATTTTCATCACACTGAATTTTCTGTATTAAAATTCAATATAAAAAATGACAGAAAACACTGTTCTTTCCAGTAAAAATGTGTGAGACACGTGGTGACAAGAAATGCATACTTGATGATAATAATGATAATAAAACATTTGGCTCTCTATCATATTCAGTAAGAATTTAATTCGAAGTATTAATTCTGCAGCCCTCAATGTTCCTCAGTCATCAGAGAAATGTCAAACTATTACCTTATTAAACCAGACGCCTTATTTGAAAGCTACAATGTGTCAAGTACTACACTGGGCTCAAATGCATCATCCACATTGGTCCTGACTTCAAAACACATAAAAATAACTGAGAAGACCACAACATTTGCCTGAAATAATAATACTTATGTGGCTTGGATTGAGTAGAAACATGAGTTCAACAGTTTTGCAGATCATCAAAATGTGGGTAATCGTGAGATGAAGGATAAGAAATGTGATATCAGTGCTGCACCCTTCAATGTTTAAATGTATCTGTGGAAGCAATTATTAGTACTGTTGACCTTCCAAGACTGAGCCAAATTGCCTGCTTAGTCACTAAATGATGATAACTGATTTGATGTCTAGAAGAAGGAAGAAGAATTACAAAGAAGGGAAGTTCATGCTTCCTGGAGCCTGAGAAGTGGAGATGGTCTTCGTGAAACGGTGGTGATAAGCATGTTGTCAGGGGTGTGGAAAAACCTGGGTTTGACTGGGCATTGGGTTAGCAATGAGAAAAACTCCCTTTAGAGTAAAGCAAGTGTTCTTCCATCTCCATGGAATTTGTGTGTGTGGTGGGGGAGAGGGGTGGGGAGGTGGCGACTAGGACATGCTTCTCAAACCCAAAAGTATATGAAGTGATAGTGTTACTTGTTTAAAAAATATATATTCAGGGGCTCCTGGGTGGCTCAGTTGGTTAAGCGTCTGACTTTGGCTCAGGTCATGGTCTCATGGTTCGAGAGTTTGAACCCCACATCAGGCTCTGTAAAGACTGCTTAGAGCCTGGAGCCTGCTTTGGATTCTGTGTCTCCCTCTCTCTCTTCCCTTCCCGCACTCATGCTCTGTCTCTGTCTCAAAGATAAATAAACATTTAAAAAATATATTCAGATTCAATAGATTTGTGTGAGACCTGAGATTTTGAATTTTAAGAAATCTCTTGTGGCTATTGGTCCATTCACCATGCTTTGAGTAGCAAGATTTCAGGGCACAAGAAAGAATCATATAATGGGAAAAGGCTCAGGAAATTCAGGTGAGGAAACAGGGGTAGGTTGTATTGGGAAGTGTATTCAGAGAGAGGCATAGAAGTGTTTTGTATGGCACGAAGCATCTAGATGAGAGGCAGAATAGAGAGTACAGGTGTGAACATAGGCTGTAATGCTGATGATGCTAAGCTTTAGGGACTCACACTGAAAAGCCAACATAGTAAGATATTTTTCAGCACCATTGCTTAAAGCCACTGTCTCTTTCATTCTCACTTCTACCCTCTTTCTCTTTGTCTGGTGGTGCTGCAGAGGCTATGGGTATCTTTGGGATCCAACTAATGGGAAATTGGCTCAAGGATACATTTATGTTTAACAGGATGTGTTTATGTAGCTTGCAGTCATCTCCATGTATATTATTTTTTAGCCATCTCAGTGTAACGTGACTTGCATGAATAATCCTAACTCTTAATAGGCCATGTCACTCAGTAGTAAGAGTGAATGTTGCATGGCCAGATGCCATATCATGATGTGAACTTTCCCAGTGCATCTGGGTATTGGAAGTATGCTGGTAGTGGAGAAGAAACAAGGTTTGAAATGAATGGAACCAAAATCTAGTCTGAGGAATACTTTTTCATTCATCAGATATAATATTTAATGCTGCATATTCGGCTCTTAACAACATCTAGTCCAAATAGAGGTTTTCTCCTATGAGGAATGTTCTCAATAATGTAGCATATAAAATTATTACTGCATTATATAATGAAATTATTTTTCATAGCTCACTGTATGCAGTCTGTAGAAATTATTGTGATATTTAGAAGTATATTGTAATGATTTTTTCTTAGTATATCCAAGCAGCAATTTATTTTTTTACTTATCTTATTTATTTATTTATTTATTTATTTATGTTAAATATAACTTATCATCAAGTTAGTTAACATGCAGTATTTACAGTGTGCTCTTGGCTTTGGGAGTAGATTCCCATGATTCATCGCTTACATACAACACCAAGTGCTCATCCTAACATGTTCCCTCCTCAATGCTCATCACCCATTTTCCCCTCTTCCCCGTGCTCCCCTCATCAACCCTCAGTTTTTTCTCTGTATTTAAGAGTCTCTAATGGTTTGCTTCCCTCCCTCTCTGTAACTTTCACCCCCTTTCCCTCCCCCATGATCTTCTGTTAAGTTTCTTAGGATCCACCTATGAGTGAAAACATATTGTATCTGTCTCTCTCTGACTGACTTATTTCACTTGGCATAATACCCTCCAGTTCCATCCACATTGTTGCAAAAGGCAAGATTTCATTCTTTCTCATTGCCAAGTAGTATTCCATTGTGTATATAAACCACATCTTCTTTATCCATTCATCAGTTGATGGACATTTGAGCTCTTTCCATAATTTGGCTATTGTTGAAAGTGCTGTTATAAACATTGGGGTACATGTGTCACTATGAATCATCACTCCTGTATCCTCTGGATAAATTCCTAGTAGTACTATTGCTGGGTCATAAGGTAGTTCTATTTTTAATTTTTTTGAGGAACTTCCACACTGTTTTCCAGAATGGCTGCACCAGGTTGCATTCCCACCAACAGTGCAAGAGGGTTCCTGTTTCTCCACATTCTTGCCAACATCTGTTGTTTCCCAATGCAGTAATTTATTAAGAAAAGATACATTTTGAATATAAGGAATGAATAGACTATTATTTTGATGAAAAATTAAGCTAACAAAGTAGAATGAATTATATGAGTAAGAAAAAAGAAAAATGGATATTTCTCTGATTTGAAATGAAACAGTAACATGAATAAAAAAAGCATAAAATTCACACTACAACACTGTAGTGTTTTTATTTCATTATAATGAAAACATCTAGAACTGGTTAAAGGTTATCACTAATGTAAAATTTTTAATATCATTCACCGAATAAGAAAATTTGAACTGCCACAAAATCTCACAATCCACATATGAAAAAACACTTCATAGAATATTGCTGAATTTTTTTTCCAAATTTGACAGGCATCTTAAAAACTTACATCGAAGTTTTTAAACTTAAAAGTTTAAAACTTTTAAGTTTTAAAACTTAAAAACTTACATCTCCAGAAAATATTACAAAGAGTATTGTCATGTGGAGAAACATTCAAAGGGTATGCAGGCCAAGAAGTGTAAGAAAAATTTTATAAAGGGATATCAGGCAGGTTACAATAAAAATGTCATATTTCTAGTGTTTTTGCTGTTTTTGATATATATTATTTATAGTTCATAATTTTTTAAATTTCTTATCTAATTCTAAATAAATAATATTATCCTTGGTTGGGGAGAGAGATCAGGGGTGTGATGGGATTCTAGCACCTGTAACTGTGGAGAGGTATTACAAATGGATGGACAAGTACTTGGAGAAAAACAGGGGTGAGCAACGAATGCCCCCCCCAGTGACATTCAGACACGTACATACACGCATGTACTCCCATAGACATACTAAATCTCAAGGTTCCAAATGAAATATCTATGGGTAGTGTTCAAAATCCTCTCTTCTTGGGTTTTAACAATAATTTAATAGTTCAGAGCTTCAGCTTTGGAATCACAATTATGGGATCATAACTGAGTTCTTACCTACATTGACTTCCATATTGTTTTCCATATTGGTAACATAGGGATCACAGGGTGGTCATGAGGATTACTTAGCAACCTCATCATTATTGACTCTTTGCATAATCATTCAGTTGTCTCTTGTGAAGAAAGAAATGGAGGAGGTCCTGGAAGAAGCATAAAGTTCAAAGGCAAGTTGTCTTCCTTTACCTTATCTTAGGAAGATTTTCAGTAGAAAGAGGAAGAAGAAGAAGAAGAAGAAGAAGAAGAAGAAGAAGAAAGAGGAAGAGGAGGAGGAGGGGAAGGAGAAGGAGAAGAAGGAAGGAGAAGAAGAAGAAGGAAGAAGGAGAAGAAGAAGAAGAAGGAAGGAGAAGAAGAAGGAAGGAGAAGGAGAAGGAGGAGGAGGAGGAGGAGGAGGAGGAGGAGAAGAAGAAGAAGAAGAGGAAAAAGAAGAAGGAAAGTACGTTTGTGTTAAAATCAAATATAGCCCCAGGACTATCAGGCTGAAAAACAGGGGTAACTTTTGATAGCATAATGCAAAATAATGTAAAATTTTGGGACCCTAGCACTAATTATAAACAGCCATAGTTTATTAGGTAGTTTAATTATAATGTGATATATTTTGTCTTTTGAACATATATTATTATCTAGCTATATAGATAGTTCAGACTTTGACTTAAGGTAGACTTGATTTTGAATTTATTAACTTTTTTTAATGTTTATTCATTTTTTGAGAGACAGAGAGAGACAGAGCATGAGGGGGGAGGGGCAGAGAGAGAGAGAGAGAGAGAGAGAGAGGGAGACACAGAATCCAAAGCAAGCTCCAGGCTCTAAACTGACAGCACAGAGTGTGACCCAGGGCTCAAAGTCACAAACCGTGAGATCATGACCTGAGCTGAAGTCAGACTCTTAACCGACTGAGCCACCCAGATGCCCCTATTTTGAATTTCAATTCTTCTTCTCCCTTGTCCTCTGAGGTTGACAGGTGTGCCTCCTAACTTCTAGAAGCTGGTAATGATGCCAACACTAGGTGAACCCTTACTATTCCAGGCACTGTGTTATGGAAGAGCTTATGATGTTATCTTGTTGCATAATCATACTACTCCTATGTGGTAGATTCTGTTGTTATCAATATTTTGTAGATGAGGCACAGAAAAATCAGGAACTTGCCCAACGTAAAAGAACTAGCAGGTGAAATGTACGATTTGCAGAAATTCTGACTACAGAGCACATGCCCTACATACCGTTTTTGGCTGGGAAGGAAAGAAAGAATACGAAATAAACAATGGAAAACAAGAAAGCATATTATGAAGCACCACTTTGTGGCCTCGTGTGTAACATTTTTAACTGCAGCAAAGGCAGAAAAGGCTATTGAAGCCTGGTCTACACTGAGGAAGCCCTCATGAGGGAAATGACTCAAACTGATGCCTGCAGGAAGAACCAGCATTTAGATAAACAATTAAAACAACCAAATTACAGAAAGTGAGTGGGAAGACATGCCATAATCCCATCACTGTTACATTCCGTGGAGCCAGACCTCAGCAATAAAAAGAAGCAAGGCTTTGCCCCAGCACATATTTTGACCCAAATTAGAGAAAGCCAGTAGAAGTAGGCCCAAACAAGCCATTGTTTCCCACTGTCTTAAAACAAATGGAATGTCCTGATGCAAATCATAAATCTTGCTGGCTAAGCTCTCAAGAGTAATAGCAATAGGTTATTTGTGTGTTTAAGGCACAGATGACCATTTTTTTCCCTCCAATGGGAAATTATTTAACAGTCATACAGTAAGGCCGCAGAAGAGTCTGAGTCAGTTTGTGCCAAATCACACTTCAAGGAATGTTTCAGTATCAAAATGTACCTGTACTTCCCCTGGCAAGAAAGCTGTTATTGAGATATATGAGCCTGGTTGTACAAGAAGGAGTTCTACCAGTTCTGGGGAAATCATGAGTCACAGTAACTCAGTCCTCAGGAGATCTTGGCAGAAAGCAAGCATTACTTCACAACGACGACACAATCTGCATGGGATACCTCTGTGAATGGTCAGTGATGAATGGCCAATGGGAACATGGGGCTTCGCTTTAGCTGAAAGAGTTCTGACATAGCACACCTGTGAGTACTGCTCTTTATTTTGGGAATAGCAACAAATGTTTTTGATTCTTGGCTCCCAGAACATCTAGTTATATTTATTGATTGAATAACTGAAACAAGATGACTCTGGCATCTCAAGGCATTGTTAAAGTTGGGGGATATTTTTTTCACATCTCAGAGCCAAAACCTTCACTTCATTTTGAACTCCAAAAGAGCTGAATATAATATTTAGCCTGACATTCATTTTTAAATGTAAAAGCTTAAATTATCTGAGTTCATGTTAATTCTGCAATCGTGCCCAGTGCGGCTATCTTTGTGAGATGCCTCAGGTTCAGATGAGGAGGAATTTGTGTGGCAGAATGTCACTAAAGATGTATGGCTTTACTTTCAAATTACGTGACTGGGCTCCTAAGACTATAATTTGACCTCAGTTTTTCTTTATATCTGTCTGGCTGTGATATCTTCATGAAGTCCATCAGGAATCAATAAGGATATATAGGTCTTTGGTCCTTGAATTATAAAATTTTAGGACCTTACAGATGTCAAGTCCAATTTCTTCCAGTGGTGTTTCCCCCTACCTAAGGTAATAGTTGAAATATGTAACTACTAGGATGTCCAAGAGACATTGACCACTAAGAGACAAAAAGCATTCAGGCTAGCCACAAAGTAGTAACCCATACCGGTAAATTTATTGCCTAAATATCAACTATCTGGTCTACTGTTCCATCCAAAATACTGCCAACAATTAATAACAAGAAAAAATATCCAAAGAACTCACATAACACAAGTTTACATTGCTAGTTGTTAGCAAATGAGTACAAGAACGATCTTTTACCTTCCTAAAGCAGAGAGCCTTGAATCTGAGATCTACAACTTAGTATGATGATAACATATGAACCAGTGAGGACAGTGATTGTGTATACATTCATTCATTCACTAAATATTTGTTAAATGTCAACATGTACCTGGCTTTTAAACTAAACCTTGAAGGACAGGTCAAAAAGCACATTTCAGATAATTAATTAATATTGGTTAACTGACTTGATGATTGAATGGACAACACTATTTCATAAGGTTCTGGGAAGATTAAATGAGGAAACATTTGTATTACCTACAAGAGAGTACATGCTCAATATATGTTTATTTTTTAATTAATTAATTTTTGTTTGTCAATATATATTTAACACATATTTACTAATTAATTTTATTTCTTCATACTATTGCATTCTTTCTCAATGTATATCCCTATTATGACATATAAAATGTGTATTTCTCCAGCTCACAGAGAATTTTCAATATATCCTCTTTTTCTGTTTTTCTTTCCCCCAGGGGGAAGTTCAAAAAACTAGTTAATGATTTCAATAAACAGATATCCATATGTTTAAGTTTCTACTTATAAATACCTACGTCATGCATTTTATCACTCAATGTTCACTTAACTCTTAGCTCTAGCATTTTCTAGACTTTGTGAAAAACAAAATATATAAGGCATAATGATGTCTTTGTAGTACCTTCAGTTCTGAGACAAAGTAAAACTTACTTTGGCTAGTGTAACATTTTCTACACTATGTACTGCAGAATGCTAGGGGGGTTGCAAGATGTTCATGGGCAATTTTGACAAAACTCTAGGTTAAACAGACTTTTAAATTATAGGACTTCCCTGATTTTTTAATATCTCGTGAGTGCTGTGAAATTCTAACAACAATGGTAAAATACATAATGCAGTGTTTCTCAAACTTACTTGACCTTAGAACACTTATATTTATCAGAATGCCTATTCACATTTTTCAGGATGCTAGTCCTTCACAGACCTGATTTTGGAAAATGACTCAAGGGTTGGGAATCAGGAACACCTGGGCACTCATCATTTCTCTGCCGCCGACAACTGTATGACATTAGGAAAGTTGTTTAACTTTTCTGTACCTCTATTTCTTAAACACTTAAATGGGGGTAATGAAACCAACAGCAGCATCCTCTCACTATCGTCTGGAAGAGGAAGTAGGAAAACAAATGTGAAAATAATTTTGAAAAGTTACATTGGTATACACTCGTACACCCTGGTAAGTCAGCTGGAAGCAAATAATATAATTTACAGAATTATACTAACTACTTTATTGTGTGATTCTGCTGAAGCATTTCCTGTGATGATTATGAAAATCTTAAAAGGATTGATTTTCATTAAAAATTAAAAGAATAGCTACAGATTGTCAAGCAATGATTACAATGCTTGTAATTTTTCAATATCTGCGTAAAAGGATTCTGGTTTCTGCATTATTACTTTAGCAATTTGATAGAAAAACTTCAGAAGCAGATGTCTCAGAGTTGCCAAATAGCTTCACACAAAATTGTATTCATATGTAGAAACAAGCAGCATGATGTAATTTTTGGATTATCTTCATAAAAGAATGTTAATGTGTTTCACTTAATTCCCAATGCATATTCAACTGAGATTTTTTTAATCAAAAAACAATATGTAATAGTTTTAAAATTCTTTATAGAATCATGGACTAAGACCAAAATAGTTAGGCATCAGTCCTTTGAAATACATGTAGAAATGTGTATGGGATGAACAGTTTTAGGAAAACATAAGTTTCTCTTTCAGTATGTCACAGGGAAAATGGTTATTATCTTTATTGTGATCATGGATTGAAAGTTCTCAAAAACATTATTGGTGTGTTGACTTGGGTATTTCATTGCCTTTGTGGTTTTCCTAGAATGTTGTACATCCAGTACAAAGATGGTGTACTTTCCCCCAGACAACTGAGAGAAAGTAAGGGCTAATGGGAAGAGAGAAAGAAAGCTAATGGAAAAGGTCAGGGATGCTCAGTGACCAGAATGAGTGTAATGAAAGCAGACAGTTTAGCCTTGTCCTTCTGTGCTACAAAAGGCAATGCTAATCTAGGAGAGAAAGTCAGAATGCTGCATTAAAATTCAGGATGACGTAAATAAGAACATTGGCTTTCTCACATTCAAGCTATATGGTCTTGGAGGCAAGTCACATGTTGCTTGAACCCTAGTTTTCCTTTTTGCAATATGGAGAGTTTGTTATTTACCTCAGAGGTGGAAAGAAGTATTAAATGAAAAGATAAATCAGTAATAGTGTCTGGTATATGGTAGTCACTTAATATATATTCATTTAGAAACATGTGTTGGGTAGAGAAACCCCTGCTCTTTGACCAACTGAAGGTACCCTTCTCGTTATTTCTAATATTCATTTCATATGCACCATTTTAATGAAAAACCAGCCCCCTTGAAATCCTTCAAAGCAACAGAAAAAGAATGTAGGAGTGCAGTGTTTACTACCGACACTCTAAACACTTTCTTCCCTTGTGCATGTGGGACCTCCAGACTGGATGAGGAAACTCCCTGTTTGGTTCTACCTTTTGAGACCACCCAGAAGCTCCATCTGGGGTAGTCAACTGTGGCTCATTTTCCCTGGACTGGGAGCCAAGAGGAACCTATTACACATCTGCTCTGCTCTCTGTCTTGAATACCTAGTCTCTTTATAGTGTAATTCTAAGAAATGGACCCAAAGTCTGAGCCACATGTCTTGAAGCTGGTCTATCTGTGAGCTTTTACCTCCTGGCTCTAGCCAGAGAGTCCTGTCCCTCTCAAAGGAATACAAATCACTTTCTTAAATTTCGTCTATAAGCAACATCTGCTTAAATGTTTTCCATTAAATTGACCCATCCAGAAATTAATCAATACGTATTTTATGATGTTAAAGAATCCCCCAAATCTCTACTACTTAACTCATTAAAGACTCCATCCTTCCATACAGGTTCATATTCAGCTATCCCACTGTTTTGCCAAAGACAATCATACCTTTCAGGTAACAATCAGAAGGCAGTATCATGCGATAATTCATATTTAGAGGATTCTGAAGTGCTACAGGTCTGAGCTCAAATTTCAGATTCACTAGTTATTATTTCTGTGACACTCAACAAGACACTTGGCTTCTCTTCATGTCACTTTCATAATCAATACATGAAAATAACAGTATCTGTCATAGGACAGTTGTGAAATTTAAATTATAAAATATATGTAGAGGGCAAAGCAAAATGCTGTTGTCACAGTAAATTTTCAGGTACTGTTACTTATTCTGATAATAATTACTATGTTTTTATTTTTTAAATTTTTTTTTTTTTCAACATTTATTTATTTTTGGGACAGAGAGAGACAGAGCATGAACGGGGGAGGGGCAGAGAGAGAGGGAGACACAGAATTGGAAACAGGCTCCAGGCTCTGAGCCATCGGCCCAGAGCCCGACGCGGGGCTCGAACTCACGGACCGCGAGATTGTGACCTGGCTGAAGTCAGACGCTTAACCGACTGCGCCACCCAGGCGCCCCTGTTTTTATTTTTTAAAATTAGGCATAGGGAGACAGTCAAATGTAAAATTGCCTTTGGATACATTGAATTAGGGAAAGAGAAGGTGCAGCCTAAGTTAGAAATCAACTAATGAAGAATTTATTTTAAGAAAATTGATCAGTTTTGGATAAGAATTCAAAAATGCAAATTAATATATAATGGAAAGTAGCTGGCTGTTTCTCACGAGTACTTGAACTTTCGTTGGCTACTCCAAAGTATTTTTAAAAAGCACTTCTAAAGAGGATAGTTCTCTAACTCAACCACTAAATACATTATGTAACTGAATTATTTCAAACCTAGTTTAGAATTGCGTTTTGTTGTATTTTTTAGGTTAAGAAAGGTGTCACTAATTTTTTACAATTCTGTTTTCATGTATTTTGTGTAAAAATACTTCCTTCAAGTTGTTTTTTCTCATGGATTTAAGAAAATTATAATTTTCTTATTTGTTCCTTACTGCAACTGAAAATGAGAAATTTAATATAAGTTTTTAGATATTCTGATATACAGTTTCAACAAACCCGACAACTAAAATCTAAGAGTTCATAAATATCAATATAGTGTATTCAAGATTTCCATGGTTAAATTCCATTGTAGATATATGATCCCATAATCACAATTCCTGGATCTCTAATTATATAATGGCTATGGTTAGTGGAATGGAGACCAAAGCATTTTTTTACAATGCAGTTTAGAAATAGGATGATTTCACAGATATCCAGTGTTGCAATATATTCAAGGGTAGAGAAAGCTATTTGGATATTATACACTAAGAATAAGACCTCACCTAATATATTCAGACACATGCAGTTAATTTTTCTGTATCTCATGTGATTTAACTCTCCAGTTTGCTATATTTGGACAGAGCTACAGTCAAACTGCTCTTGTGTGACTATCATAGACACATCAAATCAACTGAAGCCATATTTCGCAAAATATGTAATCCCAATCTGAATGTGTAGTAAAGGTATCCTTCTGTTTGTGCCCTATTCATTTTGCGATATTGACAGCCAATGTGAAGAGAATTTTAGGAATGATAAGATTTGACAGATATGACCTACTCCCCCCCTCCCCCACTTTCATAGATTACTTATCTGTGGAAAGTAAAGAATAATCAGCGAGTCATGTAGTCACAAATATAAACTATCGCTCTAGTAGAGTGCTTAAAATTACAATCTGTGTCACTTTTAAAGAATTTTAAGAATGATATACCTTATTATTAATTGGCATAATTTCTTCTTCTTTTTTAATGTTTATTTATTTTTGAGAGACAGAGACAGAGTGGGAGCAGGCAAGGGGCAGAGAGAGAGGGAGACACAGAATCTGAAGCAGGCTCCAGACTCTGAGCTGTCAGCACAGAGCCCGACACGGGCCTCAAACTCAACAAACCACAAGATCATGACCTGAGCTGAAGTCGGCCACTTAACTGACTAGCCACCCAGGCACCCTTGGCATGATTTCTTTTTAAAGGAATTTGATCCATGTATTAGGGAGTCACAAAACTGGATATTTAAGGGCCAGTTTTTTAATCTCCTAGAAATGTATACCTTATATGAGATCAAATGACACTAGTTCAAATATATTCATTGCAACATTATACTAGCAAAGTTTGGAAAACAATAAAATTCCTAACAGTACAGTGGTTTAGGTGACACATGTTCTTCAATTTAATGAACTGTAAAGAGCCAGCAGACATGTAACATGCCTATATCTATGACTAAATGTTTAATGTATGATATGGAATCAAAGTGGTATTTATTTATGTCCACAATGCTGAAACTATTCATATAGAGAAGAAAATATAAAATTGAAGATATTTAGGACACTGACATGCAGAAAAATGAACCTGGACCACTTTCTTACACCATCCACAAAAATAAACTCAAAATGGATGAAAGACCTAACCGTAAGACAGGAAGCCATCAAAATCCTCGAGGAGAAAGCAGGCAAAAAACCTCTTTAACCTTGGCCACAGCAACTTCTTACTCAACATGTCTCCAGAGGCAACGGAAACAAAAGCAAAAATGAACTACTGGACTTCATCAAAATAAACAGCTTCTGCACAGCGAAGGAAACAATCAGCAAAATTAAAAGGCAACTGACAGAATGGGAGAAGATATTTGCAAACGACATATCAGATAAAGGGTTAGTATCCAAAATCTATAAAGAACTTATCAAGCTCAACACCCACAAAAAACCACAAATAATCCAGTGAAGAAATGGGAAAAAACATGAATAGACACTTCGCCAAAGAAGACATCCAGATGGCCAACTGACACAAAGAATGCTCAACATCACTCATCATCAGGGAAATACAAATCAAAACAACAATGAGATACCACCTTACACCTGTCAGAATGGCTAACATTAACAACTCAAGCATCAATAGATGTTGGCGAGGAGGCGGAGAAAGAGGATCTCTTTTGCACTGCTGGTTGGAATGCAAACTGGTGCAGCCACTCTGGAAAACAGTATGGAGGTTCCTCAAAAAAGTTAAAAATAGAACTACCCTCCCATCCAGCAATTGCACTACTAGGTATGTACCCAAGGGATACGGTGTGCTCTTTTGATGGGGCACATGCACCCCAATGTTTATAGCAGCACTATCAACAACAGCCAAAGTATGGAAAGAGCGCAAATATCCATCAGTGGGTGAATGGATAAAGAAGATATGGTATATATATATATACAATGGAGTCTTACTCAGCAATCAAAAAGAATGAAATCTTGCCGTTTGCAGCTACGTGGATGGAACTAGAGGGTATTATGCTAAGTGGAATTAGTCAGAGAAAGACAAATATCATTTGACTTCACTCATATGAGGACTTTAAGACACAAAACAGATGAACATAAGGGAAGGGAAGCAAAAAATAATATAAAAACAGGGAAGGGGACAAAAACATAAAAGACTCTTAAATACGGAGACAAACAAAGGGTTACTGGAGGGGTTGTGGGGGGGGATGGGCTAAATGGGTAAGGGGCATTAAGGAATCTACTCCTGAAATCATTGTTGCACTATGTGCTAACTAACTTGGATGTAAATTAAAAAAATTAAATAAAAATGAAAAGAAAATGGAAGGCAGTTACTTATAGTATTGAAGTTATGGATTTTAGGCAGCTTTTCTCTCTTTATCCCTCCCATATTACCATTAACATTTTTTAAGTTTATTTATTTGGGTGGGGGGAGACAGAGAGAGAGAGGGAAAGAGACGGTTCCACACATGCTCCTGTGCTGTCAGCATGGAGCCTGACACGGGGCTCCATTCCATGAACTGTGAGATCATGACCAAAACCAAGAGTTGGATGCTTAACCAACTGAGCCACCCAGGTGTCCCTATTTCTTTAAGTGTTATTAAATGTTATTTGTAAAATACATAAAAATTAGGGGGGAAATAATGTATCATCCCTCCTCAAAAATACCTTTATTGAATCCACAAATGAAATGCATGATTGATTTGCTAATCAGATAGTACCAATCTTTCACCTACAATATTCAATATTGACATAAATGCAAAAATATTTTTGCCTAAATTATTCACATAGTTGTCTTCATTTTTCATGCCAATATCTCTGGGTAAACAAACAAACAAACAAACAAACAAAAAACAGCCATCAGGCAACTATATACTATTCTGAACAAGCAAATGATCAGGAAAACACTAAATTAACTGTTTCAAATACTACATGATACCAAATTAAACTGGACAATACAACAAATCCAATGAACCAGTTAGATAATTATATTTATGGTTGATACATATTTTTCCAGTATAATTAGAATGTTTTTATTCTAAGGACTATTGAAAAATATTTTGAAGGCTAAATTCCAAACATCTGTAACATATCTTCTGTTAAAATCTCCTAATTCTCTATGGCTATTCTTTATATTTTGTAATCTTATTAGAAATTTCCAATTTAGCAGCAGGATATTATGGAAAGTATGTTTGTCAGGGGACCCAAAGACCTGGGTTCTAAACCCAGTCAGTCACATACGTTTTCATTGATCTTGGGCAATGTAATAAATCTCTCTGGCACTTGGATTCCTCCAGAATCCATGGTTTAATTTCAACTGTGCAATTAAAGAAATAGTCCATCTTCACCATGTAGGTTTTAGGATACCAATAATTAGTAATAGGACTCCAAAAATAAAGGCCTTATTTGGATCTGGTTTTTCCCATGGATGAAGTAGATGGTTACCTTCTTAGTCCATAGAAAGGTCCCTGGAATGAAAAATATCTCTCCTTATAGTCTTAGGGAATAAAATTCCTTAAGAACTTCAGCTGATCAAGACATATTATTTTCTAAAAGGACTCATTAGCTAATCAAAATTTTAGCAGGTATGAGCTTTCTGATTAAGCTACCTTTTCTCTTTGTCCTTAGTATGAGTTTGGGACCCTGAGGTCCCCAATATATTTTGATGATAAACAGAGAGCCAGGATATAGGGCATTGGCAGGTTGATGGCAGGTCTTGCAATGTTGGAGATATAAAAGTTAATAGGAAATGTGATTGGAGAGAAGTGGAAACAGCAAGACAATACAATCCATTCAAAATATTGCATTTTACTGCTCTTTTCCTGGTCCAAAAGAAAAGTTAACAGGAGATTCTGGTAATTTTAAGGGATAGCCTCAGAAGATCAGATTAAGGAAAGTGGGTTAGGAATTTTGTAAGCACTAAAGTTGTCTCAAGGACTTTCAAAACAAGAAGGGTACATAATCAGGAAAATTATTTGTCTCCAAAATAAAGTCACATTATTCTGTCTCTGGTCAGAATAATTATCCTTTTTTTTTTTTTTCCAGTCCAAGCTAATCTTTGACTCCTGAATACATTTCATTTCCAAATTGCATGAAATTGTGTTGTAGAAACATTCCCACAGCTTGCTTTCTTCCAGCTTGGCTCCCTTATAAAGTAAACAGCCCATTTTACCTTAAATGACTGTAATAGTAAGTGCCTGCTTGGGTTTGAAGGACAGACAGGTTGCATGAGAAGGTAGCAGTTATTCCCCAATGGGAAGGGGTCTTACTGTTTTCTTTTCCTAATCCTCCATGGATAAAGTATTTAAGAACCCTGACAGAAATAATAGATTACTTTGAAATCCTTCGTGCTTTGCCCAGTATGTATATATATATATATATATATATATATATATAGTATTAACCAGGCATTCTGAGATCAGGGAACTCATTAAACTTTTAGGATTTAATCCTTGCCATTTATGTGTTCATTTATCATCTCCCCCTAAGTTTTAAATTCACCTAAAAACCAGACTGGAAAGCAAACTGAAAACTGGAGTTCCTGTTCCCTGGAAAAGGTTTCACAAGAAAAAATGAATTGCCTTTAATTGCTCCAGCATTGCTATTACTTAACTTTTATTGGGGAAAAAAATCTCAGTAAGGTAAAATCCCATCACCAGCAGCTGTTTTGTTTAAACAGAAGCACAGAGGTTAAATTGGTCAATTATAGTTTATTGGCTTTCCTCATGGTTGATTCGAGTAATTCAGCAATTTTTTCCCTAAATTATATTATATATGAAGTTTTAAAATTTATTAAGTAGTTATATTATCTTGCAATTTTCTTTCTACACATATACAAGCAGTAATAATAATTTACACCAGAGAAAATGAATAGTTATAGACTATTATGGTTAAGAAACACATCCAGCTGTTTAAAAAATAAAGTTTTATACAAAGGAATTTATATCAAGTTTACATAAGGCAAATTTCAAAACTATATTATAAAATAATTCCATTTTTTATAAATATGCATGCACAGAAAATATTTGAATAATAAAATTATGAGTGGTTTTAATTTTGTTTTTGCATTCTAAAATGTCTGCATTGTCAACGTACTGGTTTTATAATAAAAATAATTAAAGTTTTCATTTAAAAACTAAGGAAGGTCATTATAATGGTTGTGAGTTTTTTCAGCTGTTTTATATTTCATTATGTATAGTATAGTCTTGACGAAATTAAGCATACAATCAGGGAGAGAAAAGTAGTAATCTTTACTGATAAACCAAAATAGTATTTATTACTTCTATAACTTCCTAAAATGCACTTTTGGATGTACCGTTTCTCCTTCCTTCTTTCTCTTTCTTTCATATTAAATATTTCAAATTCTTCACATGCATGTCTGACATGTTTGACATTGTCTATCACCAGCAGGAAAGGCTAAATGATCAATAGTACTGGTCTTTTGATTGTGTGACAGATGTTTCCCCTTGGGCTTTGATTTAAGAGAATTAAGTTGTAGCATTACACAAGGTTGGCCAAATGTTTTCCCTATTGATCAAGAAGGCTATCCTACAGGTGTGGACCATAGGGAAACAATCTTCTCAGAATAGATCTTTCTTCTACTGATGAAGCTTTCATTAAGTCATTATCATTTCGTGCACTTTTATCTCATGAAATTATTGTGTCAGTTATCTGGGTTTCACACTTCTTTTTTTAAAAAAATTTTTTTAACGTTTATTTATTATTGAGAAACATAGAGAGACAGAGCACGAGCGTGGGAGAGGCAGAGAGAAGAGGAGACGCAGAATCCGAAGGAGGCTCCAGGCTCTGAGCTGTCAACACAGAGCCCGACGTGGGGCTCGAACTCAAAACTGCCAGATCATGACCTGAGCCAAAGTCAGAGGCTTAGCCAACTGAGCCACCCAGGCGCCCCTCATACTTCTTTTTAAATGAGATTTGTATTTGAATTCTAATGAAAATTAATAATTTTTAAAATACGTTTTGTTTGAAAATAAATTCAAACTTGTCAAAATGTTGCAAGAATAACAAATTGAACATCCAAATACCCTTTGAATGCCAAATTCACCTATTGTAAACATTTTGCCCCATTTGCTTTAGCATTTGTGTCCCCTGTCCCCCCAGATGACCTAGGTTGTATGTATCATGTCCCTTTACTCCTAAGTACTTCAATGTATATTCTAATGATAAATATATTATCTTACATAATCACCAATTAGTTACCAACTTCAGTAAATTTAACTTTGATACAGTACTTTTTATCTGTATTATGAATTCTCAATTTTGTCAACTGACTCAAAAATGATCTTTATACATACCAAAATGTGGTACCTCAATGTTAGGAAACTGATTCTCATTCATTGAGAAAAATTATCATAAAGACAATCAGATGAGACTTTCTATAATATTTACAATGAAGATGTCCATTGTATCTCAAGGTATTTTTATGAGGATCTATAGCAGAAACTTGGGTTGAGTCTTACCAGAAATAGCTATGTGTCTCCTGAATACCCATGGGCAATGATCGTGCATTCATCTTTACTTTGGCTACCAAAAAATCTAAAGCCAGGTGGCAACTCTTATAACAATATATGGTTTGGGTTTTTTGTACTATCCCCAGATTTATTATTTGTTTTCTCTCATTGTCTTAGCTTAGGCTGCTATAACAAATTACCAAAGATGGGGAGCCTGGGTGGCTCATGCAGTTAAGCGTCTGACTCTTGACTTTGGCTCAGGTCATGATCTCAATGTTTGTGAGTTTGAGCCCTGCATCAGGCTCTGTGCTGAGAGTACAGAGCCTGCTTGGGATTCTGTCTCATTCTCTCCCTGCCCTTCCCCGACTTGCTCTAAATAAATAAATAAATAAATAAATAAAAATAAACTTTAAAAATTAAAATAAAAAGACAAATTACCAAAATCTGAGTGGCTTATTAACAACATAAATTTATTGCTCACAGTTCTGGAGGCTGGAAGTCTGAGATCAGGGTGCCAGCATAGTTGGGTTTGGGTGAACACGCTCTTTCAGGATATAGATTGCCCATTTTCCTTGCATTTTAACATGGCAGAAATCAGCTAGCTTAGTGTTTGCTTAGTGCTCTTCTTATAAGGGGAGTAGTGCCATTCATGAAGGCTCCACCCTCATGACCCAATCACCTCTCAAAGGTGCCACCTCTAGATACCACCATGTTGGGGATTAGCTTTCAACATATGAATTTTGGGTGGACACGAACATTAGGTCTACAACATTTTCCTTTTGTTCCAATTTTCTCATCTATTGAATTTACCCTTAATACTAATTTTTAAAGCTTCCTTAATTTCTTCTAGAACAAAGTCTGGGTATAAATAAACAAATAAATGAACTGAACCCATCCGTGGATAAAAAATCTATCCATCCATCCATACATACTGGGCAAAGAAAATGTCACGTATATAATATTGTAACTAGACTTTAGACAAATAGTGTCTGTATACTAACCAGATGTCTGATGAGTGGCTTCTCCACACATGCTCCCCTTCTCTCTCAGCTGCTTCCATTTCCAGCAGAAAGCAGGTGCCAAAATCACATCCTTTCAGAATAATCTGTGATTCTTTTACCAATCTCAGGGGTCCTAGCAACCCATGCAGAGATTCCAATCACAGCCCATTGCCATATAGGTGACGTTTAGATGTGTAGACATAGCAAATGTCCCTGACAGTTTGATAAAGAAGGTGTTGGTAAAGAAGGTTTTGTAGCATTTTTTTTTTGGTAGACTTAATTCACTTTCACATTTCAGACCCCTTTTGGTGCCTGGCCCCATTCGTACTGTAAGCCGCTCAATGAAGGTTGAAGTCACACACATGTGAGCCAACTGCAGGAAATGGAGACCTTTCCGTTTTCTGTAACAATTCATTCTTTTGTTCTCCTTTTCATCTTCAAAAAACCTTTTTGGTCAAACCCCTAAATGGAGTTGATTCAATCCAGAACACTGGCAGTAACAAATCAGAGACTGAGGTCAGATATAAAATGTGATATTTAGAGAACATTTCCTTGAGATTCTTTACTAAACAACCCCTCTCCTTACAGGTCAAGGTGTTGTTTTATGTGTGGCAAGCCCCACGCTGACTTACACAGAGTTGTCTCTGGGGGCAGAATAGGGGATTTGAATGGTTTTATTGATCCCTCACTTGGGAATGGATTTGACAGTTTAAAAAATACAGCCACACTCATGACCTTGCTTGATTTTCACAGCAACCCAGTGAGATAATCACAACATGAATGATGATGCCTATGTTATAGATGAGGAAACCGTGATCCAGTGAGCTGTAAGCTACCCAAGATCAGGAAAGGTCTGCCTGTACTTTATTTGTCCTATTAGAAACCTCAAACCAAACTCATCACTTACCCGTTTCACTGATGGCATTGCCATGCTTCCAGTCTTCCAGGATAAATAGCTGAGATTAATCTTCAACTTTTCCTTCTCTGGAACTCTCTGCACTTTGTGAAGAAGCCAAGCCCTGTTGTCTCTGCTTCTAAATGCCCCTGCCATCTGTTCCTTCCTTCTGTCACTTCATTACCCTCTGACTGCTATTGCTATATTACTGCGGACCTGAGTTATAGTAACTATTTTCTAACTAGTCAGCCTGCTACCAGCTTCTCTCCAATTCCAATACAAATCTATTGCCAGAGTGGTCTCTCTAACATATACAGATAAATATGACCATTCTTGCTTTAGGATCTACAATGGATTTCCACTGCAAGACAAAAATTCAGATCTCTCAAGCTGCCAAGCATAGCCTCAAGTGTTTATATTCAACTTTGTTTATAATCTTATTTTCCAAATACCCCGTATATTCCCAACCTGAAACTTATATTACAACCACCATATTTTACTTGCTATTCTCCAAAAACACTATTAATTCTTTAGTGGCTGGCTCTTTATTCAAGCTACTCATTCCTCTCCCCAAACCCATCTTTACGGATTCAGCTCAAATATGCCTCCTATATTTCTCCAGCTGGAATTCATCTCCTTCTCTCACATACTCCTATGACTCTTGGTTCAACTTCTATTTTAATACTCTTTGGAATCTAACATTTTGATAATTATTTCTGTGTGTCTGTCTTACACATGCCCACCAGACTACAAATTCTGTAAGAGTCTTTTTTTCTTTTTTATTCCCTACATCCACATCAGTGTTTTGCATTAGTGAGCATTCAATAAATGTTTGCCAAGTTAAATGATTTGAGGACCTCAGGACTTTGGGTTAAGGTATATCTCCATTTGTGTTAAAATGAGGATGTCACCAGAAAGAATTAACACATTGACCAAGTGCATCCAGTTTTCTCTAACTGTAGTTATGTTGTTAGAACAACAAAAGGTAGAGCAATGTTCTGGGCTCCTGGGAAAGGAAACAGGTAAATTGGGAGCGGGAAGGCATGGTGTCCATAACATTTTTGCATAGGTTAGGACAAAAGAAAATGGCCTATCAAGGGATACACAGGCTTACAGAGAAAATGTGATGGACAATACAAAGGCATAAGGGAAGGAAAAAAGGAAGCTAGGGATTTTTGTAAGCATCAATCTTGCACCAGACACTGTAGCATAGATTTATATTTAACTCTCACATTAGCCAAGAAAAGATGTTCCCATGCCACATAGTAACTTATCTAAAAATAGAGAGATTGATACTCAAAGAGTTTTAGTGGATTTGAACCCAGGTATATCTGATTATAAAGCCTATTGTGTTCTCTGCCTTATTGACTTGAATAAGATGGATAAATAGAGGTGCTAGAAGACACAAACGGGGTGGACTATCAGGGGTTAATGGGAAATTTCTATTTTATGTATGATTTTGCCTTTGGTCTTATTTATTTTTTGGAAGAACAAATGAAACTATATTCTGAGTGGAGAAACGGACCTCAAATCAGATTTCAAATGCATATCCCATTAAGCGTCTGCTCTTTTCACCATATAAAGCCTTCCCATTTCCAGTTGTACATTCTGCAGCTTGTCTTGGATCTGGGGGAAAGTGGGGGGGGGACATAGCGAGAGAGGTGACTTTTTTTATATAATCACTTTCTTTTATGGAATGAACTATGGTGTGAACGCTAGTCTTGCATCTTTTAGATCATAAATCTGAGTGGGGCATGCTGTCTTGGCAAAAACCAGTAGCAATGTGCTAAGTGTTTATTGCCAAAAGCAATAGCATCATGACAGCAGATAATTATGAGCAGTGCTAGTGAGCAGTCCTGAGAAGAGAATGTTCAGAGAAGGGAGCAGGGGCTCTTGCTGAGACCAATCTGATTCTCAATCCATTGTCTCTGATCTACTTTTAAGCCCAATTCACTTTCTTCCTTAAAGAGCAAGGGTTTTGTCTGGAGGGAAGAAACCCCTCGAGAGTCATCTGGAACCAGGCATAGAATGATGATCAAGGGGGAAGAGAGTTTGTTTTTTTAATGCTAAGCTCAAACCATCTTTATACCCCCCAAACCTGTAAAAAGTGTTGGTATTCCAGCGTGGGTTTCTGAGGACCCTTGTTATTTAGGATCTTTCATCCAATTTTCGCTCGTGATTTCCAGTGGACGCATTTTATTAGGTGCAATAGCTGGAGCTTGCTGTCTCTTTCTCTTGGTCTGGAGTCAACTTATGAATGAGGGCAATTCAACCTCCACAGTGTGGTTGGGAGAAAAAAACTCTAATGAATTCAGGCTGTGAGGGAAAAATCTGTTCTGGGTCTCTCTTTCATAAGGAAGGGAGAAGAAAGGAGGCAGTCAGGCTGTTACCTGGCAGTGTCTGGAAGGAGGGTGTCGTCTGGACATAGGGTTTCCTGCTGGAGTTAAAGAGGCCCTCTGTTACATAAGACCCAGCTGGCATCGCTCTTTAGGCAAAGCTACTGTCTGAAGGCCATACCCCAATCCTGTTTTCAGGAGCCTTTGCCTTGGCGTGTCAATGCTTAGCTCATCTCAACAAAACACTCCTGTTTACAAGGCTTCATTTTATCTGAACCCATGCCCTTCCTGTGAGCAAATTTCTCTAAAAGTAAATGAGGCATAGCTACTACCAGAACATTTCGTTGATCTAGCCTCATCAGGGATTTCAGTATTCTAGCAAGTGAATTGTCCACATAAATCATGACTAACCACTTGATCTGCAGAAAAAATTTTATTCTGAGAAGATCATGATGTTTTTTTAATAGTATTACCTACTTCTTAGAACATTAGGGTTACATTCCTACACTTTTCTTGATGACCTGAGATCACAATTAAATGTGTTGATTCATTACAATGATTTCTTTAGGCAGAGGAAAGAGGTAAAATATTTAGTATTGTGCATAATGGAACTAACCAACAGAATGGGTACTCACCATGAATAGTGCATGTGGTCTAATTAGTGAGCACTCAATGATTATCAACCCTATCCTTTGGGATCAGTGCCCTCACACTAACGACTCCCTATCCGACAAGCATTTATGAAGTCTCTACTTATTTTAGCTAATCTAATCCTCAGGGGACATTATGATACAGGCAAAATTTTCCAGAGGAAAAGGGACTTAGGCCAAGCAAACTTGCTTAATGTCACACTCAAGTAAGTGGCACGCTCAAGTACAACATCAACGTCACCTACAACACACTGCTTTGTTCATTCCTCTTATCCCTAATTGTCTGTTATGGAGAAACTACATAGTCAAGTTTATTAAATTGGTGGTCTCATTGGAATACCACATGGTTCTTTTTCCTTTATTATTTGGTAAATAAGCATTTATTGAATGCCTACAATGTGCCAAGCACAGAAAAATCAAATAACTCATACAGTGAACAAGCTGTGAATCCTGGTCTTATTAGCACCATGTTCTACATCCAACCTATTCAGGTAATCTTTCCAACTTTGGCCAAAGGTGAATGCTGTAACTTCTCTTAAAAGGCTAAATTGTTGGGGCTCCTGGGTGGCGCAGTAGGTTAAGCGTCTGACTTCAGCCAGGTCACGATCTCGCGGTCCGGGAGTTCGAGCCCCGCGTCAGGCTCTGGGCTGATGGCCCGGAGCCTGGAGCCTGTTTCCGATTCTGTGTCTCCCTCTCTCTCTGCCCCTCCCCCGTTCTTGCTCTGTCTCTCTCTGTCCCAAAAATAAATAAAAACGTTGGGAAAAAAAAATTTTTTTAAAAAAGGCTAAATTGTTAGCTTTGGCCTAATGGAGACCCTTTAGGTTTTAATTTTCAATTTCATGTTTAGTGCATGAGACAGTTGGAAGACTAATTCTGGAAAGGCAGACTTTTTATTGATAAAAGTCCTTCCTTGCTTTCTGGCCATTTGCCTGATTCCCCTCAATCTAAAACACACACTGAAGGAGAATGTACTGAGCAATCCATATTCATTGGTATCAGTAAAGGTGTGAGGGAAACATCTCTCTTGGTCTTAATTCACTCCATGTATATTTGTTGAGTGCCAACTATGTGTCAGATACTCTCATGGGAACCAATCTTGATGTTTATTTCAGGTCTAACTGTGCTACCCCATCACTGTTCTATTTGCAGCAACATTTGTAGTTGTGTAGTTCCTATGCCTGCTTTCAAGCCTTTTCCCCAGCTAGAGCCAAGGGCAACACGAAATCTTTGAAGCAGAGTTTACAACCTTGTTTTTCTAGTACTAATATAGCATGCTGTTCTCATCATAGGTCTGATTTGGCTATCAACATGGTGACATTTTGGAATGTTTTCTCAGAGAGCCAACATCAAAAAGGAAGCAACAACAACAAAAAAAGCACAAAGAGTTCAGAACAAGTAGGTTCCTTCCAGAATAGTCTACATCAAGGAATTTGCTTCCTTTAGTGCCCTAAAAACCAACTGTTTGGCATCATAAGATTTTCTGAATCCTATGGGCTTGGTATTTCTGAAAAAAAAATGAGGAAGCCTGGAAAGAATGTGAGGCTCACCCCATCACTCTTCTTTTCAGTTCTTCAATTGCTTCTTGCCATCTTTTGAGTAGATACAATCTCCTTAGCGAGATATATAGGCCTTGATGATTCTATAATTCTCCATTCTTTCAGAATCAGCTGAAGAATCACCTCTTCCAAGAAATATTTCTGGATATCCATGTCCCAATAAAACTAGCCAGTCCTTTGTGTTCATACTTTACTATTGAATAACATTTATCATGCTGCATGTCAGTATTGATTTGGCACTTAGAGTTCATAGTCAGATTGTGTGGGGTTTAAATCTGATTTCCACACTTAATTGTCTGACTTTCAGGGACATTTTTCAATATCTTGGAATGTTTGGCTTAAAGAGGCTAAGAAATTTCCTTATTATTATATAGTTTCCTTGTCAATAGAATGGGAATAATAATAACAACAACAGTGATAATATCTAACAGATTTATTATAAGGATTAAATGAAATAATAACAATGAGGTGGCTATCATAGTATGTGACATGTATATTTCAACAAATCTTACCCTATATTATTGTTGCATGCCTATTTTTCCTACCAGAAAGTGAATTATTCAGGTTTAAAATCTGTGACACCTATATTTTTATTTAGTTTTTGATGATGATCTTACCTAATTTGTGGACAAAAGCTTCATAGAATAGGGAACAATTAATTATGAATTATATTGTTTAAGATAACACCAAACAATAACAAAATACAAAAAAACAATAAAATCTCAATTCTTACAAGTTTCTGATCATCAGGTATTTTTCCTCAAAAGTGTGATACAGAAACCCAAGGTGCTTCCATCATGTGGTTCCTTTATCTACAACATATGACTTCCAAAGCTCATCTACATGGCAAAAGGGGACAGAGTGGGGAAAAGGCACAATTTCCATCTATATAGCTAGTAAAGGAAAAAGCCAGGACCATTGGGTTAAGGATTGGTGTTCGCCAGCAGATAGTAGTTGGCTGACTTAGTGAAAACTACCTCCCTTCTGGGACAATGACTAAAAGCATCAACTCTTCCATATTGAGGCACAGTCTTGGAATGAGCCAATAGACTCAGTTTCAAATACAGCCTTTGGCATGTTCCAACTGATACTTTGGGTAGCCCATTTAACTTTACCTACTTTGGTTTTCTTACCTATGAAAGGGAATTATGATAGCTACTTTAAAGAGTTACAGTTTAAAATTGAGTTAATTTATGCAAAGAACCTGACAGAACATAGACTGTCAATGAATTACAATTGATATTGTTACCATGACTACTCAGTTTTGCCCAAAATGGTTTGAAGACATTTTTCTTGTCCTTATAGAAATGAGGTCCCAATGTTCACATGTAGATAAAATAGAAAAAAAAAAAACAACTCCCTACTCTTTCTCTACTTACTCTTCATTCTTTTATATATGTTCTAAATAAACTATAGATGTAAAGAAATTAGATATCACTGTGAAAACGAAAACATAAGAGAAACAAAAAGGTAAGCACTCTTCAATGCTTGTTACTTTAAAAATATCATGATCTTCATCAGTTTTGTTTTCTAATGACATGGCTATATCCATCTTTCCTAGTGACTTAGGTACTTGTTCCTATCAAATAAATTAAAACAAGAATACCAGTTGTAAATTTTTATTTCTTTGTAAGTTTATTTATCTATTTTGAGAGAGAGAGAGAGAATCGGATTTCCTGTTGTATCACTTCTAGGAAATTGAACAGAGTCAGTCTTAATTATCTTTCCCACAACAATGTCAGTGTTGATACAATTGAGCCATTTAATAAATATTTGTTCAATTAATGATTATCATCATTAGGTAACTAATATATGGCAGTGACTAACACCTAGCAAATGTTCAAAATATTAACTTGTTTTCTATTTTTATTATAACCATGATCCTTACCTGAGCGTGCAAGTTCATAGATCCCTCACTGGGAGGTGGGCTTGACTCTGTAAGCTCCCAATTGAATGGGCCCTGTATTCCAAAAACTGAGTATCTAAAACTTTATTTCTAACTGGTTTAAGAAGTCCCTAGTCAACCACTTGGCTCTACTTTCAGATATTTAAAAATAGCCATCATAACTGGATGTTGTTATTTTTTTTCAGGGATAAAGCTTCTGGAGGAATATGGCAGATTGTACTTTCCAGACATAACCAAGTCATAGGTTCCTCTTATAGTATGACATTGATAGACCTCCAAAAAGAAGTAGGGTTTATGCCCTTCCCCCACACTTCACACCTGGATGGGCCATGGTGACTACCCCAAGCAACAGTGCATACCAGAAGTGACATTGCATCTTCCTAGCCTGTCTCTGTCTCTCTTGGGACATGCACCTTCAGAGCATTAAGTCAACATGTAGAAAGTCCAGCTATCTTCAAGCCCCTATTCTGGAGAGACTATGTGAAGAGAGATGCCCAAGGTGCCCCAGCTGTGCTAGCCTCTAATCTTCTCAGGTCAGGTATAAAAACATGTGAGTGAGAAGCCCTCTGTATGGTACCAGATCCAGTCACTGTCTCATTACAACCTCATTAGAGACCCCCAAGTCAGAAGGTACATATGGGTTGCTCCTAGATTCTTACAACAAAATTGCGAGTAATAATAAGTGATTATTACTGTTTTAAGCCAATACATTTTAGGGTGATTTGTTGTGCAGCTGTGGTAACAGAAGCAGGGCAATTGGGGAAAAAAATGTCTGTAGCCCAGTTAGGTCCAAACTGTCAGACAGATGAGCCATGTCTTAGAACATTCCATCCCTAATCGAACTGACCACACTGTAACGGGCAGGCAGGGACTCTGCCCAGTTTGTGAGGTTTCCATTGCTTCCTGGGGTTGTGGCAACTGATGAGGTCTAGTTCTGTCTTGAAAAACTCATGTCTCTGGAAGGATAAAATATACTTTCTTCTGAATAGCTTTTCCAGTAATTAAAGTTTTATTTCCACATCCTTTTTAGTAAGTGTAAAAATACATTCCAAATCACTCTTTCCCTCAAAGTAAGAAAAGGAGGGGTTGGGGAAACAGAGTCTATATGTCTCCAAATAAATGTAATTACCAGCCCTGCCTTCACTGAGGTCACACACCTATATGCAGAGGGCAAAGGGTGGGGGAAGGAGATTTGCACATCTGGATTATATCAAATCATATTGGTTGCAGCTTGTAGACTGCAATTTCTTGCCAATTTCTTGTTATTAATCCCTTGGTACCATGAAAGAAAAAAAATGGTTCTATACTCTTCATAAACTGGAATTTGGCCATAGCCATGGTGGACGATAGGCAACCTAGACTTGCTCCATGTTAACAAAACTACCCCTCTCCTGACCATAAGGTGAAACAAAATGTGAGGTCTACACACCTGGGAAGAAGTAAATAGGATGGCTTTACTCCTGGCCATGAGTGATGAGAATGAAAACAAAATGTGCAAATCCTAACGGGGCTGAGATCCAGAAGCTCCCCACGGTCCTTCCTTGCAAAAGGGGTTGAATGGTCCCTGGGCCGATTTGGAATTGCACCAGAGGAAATTGTTTCCTGAGGCCTTGGTGTGGCAGGGCTGACACAGCATGCTGATAAATGATTGTCAGGCCTGGAGTTAAGGGAAATAATTGAGGAAAGTGAATTGGGGCCAATTCTTTTTCCATGTGTTTTACCCTGCCAGTGAGTAGAGTAAGAAAAAGAGAAAACATGCTTCTCAAATGCAGTGTGGGGTCTTGACATCAAGAGTTGGCATAAACTTTTACAAATCTAAGGATAGAATTGAAGTGATGGGGGGAAAGAAGTAGGTCCTGTTTTCTACCTCTTGTCTTTAATGTATAAACACCCTTGGTTTACAGTTAATGCTTAACAGCTTTCTCAAGACATTTTACCCTAACCTATTTCTGAACAGGTTAGTACCTGATGCTCCAAATTTGGTCATTCAGTGTTTTCCTTTATCCTTAATGTAGTCATGGTTAAGAGAATGGGTCATAGGGTTATATAAAGATACCCTACAACCTGACAACTTGAGCAGGCCTGTTAATTTCTCTGTGCCTCAATTTCCCCATGTTTACAGCTGGGATAACATGGGCCTACTGCAGAGTATTTTGTGAGGATAAAGTAAAATGAAACACATAAAACCTGGTACTTAGTTCTCAGTAACTTTTAGGTATTCTTAAGTTCAACTGTACTTGCCTGACCCACTCTATACCTACACATAATTTTCTAGGCTGGCTTTTAGTCTGTTTTCCTATTTCCTCCCTATGATGTAGTGCATTGGCTATTGCCACTTGTGGCATTTGCTGTCAGAAGTCACTGGTGACAACAAACCTCCATTTCCTCCTTTTTCATTAGTCTGAGAGAATTTGTCTGCAGTTTAAAGACATGTTTTGGGTTTTTTGTTTTCAATCTTACTAATGGTATTTAAAAACCAATTCTTTAAAAAGCTAACCAACCAAACACAAACCTCTGGATATGATTGAAGAGGTAATTAATTGGTCATGAGCTCCATGAGGCCAAGGACCACTGTTGTAGAGTACATATAGTCCAACAATATCAGCTTCATTTTTCTTTTTGTTGTTGTTGTTGTTGTTGTTATGGTTAATTCCAGAATAAATTGGCCTTCTACAGAAATGGAAGTTTTGTCAGTCAGAGCTCAATCACACAAAACAGATGGCTCCCTCAAACTGGGTAATTTGAGGAGAAATTAATAAAAGCACTAATTTGGAAAATGTGGGTGGGGGTTAGGGAGCATAACAGATCTTGTGTGTTCACTCAGAGACACTAAGAGTGAGGGAGCTGGGACCACTCATTGACCTGAAGAGACCAGAACAGAGCAGGGTTACTAGGAGCCAGAAACAGGGTAGCCGTATAGAAGCAGGAGCCTTGGTCTTGGTAGAAGGACACAGGCAACACATGGAAAACCAGCAAGGAACCAACCAAGGAAGTTAATCCCCCACCTCACTGTCTCTCTACTTCTGGCCTCCCTTTTGTGCCTCCTGTTGGCAGAGCATAGCTGGAAGCCAACAGTTAAGGGATCCCAGGCTGTTATCTCTTAAGTTTAGGCTCCTGGAACACAGAGGAGGGAGGGAGAAGTGTGGAGACTGGGTTTGAAAAGTAAATGGAAGACATCCAGCATTGGATTAAATATTGCCATCTGTTACTTGTATGCTGTTTCTTTATACTCTCTAAGCCTAACTTGTCCCACTTGACCTTTAGGCACCCATCCTCTGTCTGTCCTCCAAGGACTACTGGGTGATGAGAAAGTCATAGTTTTGGTTAGTCTAACAAATACTCAGGGAAAGAGTAACAGCTCTCGCCCCCATGAACCTCTCACCTACTTGGGGGAGAGACAGGCATGCCAACAAATATTGTAATCCAGTGTAATAGGGAGCAGGCAATATAGAGCTGGCATTAAGCACTATGAAAAATAAAGAAAATGACTGACTTTTTCTTTTGTGGTGAGAGACAGAGAGGTCAAGAAAAGTTTTATAGATGAGGTGACAATTACAGTGGACCTTGAAGAACCATTAAGTGCTATGATTCTTCCTGCCAGGGACCTTATTTTAGGCCTTATTTCTAGCTGTTATCTTAAAAGCTTCCTCTGTTCTGTGGTAAGCAGCTTCTAAGATGGCTTCCAATAATTCCTACCTTCCGATATTCATGTCCATGTGTAATCCCCTCCCTTTGAGTATAGGCTGATCTAATGAACAAAACATGGCAAAAGTTATGGGTTGTCACTTCTGAGATTAGGTTCTGGCTTTCAGCTTGCCCTGCCTCTCTCCCCCTCACTTTCTGTGAGGAAAGCCAGGTACTTTATGGAGATGCCCATGTGGCAGGGAATTCATGTCTGTCAGGGTCAAGGGCCATTGAGGACCCGAGGCCTGACAAGAGCCACAGAGGTAAGTATAGAAGCAAATACCCTTCTATTGTGTCTTGAGGGATGATCATGGTTCTCAATAATAGCTTGGTTGTAGCCTTATGAAGGACTTAGAGCCTAATTACCCAGTAGGCTTGGCCTGGACTCCTGACCCATAGAAACTATGAGATAACAAATGTGTGTTGTTTTAACCTGCTAAATTTCTCAGTAATTTATTATACAGAAATAGATAAATAATAGACTTTTAGATAATCAGCCATCATTCATTAAGCAGAGAATGAAAATGCAAAGCAGCACTATCCTGAACCTCTGGTATCTATCTCATTAGACTGAAGCAGTCCGCACTCTGTGTGTGCCTAAGGCCAAAACTGGGCTCAATCTTGTCATAGCATGATATTATTGATCTTTTTATATGTATTTATATAACTTTTAAAATGAAGACTCTATTTTAGAGCAGTCTAAGGTTCATAGTGAAACTTGGGGGAAGGCACAGAGATTTCCTATACGCCCCTGTCTGCACATCCACATAACCTTCCCTATTATCAACATCTCCCACCAGAGTGTTATATTTGTTACAACTTATGAACCTACGTTGATACATCATAATCACCTAAAAGTCCATAATTTACATTCCAGTTAATTCTTGGTGTTGTATATTTTTCGGATTTGGACGAATGTATAATAACATGTATCCACCATTATAATATTACAGAGTATTTTCCTGGCTTATTCATCCCCTCCCTTGACCCCTGATGTCTGATCTTTTTATTGTCTTCATGGTTTTACATATTCCATAATGTCATGTATTTGGAATCATGCAGTATGTATCCTTTCCAGATGGGCTTCCTTCACTTAGCAATAAAACTAGACCTAAACCAGAGATGGAATCATAAGCTAGACCAGACCTAGTCAGAGTGTATATATTTATATAGGTTATATATTAATGTGTTTGTATATTTCTTTAAAGAAAGAAGAATTTTAATGCAATGTCATGTAAGCCTATGGGTTTACCTATTGCTCATTTGTGAACAAATATCTGAGCACGATAAGAAATTCTTTTGTTGAATTTCAGGTACAATCCACAGTATTTTATTCAAAATGTCCTATGGTAACTAAATGTCTTAGTTTGCAGAGGGGTATCCCAGATTTAGCTAAAAAATCCCATGTCACAGGAAAATCCCTCAGTTTCAGGAAAACTGGGTAGGTTGGTTACTCTGACAGAAATCAATAGCATTGGTATTACCTGGGAGTGTGTTAGTAATGCAAAAACTTGGCCCCATCTCTAACCTTCTAACTCTGAAACTGTATTTTAAGATCTACAGGTGGTTCATAGACACATTACCGTTTGAGAGAACTGTTCTAGAAACAAGAGTTGAGAATCTGCATTGCATACCTGAAATCTAAAATTCCTGAGCCATTTTAGAAAGTGTTTTCAGGGGTGCCTGGGTGGCTCAGTTGGTTAAGCATCCAACTTTGGCTCAGGTCATGATCTCTCGGTTTGTGAATTCAAGCCCCATGTGGGGCTCTGTGCTGACAGCTCAGAGCCTGGAGCCTGTATCAGATTCTGTGTCTCCCTGTGTCTCTTCTGTGTCTCTCTCGGCCCCTCCCATGCTCATGCTCTGTCTCTGTCAATAATAAATAAATGCTAAAAAAAATTTTTAAAAAAGAAAAGAAAATGTTTTCAAATGTCTCTATTTTTCATACTCTTTATTCCAACACTAGCCTTAATCAATTTACAGGCAGATTCTTTTATGCATCCCAGCAGGACTTACATAGTTCATTATAATTATCCTTTGGAAGCACATAATGCCAATTGAATATCAACTATTTTAACTACACCAATTTTCTGTGTGTATGTGTGTCTGCTTTCTAATTAATTTCACTTTTTAAAAGATATTTTAATTCAGATATACCTAGGTCTCTAGAGAGTGATAATTAAACTCACTAAAAGAATAAGCAAATAACTATATTAAAGGGCTGACTAATCAATGAAACCCTAGCAATTGTCTTTTTTATTCTGATAATTTGGGGTTGGAAAAATCATTAAACTTATCTGTACAAGTGAATGAAATTTTTCTAATCTACTTCTTACTTCTTCATGTTAACGATTACCTGATTTCATTTTTGTGTTAATGATTATCTGATAACTATATTTAAACATTCATAAAACAAGTAGTCAAAATGATAAATTAGATCATTTGTATATAATAAGAGCTCTTTGTAGGTCCTTCCAGCTCTATATGTAATCTAATCCTACAGATTCCCTTATTTTTCCCTTTTGGAAGGCAGCATCTATTCTACAGAATATAGAAAATTTAGTTTTCAATGTTTTCATTTTGTCCTCTCTAAAGTACTTTTGTTTAGCATCGTGGCTTTTCCGCCTCTGCTCTTGGATCTATGGGATACTCTTCTGAACCTCCAGAGTTTGTTTAAGTTGGCGGAAAATACTAGAAGAATTCCAGCAAGTCTCCGTGTGGCCACTGTCCAAAAACAAAGCCCAGATTCACTACTGGCCCATTACCTGAAACTTTCCCTGCTAAGTGGAACTACAGGGTTGATTTCAGCTCAGGAATGAAAGTGTGGCTTTGTAGAGTAATTAGCTTTGTCTGGCTTTTGCTTCATCCATGGTCATCTTCATTCCATTTTAACGAAGGTATTATACAGCATAACTTGGTTAGACAAAACACTCATATTTCTTTCCAAGGCAAATGGTATTGTCAACCTACTGTAAGATTTAAGTCAAGACAGACCTGAGTCTGCCTTTACTCTTGAGGGGAAAAAAATCACAAGAGTTCTATGAACCTCAGTGTCCCCATTCATAAAATGAGTCACAATAAGTATACTGCAGAGCTATTTTAAGGGTTAAATGAATAAGTATATGAAAAGCACAGAGTGCAGTGCCTCAGCATATGTTAGTTTCCTCTTCCTAAATGTTACCATGGTGGATCTCCATGGTATTTGTAAAATGATAGTGTACTTGCAGTTCTGAAAATAAAAGTAAAATAAATCTATAATTATGTACATATGGATAGGCATATGTATTTAAACATGTTCATATGTTTTCCACAACTATGATTTATTTGCACAATCTTTTCCTAGTCTGCTGCCCAAAATATTAAATGTCTTTGGGGAAAGAAAATAAAACAACACATGCTCTGACTTGTCCCAGGCCAATTTCTTATTTTTTAGACAGACTATATCAAAATAACATTGTTTTCATGGAATATTTATAACTGTACATGAAAGTTCACACCAGAGCCTTACTCAATCCTGAGGACCGATCTATATTCTTTTCATGTATGTCATGTGATGAGTTTCCCCTTGACACCATTTAAGACAAAGCTTTCAATGTTTACAAAGATTTAAACCTATATTCTACCCTCCTTACACATGGGACAGCATGATAAACGGATTTGGAGCCAGAATAACTGTCATTTACAACTATTTGATCCTGGGAAGGTAATTTAATCTTTCTCAGCTATTATTACAATAATAAATATAAATTGCATTAGCATTCCAGTTGAGTGCTTACTAGGTCCCAACCCACATAATTTCTAGTCTAGTTTAAAGTTTACAGTGACGAGGTTGGTGTTAGTATTAGACCTACTTTATAGATGATAAACTGAGGCTCAGAGATGTTAAGTGGCATGGCCCCAGTTTTGCCAGAGAAGAAGCCTTAGAACTGGTCTTCACAGTCTATGCTTCTATGTACTGCAATCTACTGGTCTCCACCAAATGAGCACAATGGTTATATTTGCCTCTCAGGACTGTTATTAGAAGCTAATGAACTGATGCAGAAAAAAAATACTTTCTATAAAGCTATACTATACAATCATGCAAATATTGGTTATTATTAGTTTAATTAAAGGACTCTGGCCTCTAGAGTAAAAGCTACAATAGTATCAGGGACAATTCAAGTAGTTAAAAAGCCCTGCAGGTGCACCTTGCCAGGATCTTAAAGAATTGGGTATTTCAGACATGTTGATTCCCCAGCCAAGGACCATTTTCGAAATTTTTCTTTATTATAGGCTGATGCCATTTCCCCTATTAAGATCAAAATAGTGGATACAGATTTCTATTTTTCTTTCATTGCAAATAAAGATGGTTATATCAATTTCCTAGAGCTGTTTCAACAAATTACCACAATTTAGTGTCTGAAAATGATAGAAAGCATTCCTACATAATTAAACATACTCTTATTATTTCATCCACTAATCTTACTCCTTGGTATTTACCCAAATGAAATGAAAATACATGTCCACACAAAAACCTTCACACAGATGTTTATAACCACTTTATTCATAGTTACCAAAAATTTGAAACAACCAAGATGTCCTCCAGTAGTTGAATGAATAAACTATGGTATATCCAGACAATGGAATATAATTCAGGACTGAAAAATACTGGGCTATTAAGCTATGAAAGACAGGAAGAAACTTAAAAACACTATGGCTAAGTAAAATAAGCGAATCTGAAAAGATTATATCCTTGTGATGGTTGATGTTGTGTGTGGACTTGACTGAGCCCCAAAGTACCCAAATACTTGGACAAACATTATTCTCAGTATTTCTGTGAAGATGTTTTTGGATGAAGTTAACATTTAAATCAGTAAAGTGAGTAAAGGAAATTGCCCTCCAGAGTGTGGGTGGGCCTCATCCAATCAGTCAAAGGCTTGAGTAGAACACAAAGGGTGACTCTCCCTTGACTAAGAATTTTTTCTGCCTGATGACCTTTGAACTGGGACATTGACTATTTCCCTGTCTTTGGACTCAAATTGGAAACATCAGCTCTTCCTGGGTGTTGCGCCTGATAGCCTTTGGACTAGATCTGAACCTTGGATCCCCTGGGTCCTCAACTTGCTAACTCACTCTGCAGCTGTTGGGATTTGCTAGCTCCATAATCATGTCAGCCAATTCCTTACAATAAACTTTTCTCTCCCTCTCTCTCTCTTTCTCTTTCTCTACACACACACACACACACACACACACACAACTATACATACGCTATTGATTCTGTTTTTGTGAACTCTGATGAATAAAACAGTGTGTGATTTTAACTAGATGAAATTCTGGAAAAGGTAAAACTATGGAGAATGTAAAAGGATTGGTGGCTTCCAAGGGTTAGAGGGAACAGAGGATGAAAAGGGGAGTACAGAGGATTTTTACTCTCTATGATACTGCAAGGGTAGATACATATTATTACTAAACATTTGTCACAGCCCATACATAGACTGTTCAACATCAAGAATGAGCCTTCATGTAAACTGTAGACTTTGGGTGATAATGATATGTCCATGTAGGTTCATTGATTGTAACAAATAATGTACCACTCTGGTGTAGGATGTTGATAACGGGGTGGCTGTGCATGTGTGAGGGTGGCGGATGTGTGGGAACTCTGTACTTTCTGCACATTTTGCTGTGAACCTAAAACTTTTCTAAAAAGTAAAGTCTTATTAGACAAACAAACAACACAAGAGATTTATTCTGCCATTGTTCTGGAGATCAGAAGTCTGAAATCAAGATTATCAGCAAGGCTGCCCTCCACCTAGTGGCCATAGGGCAGAGTTTGTTTTTTGCCTCTTCCAACTTCTGTAGCTATGGGCATTCCTTGACCAGTGGCAGCATCATTCTATTTTCAATCACTTCCCTGGTCACATTGCCTCCTCTTACTCTTTTTCTCTGTATGTTTCTATAATCACCACCACGCAGATCACTTGCCATTGAATTTAGGCCTCCTCACCTGGATCAGGCAGGATGATCTCTTAAACTCAAGATGCTTAACTTAATTTAAAAACCTGCAAAGATCTTTTCTTCCAAGTAAGTTAAGATTCATAGGTCCCAGAGGTTTGAGCATGGAAATAAATCATTTAGAGGCCACTAATCAGTCACCTACAATGGCTACTTACCCACCAATCCTAGACAATAGTTCTTAGGGAAAGTCTACTCAGTGACTTCTAGGAAAAGTTTTCTCCTTTATTGTTCCTCTGTTTATTAAGAGAGAGGCACAAGAAGGAACAACTTTCTATATTTCTGTACATTTGAAAGAGGACAAGATGCCAGGAGCAGCAGCAGCCATCTTGGGTCCAAGAAGTAACAAGCCTGAAGACTTTGTTGAGCCACTGAAATAAGCCTGAAAGTACTCATCTCTGAATTCCATTCTTTTTTAATATTTGTCTATTTATTTTGAGAGACATAAAAACAGCACAAGCAGGAGAGGGGCAGAGAGAGAGGGAGAGAGAGAATTCCAAGCAGGCTCCATGCTGTCAGCACAGAGCCCAACATGAGGCTGAATCTCATGAACCATGAGATCATGACCTGACCTGAAACCAAGAGTCAGACGCTCAACCTACTGAGCCACCCAGACGCCTCCTCTGTATTTCATTCAAACTGAGGTTATAAATGTCTTTACAGTTTAAGTGGTTGATAATTGTGATTTTTGTTACTTGCAGTTGAAAGCATCCTAACTATTAAAATGGTAAAATATAATATAATAAAAAATATAAATATAATATATATAAAATATAATATAAATATAATAATATAAAATAAAAAATAAATATAATATATTTATATAATAAAATGGTAAAATATTAATATAATATATAAATAAAAATAAATATATAAATAAAATATAAATATAATATATAATAACTATTAAATGGTAAAATATAAATATAATATAGACATAATTTCCATAATGTATGGAAAAAGAGAACTTGTGTGATATTCAAAAGAAGACAGATTTAGAATCCAGGAAAATAAGTAACCGAACTGTGAAATTAGCTGAAGAGAATAGTTTTGGGGTTATTCTAATAATACAGATAGAAAGAAACATATTTTTCAACTCCGATTAGGAATAGGAATGAAAAGAAATAGCATTGCTGGAGAAAAGAAAAGTTGAAACCTACTTCCAGACTGAAAATTTCCCTGAAGTCAATTAGAACTGTGTTCAGACGAGTTACGCATAAATTATACCAAACATAAAGTATCCACTTGTCTTGCTTCCAAAGCTCACAGATCACATGTGCAACTTTTGAGATCTTACTAGGTATGATAGCAAATACATGTATTCATCCAATTGAAGAACTTGGACTTTTAGGTAGAGCAACATATGAAAACCATCATGAAATAGACAGAGCCTGGCATAGCACTGCATAATCACAGCTGGATTCAGCACCGATCTTGTGTAATAAAATGCCTGTCCATCTTCTGTTTCTACTTCAACCACCATGGTATCCCTTTGCAGTAATGTAAGGGTGACCTAGACAAATTCCGTTATGTACACATAGCCTGACATACAAGCAGGGGAAGCTTGTGAAAATTATAAACTAACCCTTTATTGGGAAGTTCATGAAGTACCCCCCTCACCTTGATGAAGTGAGCTTTAGTTTTGACTCCTGTCTGATTTTACAGCTTTTAACACCTGCAGTTCCCTGGTGGACTTGAGGCAGGTCTTTTGCAAAATTGTTTTTCCTCTCCTACATCAACAGAACATGCCTTCACTGGGACCATGACAGATCTGTGTTGCAACCAGCAGTTCTTTGACTTAACTAGACAAATGAACTGCCTGGTTTGACAGTCAGGGTGTCTTTTTTTGTCTTCTCCACATTCTCCTCCATCTCTGCTTCTCAAAGCTGTCTCCACTCTTAACCCATCAAAGAAGGAAAGCTGTGTTCTTGCCCCATGCTAGAATCATGAGGGATTCTCAGGAGCTCAGTCTCAGCATCATGAAACCCTGCTTTTTTGGGGGGTGGGGGGATGTTCCCCATGCCGTACCTAACAACCCTAATCACCACTACTCTGATCACCAAAATGATACCCCTGTAGTTTTGTTAGTACCTGAAGAATAGTCCCTGACCAGTTTCAAGTTTTAGGGCAGAGAACAGCCAGCCTCTGTTTCAGAAGATATAATATTTAATCAAGATCAGCGTCTTGCCTTAAAAATAGCTGACATTTACCGAGAATATTATGTCTCCTTTAATCCTTACAATCACTCTGTTGAGTAAAGACCACCATTATCCATTTGCTAGCTGAGAAATGCCACTTACAGGTCAAATCACTTAAGGTAGTATCACATAACTGGGAAATAATGGATGTGAGATAAAAATTGAAGTCTGCCGTGCTTTTAACTTCTATATCTCCTCCCACTGTTGAGAAGATTACTGGAGCTACATGTATGCTATAGTTCTGCCATACTATGCTCTCATATAAATTATCCACAGAGGAATCCCTACCTAACCAAACCTTCACAGGAAGTGGGAAATACTTTCACAGGGACCTACAAAAGGCGACAATCTATCGGTTCGATTTGGCAAAGGTGACCAGCTCCGATTATGAAATGGTATTCCAGGCTCTGTCTACTTCATAATACTTTTCACGTGTCGCCAAAGGGATAGGACCAGAGGTATGACATGTAAGCAGTTTGAGTCCAGGTGAAGATGGTCCCTTGGTTTCGAAGAGAGGCTACAACTCCAAGCAGGGGGAAAGTGAGTTTGAAGCTCTAGATGTGAGACCAAAATTGTAGAAAGAAGTCAAAGAGGAAGTCCCTCATGTGTGGTACGAGTTGGGCAGAGGATGTAAGTAGAATTCATCGTCTTCATATACAAACATACTAAGATCTAGGACTCTTAACAGTGTGTCAACAAGACAGTTGGGGAATAGAATCTAGATGGGGGAGACCACACACACCTATTTTCATGGCAGTGAAATATAGTTCAGCCCATTTGCTTTAACAAAATGGCTGAATCTTTTGGGTGCTAACAATGTGCTATGTACTGTGGTAAGCAAAATATACAAGTTATTTCGTTCTCATGATTTATCCACACAGGACACAGTGCTATATCTTTTACTGTTAAAGAAGCTGAATCTCAAAGGAATTAATTTCCTTAATCTCCTTCTGGTGCTTATATTTTAATTTTCATTCTGATTTAAGAGATGACAGAAAGTACCATACTTAAATGACATGTGTTCATATCTAAATGCATGTTCAACTATAATGTACAATGTCCACACAAAATAAAGAATTGGGCTCCAACAGGTGTTCCCAAATGTTTGGGCCACAGATGGTGATGATGTGACTATATCAGATATGCCTGAATAGATTTTTTTTTTTTTAAGTAGGCTCAAAAATCTTACCTCTCCACGATATGGGGAATGTGGTCCTCTATGCATAGCACGGTATAAGCAAATGGGCTTGAGAGTAGCCCATTTAAAAACTCAAAACATTTAAATAACCTTTAAATGAGTCTGTGATGTAAATAAGCTGTGAAATGAACTAATTACATTTAGGTTTCCTCAATAAATGGAACAATATTTTTAAAAAATGTTCTTCCCAGAATGTGCTTTTAAAAAACAATCCCTAAGGAAAGTATTCCTAATAACTTCTTAAATCCGATGCTTAACTTAAAATGAAAACTTTTTGAAAATATTTATTTATTTTGAGAGAGAGAGAGAGAGAGAGAGCAAGAGCAAACATGCATGAGTAGGGGATTGGCAGAGAGAGACAGAGAGACAGAGAGACAGAGAGTGAAAGAAAATCCCAGTCTCTACACTGTCAACATAGAGCCCTACGTGGGGCTCGAACTCACAAAGAGTGAGATCATGACCTTAGCCAAAATCAAGAGTTCAACACTTAACCGACTGGAACCCCAGGTGCCCCCCAAATGAAAACCTTTAAAAATCAAACGTATATTCCTTTTATTTGAATCCTAGACACTGAACTAAATGAAAATGGCTGACCTACGTGTCACAGAATCACCCTATATACCCCTGTGTTTCCTGAGATGCCCTATTCACTAAACACTCAAAAACCATGCCTGGGACTTTCCAGGTGCCTCAGGAGCAGGCTCTAGTTTATCTCAAGTTCAGAGATCTATTTTCTTCACTGGAGCCTTTCTGTAACACCAACTGTCACTTCTGTGCAGTTATGAACATTTCTCTAAAGTCCAAAGCTCTTGAGAACCTCTCGGAATGTCAGAAGCACACTATGTGTGCTGGTATGTGTAAAATTTGGGGAACAGGACTGTTTCAGCATGACATTTCGTACCAGTAACTGATTTTAAGAAACAAATCCCATTGTATTGAAATCTTTTATTAGAAAATACATCCCATAGTTTACCCAATTCATTCTAGGCCTTCTAGCCAGTGAAGTGTTTATAGTTTTGAGTTGGATAAAATGAAATCTTTCAGGAATATGTCAGTGTTTCCATTACACTCCTTCTTTTTTCACCCCGAAGTAGCACAAGTTTATTAGTGTGTCCATAAAAATTAATATTCCACTGAACCTGGCACCAGACCATAAAGTAAATGTTTACATATCCCTTCAAATATTAACTCAGTGGTTTTCACAAAATGGTAGGGCTGCCAGGCATGAAAATTCTCAATCCACAGCCTTTCTCATCTAATTTAGTTGGGTTATTCTTTCAGTGACTAAACTTAGCTTAAAACCGGCACCTGAAATGGACAGGAAGTGAAAAGAGGAGTGAGAGAGAACTTTATTAACTATCCAGAAGCTTCTAACATGAGATCATTCTGAAAACTATCAAACTAGGCACGCATAGCTAAACATGTCACTTGCACCAAAACATATGTCCCTGGTCTCTCTCAGCTGCATGTCATCTGTCAGGAAATGGCCTGAGGGACAGCCCACACGTGGCTGCTGTGGGGGAGGCGCTTGGGACACAATTGCAGATGAAGTGATGACTGAGCTCTCAGCTTATTTCGTGACCCAACGGTGGGGAGCCCAGGCCTCCACCGGTGTGTAAGACTTAAGGCCCATTGTAGGAAGACTGACAAAATGATTCTCTGGATTACTCAGGGGCCGGTGTGTGAGTGGGGTGAGCTCAGGGCATAGAGAGAAACAGAAAAGAACCAAGAAGCGTGAATCTCTTCTTTTGTCAGTCCCTATCCTGGTTCTACTCAGAGTAAATCCTTATTCTCAGTTCTGCCTCCTTGACTCTTCCCATAACTCTAAATACCTATTATATATATTTTTTAAGTATCAGAATTAGAAGACTTATTTGATTCAAGACCTTCCTCTACGCTTATCAGCTGTTTGGTTTTGAGCAAGGTACTCCTTTACCTGAATATTCCTTTCTTTACCCTTAGAGTAAATAGTAAAGACCTCTCAACAAATACTTGATGATACTAAGTGCTGCCCCTTTTATCTTACATCGTTAGGGTCAGAATCACATGAAATGACACATATAAAAACTATTTGGTTAATAACAATGATAACAATAGCAATAATGATAACCACTTATTATGTACAAGGCAAGGTTAAGAATTTGGCATAAAATACCTTATCTAATCCTTACAACACACATTTAAGTCATTATTGTTTTTTTTTTAAATTTTTTTCAGGTAAAAAAGCAGAGGCTTGGAATATTTAGCATCTTTCCCAAGATGTTCATTATCCCCAAACTGACCTATAGATTCAGGCATCAAAATCTCAGATGGATTACTTTTTTAGCAGATGTTGACAAACTAATTTTAAAATTGATATAGAAATGAAGAGGACCTAGAGTAGTCAAAACAATTTTGAAAAAGAAAAAAACAACTTCCAGGGGCACCTGGGTGGCTCAGTCAGTTAAGCGTCCAACTTTGGCTCAGGTCATGATCTCACGGTTCGTGGTTTCGAGCCCTGCATCGGGCTCTGTGCTGAGAGCTTGGAGTCTGGAGCCTGCTTTGGATTCTGTGTCTCCCTCTCTTTATGCCCCTCCCCTGCTGGTTCTCTGTCGCTATCTCCAAAAATAAACGTGAAAAAAAACCAACTTCCAGCTTATGATTTTTTTCTACTATGGTGATGTTATCAGTGGTGACCTCATGCATAGAATAGTCAGGAGAAGGAGCAATGTTTTTTTAATGTTTAGTGTTATGTGTCTATGGAATACCCAAATAAAAATGTCCACTAAATAGTTAAATGTGTGGGTCTGGAGGTCAGCAGAGATATCTTGGCAGAATATGCAGATTTGAGGGTCAGAAGTTCAGATAGTAAATAAGCCATAGATGGATGGGGTCACCCTTGGAGAATTCATGATAATAAAATAAGAGGACAGAATTACGAAGAATTACAATTACAGAACTACAAAGGATTTATGGAATAGGCAGAGAAAGCAATGCCTGCTAAAAAGAATAAGTTTGTGTAGCTAGAGAGCTAGGCTTAAACCAGGAGAGTAAATTGTCACAGACGTTAAAGAAAGTGACACATATCACTTTAACTAGCATTTAACTTAAAAAAGCAAGTCATATGGCCTCTCTGACTTCATGGGGGCTGGGCAGTACAATCCTACCAGGTGCCAGGAAGAAACAAAACAGAGATAGGAGTGAATGCCACTGATGTCTATCACGCTTTGTAGTACAGTTCCTCCTCCTATTTTTAGCCCTACCTCTCATTCCTATCCTCCACTGTTAAATCTATCTTTATTGGATTCCATGACTCTCTAGTCTTTGTGAAAAATCTACTCCCTTTTTCTCTGTATTCTTTTTTTTTCCCAACACTCTAGCCTGTGCTCCAAAGTACCATGACTTTGGCTGAGTTTTATTGCATTGTTCATCCACTGAAGTTATTTTGTGTCATCTTCATTATTTAGAATTAAATAACTTTATAAGTTCTCATATACCAATTTTAGTAGGGTCTCCAGAGGGAGAAGATAGAAATGCATAGATATAGTTTATTGTCTTTAAGTGGACACTTTAATGATATTTACCATTTTTTTCCTTTTATGCTTATTGCTTTCTGTGCTCTTGAATAAGAAATATTTACTTACACCCAAGATGCAAAGACATTTTCCTAAAGGCTTTATAATTTCTACTTTTAAGTTTGGTATATCATTCATATAAAATTAAGATGATGTATAATCTGAGGTGACAATAAAGTTTCAATGATTTTTCCATACGTGATTATGAACCATTTGTTGAAAAGCCCTTCCTTACCCCATTTGGATACCTTTGTCACTTTATCACTTGACTGGAAAAGAATTATTTCTGGATTTTGTATTCTATCCCATGATATATTTGTCTATTCTTATGATGGTATCACATGCCTTATAGTAGTACTTGAAGCCAGGGAATGTAAATCTTCCAACCTTATTCTCATGGTAAAAGATGCTGTTATAGAACTGAGATTCCCTAGTAGCAAAGGGAATGATAGAATGCCAAAACAGGAGAGACCAGGTGCCAACACTTAACCATCAGAGACAAGATAAACATGATTCTTATAATGGGCAGTAAGGTCCTAATGACCTTCACAAGGTCCTGATCTATAAGGTTCTAGGAATATGACTTGTAGAACATGGTGTTCCTAAAGTTATAATAGATGGAAAGCCAATTGAGGTCAGCCACCTCAGTAACAAGTCATGATCCATCACGAAGTTTCAAATCTTGGCTTGTTCTATTTCTCAGAATTCATCAGCTAAAAGAGACGTCCAATCACCTTAGCTGTGATTTTCCCAATCCTTCCCCAAACAGAATTTTTGATCATTTATAATGAGGTAAGGGAAAAGTTCATGTTTTTAAGGTTTGTTGTATATAAGATCCAAGCTGATATGAATACCCAGGGAACCAAAGTGCCATTGTGGTTCTCCTGTTAGAGTAGACATGTATGAGAGTCAGGTAATAAATGGAGTTCTGACACTGGTTTATCTCACAGGGAGTCTACTGCATCCAAGGGTGCACCCCGTGTCTCTGGTTTCTGAATATATACTTGGAAAGGACATATACGTAGCTGGCAGAACACACACGTTGATTTCTTGGTCCATGGAGTAAAAGCAGTTGCTGTAATAACATTACTATACTGGCTTAGAACCATATGTAGCTAGTTAGTCAAAACTGGTCTTACTGAATCCAGAATAGAAACTTACAGTCTGACTGCTCAGTATAGATGTCTATTTTGAGATGTGGTAATTCAACCCAAGACATTATTTAATCCCTAATTTCTCTATTTTCAAGACCCCTTTGAGTAAAATTCTATTTGCCATGAACACCAAGAAATAGTTAATCATATGGTTATTTTGAGGTCTAACTAGAAATTACTTGTGAAGAATTGTGAAGGGTTTGGTTTCACCCTACTTGTAAGGTAACAAGTTAGCCTGCCACAGTTTCATGGTTGCTGGCAGAAGATGTGATATTTTTAGGTCAAAATTGGATTCATGGCATAACACGTAGTGTGAACTTTATTTTTGCACTAGTTCTTTTTGCCCTCCATTTTCCATGGGAACCAGATGGAATGGTTCACATGGATCCTGCACACATAGTTGGTTTGCATCACATCTTAGGAGATTTTGAGCTCAGGAGAGCTTATTTAATGCACCCCAAGAAAATCTGCCTGATAGCTGCCTTAGACGGAGATATTATATTTGACACTAAACTTGTCCTCTACTCTAGAGGAAGATATTATCTTTATCTAAGGCTTTTCAATTTCCTTGAAAAAATAACCTCAGACAAAAGGCAAGGTATGCAAAAAACATGGGGAATTATTTCTCAACATTAGCATAACATTCTCTTTCAAATTTTAGTAGAAGAATTAATATATTACATGAGACACGGGGCTACTGATATTCTCTGGATTGTTGAGACATGGTTTATTGCAGTGGAATCTTACTCCTCTGTCTCAGCCTTCACCACTGACAAAAACGCAGGTACTCTTTTGACGTTAATTTCAGCATTTCTTCAATACTTTGCACTCTTTATATTCTTACAGTTTCAAATACCCTTGGACCAAATTTACAGTGTACATCGAGGTGGAGAGTGATTGTGCAGCTGAGACCATCATTTAGGTCCCAAGAGAATCCACATGGGGTTAATGTTGATGTATTTATCTGTCATGCCGTTACATTTGAAAATTCAGAGCCATCAAATGAGGGAGAGATTTTTCCAAACGAACCAACTGAAGTTCACATTTTTTCCCCCCAAACCATTTCAGCCGAGGGATAAATTGGCATCCTTTCTGATGTGAGCACATAGTGGAAAGAACATCAGACTGGGATCCAATAGACTCATGTTCTAATCCCATTCCTTCCATTAGCTTGTTGTGTAACCTTGGGCAAGTATGTGGGGTTTGGGTAGCAGAGGATAAGAATCACTTATAAACAAATCAAGCAAAAATAAACAAATAAACAAATAAACAAATAAATAAAAGAGGTTTTGCCAATTTCAAATTACATATGTGGCCTAAATTTTAAGACAATTTTTTTCTGTAATAGGCAGAGCAATATTCTTCCATGTGAGAAGCAGACCACTTTACTGTGGTTCTCTTTAATACACAAAGAAAGATCAAATGAAAAATATAGACATTCTGAGATTTGTCTAAATCTCTGTGGAATGATGCAATCTACTATGCCATCTATATTAGGCCACAAACCTAAACTATATTAGAAGTTTTAAATCATAAAAATTCTTAAATTTTATGTTTTAAATAATGTATATGAAGTTTTTTCCTTTGAAAATATTACATTTCTTATTTCAAAATAAGATTTTTTTAAAGTATCTCTCTTCCCTTATTATTCCCATGGTTGCCACTCTAAATTGGCCTAGAAGATTAACCATTAATCTCTTAATTTATTTCCAAGTTTTGGGCTTACCTCCAGCCTCAATCTGTTCTTTTCATTTAATATTCTTAAAACTTAAGCCACTTCTGTCTGTTGGATCAAAAACAAACTCTCAATCCTGGAATTTCTAATATAGGACCATCTAGTCAACTTTCATCTTCCTCTGTCCAAAAGAGAACTTTCATCCCAGTAAGATGAATATACTTATATGTGCCTTGACTACAACATTTTCACAATTTCACCTCAACATTTGTGCCTTTCTGACTTAGAACATTCTCCTCTATCATGTCTACCCATCTGACTTCAGCCTTCCTTAAAGGCTCAGCTCTATATCCACTCCCTCTCTGAAGAATTCCTTGATTTTTCTCCTATCTTTGAAAATCTGTTAGCCTTTTTATAAATGGTGGTAAGACAAGGACATGAACTACAAGCATTTTTGAATTTTTCTTATTTTTTCATAGGTTGGGTTTTTCAGGGCAGATACTTAACTGACTTAGTTATCTCTCCTCAAAGCCTTTTACTCCCCCAATTTTTCTTGATTTTATTGGTCAAATCAAGTGGTCTGACTGTGTTTTCCATGCCTTTCATGCTCCATCATAACCAAGTTGGAATATTCCTTTGTTGTTCTTCTATGTCATGGAGGTGATGCAGAGTGGTACTGCTTTAGTGGACTGGACCTGGAGTTGTATTCTAAGTTTACGTTGAGACCTTCACTTATAGTTTCAATAATCTAGATGAGGAATGAGTAAAGGTTTTTAGATTGAGCAATTTGAACTATTGATTAGTTTTAAATTGCAATTTCAATAGAGTGGTAGGAAATAAATCCAGATTCAAGTAGGTTAACTGGAAAACCAACAGGGTATCTACTAATTTATTCATACGATCATTATATTCAATAAACTCATTTTTCAACTGAAGTGTTATAGTGGTCTCTAATTGTCTTCTGATCTCTAGTCCTGTCTCTTCCCAAACCTCTGTCACATAGTTGATTATGTAGTATTTATAAAACAGAAATCTACTATGTCACTCTCTTTCTTGACACCCATTACTGGTTTCTTACATCCTGGGTGCAGGATAAGATCTTAGCTTCTAAATATAGCTCATAAGAGACTATAATCTACTTCTCTAATATTGTCTCTTACTATTCCCTGCCTCATGCTTACTGTTACAGAAATACCAAACTTTTTGTGACAAATAAAATATAAACTCTAAAAAATGCATTATTCATCTAGAAAACAATCACCAGAGAGAGAGTCAGATGTTATATGCCTCCTATGAATTACTGTTGCCAAAAATTTAGAACCTGGATCTGATCATGTATTTTAATCTAACTATAAGTTTCAGGAAATACAGGGTTGATAAAGTTTGTGAAGCTATTCTATTAAAACAAATCATTAAAATCTAGACTATAAAAATCTCTAAGGAATAATAACTTGGTTTATTCCACAAATTACAAAGAAAAAAGAAGTGATTGAGGGAAAGCTATGGATTCAGAGTAACAGAAGACATATCGATCAATTGTAATATATCGACTTTATTTGGATCCTGAATCAAGCCAAGAAACTATTAAAAAAATAATTTTGACAAATCCAGTGGCATTTGAACATTGACCAGATAATAAGGAATTGATTTTTAGAACAGCTGTTGTGATTTTGGATTTTTTTAAGTTCTTATCTTTTAGAGATATATACTGAAATATTTACAGATGAAATGATATGGTATCAAAGATTAGTTTCATCATAATTTGGTTTTGGGAAGAGGAAAGTTGAAGAAAAATGGAGGTAAAGATGAAATAAGATTAGCCAAGAGTTGGTAATTATTGAAGCTGGGGGATGAGCTAACATTCTTTTCTCTAGTTTTTAATATACTTGAAATTTTCTGTAATATCAGATAAAAAGAAATTTAAAAGCATTATCAAAGTTAGCAATGATTTTATAAAGTGTATATTCAAAACGAATTGATAACAAAGCATAATTACTTGAACATGAAAGTTTAAAAGGCAGTTTTGCTATTTAAAATACTGGGAACAACTAGTCTAGCGTCTACTCTCACGTATGGTAGGAAGAGCCAGGAAGAGACTGTGCTCTGATGCAGCCACTGCCATCTTGACAGCCAAGTGTGTGTCCTTCCGAGAGCCCAGGCAGCCTATGTGGATCTTTTCTACAAAATCATAACCTGCCTTTGCTTTGGATTATTCTGAAATGGTCCACAACCATGAAGATCTCAAGGCTTTAAAACTTATCTATTATAAGAAAGCAGACATTTTCATACATTGAATGTATGTATGAATATGGGTAAAACTACTTTTCAGCTTATATACCCTTTTACCAAGGATTTATATGTTTTACAATTTGTACTAATTAAATAATATGACATGTTCTCTCAGATGCATTCATATCATGTTCATCAAGGCATAGTTTAAAACATTGAATAATTGTCAACTTAATGACCAATGTGTTATTAAGAGTAAAAAGTAGGAGCTAAAACAATATTTTTATAGTACGCCTTACATGTTAAAATAAATTTGCATGATATGTGTGTGTACACATAACTGAAATGCATTTTAAAGTGTGCATCATTGTGAGGTGCCTCAGTGGCTCAGTCGGTTAGGTCACCGACTCTTGATTTTGGCCCAGGTCATGTTCTCCCAGCTCGTGACATCAAGTCCCACATTTGGCTCTGTGCTGACAGCATGGAGCCTGATTTTCTCTCTCCCTCACTTTCTGCCCCTCCCCCGCTCACACTCTGTCCTTTCAAAATAAATAAACATTAAAAAAATAACAAAGTGTATATAATTGAGTTTCCCTTCTCTTCTCCCAGTCTTCACATACAGAGATACACACACACACACACACACACACACACACACACTTCCTTGTACCCAATGGTCTTTAGACCAGGAAATTAACTTTTCCTTTCCACTGTTTTAAACAGTCTAACAGACCCATACAATTTGATTCCAATAATCATTTTTAATTTAGAAGGGCAGATTTAAATCTCTTTTGCAAAAGGATTACTATCTATATTACTACCCATATCTACATTATGATTACTATAGTAATAAAATTTTCACCTTTTCATTTGGAACACACAAAGAAGATTCTATAATAGGTAACTTCTGTTCTCACCAGAAGGTCATAGCCACTAAGAGTGATTCTGAGGGATCCTCAGAAAGTTAGATCATGAATCTCTATGTGGATGAAAGTAGAGAGGGATGTAGAGGGGGATCCAAAGAAACTATATGAAAGAGAAAATGATGGAAATCCTGTTCCATCCTCCAAGTTGATAGTGGAGTGCCACACCTGGATGGGAAAACAAGTACAAAAACATAGTCATGAACAAAATAACAGCTAGTTTTGGGAAGATATTGCTGATGTAAGGAGTTTCCAAAATTTGGCTGAATTGGGAGGAGATGATTATATTAGCAATATTAAGGGTCAGGAAGGGGGAATGAGGGGACAATTGGCCTAGTAGCCAGTGAGGTCACCAAGAAGGGAAAATTGAACATCGTATTTGAAAGACAAGATGTTAAGTGAACAAGAGACTAGAGTAGTAGAAGCTGGGAGTATCGGAAGCACTTCATGGAGTAGGTCAAGCCAAGCAATTAGAAAGTAGATGAAATTATGTCCAAGAGAAGGATGCCAGCATGGGATAGCAGGGCTTGACTAGAAAGAGTAGTTTTATGGGACAGAAAATGGGAAGGGAGTTTTAAGGAACTCTACCTTAATTCATAGGTGATTGATTCCACAGTTCTACTACTGTGGGTTTGGCTTATGTTTCAGTCATGATACTTGGACTTCTTCTTTGTTCCTGAGACTGTGTCTTTACTATATGTCTTGGAATTTGGGGTGTCGACTTGCTTTGTTACCTTTGGTACCATTCTTGATTAGCTAAACTAGTAATCATCTCAGGCTCTTTAGAAAATTGGCCTGAACTTCTTTGCAAAAGACAAAAGTTTTATACTTGAGCCTCAAGCCTGTGTTCCTGAATGTGTAATAAATAATAAAAAACTGATAAAAAAAAGGCAAGAGAAAATTATTTCCCTGCTTGTTTATCACAGACATTTGTTGGCAGGATGTTTGCATATTACTTTAAAGTTTCTGTTATTACTATTAACACTTTGTTTTTCTTTCTGGGTTCCATGGGCCATGATGGGTCTTGTTGCCTTGCTAACAATTCAGTAATGTCACAATACATCCAGATACTATATGTTATGGGTTAAATTGTATTTCCTCTCAAATTTACGTGTTGAAGTCCTAAATCCCATTATCTCAGACTGTGACTTCATTTGGAAATAGGATTGTTGCAGATGCAATTAATTAAGATGAGGCCATACTAGAGTATCATGGGCCCCTAATTCAATTTAACCGGTGTTCTAATAAGAGGGGAAATTTGGACATAGAGACATGCACACAGAGAGAATGACACGTGAAGACTGGAGCAATGGTATCATAAACCAAGCAACTACCAGAAACTAAGACAAAGGCCCAGAATAGATCCTTTCCTAATGCCTTCAGAAGGAACATGGCCCTGCTGACAACCTAATCTCAGATTCCAGCTTCTAGACCTATAAAATAAGTTTCTATCATTTAACCTACTCAGCTTGTGGTACTTAGTTACGGCAGCACTAGCAAATTTATACGCTATTTTCAAAGTGCCTGGATTAAATTCTTCCTTGTATTATTATCCATTTACACCCTCTCTAGAACATTGCTTTCCAAAGAATTTTTGGTCATGATGTGTGATCGAAACGTTCTGTCGTCTGTCCAAACATTAGACATTATCTGAATGTGATTATTAAGCACTGAAAATGTAGCTACTTCACCTGAGGAACTAATTTTTTTGTTTTAATTAGTTTACATTTACATTAAGTAGCTACATGTGGCTAGCAGCTACCATATAGAACATAGCAACTCTGGAAATAACCCTAGGGTAGTAGGAGTATCTATCTGAGTCTAGTTCTACCTAGTTTGTGTTTGGGCTTCTGTGGTCTGCAACATCATAGGATAGAATAAACCATGAATGCCAAAACTTGTCACTCAGGCTGATAAATCCTGTTGATAAGCTTTCTCTCAGTGGCTGGAGTTCAACCAAATTGAAGGAAACCATCAGAAAAGAGAAGGTTGCTGGATTCTAGTCCATGTCCCATTTTCATTCACTAGTCACTGATTCTGTTTAGCCTGTTATGAAATATTCCCATTGTGCTAGTGGGTTTTAATATGAATCATACTATGAATTAAGAACTAGGCAATAATTGCTGGATACTTTCAACCAAGTCATGTGACCAGCCACAGAGATAATTTACTAGCTTACTAACCTTATTTAACATTAACTTGGTGCCCAGAAAATATAAAGTTATAACTCATATATTCAACTGTGCATGACTTTCATGACTCAGTAAAGCCACAGGAAGATATTCACTCTTCTTTTATATTCTTATTTTTTTATATTTCTTGTCACTAGGAAATTAGTTGCTCTTGTTTTCCTATAAATTTTTTTTTGGATGAAAGTGTTCTCCCACATTTCACTGGTTGCGATGTTTATTTCTACTATTTGAGGAACTTGCTCTATTAATTTTTTCATCATAATAGAAAATATGCATGTATCTTCTTAATGAGTCTGGGATTTTGTGCGACTCTATTATAATTTCAAAGAAAATCAGTGTTTTAACCATTGGGGAATTTACCAAAAAACCTTAAGGAAAATTATTTCTTGACACCTTGCTCTGTATTTTAAGTTTGTAATTGTTTTACATAAACATTTTTGTTTTTCTTTTCACATGTGTCATAATATTAAAAAGTTTGTTTTGATTTGAAAGATCCCAGGGGATATTTGACTTCTGTATGACAGAACTGTTTAATAAATATTTTGTTTAGAAAGTATGACATTGGAAAAGAATTTGATGTTTATTTATTTATTTCATTTATTTTTTATTTAAAAATTTTTTAATGTTTATTTTTGAGAGAGAGAGAGAGAGAGAGAGGGAGAGAGAGATCGGGGGAGGGGCAGAGAAAGAGGAAGACACAGAATTCGAAGCAGGCTCCAGGCTCTGAGTTGTCAGCACAGAGTCTGATGAGGGGCTCAAACATACAAACCGTGAGATCATGACCTGAGCTGATGTCTGAAGCTTAACCAACTGAGCCACCCAGGTGCCCTTGATGTTTATTTGTGAGGGGGGAGAGAGAGAGAGAGAGAGAGAGAGAGAGAGAGAGAGAAGGACCAGAGAGAGGGAGACACAGAATCCAAAGCAGGATCCAGGCTCTGAGCTGTCAGCACCAAGTCCAACATGGGGCTCAAACCTGCGAACTGTGAGGTCATAATCTGAGCCGAGGTAGGATGTTTAACCCACTGACCCACTTAAGTTCTCCTTTGTAAAAGTAATTTCAAATGGATGAGCAATATTGATGTACTTTTAATCTGTTAAAAATTACATAACTAAAGTGAAAAATAATGGTAACACACAATGCTGATGACGATGCAGAGAAACTAGACCGTTTATATATTTCTGGTTGGAAAATAAAATTGCATAGCTACATTAGAAGATAGTTTGGCAGTTCCTTTCAAAACTAAAAATGAACTTACTGTATGACCCATCAGTTGCACTCTTGGGCATTTATCCTATAGGATTGAAGACTTATTTTCACCCAGGAATTTATAAACAAGTATTTACAGTAGCTTTATTTGTGATAGATAAAATTGGAAAATACTTTTAAACAAACTATGGTACATCTATACCACAGAATACAACTCAGCAATAATAAGGAACAAATTACTGATATGTGAAATAACTTAGATGGACCTCAAGGAAATTATACTGATAGAAAAAGCCAAAGTCAAGAAGATATACTGCATGATTCTATTTATGTTATGTGTATAAAATAACGTAATTATAAAGATGGAAAACAGATGGATTAGTGGTTGCCAGGGGTTAGGAGTGGAAGGACACGATGGGTATGGCTATAAAGGATAACACCAGAGAGTCTTGTTGCAATGGTATAGTTGAGTATGTTGATGCTTATGTGGTTATACAATGCTACACATGTAATAAAATTGCATAGGACTATACACACATATACACACACAAGTTCATGTATAATTATTGAAATCTGAATAAGCTCTATGGATTGTAGCAATGCCAATTTCTTAGTTTTATACAAAGTAAGTGTTCATGGGAATTTGCATACATTTCTTTTCAACCTCCTTTGGATTTATGATTATATATATAATATATATTTATTTAATATATTTAATTAATTTAATATATTTAATTAATTTATTTCATTAATATATATATTTAATATTTATTTATTTTTGAGAGAGAGAGACAGAATGTGAGCAAAAGAGGGGCCGAGAGAGAGGGAGACACAGAATCTGAAGCAGGCTCCAGGCTCTGAGCTGTCAGCAAAGATCCTGACGTGGGGCTTGAACTCACGAACATGAGATCATGACCTGAGCTGATGTCAGTCACTTAACTGCCTGAGCAACCCAGGGACCACAAGGATTTATAATTATTTTAAAATGATAAGTTCTGAAACCATTTTATTGTAAAATTTGATTTTCTTTTCCATACTGCTTATGCTTAATTTCCTTGACTATGCCTAACACATATTATTTTTTTCCAATATTTAGAGCTTTATTGTTTTGTTTTTCACATTTAGTTCTATGATCTATCTGGATTCAGAGAGGTTTTTGTCCAGCATTATTGAGGCATCATTAACAAACTCAAACTCAAACTCAAAGGAATGGAAAATAGAATGGCTGTAGGATAGGGGGCATGGGGAGAGGTTGGTAAAAGAATACAACCTTTCAGTTATAAGATGAATATGTTCTGATGATTTAATATATAGCATGATGACTATAGTTAATAATACTGTATTATATACTTGAAATTTGCTGAGAGAGTAGACCTTAAACAGTCCCATAAAAAAGAAAAGGTAACAAGGTAACAATGTAAGGTGATAGACATGTTAATTAACTTACTTATGGGAATCATTTCACAATAAGTATGTATATCAAATCATCAAGTTGAACACAGTCTTCTTTTGGTATGAAGAATAGAAAACGAACAAATTGTATATTATCAGGCATATAATATTTTACTTTAATATTTAGTTATTAGTATAAAATCAATACATTTTATAAGAAAAATAATTTCAGATAGTGTAGAAGAGTAGAGTAAGATCTCTATTTCCTCAGGAATGCCATTCATTGCCCCAAGAAAACACACTATAAACAAATTTTTATTAATTATTGAGAATCTAGTTTGCATGGTTTTATAAGTTTGTACAATCCATGGTAAGCAGGGCAATTTATCTCTGCTTGGAAACAGAAAATTAACAGTACACAAATCGATCAGTAAATAAGATAATTCCAGATCATGAAAAAGATATAGAGAAAACAGGGCAACATGAAAAGCAATATGTAGGCCAGGAGAGAAGCAGCATTAAATAGACTGGTCAAGGGGCGCCTGGGTGGCGCAGTCGGTTGAGCGTCCGACTTCAGCCAGGTCACGATCTCGCGGTCCGTGAGTTCGAGCCCCGCGTCGGGCTCTGGGCTGATGGCTCAGAGCCTGGAGCCTGTTTCCGATTCTGTGACTCCCTCTCTCTCTGCCCCTCCCCCGTTCATGCTCTGTCTCTCTCTGTCCCAAAAATAAATAAACGTTGAAAAAAAAAATTTAAAAAAAAATAAAATAAAAAAATAAATAAATAGACTGGTCAAGGAGGGCCTCTTCCAGATGACATTTGACCAAGAACTGAATGACAAAAGGAGCTAAGCAGATGAAGATTTGGGATAAGATCTGTTTCAGGCAAAGAGAATAGGTAGTACAAAGGCTTGAGGTGGCATTCAATCTGGCATGTTCTAGGAACAGGAAGAAGTTCACACAGCTAGAATATACTGAAGGGTGGGTATGGGACATGAGGCTCAAAAAGGAACAAATGACAAAACCATGTAGCTCCTTGTAGACATGGCAAGCAATGTGGATTATTATAAGTGAAATGGAAACCTTCTAGAGGATTTCAAACAGGAAGATGACATAATGTGATTTTAACTGTTAAAAGATCAATTTGGTTACTGCATGAAGAATGGGTAATAGTGGAAACAGAGAGGCAAGTTAAGAGCCCAATAATAAAAGTAATGGTAACTTGGACCAGAGAGATAATAGCCATAAAATTATTGTAATACTCCAGGCAAGAAATAATGAAGACTAAGTTTAGGGCAGAAACAGTGGTGACAGAGAGGTGGACTTTAGCTGAAGATGGATGTAATAAGTTGAATCAATTGTACTTTTGACTAATTAGATGTGGAAATGGGGTAAGAGAATGAAGAAGTTAAGCTATCAGGTAACTTGTGTAGGTAGTTGAATGGAAAAGATTACTAACCGTTGTAAAAAATAAGAAGAAGAGCATGTTGGTATCTGAGAAGGCTGATTAATAGTTCCATTTTGGATATATGGAGTTTAAGGTACCTTAGGACAAGCAGATGAAGTTGTATGGTAGGCAGTTGCATCTGAAGTTCAGGAAAAGACAAAGATTGGAAATACTAATTTTAAAAACATTAGCATATTAGTGTAAAAGCATAACTGTGGGTCTAAGAAAAGGCCAACTGGCCTTAATACTGTGTCATGTGTACACTGAAGATGAATGGTGATAGTTAGGTGATACTTAAATTTGGTCTCACTTCAACTATGGGTGATGTATACACACTTACATGTACATCCTGTTCTCATTCACATCTTTTTTTTGTTTGTTTACATTTTACAGTCTTTAATTAAGCACATAAAACTGTACTATTTAATATATTTCTCCATGAACTTTTTGTGAAATTCAGATCGCAGTGTATCATTTACAAATCTTTTGTCTTTCTTCTGATCATCTACACCTTTTGCACAGTTCTTGAAAACAACATCATCATCCCACCTTCTTTTAACTTTGAAGTTGGCCTGAGGCTGGGATGGGCCAGTGAGATTAAGGAGAGGGTTTCCACTCAATATGTTTTCCATACGTATTCTTTCTTCTTCAGCTTTTTCTTCTTGTTCCTTCCTGGCCTGCTCTTCAGCTCTTTCTTTTTTAATTTTTTCTAGCTCTGCAAGAAGAGCTGCAGTATCATCATCATCACTCTCCTCTTCAAAATCTTCATCTTCATCTTCCTCATCTGTTAGAGGATCATCTGCATCAAGGTTGGCAGCAGGAATCTGGTCTAACCGAGGTTTCTTGGACACTGATGAGGAGGTTGTATGTTCTCGTGTTGGATGATCTCTATTTTTTTCTCTGGCGGCAGCTCGCTCTCTCTCCTCTAGCTCTCTCCTGAAGTCACGGTTGCGAACCTCTTCAGGGGCATCCTGAGTGGTTTGTCTATATTTTATCTTTGTATGAGAAGGTAGGTCTCTACTTGAATACTACTTTGAGAGTTGGCTCAAATCACCTTCTCCTTTTCCTCTCCCCCCTCTCCCAGGTTCAAAAGTTGGCCTAGCTGCTGTTGTCATCTTTTATGCTGCTACCCTCCTGCCGCTCACGTCGGCCGGGGTCTAATGCTGCAGCCTCCGGAAATCATACAGACACCATTACAACTGGTACCTCCCAGGAGCCTCTGCCTCATTCACATCTTTTAAAGTTACCATGGACATAAGACTAGCAGCTTTTTGTAATCAAAATGCCAAGAAAATTCTGAACTTTCTTAGGAAAGTAATGAGGACAAAGAGAAAATATGATTTTTTCCTCAGGAAAAACTATGCTGCATGGACAACTGGAATATTGTATGTAGACTAATTGATGAAATCTTTAGGATATTGGGAGATGAATGGATTCTAAAGAAAGTCTTATTCTAAAAATATATCTTGACTATTATTGGAAGACAAGGAAAATTAGGCTCAGAGATCACGGGTTGAACCAAAATTACATAACAAGAAAATGATAGTGTGGAGAGTAAGATCCAAATCTCCTGGTTCCTTACTTATAGCTTTATAAAATATATATATAAATCATATAAAACGGCTGGAGCAAAAGGCTGGAAAATCTAGCTTATGAGTCAGGATAAAATAATTAGACTTCTTCTAGTTTGGAACAACCAACACTAAGAGGTAATGGCCAAGATTATGAAATAATATTGGGTTTGATAGGATAGGATCAGATACTGGACTGTGGGGCATAAACTACTACCCAAGGGAATGTTGTGAACAAAGGAAGATATAACTAGTCAAATTTCCTTTACAGCTGTTCCCACATCCCTGTTTTCTACTGCAGTGTCTTATCCTTCTGGTTCCTGATACTCAACCTCTGTCATGCAACATGAATCTTGACATGTTCCAGAGTCATTTCCTGTTTTGGGCTTTACTATTGACCTAAGACTTTAGTCTCAGAATAGGGACCAAAGATTTTACTGGCTTGCCTGGATTGACTTTTCAGAACCTCTGGATTCTTCATTATCTCCAAATTCTATCCTCAATAGTAAAGGTCAAACATTAAGTTTCAAAATTCTAAGATACAGGGGACTAAAGGGTACTCTGTGAAACCCAGAAAAGATCAATTTAGGTCAATTTAAAGACCTTGCAAATTTTATTTGCTTTATCACTATTCATGATATAGAAAGCAATTTTTGTACATTACCGTGAAGACACAGTAAGATACTAAGTGACTTCATGTAGCTTTACCTAAATAGCTCTGCATGAACAATCACAAGGAATAAAAGTAAAAGAAAAAAATTAAGATGAATAATTCTAGAAGAATTGCTATGTGCCAGTCACCATGCAAATCACTTTCATATACATCATCTAATTTAGTGTCAGCAAATATATAAAAACATTACTATTCTTACTTTATTAATGAGGAAACTGAGGCTCGGAAGTTAAGTGACTAGTCTGAGATCTACAGCAAGTTATTCCTAAATGATGCAGGAAACAGAATATCTTGAAGGATCCAGAACAGAGTGGAGTTGGATGAATGATGTAAAGAAGAGAAGGCCAACAAATAACCTAAATATAACAGTATGAGGATATACAGACACTAGTGCTCAGATGTTCTCCATATTTGTTGATGTCAGAAAAGGGAAATTAGCTAAGTTTAACTTAGGATACTGGTGTCCAATAGAAGGCTGGATTTGCTAGCAGATAGGTCTGCAAGATACTAGAATGAGTAAGAGATGTTGTGAACTCTTTACATTCTCTCAAAGGAGTTACTTTAAATAATTTTTAAAATGTTTTCTTTATGTATGAGGGAGAGAGAAAAGAGACAGTGTGAGTGGGGGGAAGGACAGAGTGTGTGTGGGGGGAACACAGAGGAACCAAAGCTGGCTCTACACTGACGTCAGTGACTGTGGGCTCAAACTCACAAACCGTGAGATCACGATCTGAGCTGAAGTCAGACGCTCAATTGACTGTGCCACCTAGGTGCCCCATCAAAAGGAGTTACTTTAGATGTTCATCTTTTTTCAGAAGAGAAGATATTTTATACATGTGATTATGTGAAATATATGGATGTTCATTCAACAAACAATTTTTTTTTAATAATATGCTAGCTGCTATGCTCAGTAGGTCTGTGGATAGATTGTTGAACATGACAGATTGGGCCTCAGTCCTCCCATCAGATAATTCAATAAGCAGTAATCATGAAGGGTGCAGGGAAACAAGTGGGGTGCTGAGGGAGTATCTGATCTAGCCTACCTTTAATCAGGGTATGCTTCCAAAAAAAGTTCTGTCTAAACTGAGACCTGAAGGATGAATATTATCCAGGAAGAGAAGAGCAGAAGTATTTCAGAATTAAAATCAAGTGCAACGTGGGAATTGTGTGGCTTCTCACAAACCCTTCCAGGGGTGGAATTTCGTAAATCAGTCAATTGCTTAGGTCCCTCATGTTGTCATAATGTTCCTGAAATCACTGCCTTCTTTATGGTTTCTGGGTAAGCCACTGACACACTCTAATTTTCCCATGTGATGAGTGAGAATCTGGGGAGTGTCCCTCCAGTGTGCAATGTGGAGCTGACGTAAACCCACGGGAGTGAGTGATGAAATGGGCAATGCGGGGTGTGGACTCAGATGGCCTGGGTACAAGGACTGGCTGTGCCAGATACTAACTTGATGATCCGAGAAAAAAAAATCCCTAAAACTCAGTAGCCAAAGAACAGTGACATGAAGATGAGCAGAGACGGAATGCTATTCCCTGACAACAAAAATGAGGAATTTCATTCCAGCTAAGAGGAAAATGTATTCCTCTAAATTGTTTTCAAACTTTATTGGCATCCCACTCCCCTGGGCTTGTTAAAACAGATTGTTGCGCCTCATCCCCAGAGGTGCCAATCCAGGAGGTCTAGGCTGTTAATTCTGGAGCATTACCATTTCTACCAAGTTCCCTGGTACACTGATGCTGCTGGTTCAGGGATTACACCTTAAGAACCGCCATTGTAGAAAATGTTGCCTATTAACCAATCTTCAGCCTGTTGCTTACTAAACCAGCAAATCCAACTCTTTCTTCAGTTCCCATTAACTCTTTCTCTCAGATAACCTCAACTACCAACAGAAAATGCTGCAGTGTGAAGATACAAGCAAGCACATTGTTAACCATTTTAAAATGCCAACCTCTATTCTAAGAGGCTATTTTGGCTGAGGTCTTCCATTTGGTCATTTTTAGAGTAAAAGAAGTAATGGAATATACCATCAGAAGCTCCAAAGGAGTTAAAACTACTACTGAGTACAAGTGCTTATTTTCATTAAGAGCAAGGACGTCACTTAGGATTATTTTCTTGAGAATTTAAATGCCAACAAATGCAGCCGTATTTGAAAGGGTATCTTATCCCCACCTTGGCTTCTTTTTAATGTCATATGACAATTTCCACTTTCCACAAGGTGAGCATTCACAAGCCTACATTTCTTCACTAAATTACTTTTTCTTTCTTGCACTTGTTTTTTCTTCCATCCTGGAAGAGTGACTCCCAAAAAGAGTTACTTTTCAGATGACGCCATTAAAAAGTATGGGCATAAAAATCAAAACCTTAGGCATAAATCATCAATTGTTAATTCTCCATTTGAAACAAGTATATTCTCAACATCAGTACAATCCATGTTGATGCAACGTAGCGTTAGGATAACATCAATGAATGTAGGAAAGGACTGGGTCTGAAACCACAGTATCTTCATCCTTGCCTTTTCTAGTAGCTTCAAGTTGACCTGCATCCTCCTAAAATTTGGAAGACGTGACTGATGACCACACATCAGAGAGAGGATCAGTTGAGAGATATAGACATAGCTTGACATGTACTATGTAGAAGAAGGTTATCTCATTGTACTCAGGAGGCCTTGAAGCATTTTTACAGGCCATGTAGGCAGATTTGGAACTCTAACTCAGTACCCCAGGCTCCTAATCATACTGCCTTCTAAGTTTCTTAACTGTCTCTCAATACTTATTTCAATGTCTTTTGCTCTGCTTAACACCATTTTCCAGGGCTTTCCTCTTTTTCCTGCCTTGCCCCACCTAATAATGTGATTACCTTTAATAACTGCTTCAAAACTTCAAAGGTTTTCAACCATTTTTATAGGGAACTCACAAAATTTAACAGCTTTCAAGACCTAGTAAAATTAATCTTTATTGGCCTGTAAGCCCTACGTAGAGTTTTCCTAAACTGTGCCTGTCAGCAAATCAGTCTCTTACTTCAGATCATATCTGACTTGAACCTGCAACTATCTACTTTCCCATTCTTCCATTCTCAGTGCCCAACAGCCACCAGGGTTTCTAGACTTCTCTTCTGCTATAATAAACAGTGCACACTGTCTCTTGTCTCCAGGAGATAAGACCGCATGCTTCAACAACAAACTGTAACTGTTGTTTGAAATGACTGTTCAAGGTGACAAACTCTTCATCATAGACAAGGGGGAAGATGAAGAAAACATTCCAAGGATTAAAGAAGACCTCAGCCCAGAGCAGGAGGACTAATATTATAGCAAAGACAATTTCATTGTGACTTGATTAACCACTGAAGAGAGGAGCAAGTTTGGAGAGGAGCATAGTAATTCCTTAGTGCTTACTTAATTTGAGACCTCTAACAACTCCCAGAGTCATGGTGGGTCACATCCATTTTAATAGAAGTTTTTCCACTCACCTAGCTTCTTCTTCCCTATATTCACCTTGGGGTACACAACATGCAGACATTCCTCTGATGGAATTAAATGCCATATTTAGTGGTCAGTTAAGTCCACCATACATACTCACAAAGAGTGATATTCTAATAAATAAATATTTTTTTAGTATACTTGACACACAATGTTACATTAGTTTCAAGTGTATAGCATTAGTGATTCAACAAGCCTATACTTCATGCTGCGCTCACCACCAGTGTAGTTACCATCTGTCCCAACACATCACTATTACAATATCATTGACTACATTCCTTATGCTGTGCCTTTTGGCCCTGTGACTTATTTATTCCATAACTGGAAGCCTGTATCTCCCACTCTCTTTCACCCGTTTTGCCCATTCCCCCACCCCTAATCAATAAATCCTGATAATGTAATTTACTTATTATCGTAATAGCCTTGGGTATCCTTAAAGTTTATTTATTCATTTATCTTTTAGTAATCTGTATACCCAATGTGGGGCTCGAACTCACAACCCCAAGATCGAGTCACATGCTCTTCTGACTGAGCCAGAGAGGAGCCAGAGAGGTGCCCTTATCTTAATAACAGCTTAAAATCAGTAGTAAATCAGTAACAAACAAAAACTTCTGGCCTTATTTATGGGAAAACCTGAAATATATGTAATAATGAACAATTTACAAAGTTTGTCTTGCATATGCTACTCTAATTGATGTCCATCACAATCTAACACATGAGAAGAGATTATTACTCCCATTTTAAAGATAGGAAAGTTTTAATGAGTTACCCAAGCTCACACATTTAGTTCATGACAGGTAAAGGTCTTAAAAACATGTGTCTTGTTTTGAGCTTTTATGCTTACAACATGTACAAAACTATTAGAAGCATGAAGCAAAAATGGCTATATTCTCTTGGTTTCCATAACAATATAATATCTTTTTTTCTTCTTTTTAATTTGATATTGTCTTCTCTGTATCTTTACCACTTCATCATCCTGTGCTCAACTACTAAATATTGGAATTCCTCAGAGTTCAGGCTTACCTTGTATTCGTACCTTCCCTCGTACTGTGTGAATTACTTCATCCATTCACGTGGATTTAAAATTCTATCTCTATGCCAACAATACATGAGTACGTTATTTCTACAATATTCTTCTGAGTCAAGATGCAACTCTGTTCTTAAAACTCTACATGGTAGTGCAAGTTTAATGGGCCAAACGTTGATCTCTAAGCTCTTGTTTTCTACCCGCTTGCCACCTTTTCACAGAAACTTGTTTCTCAGCCAGTGTCTCATTCAGGACACCATATAACCAGATATTCAGGCCTCAAACCAGGACACTTTCTGTGACACCTTCACCTTTTTCACTTCCTACATCCACTCAATAAATAAGTCCTCTTGATGGTATATCACCCAAACAGGTCTCAATTCTGTCTGCTTCCCAACATTCTCACCATTAATGTAGTCTAAATCAGCAATAGCAGCTCTTTTCAACTTGCTCCCTTGAGTCTAATTAAATGAATGTATATATATTGTCTTTTAAATGTCTTTTAATGTCTTTTAAACATGGAAATTAGATCATGTCACTTATACTCTGCTTATGATCTTTTGATGGCTTCCTTTTAGCTGCTAGAAGACAAATTATTGACATAATTTATAAGGTCCTTCTCTTATTAGCTATCATCCAAATCTTATCTCATGGCTCTTCCCTCCCTCCTTCACTCTACTTCTGCACATTGGCCTTCCCTCAGTTGCTCTAATGTGTCAGCCTCTTTAATGCCTCAGAGCCTTTCTGCGTGCTCCCTTCCTGTGTTGTCCAGTCACTCACATCTCATCATTCTTCAGTTTGCAGCTTAAGTGTCATTTACGCAGAATGGGCTGACTCTCCCGATTTAAATTAAGTCCTTATGTTATACACTTTCAAGCATCCTATTCTTATCTTTACTAGTACTTATCACAGTTTTAAATTATTTAAGTCTTAATGTGATTATCTGTTTATTTAAAAAAAATCTTAGTAGACTATAACATTCATGGAAGCTCATGGGCTCTCCTCTGCACAGTATTCCTGGTGGAATATATATTGATATTATTTATAATTGAACAAATAAGTTGAACAAGATTTTATAACTTATTGAATACTGAGCTGGAAGTCAAAACCCTTAGTATCTAGTTCTTATCTTGAAGCCAACAGGCCCTATGATCTCTCTTCCTCTCTGGGTGCTGTGGTTTCCTCATGTGCATAAAGAAAAGGTGAGAGTCTTTGTTTTCTAAATTTCATTTCATCTATAAACTTCCCTATATCTATTGCACAGGCAAAAATACATCTAGCAACCATGATTGGGGCCTCAGAACACATTGAATAGGTCTCCAAGAGAAGGGAAAATGTTATTTATTTGTACCATCATGACATTTATGCCAGTTGTGTTGCTATTTTTGCATATTTAGAAGCAAATTTAGGATTGTATCTTCTGACTCTGCCTTGCTCTTTTGCAAGAAATTTTAATGAGATAAAGTTACACTTATTAATCACAAACTGGATTTGTGTGTGTGTGTGTGTGTGTGTGTGTGAGAGATACTTTGTGAGGGTGTGATGTCCTCTAGGTCTCCACTTCAAAGGGCATCTTGGCCCAATAGGATAAATTTCATTCAGAGATTTAAGTTTATCATCAATCTAGTCTATGTCTTCCTTTCTTTGTATGTAAAGTCACTGGCCATCAAGTTAATTGAGATCATAAAAATTATAAAATAATCCAAATGCTTATTTTGTAAGCCATTAGTGATCCCAGCAAGGAGGAATCTGTCATGTTGATTTTTTTATTAGACTCTGTCTGGAAGACAATACAATGAAACAGACATCCTCATCTTTATAAGTACATATTCAAACAAGTCAACACCACTCAGAAGACAAAACACTCCTTCCAAATTACCAGTGTTTATCTTCCACTGTGTTTCTGTTCCTACATATGGTATCTTCTCTCCGACCCAAATCTTGCTTTTTTTAAAAAAAAATTTTTTTTATTATAGATCACAGATGTTGGGCTAGTAGGTTTATAAACTAGTCCTTACTTCTGGCTTTAAAGTCAGTTCCACATTTATAGGACACTTTTGGAATCGTGTAGGAACTCAAATATTTATGATTGCTGCTAACCTCAGAATTAAATGTCGCCTTCCCCTTAGAGCACGAGGAGGCATTTTTTCATTAGATCCTGGAAACTAACTGGCTCAACTCCCCAAGAAGCTTGGGATCATTTATCCTAGAATTATCTGGTAGTTGAGAAAACTAACGTAGACATTGGGAAACCAGCCTTCCCACAGAAAGAAAGAGTAATGAGCAATGAATGGCATGCCTCTGGTTCTGTAACTGAGCCATTTAGGCTTATCTCCAAAAGTTCAAGTTACATACAAGATATTTTTCCTCTTTTCGCTGTGTTTAGGACCTGGGTAAAGGAGTAGGTGTCTTTTCACCTGTGTTGGAATAGTTTCAGAATAAGACGTGTATGGTGAGTTTTTACGGACTGTGTGTGACTTCCATTTATTGTATTGTCTTGCTACATTTCCTTTATAAAGGTTTTTTTGTTGTTTTTGTTGTTGTTTGGTTTTTTTTTGTTTTTTGTTTTTTGTGTTTTTTTTTTTAACCAGCAAGGTGTAGGCTAAATAACATATATTTTGAAGCCAGGTAGAACATGTACAGATATCGGTACTCCCACTCTCTGCTCTAAGTCTTGATGTTCTTATTCATGTGTTGACAGTGCTGCCTAACTTACCACGATGTTGTAAGATTGAAAGAAGGATGTTCTAAATGCCATGCCTTGGAAAGGCATAAGGTGACGTTCAGTGGTTGCTAGTTAGAAAGCTTTCTTCCAAAAACAGTTAATTTAAGTTTGGGCACTTAAATGAATAAACTTAGTGGAGTAGAAAATTGAAAAAAAAATGCCATGCCTTAGAATATAATAAATGTTTACTAACTAGCATTACTATCAACATAGCTATTATTATATATGGCTTCCAGAAAATCATGTTTCAATAGTGTGTGTGTAGTAGAGTGAGGAGAAATGAGGGGTGTTTCACCAACTATTGGGTTATTATTGTTGGCTGAGAACTTAAGTGCTTTCACATCTGCTATGTCATCTCTTTCAACTACTTTTCTCATGTACTTGGAATAAATGATATGCCTGTGGACCCACAACTAGTGAAGTAGTAGAGCCAGGAATTAACCAAGACTTCTCAGGTCTGGAGACCGAATGTGAATAAGCACCACTCAGTGCACCAGGGCATGCTTTCATACAATTCACAGGGCCAAATTAGAGCCAAGAGTTGTCTGACTGATAAAGTTTGCACAGACAATAAATAATTGACATAAACCTATCTTAAAATTTTTGCAAAAAATACATGTATTACTGCAGGTGAAAAGAAATTAAAAAAGAAATTGATAATACATAAATTTCACACTTAGCTTTCATGGTAAATATATGTTTTTCTTTTAAAAATCTTAAATTCCAGGGGCACCTGGGTGGCTCAGTAGGTTGAGTGTCCGACTTTGGTTCGGGTTCAGCTCGTGGTTCTGAGCTCCGCGTTGGGCTCTGTGCTGAGAGCTCGGAGCCTGGAGCCTGCTTCAGATTCTGTGTCTCCCTCTCTCTGCCCCTAACCCACTTGCATTCTGTCTCCATCTCTCTCAGAAATAAATGAACATTAAAAAAAATTTTAAATCTTAAATTTGATATGTACTAAGAAGCAGTATGGCATAATAATACTTGTTGGTGTAGATTCTGAAGCCCAACTGCTGAGTGAGTGTCCTGACTCTTACCAGCTTGGCCAAGTTACTTAGGATCTCTGTGTTTCAGCTTCCTCACCTATAAAATAGAGCTAATAATAGTACCTACCTGACAGGTGGTTTGGAGAATTAAATTAATTATGCTACCCTTAGACATTACTTAAGCAAGTTCTGGCCCATTGTAAGACCTCAATAAATGTTAACTGAGGTTGTAATGGGGATATTACCAAAATGCTCTGGATACACAAAAGATGGAATATTTTTTTTCTTCCTAGAAAGGTCAAAAAGGCTTTTTCTCCTCTTGAATGCTCTTCCTTCACCTTTTCTCTGCCTGCCCACTCACTTTTGTCCCTCAAAATCCACTCAGATGTCATTTTTTTCTGCAGAGCCTTCTGATCTCCCTGTCTCTCTTCTTTACCAGAAGGAATCACTCTATTCTTTATGCTACTTCTGGATTCTGTATCTCACCACCATCCATTGAATGGTTTTTATTTGCTTTACCTTTCATTCTCAGCTTTGGTGAAAATGCTACTTTGCACTGAATATTTAAGATTATCTTTTGAACATTCTAGGAACTTAGAGTATAATAAAGAAAAAATACAGAGGAAAAGGACAGATGAATCACAAAAAGAAAGAATACACAAAGAAAGAAATGGTTATTTTTTTCAGTAAATGAAGTTAAGAAAGCTGGATAACCATTTTGAAAAAAATTGAGAATCTCACATCACAACTTAAAGTAAAATAAACCTCATTATGAATTTAAGAATGTAATATTTGTACTGAAAAATAAAATGCAAGTAAATATCTTATTAGGAGCTCAGGAACAAAATTTTTCTAAGTTTACAACAAAGGAAGAAACTATTTTAAATTGCAATTGTTAGAATAATAGGTATAATTTCTATATAGCAAGAAAAGATGAAAAAACTATATTAAAGATGTGAGCTGGAAAGATATTTTCAACAAATACAATAAAATGAGCATTAATAACCTTGACTTACAATAAATGATTTAAAATAAATAAGAACAGACAAACTCACATACAAAATCAATAAATAACATATTAAACAGTTTTTAAAATAATAAATATTAATCTCTAATAAAGGTATTTAATCAAGTGTGTAATCAAATATATAAAATTTATCCACATTGAGATGTCAATGTAAAAGAATTTAAGTGAGTGTCTTGTTTTTTGTGTTTTTTTTTTAAAGAGTAAAGTTCATCTTTGGCATGAGTATGACCAAACAGGTCTTCCACAAATTGTAAATGGGGATGTAAATTGATACATCTTTTTGGACAATAATTTGATAATAGTTTAAGAAAATTTTTCAAAAATGTTCATTCACCTTGAGGCATCACCTTCACTTCTAGAACTTATACTAAGGAAATTATCAGATTTGTGTGAAAGTATGAATGTACAAGGACAACAGCACAGCATTCTCTTTATGGTGCTGTCATCCAAAAGCAACTTTAGAATAAATTCTAGAGTACCCATATATTTGTTTGTGTTCATCTACATGCCAATAAATACAGACCTTAATGGCTTTTAATGGCTGCTAACAAAGTATTGCAAATTTTAAAAGCTGTTATGAAAATATCTCATTTATTATGATCAAATGTTAGTAAGAAATTTATATGTATGTTGGGGTAGAAGAAGGGAGTTTGTATGAAGTGTGAAAAGGTACATAAAGATTATGTGTATAGTGGTATTATGATTTTTATCTTCTTCTCTTTAAGAGTATGTAAGACCGTGTTGTCTAGAATAAATTTGCAGTGCATTTATAATTGGAACATGTCATTATTATGAAAAAAGGACAATATTGCCCAATAACCAAATGGATTTATACACACATGCACATACACACACACACACACACACACACACACACACACACACACTTCTGTAGTTTCCAATGGCATTAACTAAATACTTGGAAACGGTCATTTAAAGGCCTCCCCCTGTGTAATTAGAAACACAGCTGCCCAGGCTTGCACAAAAATAATTCTAGACTCCAGATTATGTTTTCCTATTTTTCTTTCTCTTCTTAATTTTCTAACGTCTAAAAAAACCCCAAAACACCATGAATTATTAGATCATGAAAAAATTACCAGGGGGAATGGACCATTTTTAAAATCTTCATTTTTTATAAATAATTTGTTTTAGGACCTCAACATTCAAAACACTCATGATTTACAGTTTAGAATGCCAGATCTATTTCCCATGGAATGCCAGATACATTTTCCAGATGTGTTGTTTATGAGGCTAGATTATTTATCACAGGTGTCAGGATTTTTTTCCTCTTTAAAATTCTCTAATTAGCCCAAGAAGAAAGAGGAAACGTGTGTAATTCATTTGAGAAACAGGATATAGAAGCAACATAAGCTGCTCAGTTTTAGGACAGATTTTCTATAAGCTGCCAGGAATTGACACCTAACATTAACACGTATCATATAAACAAATAATAGTAGAGATCTAGCTGCTATTGAGACAACATCTTTACCTTTATTTACAGTGTTCATCCAGTACTATCCTTTTAATATTTATGTCACGTGTCTCCTCTATTTTTTTGCAGAAAAACAACTTTCTGTTCCTCACTAGTAATTTTCCTTTAGATAATGATGTTGATTTTGTTACTGTGGCTCATGGTAATGACAACCACCACCATTCACAATATTTATTAAATACTTATTTCAGGAGAAACACAGCAATTCTATCATATTTTTTCCATTTTGAAGATAAGGATACTTACCGATAAAAAATGTCTAGGTAATAATTAGTGGAGATAGAAATCAAGCTCAAGTTTGTCTAATCCTGGTTTAACCCTGATGTGATCCTGTTGTCTTTGCCAATGCATTCTGGAATGGAGAAAACATATTTATTTTAAGCAAAAATACAATGTAAATGTAAAATGCCTTTTTGTACCGCCTAGTATATTCTTGGTTTTACAGTCCCATTTTCTTCCAGGTGTTTTTCAAGATGTCTCATGAATCCTTATATACCTACACATACCAGGAGTAGAGACAGATTACACACAAGGTGACAGGTACACTTAATACATAAAACACCAACCTTGAAATAAAATGATGCCCAGGTACCGTAGGGCTTTTGCTACAAGTAGGTTACTGCCTACCTTACATGAGGGAGACTTTTTGACTTTTTTCCTTTCTTGGTTCGAAGAAGTAACTACCACCTGTGAAATGCCTATAGACAGGGCCCCGTGGTGAGAAACTGCAACTCCAGGAGTTGAGTGCAGCCTTCATCCAATAGCCCACAAAAACTGGGAACCTTGGACCTACAACCACAAAGACATGAATTCTGCCAACAACCTGAGGAAGCTTGGAAGAGGATCTTTTCTCACTGATGCCTCTGGTGAGGCCCCAGCCAGGCAGACACCTTGATTGCAGCCTTGTGAGAACCTGACCAGAGCACCCGATTAAGCCACGCCTGGACTCCTGATGCATGGAACTGGAGGTAATAAAATGTGTGTTCTTTTAAGTTAACTGAGTTTATGGCTGTTTGTTACACCGCATAAGAAACCTATGGGGCGCCTGGGTGGTGCAGTCGGTTAAGCGTCCGACTTCAGCCAGGTCACGATCTCGCGGTCCGTGAGTTCAAGCCCCGCGTCGGGCTCTGGGCTGATGGCTCGGAGCCTGGAGCCTGTTTCCGATTCTGTGTCTCCCTCTCTCTCTGCCCCTCCCCCATTCATGTTCTGTCTCTCTCTGTCCCAAAAATAAATAAAAACGTTGAAAAAAAATTTTTTTAAAAAGAAACCTAATACAGGCCGTCAATTTGCATTTTACTTATCCATGCATGCAAATGATGGCTCACATAATTCCAGTGGATAACCTGTTAGATAAAAGGGAAGTAAATCTACCAGAATGATTTTCTCAGTCATTGGCTTAAATTTACAAAGAGGTTGGCTTTTTTGTTTGTTTGTTTGCTTGTTTGTTTTGGGAAGGGAGTCAAGGAAAACTAGCTTCAATTTTTTAAACAGGAACAGAGATACCTTTTCTATGACTTGATTTATGAATTATTAATTGCACTTCTTCATTTCATCTTATGATATGGCCTCATGAATTTTTAAGTCTGTCTCTGAAGTGTTTTATAACACTACTATACAGCTACGTTATGTGAAAAGTCTACTATTTGTAAGCTTTGGGAAAAGCAGAAATGCATCTTTCTAGGTTTTTTTAGTCTTTATTTATTTTTGAGAGAGAATGACAGAGTGTGAGCAGGGGAGGAGCAGAGATAGAAGGAGACACAGAATCCAAAGCAGGCTCCAGGCTCTGAGCTGTCAATACAGAGCCCAACGTGGGGCTTGAACCCACGAACCATGAGATGATGACCTGAGCCGAAGTCAGACGCTCAACCGACTGAGTCACCCAAGCACCCCACATCTTTCTAGTTTTTAAGGACACTAATTTTGATTAAATAATCTCCATATGAAATTATATATGGGATATATATTTTTTTTTCATGTTCTATGGCTATGAAATGAAAAGTATTCTGTAATTTGTAAATCAGTTCATGCAGGCATAGGGTTTTTAATGTTTAAATCTTTTATATTAAAAAATTATAAGACGTTCTTTTCTTGGGACTGCTGTTTGAACAGCTTTAATGATCCTGGGTTTCTCTTAGGGCCCTCACATTGTGGATCTTACAGAGACTCTAAAGGTGTTTTGTGGGGTTTCTGGTTGGGGAGAGGTGAGGGAGTTCATATTCTGAGTGAAAGCAGAGATTAAACAGCCAAGATAAAAGCATTTGAAACGAATACATATGTAAGCATTCTTGCTTTCATCCCTCTGGTTTCAGGAGAAATTCCCCTACTTTTTTTTCCGAAAAAGTATCCTTTTCCCCATTATCTGGTTTCTAGAAACTTCCATCTAGTTTTGATCTGCTACTTACCGTTCCATTCCCTGGATCTTTAACATTGGTTTTGTTTTGCTTGGTTTGGTTTTCTTCAGCATTTACTGTGGCTGCTCCCTAGGCTTTTATCTTCCAAAAATCCTATTCCAGCTGTGCCCCCACCTCCTTGTCTAGCTACTATCTTCTACTTCCAGCTTCAGTTGAAGTTTCCCTTAATTTTTGCTTGAACTGGTCCTTAAACTCTCCCCCAGTTCTCTCTGCTCTCCAATCCATGTTCTGCCTTGCTCAAAGGGTTATCTAACACAAAAAGGGTAGTTCAGGGGCCCCTCTTCAGGCTGATGCTAAAAACAATGCCCGTGCACATCCTGTAGAATGGGTTGCCTTTAGGCCCGTCTATTCTGCAGCTCTCACTCTGCCTCTCCCCTGTACACCCCACCGGAGTCTGTGTCCCAGGAGTCTGTGTACTTACCTCCTCTGGCCTATCAATCAGTGCTTATTAAGAGAATGAATGACTTAAATTCTGAATCTAACATTGGCCTGGCAAGAAAAGGTGAATATGGTTTATGCAGCCAGTGAATCTGAGGAAGATCATGACACAGAAGTAGAACTTTGGCAAAACAACCACTCTGAGACTTTCAGCAAAGCAATATCCACCCTTGTTCTAGAATTGATACCGTAAATTCTCTCTTGGGGTCAGATTTCTGTCACCTTTCGTGCACACCAAGGCTACAACCTATTCTCAGAGCGGCTCTGCTTCTTATGACAGTGTCCGTCCTTGGGCTCTGGGGCCCATGAAGGTCTAAGACAAGTGTTCGTTTTCTGCATTTCCAGTTTCTCTTCTAATGGGAGAAAATGAATAAAAATATTCGCACTCAGAGAAAGACTGCCTTGGGTCTTAACTAAATAACCCAGGAGATAGAGCAGGCATGCCTCCCGAAAAGCTGAATAGCACGACATAAGAAACTCAGTGCATCTGTGGACTCCACAGTCTGGCAAAACAGACTCTCTTGTGGCAGCTGCTTGTCATTGTATACTGCCATTTCTCAAGTTTACTTTTTGTTTGTATTCCCTCAGGATCAAAATCTTCTCTGTTAGCTTTGAACATTCAGAATTTCATAATCCAGAATTTCCATAATCCTTCATCTACAAGCAGTGCAATCAGTTCCATGAGTGCTAGGACCAGCTGCTTATCAAGCTTCTGAAGACACGATGCTTGGCATTGGGGTGTTGTGGTGCGATCCTGCTCGAAGATACCCTACAAGATGGGATGAACATATGGTCTGTGTTTTCTAGGGTAGTTTTCAAAGGGTTAGCTCTGTTGTGGTTATAATTAGTGTTTGTCAGAAATAAGATTCTTGTTCATAGAGATCTGGTTATCATTAAAATAGTGGTAGCTATCCTAGAGAATAGTTTACATTTTGGAGGGGGGACAGAGTTTAAGAGCATGAGCTGAGAATCGAACTAAGTGGGTCCACTTTCTGGAACTCCTATTAACAGTTGTGTGAGCTAGAACAAGGACAGTCCACTAAATTTCTCTGATCTTTGCTTCCTTCACTGTAAAAAGGGAATGAAAGTGTGTTTGCATCATAAGGTCACTGTGAAAAATAAATAAGGTGATTCATATAAACCATTCAGCACCAAGTTTTATATGTTAATGCCTGAATGTATGTTAGCTATTTTGATTATTATTAAAAATTATATAGATGAAGGAACAGAAGCATAGGAAATCCGGAGAAGTTGCCTGAGATAGACAGCTGGTAAAAAGTTAGAAATAGGGTTTGGATCCAGATCTCCCTAGTACCACTTCTCTTTGTTGTTTTAAACAGAAGCATCCCAGCCACATACTCAACCATATGCTTCACAATTTCTTGCTGTGGGAAACCCAGGGTCAAGTTGATTATACCTTCTCCCTTTTCCTTTGAGAAGCTGGGGGTAGGGTGGGAGGGATTGCATGGCGATGATCTAGAGAAGGCACACCCATCATTCTTTCCTTTGTTTCTTATGGCTGAGCCTCAGTTGGTTAGTGAAAGAGGCAGAGGACACCCTATTCACTGGGGTGGATGCTGGGGTACTAATTAAAATATGCAGTAATTGATTCAGCATGGAGAACAAGCGATTGGAATGGACACTGTGGCTTGCTCCAGATCAACATCCTGAAGGTCCCCTGCTATGCGAGGTTTGTGTCCTTCAGTTGCTAGCTTGTGGGGAGGTCTGTGGGCTGGCTTGGGGTAGAGACTCTTCCAGCCCACAGGAAGTATTCCAATATTTTAGCTCTGGTACAACCATGCAGTAGCATGCCAGCTGAAGGTCAGCCCTGGAGGTGTGTGCCTTTCATCCTGGTTATTGGTTTGGCTTCTAATCCTGGATACTCTAGTGCTTTAATTCAACGGTGAAGTTTAAAATGAATTATATTCAGTTCCTTGGCAAGTGAGGACTACTTCAAATCCAGTCAAGTCTGATTCTGTGGACTTGAGTCCTTAATCCTGTGTCACACTACCCCAACCTCAGGATAATAAAATGCAACAGCTTCAGTTGATAGTCGAAAAAGCCAAGACCTACCAGACTGCTAGTAACAGAGCTAGAACTTGAACTTAGGGCTCACTTTTCTCCAGAGCCTTCTCATCACATCACATTTGCCTCTCTAATCGACACCAAAAACATTATTAGTCTTTCCCATAAAAATCTCACCCCCTCATTGTTTTAGCTCCCTGGTTGGGAGAATTCCCAAGGGCAGTGCCTCATGCATTTGAACCTTATCAAGCATATGCAATGATCAAATATCAACACATACAATGACTCAGAACTTCTTTTTCCTGTGATTTACTATGTTCGAGCAGGATTGCTTTTAAGAGATTCCTGTTCAGTTGAGCCTCTCAAGCTATTCTCAAACTAACCACACTTGCTCAGACCAGATAAAGATTGTTTTTTCATTTCTGTGTGATATGAATAATGTGTGAGATTTTTGAAATTCAGAACTTATTGCAATTTCCCTCATACTTAGATGAGCAACCAGCATATTTGCAGAATGTATTAGCTTAGCCAAATACATGCTCAGTGAAATGGTATTCTCTGGGTCCCTGGTGGGGGGGGGGTGTCTCCCTTGCAGCAAAGGGAGAGAATTGGGAGATGAACAGGGTGTACATAAGCACATGGGTTAGAAAAGTATCTGCATGGGGAAAATGTGGCTCCAAGTATGTTTTTTCTTTCCTGACTTGTCATATCATAATTTTAATTAGGTTTAATTTTTCTTTATCCAAATTCCTGACTTCTAATTGCCACCCTAGTTTCCTAAGAAATGAAAATGACACGTGACAAGTCAGGCCACTAGCAATGACATTGAAATGGTCCATGAGTCCCTTTGAAAGCACATGTACGTTCAAGATTCCGGACAACTGCACACAACTTCCATCAATAAGACAGTTCTTAATGATTTCCCTCTTATTTATTTTACAGATTTTCTAAAGCATATCATTATTCAACAGTCCACCTTTTGCTTATACTGCTTCTCTCACTCAAGTTTAAGTTGAATTCACATTTCTGTAGCAGGTCATGTATCCTAATAACTAAAGCAATAGGATTTCAATGTATTTCTTTATGTATCTATTTATGTCTGTATCTCAGTTTCCTGCAGGGTATTCCTTATATCAACATTGTAAGTTTATTGTGAATTTTTTATTTTTTATTTATTTATTTTTTTTATGAAATTTATTGACAAACTGGTTTCCATACAATACCCATCACCCACCCTCTCCTCCCTCCCACCCCCCATCAACCCTCAGTTTGTTCTCAGTTTTTAACAGTCTCTTATGCTTTGGCTCTCTCCCATTCTAACCTCTTTTTTTTTTTTCCTTCCCCTCCCCCATGGGTTCCCGTTAAGTTTCTCAGGATCCACATAAGAGTGAAACCATATGGTATCTGTCTTTCTCTGTATGGCTTATTTCACTTAGTATCACACTCTCCAGTTCCATCCACGTTGCTACAAAAGGCCATATTTCATTTTTTCTCATTGCCATGTAATGTTCCATTGTGTATATAAACCACAATTTCTTTATCCATTCATCAGTTGATGGACATTTAGGCTCTTTCCATAATTTGGCTACTGTTGAGAGTGCTGCTATGAACATTGGGGTACAAGTGGCCCTATGCATCAGTACTCCTGTATCCCTTGGGTAAATTCCTAGCAGTGCTATTGCTGGGTCATAGGGTAGGTCTATTTTTAATTTTCTGAGGAACCTCCACACTGCTTTCCAGAGCGGCTGCACCAATTTGCATTCCCACCAACAGTGCAAGAGGGTTCCCGTTTCTCCACATCCTTTCCAGCATCTATAGTCTCCTGATTTGTTCATTTTGGCCACTCTGACTGGCGTGAGGTGATACCTGAGTGTGGTTTTGATTTGTATTTCCCTGATAAGGAGCGACGCTGAACATCTTTTCATGTGCCTGTTGGCCATCCGGATGTCTTCTTTAGAGAAGTGTCTATTCATGTTTTCTGCCCATTTCTTCACTGGGTTATTTGTTTTTCGGGTGTGGAGTTTGGTGAGCTCTTTATAGATTTTGGATACTAGCCCTTTGTCCGATATGTCATTTGCGAATATCTTTTCCCATTCCGTTGGTTGCCTTTTAGTTTTGTTGGTTGTTTCCTTTGCTGTGCAGAAGCTTTTTATCTTCATAAGGTCCCAGTAATTCACTTTTGCTTTTAATTCCCTTGCCTTTGGGGATGTGTCGAGTAAGAGATTGCTACGGCTGAGGTCAGAGAGGTCTTTTCCTGCTTTCTCCTCTAAGGTTTTGATGGTTTCCTGTCTCACATTTAGGTCCTTTATCCATTTTGAGTTTATTTTTGTGAATGGTGTGAGGAAGTGGTCTAGTTTCAACCTTCTGCATGTTGCTGTCCAGTTCTCCCAGCACCATTTGTTAAAGAGGCTGTCTTTTTTCCATTGGATGTTCTTTCCTGCTTTGTCAAAGATGAGTTGGCCATACGTTTGTGGGTCTAGTTCTGGGGTTTCTATTCTATTCCATTGGTCTATGTGTCTGTTTTGGTGCCAATACCATGCTGTCTTGATGATGACAGCTTTGTAGTAGAGGCTAAAGTCTGGGATTGTGATGCCTCCTGCTTTGGTCTTCTTCTTCAAAATTCCTTTGGCTATTCGGGGCCTTTTGTGGTTCCATATGAATTTTAGGATTGCTTGTTCTAGTTTCGAGAAGAATGCTGGTGCAATTTTGATTGGGATTGCATTGAATGTGTAGATAGCTTTGGGTAGTATTGACATTTTGACAATATTTATTTTTCCAATCCATGAGCAGGGAATGTCTTTCCATTTCTTTAAATCTTCTTCAATTTCCTTCAGAAGCTTTCTATAGTTTTCAGCATACAGATCCTTTACATCTTTGGTTAGATTTATTCCTAGGTATTTTATGCTTCTTGGTGCAATTGTGAATGGGATCAGTTTCTTTATTTGTCTTTCTGTTGCTTCATTGTTAGTGTATAAGAATGCAACTGATTTCTGTACATTGATTTTGTATCCTGCAACTTTGCTGAATTCATGTATCAGTTCTAGCAGACTTTTGGTGGAGTCTATCGGATTTTCCATGTATAATATCATGTCGTCTGCAAAAAGCGAAAGCTTGACTTCATCTTTGCCAATTTTGATGCCTTTGATTTCCTTTTGTTGTCTGATTGCTGATGCTAGAACTTCCAGCACTATGTTAAACAGCAGCGGTGAGAGTGGGCATCCCTGTCATGTTCCTGATCTCAGGGAAAAAGCTCTCAGTTTTTCCCCGTTGAGGATGATGTTAGCTGTGGGCTTTTCATAAATGGCTTTTATGATCTTTAAGTATGTTCCTTCTATCCCGACTTTCTCAAGGTTTTTATTAAGAAAGGGTGCTGGATTTTGTCGAAGGCCTTTTCTGCATCGATTGACAGGATCATATGGTTCTTCTCTTTTTTTTTTGTTAATGTGATGTATCACGTTGATTGATTTGCGAATGTTGAACCAGCCCTGCATCCCAGGAATGAATCCCACTTGATCATGGTGAATAATTCTTTTTATATGCCGTTGAATTCGATTTGCTAGTATCTTATTGAGAATTTTTGCATCCATATTCATCAGGGATATTGGCCTGTAGTTCTCTTTTTTTACTGGGTCTCTGTCTGGTTTAGGAATCAAAGTAATACTGGCTTCATAGAATGAGTCTGGAAGTTTTCCTTCCCTTTCTATTTCTTGGAATAGCTTGAGAAGGATAGGTATTATCTCTGCTTTAAACGTCTGGTAGAACTCCCCTGGGAAGCCATCTGGTCCTGGACTCTTATTTGTTGGGAGGTTTTTGATAACCGATTCAATTTCTTCGCTGGTTATGGGTCTGTTCAAGCTTTCTATTGCCTCCTGATTGAGTTTTGGAACAGTGTGGGAGTTCAGGAATTTGTCCATTTCTTCCAGGTTGTCCAATTTGTTGGCATATAATTTTTCATAGTATTCCCTGATGATTGTTTGTATCTCTGAGGGATTGGTTGTAATAATTCCATTTTCATTCATGATTTTATCTATTTGGGTCATCTCCCTTTTCTTTTTGAGAAGCCTGGCTAGAGGTTTGTCAATTTTGTTTATTTTTTCAAAAAACCAACTCTTGGTTTCGTTGATCTGCTCTACAGTTTTTTTAGATTCTATATTGTTTATTTCTGCTCTGATCTTTATTATTTCTCTTCTTCTGCTGGGTTTAGGCTGCCTTTGCTGTTCTGCTTCTAGTTCCTTTAGGTGTGCTGTTAGATTTTGTATTTGGGATTTTTCTTGTTTCTTGAGATAGGCCTGGATGGCAATGTATTTTCCTCTCAGGACTGCCTTTGCTGCGTCCCAAAGCGTTTGGATTGTTGTATTTTCATTTTCGTTTGTTTCCATATATTTTTTAATTTTTTCTCTAATTGCCTGGTTGGCCCACTCATTCGTTAGTAGGGTGTTCTTTAACCTCCATGCTTTTGGAGGTTTTCCAGACTTTTTTCTGTGGTTGATTTCAAGCTTCATAGCATTGTGGTCTGAAAGTAAGCATGGTATAATTTCAATTCTTGTAAACTTATGAAGGGCTGTTTTGTGACCCAGTATATGATCTATCTTGGAGAATGTTCCATGTGCACTCGAGAAGAAAGTATATTCTGTTGCTTTGGGATGCAGAGTTCTAAATATATCTGTCAAATCCATCTGATCCAATGTCTCATTCAGGGCCCTTGTTTCTTTATTGACCATGTGTCTAGATGATCTATCCATTTCTGTAAGTGGGGTGTTAAAGTCCCCTGCAATTACCACATTCTTATCAATAAGGTTGCTTATGTTTATGAGTAATTGTTTTGTATATTTGGGGGCTCTGGTATTCGGCGCATAGACATTTATAATTGTTAGCTCTTCCTGATGGATAGACCCTGTAACTATTATATAATGTCCTTCTTCATCTCTTGTTACAGCCTTTAATTTAAAGTCTAGTTTGTCTGCTATAAGTATGGCTACTCCAGCTTTCTTTTGGCTTCCAGTCGCATGATAAATAGTTCTCCATCCCCTCACTCTCAATCTAAAGGTGTCCTCAGGTCTAAAATGAGTCTCTTGTAGACAGCAAATCGATGGGTCTTGTTTTTTTATCCATTCTGATACCCTGTGTCTTTTGGTTGGTGCATTTAATCCATTTACATTCAGTGTTATTATAGAAAGATACGGGTTTAGAGTCATTGTGATGTCTGTATGTTTTATGCTTGTAGTGACGCCTCTGGGACTTTGTCTCACAGGGTCCCCCTTAGGATCTCTTGTAGGGCTGGTTTAGTGGTGACAAATTCCTTCAGTTTTTGTTTGTTTGGGAAGACCTTTATCTCTCCTTCTATTCTAAATGACAGACTTGCTGGATAAAGGATTCTTGGCTGCATATTTTTTCTGTCTAGCACTCTGAAAATCTCGTGCCAATTCTTTCTGGCCTGCCAAGTTTCAAAAGAGAGATCAGTCACGAGTCTTATAGGTCTCCCTTTATATGTGAGGGCACGTTTACCCCTTGCTGCTTTCAGAATTTTCTCTTTATCCTTGTATTTTGCCAGTTTCACTATGATATGTCTTGCAGAAGATCGATTCAAGTTACGTCTGAAGGGAGTTCTCTGTGCCTCTTGGATTTCAATGGCTTTTTCCTTCCCCAGTTCAGGGAAGTTCTCAGCTATTATTTCTTCAAGTACCCCTTCAGCACCTTTCCCTCTCTCTTCCTCCTCTGGGATACCAATTATGCGTATATTATTTCTTTTTAGAGTATCACTTAGTTCTCTAATTTTCCCCTCATACTCCTGGATTTTTTTATCTCTCTTTTTCTCAGCTTCCTCTTTTTCCATAACTTTATCTTCTAGTTCACCTATTCTCTCCTCTGCCTCTTCAAGCCGAGCTGTGGTGGTTTCCATTTTGTTATGCATTTCGTTTAAAGCGTTTTTCAGCTCCTCGTGACTGTTCCTTAGTCCCTTGATCTCTGTAGCAAGAGATTCTCTGCTGTCCTGTATACTGTTTTCAAGCCCAGCGATTAATTTTATGACTATTATTCTAAATTCACTTTCTGTTATATTATTTAAATCCTTTTTGATCAGCTCATTAGCTGTTGTTATTTCCTGGAGATTCTTCTGAGGGGAATTCTTCTGCTTGGTCATTTTGGATAGTCCCTGGCATGGTGGGGACCTGCAGGGCACTTCCCCTGTGCTGTGGTGTATAACTGGAGTTGGTGGGCGGGGCCGCAGTCAGACCTGATGTCTGCCCCCAGCCCACCGCTGGGGCCGCAGTCAGACTGGTGTGTGCCTTCTCTTCCCCTCTCCTAGGGTCGGGATTCACTGTGGGGTGGTGTGGCTCGTCTGGGCTACTTGCACCCTGCCAGGCTTGTGATGCTGGGGATCTGGCGTATTAGCTGGGGTGGGTAGGCAAGGTGCACGGGGACAGGAGGGGCAGGCTTAGATCGCTTCTCCTTAGGTGATCCACTTCAGGAGGGGCCCTGTGGCAGCAGGAGGGAGTCAGATCTGCTGCCGGCGGTTTGGCTCCGCAGAAGCACAGAGTTGGGTGTTTGCTGGTAGCGAGCAAGTTCCCTGGCAGGAACTGGTTCTCTTTGGGATTTTGGCTGGGGGATGGGCGGGGGAGATGGCGCTGGCGAGCGCCTTTGTTCCCCACCAAACTGAGCTCTGTTGTCAGGGGGCTCATCAGCTCTCCCTCCCTCTGTCCTCCAACCTTCCCGCTTTCCGAGCAGATCTGTTAACTTATGACCTCCCAGACGCTAAGTCGCGCTTGCTGTCGGAACACAGTCCGTCAGGCCCCTCCGCTTTTGCAAGCCAGACTCGGGGGCTCTGTTTGGCCGGCGAGCTGCCCCTCCGCCCCGGCTCCCTCCCGCCAGTCCGTGGAGCGCGCACCGCCTCGCCGCCCTTCCTACCCTCTTCCGTGGGCCTCTCGTCTGCGTTTGGCTCCGGCGACTCCGTTCTGCTAATCCTCTGGCGGTTTTCTGGGTTATTTAGGCAGGTGTAGATGGAATCTAAGTGATCAGCAGGACGAGCAGTGAGCCCAGCATCCTCCTAAGCCGCCATCTTGCCGAGACCTCCAATCTATTGTGAATTTTTTAAATATTTATTCATTTTGGTGGGGAAGGGGCTGAGAGAGAGGGAGAGAGAGAATCCCAAGCAGGCTCCACACTGTCCATGGGGCTCGATCTCATGAACCGTGAAATCATGACCTGAGCTGAAATCAAGAGTTCGATGCTTAACCAACTGAGCCACCCAGGCAACCCTATTGTGAGTTTTAAATAAGATTCAAACAAATCACTTAGGAAACATGCCAACACTCATTATTTATTAATAAATTTTACTTTTTAAAATAGATTTTAGGTGTGGGCTATGAAAAGAAGGGATCCCCTTCCGCCGTTGGCAGAGATCTCTTCATGTAACTTGGGTCTCTGATTCTAGAATGAACCCTGAAAACCCAACCTCTGGTTGTACAAATTGTGCACTGCATATATCTGGGAGGCATAATGCACACACACAGCAACCCTGACATTCCTACAGCTCCCTCCTAATTGGTAGGCAAGTTGGAAAAATGTCATGAAGAGTTCTTGGTATGTACATTTTGGTTCTCTTCTGTTCTCTCAAGCTATGTTCTCTATCTTGCTCTCCCCTTGTAGTTCCATTGACTTTGGTTTTTATAACTCTGGACTTTAGGACTGACCCTGGTTTGGACTATTTACTTGTTTTGCATTGGACTTTTTCTTTTTCTTTTCTAATATAATTTATTGTCAAATTGGCTAACATACAGTGTGTAAAGTGTGCTCTTGGTTTTTGGGGTAGATTCCCATGGTTCCTCGCTTGCATACAACACCCAGTGCTCATCCCAACAAGTGCCCTCCTCAACGCTCATTACCCATTTTCCCCTCTCTGCCAACTCCCTATCCACCCTCAGTTTGTTCCCTGTATTTAAGAGTCTCTTGTGGTTTGCCTCCCTCCCTCTCTGTTTGTAACTATTTTTCCCCTTCCTTCCCCCATGGCTTCTGTTATGATTCTCAAGATCCACCTATGAGCGAAAACATGATATTTGTCCTTCTCTGACTGATTTATTTCACTCAGCATAATACCTTCCAGCTCTATCCACGTTGCTGCAAATGGCATGATTTCATTCTTTCTTCAAATACCTTTATTTTAATGTTTATTTTTGAGAGATAGAACATGAGTGGGGGTGGGGCCAAGAGAGAGGGGGACAGAGGATCAAAAATGGGGTTTTGAACTCACAAACAGTAGATCATAACCTGAGCCCAAGTTGGCCGCTCAATCGACTGAGACACCAAGGCGCCCCTCAAATACCTTTAACACCATGTCCTGGTGCCATAACTTATCCCAACACACACATATATCTGGATCTAGCTGCTGTTACCTGGATTTTCTTCTTGCCTGAAAATGAAATCCATATACCTACCTTTTCATCTTTCCCAAGTCCCTGGAAAGAGTCACAATCCTTAGAATTTATGGCTGTTATGCTGCCCAGTCTAGAGGAGGACATCCCCTATTGGCCTATTTTATTCTTATTAACTCAAGACTCCTTCAGGTGTGATCCATAACTGTGTGGAATTAATTACCTAGGCATAGACCATAAGAATTTGGATATTAAACTCCCTGGTGATTCTTCTGCACTTTAATTTATGAAGGAGACTATTTAAAAACTTATTCTACTTCACCATCAGTATTTTACACCATTGTTTCTCTTTTCAAAATTCCAATATCCCTTCTCTCCCTTCCTCATCATCTTACTACCTAATTTATTACCCCACCTGCATCGATGTTCATAGGCTCTGTCTTCTTTCTGCTACTTTGAATGGACTCTTGTTGCTCTTACAGAACCCAACCATGCCACAAGTGTCCTGGATAGTGTTCAAAATGAATGGTTATTCCTCTATCTTCCCCTATCTTCCCCATTGTTAATTTTTCCTTCTCTACTGGGTCATTCCCATCAACTCAAACATGCTATAGCGTCTCACATCAAAACAACAACAACAACAAGGAACAAAACAAAACCAGCCAACAACAAACAAAAACCTTCCTAAATCTTACATCATGTATATTCCCATGCACCTTCTTTCCCATTTATCTTCTTTACTTTATGGCACAAGTCCTTCAAGGAATTGTCCATACCTACTGCTTCCAATTCTTCACCACTCATTTTCTCCTGAACTTCTCCCAACAGGTTTTCTCCCCCAACCATTCTACTGAAATTCCACTCATCATCATTTTCAAGGACCTCCACGGTGACAAATGCAGTTTCTCATGGTGACAAAAGTTCTATTCTTGTCTTCCTGATTTTCTTAGCACAGTCTGTGAGGCAGTTGAATGTTTCCCCTCTCTGGAAACATTTTTTTCCTTTGGTTTCTGGAATATCACAATCTCTTGACTTCCTTCCACGGTCATCAAACTCTCCTTCTTGCTCTCCTTTGCCGACCCCCCTACTAGTTCTGACCATTAAATGCTGCAGTGCTGAGACTGTTCCAATTATATTCACTCCCTGGGTGATCTCACCCAGTCTCACGATTTTAAAGACCATCTGTGTCCTGACAACTCCCGAAGTCATTTCTCCAGCTTCCAACATTCTCCTGAGCTCCAGACTGCTGCAACTAACCTTCTCAACATCTCCACTTGGATGGCTAACAAGTATCACAAACTTAAGACATCCACAACCGAATTATTACATAGGAGGTAAAATGTCCACCAAGATGTCTAGCATGTGGTAGGCGCACATTAAAATAACTTTTCTCTGTAAAAGTATATTTATTTTAGGGAAAAAAATCAGGTAAGGACAAAACAATAGAAATAAAAACCTAATTCTTGATTTTTACCTCCCTCACTCTCCCTCCTTAACTTTTCCTTTCTCATTAGATGGCACAAGAGTTGTTATTATCACTTTCTCTCTCTCTCTCTCTCCACTCCTTATTTATTAGTAATTCCTATACCGTTATAGTCTGAATATACCTTGAATCATAACATTCCTCCTTGCCTCCACCACAAGCTCTTTGGTTCAAGATGCCATCTTCTTTTATTCTGAACATTGGCGATCGCCATTTATAGAGCTTCCTAACTTCTTCTCTTGTCTGATTTAGAGCCAAGACTGAAGCAAATATCATACACAAATATAATAAATGCACATATATTTTTGTATGATACAGGAAACATGAAAAATCACTGGGACAAAATACATTTTTACTTCCAAGTTGTTGGGGAAAAAAGACTCACTGTGTAGATCTCTACTTCACATAAGATACAATATAAATCATAAGCAAATGAGAAACTATATATTAAAAATAAATCTACAAAACCAATAACCAATAGAATAAAATGTAAGAAAATATATTTCAAAACTTCAGGTGGGAAAGTATTTCTAAACAACACTCAAAAACTACACATTTTACGGAGGAAAGGGGATTGATTTGACTCCATAAAAATTTAAATTCTCTAGTTGATGAATGGTATGCTGAAAAGAGAATAATATTTATGGTAGAAACTCAACTAGAAGAAGGTAAAAATCACAAAGAAAGTAAAATATATGAATAAACAAATCAGAAAGGGAAAAGCAAACTCAACTAAGCTTATGACGAGATACTCAAATTTATAGTAATCTGAGAAATACAAATTAAAACAAGAACTTTATACCCATTTAACAAAAATATAGAATTGGATTCTGGCAAGTGTTTTTGCAATTGTGAAGGAATCCTTGTGCACTGCTAGTGAATGGTTCATCAGCTGCAGCCTTTCTGGATAGTAATTTAGTAAGGCTTAGTGAAACAAGTGATGGTATCACTCACAACAAATATTCCTACTCTTCCTATATGTATATGTTAGAGAAACTCCCTTATAGCTCCATAAGAGAACAGGTATGAGGGAGTTCATCAGAGCACTGTTTAGCGAAATAGGGCACTGGGGTCACCTAAATGTCTGTTACTGCACATATGGTTAAGTCAAATGCAGTGGCTACATTTGTAATGAAGGCATACTCCGCAGCAGTTAGAAGTAAGTAACTAGACTGATAGCAACAAGGATACATTTAAGGGGGAAAAACAAGTCCTGAGTCTACATAAAGAAAGAAGAACTACAACAAGATCTGGAAACTAATAGTTATACAGATTAAAACATAAGTACACATAAAATAATGCTACATTTCTTTCAAGGTTATATACACACCTAAGACCACATTGAACATTTTAGAATACATTCAACCCAAAGGTAGGGAAGGTAGGGATATGACAGTGGGGTGGGTTAAAGGAGAGTATAATAATAACATGAATACAATTAAATAAAAATTTAAAAGGATCTTGCTGTGATAACTAAGTATCATGTGCATTGAGTGAGAAGCCTGAATTATTCATTTCTCTGTATTTGGTGCCCAAGAAATAAACTTGTTTGAACAACCTGCTAGGACATTTTGCCCAGAATAATTCAGTTGTGAAACCTGTGCTCCACTTTTATTCCGTGCCATCAGAATTGCCATCAGTTTCTAAAAGTATTCAGGCTTACGTTTCTCTTATGCCAAAGAATAAGCTTTTTTCTCCCAACACATGTGGAATACCCATTAATATTAACAGAAGTAGAGGTTATACTTGAGAGAACTCAATAAATATCTGGTGAAATACTGACAAAGCCCATCTTCTTTTGTGATGTACCTTTTCTTCCCAAATTTTGCACTTCTAAAGAGGCTTATGCACTCCCAGGAAAAAACTCTGGCTGGTTTAAACTACATGGTATCCATATAAGGCTACTTGGTAGACACCAATAAAGATACAAACCCCTAGTGTCCTAGTTCTTTATACATATATATGGGGTGTGTGTGTGTGTGTCCTGCACCTTGAAAGTGTGTGGAACAGGTTCAGAACAGTTCATAGTAGTCTGAACATAAACATGAACATACAAAGTGATTTAAAAGACAGTTGAAATATAGAATAGAGAAGTAATTTCTGTGCTCTTCTCTGAGGCCCTTACAAGGCCTGCTGCTCCAAAAAATAAGTACCGAGTTGTGTATTACAAGATGAAACCTGTGCTAGAGTTACAGAAGTCCCCTTGCCAAGTCCTTGAGATGATGGAAACTGAAACTTTCAAGGGACCTTCTACAGTTGAAAGAAATCTGGGCTAAAACCGGGAGGATTTGCTTTAGACTCCCCAGGCTGCTTCTTTCTAACAATTTGAGAACTCTCATGATATCCCTGAACCTAATTTCTTCATCTACAAAGTAGCGAATAAAGACTTCTTGCCTGCGAGAGTATCACAGTACTCCAGTGACATAACAAATGTGAAGGAGCTTAGCAAATTTCACCTGCTACAGTGTAAGGGAAACTACCAACTATCATGATTGTTTACTTCCCCTAACCAGTCACCTCCTGGCTGTGACAGTGAAAAAGAAAACAAAAGGTCAGAATGGAATAAAATAATTTGGAAAGTCCGGAAAAACAGAGGAGATTCTGGAGATTTCTGCCTTCAGTTAGAAATTGAAGTGAAATGTTACATAAGCCCAAGAAGAATTTAGCACCCATCTCCATCTGTTTCTTTCCAGTGGCAAGCTTTGTCAGATTAAAGCCCCGAAGTTGATACAAACTTCCAGACCCTGTAAGTTTGGTGTCTGCAGCTAGATCAGAGTTGAACATCTCTCATCTCAAGAGGTGAATATTATGGTACGTATGGAAGAAAGAACCAGGTGAGAAAGTGTAATTTTTCCTCCACACCGGGACACTGGGACAGTCGGTTACAGGAGTGGTGCACACACTGGGGCTATTTCTGACAACTGGGATGTGTAGTCACCTTAGGTAAAACTCACAGTCATGTTTCCCAGGTTTCATCAGACTGTGGGTTAAATCAATTCACAAACACAGTAGCAAAGTTGAATTTCTTTCATTCTGTTCTCAGCACAATTGTGAGAACCACGGGAACTTCAATGCTCTTTGAATTTTGCTCTTTCCCAGCTAGTTTATGGAGACCCCAGAGAGAAACTCCTGTGCTTGTGAATTCACTGTTTTTAGATAACCCTGGATTTTTTTGTCATTTCCTCAGGCAAGTGCAGTGAATGTAGACAATGTAGCAATTTCCACTGCCACATGATGGTGCCAGCCAAGTTCACTTTCCTCGGACATTCTGAGTTATTATGTCTCTCTGTTTGTCACCCCTGATATTTCTTGGCTTCTCTTCCATTCCTGGTGTGAGCTTCATGCTCCCCATTCTGTGCATCCATGATATTTCAATCATCCTTCCTTGTCCTCTACAAACTATAAAACATTGCATTCAAGGTCACAATTGAAATTTTAGCAGAATCATTTTTCTTTTTAACTGCTGTTTCTGCCCAAGGTTTTGGCACAGTTCCTGGAGAAAAACACTGTGTAGATAATAAGAGTAGCTCAACCACTACTGCACTAAAATGAATTCCTCCACTCTGTAACAGGGTATCCACTTTATAATAGTTTGGATGCCTTATTTCTCTCTCCCAGACTGACTTTTTCAAATTAAGCCTTAGGTCTTCATAAAAATACAAAGCAATGGAGAAGGTATTTTCTAAAGATGAAAAAGCTTGATTAAAGACATAATAGCAAGAATACTTGTGTCCACACTGTATGATTCCGAGCCTGCTCGCATCGAAGGATGCATTTTGGTAGTCACGAAAACCAGACTTGCCTCAACTAACAGTTACTCAATTCATGCAGAGTCTTAGAGTTGAGGAATCAAAAGGAGGCACTGTAAATTTCATGCACTTGATAGCCACAGACAGTCATGGTTACAGGATGGCTGGGAATGGGTAAAATTTGTAAACAGAGAGAACAGCTAGGACTATATGAATAAAACCTATGTCTGAGATGATACAAATTTAGATTCTAAGTTGGTGGTAGGGACAGCCAGTAGGCATAGGAAGGAGGATAAAAGACATTTTAAAGGAATAACAGACATTGCTAACTGGTCAGGAAAAAATAAAAATTCCAAGTCCATTTCAGGGAGTCGGTAAGCCCATCTATCTTCCCCTTAGATGATTTTCACTGAGAGGAGGCTCATCTCAGAGTTGCCGTCTTCCAATTTTACTGTCCTAGAACAGAGGCTCAAGTCCAGCTGGATTCAGGTGAGTTCCAGGGGATCATATTAAGATGACTGGATTTAAGTTTACAAGCGGTAGGCCCTCCTGGCTCAAGGCTTAAATGTTAGTTCCACCAGAACAGTAAAGTAGAAAGTCCTCAGTGGCCTCTCTATTTTACTCACAAACCCCAGAAAATATAAAGCAGCCATGTGCAAACATGGGAAGCAGTAGACAGCATCAACACTGAAGGCCGAGCTATGGCATTGAGGTGGGATATGAGGTTTGATTTTGGATATGTGGTTCTGTGGTGAAATGTCCAGTCAGGACTGGCAATTAACGTCTGAGTCACTGGCATAGGGGTAACAACCAAAAACATTGAAAATAAATATCTTTCCATGAAGGGAAAGGTAATGTAGAGAGGAAGAGAAGGCAAGACTGAGGTGAATCGTCTCATTACCTACCATAAGCAAGAAAGTACCTGTGGTTCCCCTACACCACATCCAGCCACGAACACAGGCTCTTTGGACTACAAGGCTGTATCAGAGATGTCATGTACGAATCGAATCGCTGGCTCCCTGAATTGTCCTAGTCACCCAGCTTGTTTGGGTTATGTTGACCCGAGTGCACCTCGTCCCTCGTGGTCTCCCACCGCATCTGATGTAGTGCTTTCACCAGGAAGTCGGCACCATGGTACTGACTCGTGTGTTCCTCTACTGTTGCCCCAGTTACTGCTTTATACGGGCTTACTCCAAGGAGGAGAGGAGATCTATTACTCTCTGACGTTTGCGAATATAAGGAAATCCCATCATTTAGTGAAATAATGCTAATAGTTTCCCTCGCTTACTACACATATGACCTTTTTAGCTTTCCACCTCCGAGTCAGAGAACTCGGTAAGTGGACAGTAAGTGTCTCAGGGAGTGGGAAATGAGCAAACACTTTCACTGGGAACCGCCACTTTCTTCAGTAGGTCACAGCAGTTTTCAAAGTGCCAGGTCAGCAAAAGATACATGCTTCGGAGACCACAGTGCACGATGTAATATGTGCAACCACAGTGAAGTTGGCTCAAATAATTTATTTTGAAAACTTCCAGACTGGGGCCAAGGTATAGAAAAATAGCTACATAATTTATAGGTCGCCTTTAAGTCTTCTCCCTGTAAAATTAAATTCCACCCTTTTCCTACTTCTTGCAACAGCAGTTTCCTGGTACTACTGACAAGCATTGCACATGAGAGTTCTACTCCTTAGAGAAAATGAAAGGCTGTCTGCAGGCTCCTGATTAACCTGCCAACGAATGGGCTGTGAAGCCATCGCTTAGGAAGAATCAAAACAATCTCTGCTCCGTTTTCCAGATGGATTGTTCCAAGAGCCAGAGCATAGCTGGCCTAAGAGAAATCAGTTGTGGTTTCAGAGAAGGAAAGCAAAGCATGGGTTTTGGAATGATATAATTCTGGAACCTAGTCCAAACTGTTTACTGCCTCAGGGTCTTTGCACTGCTATTCCCCATGCCCGAATCATGGTTCTCTTAGCTTGTTGCATAGATGACATCTTCCCATTTCTCACATCTCGGCTTGTCACTTCTCCAAAGAGGTCTCCCGTAAGTCACACCCTGCCTAGTTTCCATCTAGTTATCATCACAACCCTGTGCTTATTTCCTCCAAAACATTTTTTTCAATGATAACTATTTTGTTTATTTATATGTTTATCTATTGTTTAGCTTTTCATTCCCTCTAAGAGGAAAGTTACCTAGGGTGGAACCATAAGCACATCTGTTTTATTTTTGAGAAGCAGGATAGATATAGTGTCATGGCTCTCAAACTTTTTGGTCTCAGGATCCCTTTAAATTCTTAAAAGTTACTGAGGATCTCAAAAAGCTTTTACAGTATTTATGTAAATTATATCTATCTATATTTACTGTAATAAAAACTAAAGCTGAGAAATTTTTTACATGCTTATTGAGTCATTTGAAAATAAGAATAGCAAAATCCATTGCATCTTAACATGAGTAATATTTTTATTAGAAAAAAACTGTTTCCCAAAACATACAGTTAATGCAATGAATGGCATTGTTTTTTATTTTTTGCAAATCTCTTTAATATCTGGTTTAGCAAAAGAAAACAAAAGAAAGCTACATTGTCACATGGGCTCTGCATTCAGTTTGTTGTGATACATCAGTTTGGTTACTGGACATGAAAAGAATCAAAATATTGCCTACAATCTTTTTGATAACATACCAAAAACTGACAATGGGTAGTACCTTAAAGTTAGTTGCAAAATGGAATCTGAAACCATATTCATGAACCTCTCATAATCTGTTACATTATAACTCAATGCCTTTTACTTTGCAAGAATCTTTTACCTATGAATGATTTTGTAATGTCATGTACTAATTACCTAAATCAATATTTGTTAACTGTTTTTATGCTGGTTTCTCAAATACTGACATAGTTCATGACAGGATATCAAAGAGTTTCATTTGCTAATATCATCATTAATCTCATGAGAAAAATCTTTAAGTTATTAGGATGCTATTAAGGTCATAGTGACATATACAAATTTTTCAAAATCCTAGCTTTCACTTAAAAACTTAAATTTCATGGATAGCAGCAAATGCCATCAGCCATTTGCCTTACAGGGACATACTCATTTCTTTTTTTAATGTTTTTTTGATTGAATTGTTAGCTTTTCAGAGTAGTTTTAGGACCATAATAAAATAAAGGGGAAGGTACAAAGATTTTCCATATACTCCCTCCCCACGCACACATCCATGCACACACACACACACACACACACACACACACATAGCCTCCCATTGTCAACATCCCCCATCAGAGTGGTACCCAAAGTTCATAGTCTACACTGTGGTTCACTTTTGGTGTTGTACATTCTATGAGTTTGGAAAAAGGTGTAATGGCAGTCATCCATCATTATGGTATCATGTAAAGGGTACTTCAACTGTCCTTAAAAAGCCTCTATATGTGGCCTATTTATTCTTTCCCTACTGCCCCTTGGCAACCACTGATTTAATAGTTTTTGAGGAATTTTGAATCTACTATGTTCATGAGAGACATTGATCTGTACTTTTCTTATACTGTCTTTGTCTGGTTTTGGTATTTTGGTAATGCTGGCCTCATTGAATGAGTTAGGACATATTTCTTCTGCTCCCACTCTCCAAAAGAAAGTGTAGAGAATTGATTTAATTTCTTCCTTAAATGTTTGGTAGAATTTGCCAGGGACACATCTGGACCTGGTGCTTTCTGTTTTGGGAGGTTATTAGTTACTGATTCTATTTCTTTAATAGATATTCAAATTGCCTACTTCTTGTATAAGTTTTGGGATATTGTATCTTTGAAGGAATTGGTTCATTTCAACTAGGTTGCTAAATTTATGGTCATAGCATTGCTTATAATTTTATTATCTTGTTAATGTACTTGGGATATACAGTGAGGTTCTCTCTTTCATTTCTGATATTAATAATTTGTGTCCTCTTTGTTTTTGTCTTATTTAGCCTGCCTAGAAGCTTATTGATTTTATTGATAAACCTTTTAGACAACTGGCTTTTGGCTTCTTTTATTCTCTTTTAGTTTCCTGTTTTTAATTTCATTTATTTATGCTCTAATCTTTTTTTCTTCTTCTGCTTTCTTTGTATTTAATTTGCTCTTACTTTTTCAGTTTCTTAAAGTGGACACTTAGATTATTGATTTTAGATCTTCTTTCTGATACATTCATTCAATGCCATACATTTCCTTCTAAGCATACTTTCACTGCATCCCATAAATTTTGATGGTTGATTTCATTCATTTTTGAGCAATTATCTACAAAACTTCAGGAGTGAATAATCTTAATTTGACTCTTATTCTTTTCAGTAAAATGGTGTTTCATGAAAAAGTTGTTAGTTCATCTCCCAGTTCAATTACATAATTGCTTTTCCTCGACAAAACTATCATATTTTGTAAGCTTCATTAACACTTTATGTCACTTCTCTTTTTGTCACATAGCCTATTAAAAAGATGTGTACTCACGGGTTGAGGGTTAATACAATTGATTTGACTGCTTTATCGAGGACTTGTTTTTTTTTTTTTTTTTTTTTTTTTTTGAGAGACAGAGAGACAGAGTGCGAGCAGGGGAAGGGCAGAGAGAGGGAGACACAGGCTCTGTCAGCACAGAGCCCGATGTGGGGCTTGAACCCACAAACCATGACATCGTGACCTGAACCAAAGTTGGATGCTTAACTGACTGAGCCACCCGGGCGCCCCTGAAGGACTTTCTTAATGTCCTTGACATTAGAATTTTTTTTTCTTCAGTGGGTGAAAATAATGATTAAAGCACAGTTTCATGCCACTGCAATGACACCAGCTGTTTACCCACCATTATTTTGCACCATGAGTACAGATGCCAACATGGTGGAAAAGGTAAATCATGTGTTTCAAAATTACCTTGACTTCGTGGATCTCATAGAAATATCTCAAAGACTCCAGGGGTCTGGCACTTAGAAGACCACTGAAGCTGTGCCTAGGAAGATAGATGTTTGGCTATAGACTCCCTGGGGTTCATATCTGGGCTTTAATCCTTCCCATTATATTCATCAACAGGTTGTTCTCATCTTTCCTCAGTTTCCTCATTCTCTGAAAAAGGGTATGCTGATGAGGGATGCATGTCATTATATATTAGTACAATCCATTATATATTTATACAATCATTAGAGTGAGCCCTAATGCAAATTACAGACCTTGAGTGGTTATGCTATGTCAATGTAGGTTCGTCAATTGTACATTCATCAAATGTACTGCGTTCTTGGGGGATGCTTGTAATCAAGGAGGCTTTGCACTGGGGCAGGGAGGTGTATGGGAAATCTCTGTACTTCCTCTTAATTTTTCTATGAACTTAAAACTGCTCTAAAAATGTCTTTTATTTTTAAGCTGGGGATGGCTAATAATAATACCTACATGAATAGCAGGTGAATTAGTTAGGACTCTTGGTTACAAGTGATCAAAACACAGCTGAAACTGTGTAAGAAAAAAAGAAAGCCAGTCAAATAGAATATCACTTCACATTTCCTAATGTACAATTTCAGGCACAACCAAATCCAGGTATTCACATTTTGTCATCAATCATGTGTCTTTCTCCACTTTGCAGCTTTGCTCTCTCTGGTATTGCGTCATTTCGTAGGTTGGCTCTCAGGATGTAGTGACAGAATTAGTCACCAACAGCTTTAAGCTTGCACCACACCAGCTTAGAAACCATGATGAATCAAACATTTATTTCCCAGTTGATCTAGTACGGTCCTGGGTAGAACTCTCACTGACCCAGCTTGGGTGGTCATATGCCCACTCCTTCACCACTCACAGAGAGGGTTACATTCTCTACTAATTATCAATTACTAATGGACAGATCTGGATCCAATGCACAACTCTAGAAGCAGAAGGTAGTTCATGAAGTCCTACTTTAACTATAGATTTAAAATGGAAGAGGGATAGTTTCCCCAAGGAAATTTGATAAGCTATTACCAAAAGAAAGGAGAAGATGGTGGCAGACAAAAATTAGCAAGTGTTTACGAAGGGTGGTTTCAGACAAATGTTGGCATGTTATCCTTATAGATTATATATAAGTCGTGCATTTTAATAGTACTCTTTCTTGCCAAAGGAGTGAGGTCCTAGGAGACAAGGCAGACAAGTTGAGGGGAGTGGTTCAAAGAGAGAAGCTTTGCTTTGTTTACCTTCAAACCCCATTATGTGAGTGGCCACATGCTCCATCTTTGCAGAAGGCAGAACTTTCCTTGGCCAAATTGGTTCTTTCATTTTTGTTACTAAGTGTTGTGACCTTGAAAGAACCATTGTTTTCTTGTCTTCCTCATTTTTCACTTTCATCCAGCTCAGAGAATACTCTCTAGATGTGCTATTCTTATGGCCCTTCTTCCAATTTGACTTGATCTTGAATTATTCTGTTGAAAGGAAACATGGTATATCAGTATGGCGATTGATGGATGTACAGGATCAAGTCTGGCTCATTTTTTATTATGTTCAACCTCTGTAAGCATCAGTTTTTTCAGCTAAAAAGTGGAGAAGGTATTAGTGACTGTGAGTATTAAATGAGTTACTATAAAAGTCCCAAAATAGAACCTTGTCCATAGTCTATGTCTGGTAGCACGTAGCTCTCTCCCCTGACTGTCTGCTCCCGTCTCCAGATATACATTTCTTCTGTGTCCGTCATTCACAATTCCTGACTTTTTCATCATGCTGAGCCATAACTCTCTTCCAATGAAGTCAATGTTTCCAGTACTAAGTATCTTTGAAGTGTCCCAGAAAATCCCCATTTTCAACATATGTTCAGGAAGACAAAAATCTAAGGCCAGACTTAAATATAAGTAGAGCAGGTGACTGCTTGGAGGCAGACAGTGACTTAAAAAGTGAAAGTTAGAGGTCCTCTTGCCCTAAGCCTTGTTTCCCAACCACCTACCTGCTAATTGTAAGAAATTTCCATTTAGGACAATTTTTGACATTAAACCAATGAAACTCCATTATGATCCTGTGTACATGAAGATAGATACTCATCCTCATAGTCGTAATTTATAGCTACTAGTTGTCAATGACAGCACGAATTTGTTAATTGGGTTAACCTAGAAAGCAAAGTGATTTGGAAGAAAAGGAAGGGAAGACAGGATTAGAGTCTGTGATACTCTAGAGATGGCAGAAGGTAGTCGTGGTGGTGGGCATTTTGGGGCTGATCCTCATGGGAACACATTCACTCATTCAGGTTTCACTGATCCAATAAGCCAGAATGTATGAAATACCCATTTGGGGCCTGGTAGAATCCTGGTTGAAAATATAGGCAAACTCTGGGCTTTCATGAAACTCATTGTCTGGTGGGGGTGACTGATATTAAACAAGCAGTTGCAATACAGCTCGGTGAGTTTTATAATAAACCAAGTCCAGGAATTCTAGAAACATAGAAATAGAGTACCTCACCCACTTAGCCTGAGGGATTCAGGTGAAGCTTTCTGGAATATGTACCATTTAAACCGAGACCTCCGGGATGGCTCAGGATGGCTCCAGAAAACAAGAGGGAGAAAAATCTCCTCAGAAGAAAAAAAACAAGGTTACACAGGCCTGCAGATTAAAAAGAAAAACAAAGCAAAACAAAAATGTGTGGTAGATTTAAGGTACAGAAATAATCATTTTATATAGCCCAAATACAAATCTGGGGAGAGACAAGGCTGGAGAAGCAGGCAGGGATGAGAATCACATGAAACTGGTTGTGGGACAGGAAAGGGAACATGTGAGCCTTATGGAGGCAGTTGCCATTTATCCAAAATGAATGCAGGGCTACAGCAAGATTTGAAGCGAACAGTTGTATGTATCACCTTTGCTTTTGTCAAGGTCGGTTGGTTGTGATATGTTGGAGGGAAGCACGAATGAAAGCAGAGGGATCATATAAGAGGTTGCTGCAGCAATCCAGTGAGAGGTGATGCTGGCCAGAGCTAGTGTGGCGGTGATCATGATGGTGGCAATGAGGGTGAGGGTGGGGAGGACTCCAGTGCTGATGATGGTGGTGGTGGCGGTGATGAGGCCATCTCTAGGCACTATCAGGATTTTCTGTCTCCAAACCTCTATAGCTGCATTGTCTGGTACCGCAGCCAGTGGCCACGTGCGCCTATTTGAAGGAAATAAAATTATGGGGCACCTGGGTGGCTCAGTCGGTTAAGCATCTGACTCTTGATTTCGGCTCAGGTCATGGTTTTATGGTTCCTGAGATTGAGCCCTGTGTTGGGCTCTGTGCTGACAGTGTAGGACCTGCTTGGGGTTCTCTCTCTTCCTCTCTCTCTCTGACCCTCCCCTGCTCGCATTCTCTCTCTCTCTCTCTGTCTTTCACACACACACACACACACACACACGCACAATAAATAAATAAACTTTAAAAAATAAGGGAAATAAAATTAAAAATTCAACTCCTTAGTTACACTAGCCACATTATAAGGGCTTCTTGGCTATATGCAGCCTAGTGACAATCATATTAGGTAATGCAGGTATAAAACATATTTCCAATGTTGTGGAACATTCTATGGGACACCTATACTCTATAGAGTTCCTCTCATCACATTTAGAACTGCTTGACTTCCAGCTGTATTTGTACCTAGCACTAAATTTAGGACTAGTATTTAGCAGAGATATAAGCATAGACACAACACTTAGAACACAGTAGGGCCCAATAAATGTGTTTTAAATGAAACGCATCTGCCAGATATAACTCTTGTCTTCTATCAAATTACTTTTGCCTCTAGGCAAGCTCAAATTCCACTTCTGGAAACCAAGCTTCTATCTGTACTTTTTTTTTTTTTTAACATTTATTTATTTATTTATTTTGAGAGACAGAGACAGACAGCATGAGCAGGGGAGGAGCAGAGAGAGAGGGAGACACAGAATCTGAAGCAGGCTCCAGGCTCTGCGCTGTCAGCACAGAGCCTGATGCGGGGCTCAAACCCATGGCCCGTGAGGTCATGACCTGAGCCGAAGTCGGACGCTTAACCGACTGAGCCACCCAGGTGCCCCGTACCTGTACTTTTTGACAGTCTATAGCCACTTAAAATCCCATCCACTGCATCACAAGATAGTGTGTTTTGGAGCAGGGACTTTTACTTTTTAAGTTAGGCACAAAACTTTTACTCAAGTATGTTAGGGAAGCCTCAAATACTTAGGTAATAAAGTTGTAACCTCTCTGGTTAAGTTTGGTAGAGAACTCATTTGCCCTCTTGCTCCTCCCAAATTTCTCTTTAGACAGATTTGTGAAATTTTAGGGCTGGACAGAACACAGCTTGAAAACAACTGATATAATAGAAAGAATATGAGGTTTAGGGTCACAAATTCTAACTTGCAATTACAAGCCCACTACTATTAGTTAACTACACATCCTTGAACACTTTTAACATCTCGTGTGTTTATTTTTGACCTAAAATAAATGTATCACTGACCCCTTGTTCACAGATTTCTGTGCAGATTAGCTGACATAATGAATGTAAAAGTAGTTTGCAATCTGTAAAGTGAGATTTCAAAAGGAAATGCTGCTATTATCGCTTTTCTTGTTAGACTTCTATTCAGGAATTACAGCCAGTTACCTACTAACAGATGATCTCTTCATCAAAAACTGACATACTGCACGACTAATTCTAAGCTCTTCCAGACCTTGTTGGCTTGTGGGAACAAATGAGGTTCTAATAACAATACAATTTAATGACTCTTGCTTTGTTTGACCTGCTCACACAGGACCTCCAGATTCCCTCAAATTGTTTCCCAATTATTTCAAGGAGTCTACCAGGCATTTCTCTTCCCATGAAAAACATGGTTAGGTGTTAGAGTGACATCACAAAATGTGAGGAGTCTGGATCTCTGACTGAGAGCTGTCTGGGGAAGCTGTCCATCAAACCCAAAGCCTTTATCTTGTTAAACTGCAGAGTTTTTAGGTAATTGTTACTACAACATAATCTATGACTAAAACAGAGAACTTGCCACTTGAGTTCCTCTGAGGATTATAATTCTCCAAGAATATACTCATACCCTTAGTCATTAATTCCAAAGCATAGTCTTTCTACTAAACTAGCATAGTTAGTCATAGGCTATGTTACCGTCGGTTCTCTTCTCCAACCGTTTAAAGGTCCAGGCCAACAATCCAGAAGTCTCCTTCTCTCAGAGCTAGTTCAATTTTGGAACCATTGGTATACATTCCAGCTATCATATCTCAGCTGGGAATAAACCCGCCAGAGAGACTGTGACAAAATTTGATCTCAAAAAGGTCGTATTCGAGGTCTCTATTCCTTCCTTCCTAGGAGGGTCCACATTTACTCAAATCCTCCCCAGGGATCAATTCTATATACCAAGGAGTATTAAGGGGACAAGGCTTGTCAGTCATTGTGAAGTCATATGAAATACTTCCCTTGGAGCAGGGATGAGCAAACTATAGCCGGCTGACAAAATCTGGTCAGCGCCCTATTTTTAGATGGCCCAGAAATTAAGAATGGTTTTAACATTTTTTTAAGTTTGTAAATGAATGGGGGGAAAAGGAGGAGAAGAAGCAGCAACAACGGAAAGCATAGCGGCCCACAAAGCCTGAACCAGTTACTTTATCTACTCCCTGGCACACAGGAAAAGTCTGCTGACCTCTGCTCTATCTAACTATGAGGAATCAGTTAGGTGACATTTCCTGGGAAAAGATCTACTACAACACAATTCTTTTGTGGCCATGTTCAGAAATAGACCGTGTGAGTTTCCTTTCACCCAACTATCCTGCTAACATTGAATAGTGTATGTCTCCGTGTGAATAATTTTGAAGGATTTTACGTCAGACTACCAAAAGCAGCCCATTTTTTGCATGGAAATTTTTCAAAGGTAGGGTGCTTGGGTGACTCAGTCGGGGTTAAGTATCCAACTCTTGATTTTTGGCTTAGGTCATGATCTCACCTTCCCAAGATTAAGCCCTGAGTCAGGCTCTGAGCTGGGCAAGAGCCTACTTAAGATTCTTTCTCTCTCTTCCTCTCTCTGCCCCTCCCCTGCTCATGCTTGCTTTCTCTCAGAAAGAAGGAAAGAAAGAAAGAAAGAAAGAAGAAAGAAAGAAAGAAAAGTTCTTCACAGATAATTTTAAAACACTTTTTGGATACCCGTGTTTTAATTTTTTTCAGTGAATATTTATTACTTGTGCTATTTTCAGAAAGGATTGTGTCTAGTTCTGGGTGATATGAAAAATAGGAATTCACACATGGAATTCATCTAAGGGTGAGTCTTAGGAGAAACAATTTCAGGAAGCAAGGACAATTTTTCCTGGAGAAGAGAAAACTCAGAGGAGCTGTGATAACATCTCTGAAATTTCTCCATCAGAGGAGAAAGGCATTTCACTTATTCTATATGAGTAAAAGGAATAGGATTAGGAGACAAGGGGTAGGTAGTCCACAGGGAACCAACTTCTGCTTATTGTAAGAAAGTCTTTCTAAAAGTCATGGAAGGCACTAAGGAATACATTGTATAAATACTTGGCACGGAAGTCATAAAACATATGATCATAGGATTTGGGACTATATAGAAGTTTTTGACTTTTCCTTGCACAAACATGCAACACTGAGTATTTGAAAACACAGCTGATAGAAATTCTACATCCTCCATCTCTCTACTCAGACCATGTACTGTCTGCACATGGACAAAATTCTCACTCATTGCAAACATTTTCCTGATCATTAATTCATAGCATCTCTGGAATCAAGCTCATAGGTGCGAAATCAAGCAATCTGATTATATTCTCCCTTTGCACTGAAAGGAATTCTTCAATAGAAACTGTGTACCTAAAATGCCTCCAGTCCTATTCACACAGAATGGATGACAAGAGCAGGCAGGCATGGAGTAAAGGAGAAGGAAAGAAAGCAGAGGAAAAGCAGAGAAGGGGATGTGACATAGCCAGGGCTCTTTTCCCAGAGCTAAAATGAAATTACCAGGCAACTATGTTTTCCCTCCAGGAAAATCAACCCTGTCTTGGTTCTTTCCATTGTTTTCTGTTCCTGGGTTTTGGTTTTGTTTTGGAGGGGGGGGGGGGGGAGGGTGTTTGTGTGTGTGTGTATGTGTCTTTCTGATCTTTTTTATTTTTTAAATTTTCCTTGTCATGGTTACTTAAAAGTGATCCAAAGAGAGCAGTAATGTGTCCAGATGGCAGAGTTAAAGCAACCTGGGGAAATTAGCTAAGCACGTTGTGGAATCAAAGACAGCTGCTTTTTTTCATATAATTAAACACTTTCAGGGAAAACCCTACAGACAAGCGCAAGGCTCAAGGGGCAGCCATTGGCCTTCTGTCTATTAGTCAGAAGCCAGACAGCATGTAAATCAGCCTCACATTCTAGGGACACAAGCAACCACTGAAATAGATTGTAAGATTGGCCTCTTTCCCTTGGCCTGAGAAGCTACTTAAGATTAAATTATAGGATGTTGAGGACACTTATTTGTCCTTGGAAGTATTCCCCTTCTCCATGACTCATTTTCATCTGAAATAAGGTTAGAACTACTGTTCCTCACCCAAGGTTCCTGTGATCCTTTAGGATTTAGTAATATGCGGTAGTGACAAGAATCAGTATATTGTTTTCAATATCTCTGAAAGTTTAATGGAAATCATAAGGCCATAAAAGAAATGACTATTGAGTTTGATTTTGTTTGGAATTTATCAGTGTATTAAGATCATATTGGTTATTTAAATGTGATGAAAAGCCTGGCTATTGATAACTTGAAGGGCTTTCTGAGATGTGGCTGGTGGACTAGACATTGGTAATAAAACACGGTCACCTGGGTCATGACCAAAGAGCGAAGCTCTCTGTCAAATGAAAAATAAATACATAAATAGAAGATGAAATGCATAAGAAACTCTAAATTTTCCCTCAAGACCTCACATTCTCTAGTTCGAAGTTTCTAATTTCTGTGGCCTGAATTTGTCATGATCATATTTTAAGTTGTTTATTCAAAGCTAATTTCCCAAGATAAACTTGTAAACTAATTTGCTCCCATGAAGGGACAAATGGATGACATTTTTCTCTACAAAAGCATTACATTTTATAATTCCCCCTCCTTTGACTGCACTGAGGGTACAATTTAAAGGACAAAAGAGCCTTTGGAAATGTGAACTGTCAGGCCTTTACGTGGCCAAGGCTTTCCCTCTTTGGGGGCACTGTTGCTGTCCTCAAGCTCACCAAGATGCTTTTTCTGTGTGCTTGTTTTTATAAAGCTCTTTTTAAATAGAATCGTTTATTTTAAATCTTCTTGGTGAGCAGTGACAGTGATGGAACTGACAAGCACAGGAAAAATCTCAGCACCCACCTTCTCAAACTACAGATGTTTTTGTGGCCGGGCCTAGTCCTTCTCTTTTCAAAATGTACTATTTTAGGTCTTCGACATCTGCCATCGGTATTATTTTGGTAATTGGTTTCCTGGCTTCTGATCTTACTATCTTACTGTGGCTGCCAGATAAATCTTTCTAAGGCATAATTCTGAAAATACTTCTTACTCAAAATCTTTCAATGGCTCCTTGTTGATTATAAAAAGAAATGAAATCTCCTTAGCCTGGGATTCAGAGCTGTGTATATTCTGGCCTTGAAATTCTTTTTTAGACTTTCTCTCTATTACAGTCTCCTCTACTTTCAACTCTAGAACTATAGTCTACTTATCGCCTTCCATTTACCATATACTTTCCATGTCTCCAAGCCTTTTGCTCATACTGTTCCCTATGGCTGGAATATTCTTTCTTTCCACTCTTTAAAACATTTTAAAACTATTTTTTAAGGGTCATCTGGGTGGCTCAGTCAGTTAAGCCTCCAACTTTGGCTCAGGTCATGATCTCATGGTTTGTTTCATGAGTTTGAGCCCCACATCAGGCTCTCTGCTGTTGGTGTGGGGAGACTGCTTTGGATTCTCTATCTCCCTCTCTTTTCCCTTCTCCTGCTCTTGCTCCCTCTTTCTATCTCTTTCTCAAAAATAAATAAACATTTTAAAAATAAATTAAAAAATTAAAATATTTTCAAATTGATTGTTGTTGCTGTTGACCACCTTCATCCATTTTAATAAAAAGAAATTATTAAATTTCTGGGTACCAGCTCAAATGTTTCACTAAGAAACATAAAATCTTTCCAGCAATTCTGCCTCTGTACTTCCATAGAATTTTGCACGTGTTTTAGTCAACCTTATGTTGTAGTATATAGACTGGTTTGTCACATTTGTAATCTTCTAGAGATCAAAAATTAAGTTCTTTCATCTTGAATCTTTGCAAGGCCTTAAAAGAGTGTCTACAATAATTTAGTTGTCCCCCACAGTGATCAATTCGTAAATTACCCTCTAAAAATTCTCCTGGAGAGATACAGTGCCTATGCAAGAAGGGATATCTTCCTGTGACTTCAGAACTAAAAGGTAAGACTGGACATTTGATGTTTATGTTTAAAATAAATCCCCACAATCTTTATTAAAAGTTTTCCTGAGCCACCTTCACTTTACCTGCTTCCCAAGTGGTATAATCAATAATCTTTTTTTTTTTTTTTTATGTTACTAGACCGGGAGTCTGGGTGTCTGGTGGCAGCTGCTAGAAAATTACCTCTATGCCAGATACTTGCCAAGGATCCTGAGCAAAGATTCTGCCTGACTGTGAGAAAAAGCATGTTCTCAATAGAGCAAAAGTAGGTTTTATTCCACTTCTGCAGGAAGAGAGGCCTTGAATTCTGGGTAGGTCTTATCAAAGCTGCCCAGAGGTGTCAGGTACAGATGAATGTCCTGAGGCAAAGCCAACACGGCCAATTACTAGCTGGGACGAGGGAAGGGAAATAAGCTGGAAAATTAAACAAAGGGTAGAGTTCAAGAAATAGATGAGACTCTGAGTCACAAGTAGGGTAAAGATTGTATTTCTTGAGCAATTGTTAATTATTTTCCCTTTGTTATTAAAAAACCCAAGAATTTCTATGTGAGAACTTAGCATGGTGTATAAAAATGAGCTGGAAAGGTCCCAGACAAGGGAAAACTCTTGATATTTAGCTCAATTATTGCAGCCTTACTGTGGTAAAATATATGATTGCCATTAGATTTTAAGAAATATTGAAAATGGCTTGCAGACCCTTATTAATCTTTGGAGATTCCTAGGAGCCCACGATCTAAGATTTGGGGGAATTGTTAGAGTAGGTCAATCCTAGTTCTTTTACCTTTATTTCTGAAACATGAGAAACTTAATATTTTTCTTCGCTTTACTTTCTCCTCCTATTGCTCTACTCACAGAAATGAAGGTCATCATTTAAAAATGCTCTGTTCCCTCTGAAGCCTCTTGTGTGCTGATGACTCAGGTCTTCTAATCCACCTTATTCCTTCAGGAAACCCAATGCTGCCAGCTGCAACTATCTGAAGATAAAGAGCTCCAGATACAAGCCTCACAAAGAATTTTCTTCAAGGGAAGCTTAAAATACACACCATCACATGAGAGTCACATGACATCAGCCAAGACTAAGGCCTTTGGAGACTTCTGGAGAAAGCACTCAATGGAGTGATACCAGAGGGGCTGTTCCTGTCAGCCATGATTTATGGATTCTGCAAAATCATCTCCTTTCCCTTCTTGTCATGAATTAGCTGTGCTCTGCTGGCTGAACTTCTCTCTTTTTATTAGTTTATTTTTGTTTATAAAAACAATACATGATGGGGCCCCTGGGTGGCTCAGTTGATTAAGTGTCTGACTTCGGTTCAGGTCATGATATCACCATTTGTTAGTTTGAGCCCTGCATCAAGCTCTTTGCTGACAGCTCAGAGCCTGGAGCCTGCTTCCGATTCTGGGTCTCCCTCTCTCTCTGCCCCTCCCCCACTCACACTCTGTCAATCTCTCTCTCAAAAATAAAATTAAAAAACATTAAAAAAAATAAAAAAATACATGGCTTACCATTGAAATAATCAAGTGAAAAGCCAATTATTCTTTTATAATCCCTTTACACCTCTAGTTTCATAGCCAGTCCCAACTTAGTACATATACTTACACATCTTTCTGTCTACATGTCCTGGAATGTGTATGCTTGTGTATTTCTCATCTACATTACATTTTTTTATTTTATTAAATATAACATTTCATGGAAATCATTACATACGAATTATCATGTCAGGTATGAGTGTTCTCTTCACAATCTTATTGTTGAATTAGAAGTAGAAATATGTTTTTGTGTCTCTTCTCCTTCTGGAGATTTGGCCCTCTGCTTAATTCCAAAGCATGGGTTGACAGTCCACTGATCCATAGCTGCAACCAGAGAACAATTTCAGGATTCATTTGTGTCTTATCATTCCTCTACAATGTTCTTCAGTGAGAATTTGCCAACCTTTGAGGTAAAGAACAACTATATAGCACTTGTCTGTCAGCAGCTGAGTATTTCAAAGGGCAAAGATAAAAGCTGATAATCTGAAACCTCTAAGCCATATGAAAAGCCAACCACTGGTTGATGGTTAACTGCAGATCATTTCTGCTTTTTTCCCCTCTGTTCTTTCTTTTCTTTTTTCTATCTTTCACACATTCTTGATTTCTTCACATTTGTGTCTTTCATTTCTTGGTTATCTCTTTCCTCTGTGTATCCTTCTCTTCTAATCTATATCTTTTCTTCCTTCACTCACATTATTCTTTCCTATCCTTTCTTCCTCTCCTCTTAAACTGTTGTTTCTATAAAACTATAGCATTTTTAAAAACATGTTTGTTGTAAAGACTTAATGAAACATACTATCGCATATTGACACAATGGAATAATATATAACCATTAAAATTTATTATGTGGAAATACATGTTTAACATATAAAAATGCATAAAATACACCATCATATTTTTTTAATCTATAAAACAGTATCTTTGTATAGTAAAATCCCATCTTGGGAAAATAATTTTATTTATATGTTGTAAAACAGTTAACAGGGTTTATCTTTGGGTAGTAATAAGATTGTGTAGTTTTATGTTACTCTGTTTCACTCTTTTGTATTTTAAATCATTTTCCTGTTTGGTATACATGGCATATCAAAATGTGTTTCCTCAGGAACTTCCAACATATATACTTCCTTTACTGAATGAAATTATTTTGCCTTTTCTAAAATTTTGGTAAGATAAATTATGCAGTCAAAAGTGTATCATAAGAGGGGACAATTAAGTCAAAGTTAGAACTGAACATCAATAAAAAATAAATTGATTTCTCAACCACTTAGAAGACTAAAGAGAAAAAGGAAAAGAATCCCATACAAGGGCAAACGGGACCTCTGCATTGAGGAGGCAAGCACCAGCAGCAAGAGACTCACTCATTGCCTCCTGGGCTTGGATGGTCCTATCTGGCCTCAGGCCCACCAGAACCAGCATCGTCAAGCCAGATGGGACTTTGGAGCAGAGCCCTGCAAATTACATGTGTGATTTCAGTAGCTTCCTGAGGACAAAACAAAACAAAATAAATTTAAAAATATATTATATATATAATATACACTTTAAAAGGAAAATAAATTGATTTTCATTTATTTGTGGCCCTTGGTTGAATCCTTACTCCCAGGTGCCCCTCTACCCTGAGGTTCTTGCCCCTAAACTCAAAACCCAGCAGATGCAGGGAAACCATAGAAGAGTCCAACATGATGAGGCTGCCATCTTGTGGTTCCTTAGAAGGCGTTTCCACTGCCTACTTCGTTGTACTGTGACACAACACAGCTGGTTCACATTAGTCTTGTTTCAAACTATGGTCTGTGGACGATGAATACAAATTCTATTCATGTGTTAGAGCAGGATTGGGGTCTTATGTAGTCATTTTTTATGACTTTTTAAAAGAAAGGGTCATTTGAGTTAGGGCGTGTGGCCCATTTCCGGCAGTTTTTCCATTAACGTTATTCTGAATGACCTACTGTCTTCAGTTATGGGAGGCCTTCAGAAATTCACAGTGCACCTTACTGTGTGTGTTTGCTGCATTCTGAGGACTTTTCCTGGACAACCATAGAAAGGGGAGACACACACAGAAAGCTCTCTGTATATTAGCTGAACAGAGAAAATATTATAAAGAAGTCTTACAATTTCATAGTGTGCAAAAAATTTTTATCTGGAGGCTCTGCTCAAACACACATGCACACAAACACACAATTCGCCTATTCATCTTCTTTTCTAATGTTCGAGGAAAAGGCATGGTGGGCTTCAAATTGCCTTGCACCATTTTGTCAGATGTTGCAATAATTAGCATTGAAATTACAAAAAGTCTTCAAATCTATTCCAATGTAAGCTTATCAAATATAAGAAGCACTATACATACATACCAAACATTAACCAATGCCTGAGAGTTGGAGCTTCTGGAGACAAAAAACTTTAAAGAAGTGAGTTAATCGTTCAAAGGCTCTGTTCCTGACTCACCCTCTCTCCTCCTTCTAATTCAGTTCTGGGGTCAGGACCTACCCATCAGCTCACACATCATACTAAATTCTCCCTCCAAATCTCTCTTGATCCCATGTTTCTAATTCTCCCTTGCCCCTTCAACCATCTTCCTCTTTCTTTTATTTTTATTTCTTTCAGCAACTTTCCCCTTCATGTATAAATTAACTAAAACTCCCTTATCCCCCAAAATACAATGAAACAAAACAAAATAATAAACTAGTTTTGCTCAATCATGTGTTTCCTTTAAGTCACCGTTCCTTGTCTTCTTTCCCCGCCAAACCTTTCAAAGATGTAATTTACATTTCTGCCTTTCTGTGACTTTGGTGATGGGATTCAGACTTAGGCATTCAATTGGATACAGATACTAAGATGTCACCAAGAGTGAGGCAATATTTTAAGTCATCAAAAGGAAAAAGTCACCCAGGGAATAAATATAGTTTGAGAACAAAAGAGGGTTGAGATCCAATAATTATGAAATGCCTGGATATAAGGGATGGATAAAGACAGAGGAGGCAGAAAAGGATTGATGGGGGGGGGGGGCAAAAGATGAAAGAACCAAGAGAGGTCAGTGTCACTGAGTGTCAACAGCAGTACTATGAACAACAACCAAAAAACCCAACAATAGTAATAAGTATATTGACTGCTTTCTATATTGACCATCCATCTTATACTAACCCCTCTTTTAGGTATTTGCACCCTTTTCATTTAATTCTCACAGCATTCCTCAAGACAGATATCATTTCTCTCTTGTACAACTGAGGAGTCTGAGGCTCAGAGGATTTATATTATTTCCCAGTTTTGCAAAATGACCTAGCAGAGACAGGAATAGAATTCAGTTCCCTTTGTAATATTTTATGTGCCCCAAATGACAATTTATATAAATATATATAGAGAGGGGCATTTCAATATGTTATATACTATCTAAAATATGTCATATATTTTTATATAAAATGGTTTTGGTTTGCTATATAAATTGGCCTTGGTTTTATTGTACTTCAGCAATGTGTTGATTCCCAGATGCACTACTTTGGTTCTTTATTTTTTTTTTAAGGTTTATTTATTTATGTTGAGAGAGAGTGGAGAGGCCCAAGCAGAGATCCCAAGAAAGAATCTGCACTGATAGTGCCCAACCTGACACAGGGCTCAAACTCACGAACCATGAGATCATGACCTGAGCCAAAACCAAGAGTCGGACACAACTGACTGAGCCACTCTGGTTTTTCATCTTCACTTGTGTTATAAATCAAGTGTCCAAAAGGTGACAAATCCTGTAGACAGTATCTTACCTTCGCAATTTACCTTCAGAGATCACATTCTTAAAACTCATTCTCATGATAATTTTGTCTTCTTAATCTTTTATTTGGAAAAAAAAATGTGCATTAGTTTTCTATTTCTGCTATAGTAAATTCCACACACTGGCTTAGACAATATAAGTTTATTACTTTACAGTTCTGGAAATCAGAAGAAATGGCTCTCACTTAGGTAAAATCAATGTGTCAGCAGGGCTATATTCCTCTGGAGGCTTTAGGAAGAATCTGTCTTTCCAGCTTCTAGAAGCCATCGGAATTCCTTGGCCAGTGGGCCCTTCTTTCATCTTCAAAACCAGCAAGTTCAATCTCAGGCCTTCTCATGCTGCTATTTCTCTTTTTCTGCCTCTTCTGCTTTCCTCATCCACTTATAGGAATCCTCAGATTAGAAAGGGCCCGCTGTGATAATCCAGGATAATCTCCCCATCTCAAATTCAGGTGATTAGCAACTAATTCCATCAGCAATATTAATGGTTCTTTGCCATGTAACCTAACATGTTTATAAATTCTGGGGATTAGAATGTGGGCATTTTTAGGAGGTCACTAGTCTGCCTACCACATGGAGCTGGGGATAGTACCCTGAGCTTCCATATTCACTGCCAACCATGGCTTTTCTGTCCACATACCTACATATTATATGTGTTGATATAAATATATGTACATTATATGTGTAGATTGATATATATGTATTAAATCTACACAACTATACATATTATATATATATTACCTATGAAATGTTTGAAAGTAAGTGACATTTTGACCCTTTCTATTTCAGCCCATAGCTCTTAAGAACAAGGACATTCTGGGGCACCTGGGTGGCTCAGTCGGTTAAGCGTCCGACTTCAGCTCAGGTCACGATCTCATGGTCCGTGAGTTCGAGCCCCGCGTCGGGCTCTGGGCTGATGATGGCCCAGAGCCTGGAGCCTGCTTCCGATTCTGTGTCTCCCTCTCTCTCTGACCCTCCCCCGTTCATGCTGTCTCTGTCTCAAAAATAAATAAACGTTAAAAAAAAAAATTAAAAAAAAATAAAAAAAAAGAACAAGGACATTCACTTATAACCATATAATAATAATAACTTATAATTACAATAACTTATAATTAGTAAAATGCATACAAAATTAACAATAATGCATTACTATTATCTAATATTCACATTTTTCTAGTTGTTCCAAAATGCTATTCATAGCAAAAACAAAAAAACCAAAAATCCAACCCGTGATCACTCATTGCTGACATGTTTGAAGAGTTCAAGACAGTTATTTTACAGAGCATACTTCAATCGTGGTTTTTGAAAAAAATTTTCCTTACATTTAGACTCCAGTGACACATTTTGGCTCAATAGCCCATAAGTGATGCTCTGTCATCTCAGCGCACTACATAGGCAGGCACATCCTATCAGGTTGTTCTGTTGGTGATGTTGATTCTGATGAGTTGACTAGTGGTGTTTGCCTGGTTTCTCCACTACACAGTCGCCATTTTCCCCTTCATAAGTGATTCGTAGTCTGTGGGGCACAGATGGATGCTAATCTCTATCCCGTCAAACGTTCACCTAAAGTTTTAAGAGTCTACTGCCGATCCTTGCCTGAATCAATAATTAGTAAAAATGACTGCAAGGTAAGGATTTGTAGAAAACGTTATTAATCTTTCTACACTTATGAACTGGGATTTTGTTATAAAAATTACATAAATCGTCCATTCAGAAATCTCCAGTGGGTACTCGTGGCCTACAGAACAAACTCCTAACCAAAGTCATGAGAACAAGTGGGGATTGCAGGGCCATAAGGACGTAATTTTCCACTTAATGCAAGTCCTCACCTAAAGAGGCTCTAGCTGACCTGTCAGTTGTTCCGTTTGCTCTAATTGCACCTTGGCTTATGTGATGAGAAGAAGGGTCCTTAAAGAGGAAAGGATTAGCATGACCTCTTACCAAGCTGGGCCTCTTGGTCATAGTGACACGAGTGAGGCCTATACCTACATTGAGTGTGAGGAAGGGAAAAATCATAGCGCACATGCCGTATACCAGACTTCCTGAGAAGCAAGGCCTAGGGCCTATGAATCTTGAAAATCTCAGATTAACTTTTCAAACTCCTAAGAAGGAACATGAGTCTCCTGTACATAAAAAGAAAACAAATTCATTTTTTGACAGGTCTTTATAGAGATATTTCCCCATAACCACATTCAATCACAGTTTGTAGTCACCGAACACAGACCACAGACATTCTCATCTATATTGTGTTGGAGACTCTGATTGTATTGCAAATTTGACTCTGTATTATCATCATGAAATGTTTGATTGGACAGATCAGACCATTAAAGAATCCCTGAGGTCTTCTATTTCACAGATTCTCAAACGTATAGTCCTGCCTGAGTGCTCGATTACAGTGTGATCATGGCTTAATGAGTTTTTACTAATTTTATACTAACTCTCAATGATGTGCTTAGTGACCTGACCTAAGAAAATGATACAATAGTATGCTTGTCATCAAGAAATACATAACTCATTTATAGAAAGTAAATATCTCTATCTATGTATCTATATATCTATCTAGCCATATATATATGTTTATAAATATATATATATATACACACACACACACACACACACAATTACACATTTGATGGGGAACAACCTCCAAGATTTAGGACCTTTGTGAAGGAACTATAGCTTGAGTCTTAAAATTTGGATGGGATTTGAATTGGAGGAGAGGAGCAGGGAGGATATTCCAGTAATGGAAACTGAATGAACATGTAGGAAGCAGGAATGAAGGTGACATGGTTGTGGAAAAATGAGAACAATGGCTGAAGAGGAAGGTCCATGTTGGAGAGCAGAGGAAAATAATTTGTAGGAGTACGACAGGGCTCACCAGTGAGAGCCGTTAGAGTCCTACAAAGAAGCTTCGTCTTCATATGAACAAAGAAGCTTCGTCTTCATATGACACATCGTTGTTCTTGAGAAAGATAAGAACAGGATTTTAAGAAAATTTTATTGTATGTGTTCACAGGATAGATAAAGACATGAGGTTGGGATAGTGCCTAACAGGTATCAGGAAATGCTTAGTAAAGTAGAAGTCATGATGCAAAGGCTTACAAATGTGAAGGAAAACCAGAAACAGAATAAAATTGTTTGGAATGTTGAAGCCAGAGTGAGTTTAAGAGATTTGAGAGGAAGAATCAAAGTAGGTGAGAGGGACCTCTCAGACTAATGGCTAATGTCGATTCCTGGCCTCTAGTTGACAGTGGGTACACACAATAACTTGGCATGTCTCCAAAAAAAAGTAAATAAGTATATGAGATAACTATTCAGTTATTCACAATTTATAGACCTTCATATTGACTACCTATTTATTATTTCAGAAGGCTTAGCAATGACTTTCAGAGCACAGTAAAAGATAATAAATTTGCCTGGGTTAAAAGTAATTTAAAAAAATACAGAAAAAAATCATAAAAGACTGGATGCAAGATGCCACCATAAATAAGGTTAATCATTCAACCTATAATGAGTCACACATTTAATATGTGTTTGAGCCAGCAATTTAGCTTTAAACTTTCTGGCAGCTAATGTCGAAAGAGAAAAAGTTGGCAATTAAACAAACCAGTGTCATCAGATAAAACCATATGGATTGCTAGATGGAATTCTAAGTAATCTTGGTTTTAAAGTTAGCAAGATAACCTCTCATTATATGTATTTCAGGTGAGAATTATTTTTCTGTGCCATAAGACTGTCTCTCTGTGTTTCTCTCTCTTTTTCTCTACACCCTCCCCATCCCCGACATACACTCTACACAGATACGCAGAGAAAAGTATTAAAGCTAGTAGTAATTAAAGAATAGCTAATATCTAACATTGGCCATATGAGTGAGCTTTGATGGATAATTCAATACTTCTCCTCTTCACACACACACACACACACACTCATCCTAGGAAATATTTCCTTGAGATACAAATATACAATGTCTTGTGTTGGACTTGATAAAATTAAGAATTTATAAGTAGGGGTGCCTGGGTGGTTCAGTTGGTTGAGCTTCTGGCTCTTGATTTTGGCTCAGGTCGTGATCTTGCAGTTCCTGGTTTTGAGCCTCACATCAGGCTTCTCATTGGCAGTGCAGAGCCTGCTTGGGATTCTCTCTATCTCCCTCTCTCTCTGCCCCTTTGCTGTGCTCATACATCTTCTCTTTCAAGGTGGCTAAATAAACTTAAAAAAAACATATATATGGGGTGCCTGGATGGCTCTGTTGGTTAAACCTCTGACTTCAGCTCAGGCCAGGATCTCATGGTTTGTGAGTTCAAGCTCCACGCTGGACTCTATGCTGACAGCTTGGAGCCTGGAGCCTGCTTCAGATTCTGTCTCCCTCTCTCTCTGTTCCTCTCCTGCTCATGCTCTGTCTCTCCCTCTCTCAAAAATAAACATAAAAAATTTTTAAATTATATATATATAATTTACATATATATAAGAATTTATATACATATATGTAAGAATTTACAAGTAGATGTGGGTAGGGTAAAAAGTGAGAGAAAAAGAAAATGGGATTCTTTTTAGATTTTTCCTATGATCTGAAAATTTATCATAAGCCAGTATTTGACCTTGATCATAACAGGGCTCCACCATGAAGTTTAACTAAATCTGTTCCAAGAAGTTATCTAAATTTGGCAGGCATATAATGTTGCATACCTAAGGAAAGATTAGAAAAAGTCACACAAATCTGACGTGAAGGAGATCAAGTACCAGTTGAAATAACATTTAGAAATAAGAACGCAATGTTATTTGTAGTAAAATAGCATGGACTGCTTAATTAGGTACTGTGGTCTTATAAGAGTGAAGCATTTCTGTGCAAACCCATGCCAAGTGAGTTCCCCAAATGAGAAAGAGCTCATTAAGTATACTCTCCCTGTGCTATATTTCTGTCATAATGATAATCAAGGACTTCACAACAAGCCCTGGTGGATTCTTGCTTTTATGGGCAAAGCCACTACAAAGTCTTGGGATGTTTTCATTTTTGTTACATGTAAGCCACAGTCCTGAAGGACTCTGTGTCTCCAATCAGAAGAAGTAAAATTACAGCTTATACAATAGAAAAAAAGTTGTATTTTAGCAAGGGGAAGTTTTATGTGCTGAGAAGTCATCCAAGTGGAGATGTGCAATACATAGTTGTACGTTTTGGTCTGATGCTCAAGAGTCAAATGAAGATAAAAGGTGAATGATTATAAATAATTATAACAGCAATATAATTAGTCACAGTTATATTACATGACAGTCACGATGCTTAAAAGTTTTAATATTGTTGTTTTATTCATTTCTGTCGATATCTTCTTGTTTAATCTGGGGAGTCTCAGAGAAGCTAAATAATTATACATAAAGAAAGTGGATTTTGTTACTTAGAAGGTATATTGAGTCCGTTGAAAAGCTCATAACTGCAAGTAATAGGAAACTAAACTCAAACTCTGTAATTTATTGATTCACATCATTGAAGTGTCCCAAACTAGGGTAGGTCCAGTCGAAATTTGGCCTGAAACTCACCAATGTCTCATAAGAACCAGATTCCATCAATTCCTGCTCTCTTCCACACATTTGCTCTAATTGACTAGTTTAAACCATATGCTTACTCTGTCCCCAGTTAATTTTGGAGGAACATGATGTACTGACTCACTTACACCTTACTTCATGTGTATCCTTGTGAACCAGCCACTGCAGCCAGGAAAGAGGATGAGATTATGCTTATTGGTGAAGACCTAGAAAGACCTATGCTTGCTTCCTTGATATGGGTATCAATCCTCTTCAAACTTTAGAACTGGAAAAAGTTGAGTTCTTTTGGAAATAGAAGGGAGCTGTTGGGGAGCCAAATAACAAGATTCACTAAGCAGAGTAACCAAGAAAAAGGATCAAAAATGGAATTCTGGGAAGGCAACATACTTAAGAGACAGGCTAAAGAAGTTATGTCATTAAAAGAGAATGAAAAAGAAGGTTTGAAGCAAGAGGAAAACTGGGGAAGAGTAATGTCTCAGACACTAAAGAAAGAATGAGTTTCATGAGTGCACTTGAGACTGATTATGTTAAATTCCCACAAAGAAGTCAATTTGATTTAGTTCTTGGGAAGTGAGTAAGTCATTACTAAACTTTTCCAAAGCAATTTTAAATGAGTGGAAATAAGGATTTACTTTAATATGACCATAAAACCTCACTTGATATTTTATAATTTTCTCATGCTCTTGAAATATTCTAATTTTTTCCCTTCAAAGGAGGAAATATTAAGAGTCTGATCCCAGGAATATTGGTATGGTCTTTGTTGTGGAGGGTCCTCTGACATTCTGTGCTGCCGAGAGGTCTCTGTGGTGCCTCTGAGATGCATGATCTCTGACCTGACCCTCAAGACCTTAGAAGGCACAGAGACTACAGCTACACGCTTGTAGACAAAGCATTCCCTCCAAGATTAAAAAGGCAGAATAAACCCAAATTTTTATCTACTGGATGGGATTATTCATTGCAGCTAAAGATAGATCATTGCTTTGTTCATAGGTTTGGGGAAGTCCAACAGAACTAAGTTGGGATTTGACTTCTGATTTCAGCCATGTGACCTTGACCAAATTACTACATCCTCTTGAGAAATGAGAAAATTACTACTACCCTGAAAAGTGTTTTTAATGTTGCATAAGACAATATACGTACATTAACCAGCATGACACATCATTTGTTCAATAAAAGGCAGTTATAAAGTCTCCTGTGCATCATCTTTATAGTTGCTATTGCCATCTGCTACCACAAGAAGAAGGCAGTATGAATAGTGATCAAGCATGCAAGAATGGAAATCAAGTTGCCTAGGTTTGAATTCTGCAACCATTTTATAAAAATTGTATGTCCTTAGGCACTTGTATCTCCGTTTCCTCATCCATAGGCTAATGCTAATCAATGGTACTTTCTCAAAGTGTTGTAAAGAAAATTAAGGCATGATAGATATAGAATTCTTAGGTGTGCCCCTGATGCTCAGTACTGAGCTGTACACATTAGTTTTAATTACTATTGTGGGAGGTGATAATGGGAAGATTTGTAAATTGAATACACTATCTCAGAGTGTTCCACTTCCCAGGGCATTTTGTATTACCTGACCTCATCTCTTGAGAATGTAGTTGGGTTTCTCTTTGGTTATCTTGAGTCACAGTCTCACGAAGAGCGTGTGACATCCTGGCAGGTCCACACTCACTTTTGTGCCCAGCACTTGATGTACAATGTAGTTCGGAGAGCAGTAGGCCCCCACAGTGCAGCTGTAAAAAATTACTCATGACATCTTGTAACCCTGCAGATACAGAGTGATTAACCGGAGCTCCACGGTACACTGCCTGGAATTTCTAACCCCTTCTCAGATGGGACAGAGTTTTGTATTCTCATGGTCACTTCTGATGCTGGGCTTTTCACTTTTTCTGAATTTGTTCTGGAATATGAACAGTCTTGCTTTTTCTCTCAGGTTCTTATCAGTTCTGTGATGGTTTTCTCAGAAACTCAGTCCTCTCCTTGAATATCAGAAGAGAAGAAAGGAGAAAGAGAAAGATGATAGACGACTGAGAGAGAGATCAAGAAACAAAGCACTTGGGTGCCTGAGTGGCTCAGTCAGTTAAGCACCTGATTCTTAATTTTGGCTCGGGTCATGATCTCGCGGTTCATGAGTTCGAGCACTGCATCAGGTTCTGCACTGATAGTGTGGATCTTAGTTGGTTTTCTCTCTCTCTTTCTCTCTCTCTCTCTCTCACACACTCTCTCTCTCAAAATAAATAAACTTAAAAAAAAAAAAGAAAAGGAAATACAGAGCACTTACGTGTGTAGTAAAAGTCCCTGAAGATTTGGGAGAACAAAAGAGGGTAATATATGGCAAGGATTTTAAAACTTTCTAATTAAACATTAGATATTTCTTTTGTTTAAAGTCCTCATATTAAGGGACTTTTTCCAACATTATATAACCTTTCAATATATACTAGCCTCAAACCATCTAGCTGATTTCTCTCTTTTCCCTCTGTCTCTTATTTCTTTAGTCTTTTGCAACTTCATCCACCATCCTCCAATGTAGTTTATTTCTCTTTTGCTTCTTTGTCTTCTATCGAGATACAGCCTTAGGTTTTCACCTTCTCTGATGTGGCTTACTTATCAAAGGAGTTCGTTGAACAAATCTTTCATCTTGTTACCTATGAGCAACATTTAGTAAAGTTCTGGCATATAATATGTGCCCAGCGAATATAATATTTAGTAATAATGGAGGTAGTAATTATCATTATTATGATTTTACCAAGGGAGAAGGCACTGGTTATGGGAGGGATATATGGTTGCAAAACATCATTCTACTGCTTACTTAGAGAGGAAATTTGGACAAGTTACTTAACTTTCTTATTCTTATATTCCTCATCCATGAATTGAAGAATAAAATTAGTATCTACCTCAGAGAGTGATTGTATGGATTACAGGAGAAAATATGTAATTTGCTTAGCACTATGCCTGAAGATACTTAACAGTGAATTTTGTTAGTTATTATTATTCATGAAGTACATATTTGTTTAATAAACACACTGTCAAACTCTCAAACACTCACAGTCAGGTGTACCCATGGCTTTCTTTCCCAGCCAACTTCTCCTTTTTTTTTCAAAGATTTTATTTTTAAGTAATCTTCTATACCCAGTGTGGGATTTGAAGTCACAACCCCAAGATCAAGAGTCACGTGTTTTACCTACTGAGCCAGCCAGGCACCCCATGCCTACTTCTGAATGACTAGTACAGTAGTCTGCAAATGGGAGTTTTTTTCACCAGTCAATTAATTAGGACACAAGAAAAAATATTAAGCAATTATCGTATATATGTTATACACACACACACATATATGCCTATATATTACATATTATGTATCTAATATCTATGTCTCTTCTTTCTTATTAGCCTAATATGTATAATATACTAATATGATTTATATTATACTATTATATATAAATAAAGCACATAATAATATAAATAATATAATTATTATAATATAAATATAATATTTGTCTTAATCTATAAATTTATATATTATATCTTCTATTAAATGCCTATATTTAAATTCTATAATTAAATTCTATTAAATGTCTATATACTTTAAAATATGCATAATATATTAATGCATGTAAATAATTTATAAGTAGACAAAATATACCTATATAGAAGTGTGATGGAGATCTTTACAACTTTCTTGGCACAATAATATTTAATTTGCTACAACATACCAATTTGCCAACCTCCAGCCAAACTTGTAGGAAGGATGGCAGTTGGTATTTGGTACAGGAGAGTCATGGCATAAGCTACTACTTAAACATAATAGCTATCTAAGATGGAAGGGCTCGTATAATAATAATTACTCTAACAGCTAATATTTATTAAGTGCTTAGCATGCCTCAGATATTGGGTAAGCACTTTGCATATGTTAGCTCATTTAAACTTCGTAAATACTTGGGAATACTATTAAAATTTGTATTTTACAGATGAGGAAAAATGTCCTAATGAGGTTTAGTAATTGCAGAGTTACAAACCTAGTGAGTAGTAAGGTCAGAGTTTGTACAAGCTGTCTGGCCATTCCACAAGTTATAACAATGACTGTCTGGTTCTAGTAATTCTCTGTCACACTTGACCAAATCCAATTTTTAAAATCCATTTACAGATCCAGTCTTATTTGAGCCTCATGGCAAATCTTTGAGCTGTAATTAACCGTTTTCACAGATAGTGCCATTTCATAGAAGTTGACGTGCCGAAAGCAGGGGGCCACTAGATCACTGGTCTGCAAATTTTTTGTGTAATATTCTTTTTAATCTATAACCATTGCTCTCAGGGAAAGCCTGAAATCTGGCAGAGCTGAAAAATCAGAGATTTGATATATTTGTCTGATACTAACACTTTAATTCCAAATGCCAGTGTGAGTGTGTCGGTCCTATCTTTTCTTTCTGATCAGAAGTGATTTTTTAATGAAGTCTAAATTCTATGCATTACATGACTCTGAATTACTTGTGAAATGGAAATTCCCTTTCTTCTGTTAAGGGCCGTTAAAGTCCTTTCCTCAAGTTATAACATGTTGGCTAAAGAAATGAGCAGGCACCAACTCCTTTTTCTAAAGCATGACCAGGGGATGGTTTCACTACACCTCTTCGCTGACACCTTCATTCATTTCTCAGCTCTGGCAAAAACACAAACCTGTTCTATGCCTTTGTTAACAGGCACACTGACTGCAAAAAGAGACAGTCGTCTGATAAATAAAGGTGATGGTGGGTATAGACATACACATTTATCGGGCAGGGCTGTGTTCTAATAACACCATATTTATAAAGCAGGCAAATCAAATGAGGGTTACATTTGGCCTGAGGGCCATAGTTTGCCAATCTTTGATCTATAACTACTGGCTCCAAACAACCTTCACCTTCAGTAATTTAGAATATAGAGATTAAATACACATAGAATGTCCATATGTGTAAGTGTTATGTACAGTACATAATAATATCTCTGATGATGGAAGTCTTATTAAAATCCAAAAATATTTAGTAAGCGGAAATACTTCTAAAATGTTTCTCATTCTCAAAATAATGCTCTCTTTTAGCTGTCCTATCAGTGTCATGAGGCAGGAAGGGCTGGCATTTTTATTCATGTGCTTTCATTTGTAGAAGGTGAAACTAAGGCACTAGCTAATTTGTAGAACTTGAACCAGGTCTTCAAAAAGCCAATCATGGGTCTTCTCTGGATGATTTGAAATATATCAATTACAGCAATGTTTGACCTCACTCAAATATATTTATGCCTGCATTTTACAATGTTACCTTTTAGGAAATATGGGTACTGGTACACCTAAATCAGGAATCAGAGGAGAATAGGGGCTTGTGGGTGACCCGTCAGTTAAACATCGAGACTCTTGATTTCAGCTCAAGTCATGATCTCACAGTTTGTGGGATCAAGCCCTGCTTCAGGCTCTGCACCTACTTGGGATTCTGTCTCTTCTCTCTCTGCTTCTCTCTCTATCTCTCTCTCAAAATAAGTGAATACACATTTTAAAAAAAGGAATCAGAGTAGGATATAATTAAATTTTATACCAGTTTATATTTCCTAATAAAGAGAGTTCAAAGGTTTTGTTATAGCATCATCAATATGGACTTTATTATATCTGTATCTGGAAGATCAAACACCCCTGTTCCCATACCAGACAAGGACTGGGCTCTTAACAGCATTAATTCAAAGTTTTCTTTACATTTTGTATTGGTCAATGGTGGGGGGGGGGGCGGTGTGTGCAAAACTGGATTAGTGGGTAGGAACTGAAAAAGAGCTGAATTACTCTAAAGAAGAAAATAGGAGGACTTTTATTTGATTAGTTGGCTGATGGATTTGACTCCTGAGGAGAAAAAGAGAGAGGAGTAGAGAGGAGAGGAGGGGAGGGAAGACAAGGAGATGAATACCCAAAAGTTGTTTTCTTTTTCTTTTTTTTTTAATTTTTATTTATTTTTGAAGGAGAGAGCATGAGTGGGGAAAGAGCAGAGAGAGGGAGACACAGAATCCAAAGCAGACTCCGAGCTGTCAGCACAGAGCCTGACAGGGGACTCCAACTCACGAGCAGTGAGATCATGACCTGAGTTGAAGACCAGTGCTCAACTGACTGAGCCACCCAGGCACCCCCAAAAGTTGTTTTCATTTTGCTGATGTAAACAGCCCTCCCATCTCTATCTTCCCCAAAGCTTTAATGAAGTCTACTCCATATTACAATTAGTGCAAATTTATGTGTATGTAAATCAAGGAAAGAAGACAGTTTTCCTCTTTGCAGTGTTACAGTCCGTGGACATGAAAGAAAAACCCACACTTGAATTAAATGTCCATTCTCTGAGAACAAATCACTGGCCTTTCCAAGTTGGAAAGGGCCTTCAAAAATCAACTTGACACCCAGTTTATTGGTCTACTTGAGCAACAGTGCTACTCTGGAGGCCACCCTGAGTGAGGCTATATTGTAGTCACTGTCCATTTTTGTCTTCCACTCATATACCAACTTGACTCATCTTTAAACCAAGCTTTGCCCTACTTATGCTTAATACTGAATTTAAAATTTCTACCATGGGATTCCTGGACAGCTCAGTTAAGCATCCGACTTTGTCCCAGGTCATGATCTCATGGTTCGTGGGTTCAAGCCCCACGTTGGTCTCTGTGCTGACAGCTCAGAGCCTGGAGCCTGATTTGGATTCTATGTCTCCCTCTCTCTCTTTGCCCTTCCCCTGCTCAAGCTCCATCTCTCTCTTTCTCTCAAAAATAAATAAACACTAAAAAAAACTGTTTTTTAATTAAAAAATAAAATTTCTACCATATAATGAATTTCTGCTGGAACTACTGTCTGGCTTTATGATTTGGTCAGTCCAATAGGAGCCAGGTCATGATGGGGAATTCTGTTGATGGGTTCCTTTGCTGTGCAGAAGCTTTTTATTTTGATGTAGTTCCAATAGTTTATTTTTGTTTTTGTTTCCCTTGCCTTAGGAGACATATCTAGAAAATTGTTGCCATGCGCAATGTCAGAGAATTTACTGCCTATGTTTTCTTCTAGCGTTTTATGGTTTCAGACGTCACATTTAAGTCTTATCCATTTGGAGCTTATTTTTGTGTATAGTGTAAGAAAGTGGTCCACCGTCATTCATTCTTTTAATGTAGCTATTCAGTTTTCCCAACACCATTTATTGAAAAGACTGTCTTTTCCCCATTGTATATTCTTGTTTCTTTTGTCATAGATTAACTGACCATAAATGCATGGGCTTATTTCTGGGATCGCTATTCTGTTCCACTGATCTATGTGTCTATTTTCATGCCATTACCACACTGTTTTGATTGCTATAGCTTTGTAGTATATCTTGAAATACACTGATAGGAGATAGCTGTATATCGCTTTGGGTAGTAGAGACACTTTTAACAAAAATATGGTCACTTGGTCTCTGAGGCCAAACTTCGTATCTCTACCAGAGTCCAGACCCAGCAGTCTTCCCACTGATTCTCCCACTAGGATCCGATATGAACTCATCAATGCACATTTTTCTACAACAACATCTCCAATACCACAGATTTTGTCAGATCATGTGACCCAAGTGGCTGGTCCACTTGTACTGCCACTTAGGTCTGCTGCAGAGCCCTTTCTTTCTATGGGCCCCAATCAAAGATGACATGCTTTCATAGCACGCAGTGTTGAGTCCAGAGCAGTATCCCTGGGTATGAAATGAGTTGTCTCCAGGAAAAAAGAAAAAGAAAAAATGGACTTCCAGAAATTAGATTTCTTCGTGAAAGAGGATGCAATAATAATTTGTCTTTTACTTTAAGGAAGTATCTTGATATATCCCTGATTTCTGGCTTCCTACATGTTTCACTGAAACATCAAAGTGGGAGATCTCTCAATATTCATAGGATCTATCGAGTCATCTCTGCAGCACTTATATCTTAAAGATTTTTGCATTTTAGTCACCTCTAGTTTATTCTGTTCAAACAGCATGATGCCAATGTTGTACTAGATCAGTATGATATTCTGCAGTGTGTCAGGATAGCTCAGATTTTTTCACTATATTATGACATAAAGAAGGAAAGTTAACCTAATCTTGGGCTAAAATTATTGAATATATTGTCATCTATTTATTGTGAATGTCAACTGTTTCAGATCCTCAATCCTGTTTCAATAGAAAAGAACACTCACCAAATTAAGGGTCACACATCAAGTACTGAAAAACCATACTATATCAATCTATGGTTTTATAGATATCTAGATAGACAGATAGGTAGATAGATGGATAATCTTGTTTGACATGTGATTGTGGCTACTCCTTGGTTAAGTGTGCGATAATCTATATAACTGTCCAGGTTCCACCTGGTTTTTACAGGAATCCAGACTAGCATATGAAACAGAACTATGAGAAGGATTCTTACTCCTGCTTTCTTTAAATCGTTTAATGCTTTAATCTGTCTACCATATCTTTTGGGATGTGATGTTGTTTTTGATGTGCTATGTTGGACAGGTGTGGGAGGCAGTTTCAGAGGTTTCCATTTGACTTCTCCATTGTACTAGCAATTACCCCATAAGCCAAGGACCCAGTGTGAGGGCTACTCCAATTTCCCAGGATGTCAATCACTAGTACACAGTCACGCATTGAGGAAACAGCCACCAGGTGAGTTCGTGAACACAGTGGACTCATTGTAATGCAGACTTTGAGGAACATGCTGATAGACATCCTGGTATCAGTGTTTTTAAGACTTTTTTTTATGTTCATTTATTTTTGAGAGAGCGAGCATGAGTGAGGGAGGGGCACAGAGAGAGGGAGACACAGAATCTGAAGCAGGCTCCAGGCTCTGAGCTGTCAGCACAGAGCCCGATGCAGGGCTTGAACCCACAAACCATGAGATCATGACCTGAGCCAAAGTCAGATGCCCAACTGACAGGGCCACCCAGGTGCACCTCGGTATCAGTGCTTTCAGAGACTGTGTTCTATTTACTATCTCTACAACTCTCATTGACTTAAGACCCTGTGACTGCTACCTTGAACTTGCCATTTGTTATAAAAATTGTGACATCCTACTTTCTGGCAGTTAAGTCTGTCTTCTAGCTTTTATTGGTTTAGAGCCCCATCATCCCCATTGCCATCAACGAGCCAAGTTCAGTTACAGACCACTGCAATAAAACAAATATTACAATAAAGCAAGTCAAATGAATTTTTTGGTTTCTCAGTGCATATAAAAGTTTATACTAGACTATGTTAGGTTTGTTATGTTAAACATAATTTTATGTTAGACATAACTATACTAGTAATGATTATGTGTACAATGGCATTATGTAAAAAAATCAGTATATATACCTTAATTTAAAAATGCTTTATTGTTGGAATGCCTGAGTGGCTCAACTGGTTAGCATCCAACTCCAGCTCAGGTCATGATCTCACAGTTCATGAGTTTGAGCCCCACTTCGGGCTTTGTGCTGATGGCTCAGAGCCTGGAGCCTGCTTCAGATTCTGTATCTCCCTTTCTCTATGCCCCTCCCTTCCCCTGCTCTCTCTCTCTCTCTCTCTCTCTCTCTCAAATAAATAAACATTTTGAAAAAGGCCTTATTATTAAAGGCCTTATTATTAAAAAATGATGACCATCGTCTGAGCTTTCAGCAAGTCCTAATTTTTTTGCTGGAGGAGGGTCTTGCCTTGATGTTGATAGCTGCTGACTGATTTGGATGGTGGTTGCTGAAAGTTGAGGTGGCTGTGGACATTTTAAAAGTAAGACAGTTAAGTTTGCCACATCAATTAACTCTTCTATTCATTAACAATTTCTCTGTAGCATGAGATGCTATTTGATACACTTTTGCTCACACTAGAATTTTTTTTCAAAACTGGAGTCAACCTTCTCGAACATTTTTATCAACTAAGTTTATGTAATATCCTAAACCTTTTTTGTCATTTCAATAGTCTTCACAGCATCTTCACCAGGAGTAGCTTCCATCCCAAGAAACCGCTTTCTTTGCTCATCTTGAAGAAGCAACTCTTCACCTACTCAAATTTGATCATGAGATGAAGCAATTCAGTTCCATCTTCAGGCTCCACTTCTAATTCTAGTTCTCTTGCTGTTTCCATCACATCCGTAGTTACTTTCTCCACTGGAGTCTTGAAACCATCAACATCTTCCATGGAGGTTAGAACCAACTTCTTCCAAACTCCTGTGAATGTAGATATTTTCACCTCTTCTCATGAATCACAAATGTTCATAATGGTATCTAGAATGGTGAATCCTTTCCAGAGGTTTTTCAACTTACTCTACCCAGATGCATCAGAGGAATTAACATCTATGGCATCTATAACCTTATGAAATGTATTCCTTAAATAATGTGACTTGAAAGTTGAAATTACTCCTTGGTCTGTGGGCTGCCGAGTGGATATCGTGTTAGTAGGCATGAAAACAACATTGATCTTGTTGTATATCTCCATCAGAGCCCTTGGGTGGTCGGGCACACTGTCAATGAACACTACTATTTTGAGTGGAATCTTTTTTTCCTGAGCAGGACATCTTAGTGGACTTAAATATTCAGTAAGCCAAGTTGTAAACAGCTGTGCTATCAACCAGGCTTTGTTTTTCCATTTGTAGAGTATAGGCAGAGAAGCTTTAACATAATTCTTAAAAGTTCTAGGATTTTTGGAATAGTAAAGGAGCATGGGCTTCACCATAAAGTCACCAGCTGCATTAGTCTCTGATGACAAAGTCAGACTGTCCTTTGAAACTTTTTTTTTTTAATTTTTTTTTTCAACGTTTATTTATTTTTGGGACAGAGAGAGACAGAGCATGAACGGGGGAGGGGCAGAGAGAGAGGGAGACACAGAATCGGAAACAGGCTCCAGGCTCTGAGCCATCAGCCCAGAGCCTGACGCGGGGCTTGAACTCACCGACCATGAGATCGTGACCTGGCTGAAGTCAGACGCCTAACCGACTGCGCCACTCAGGCGCCCCTGTCCTTTGAAACTTTGAAGCAAGGCATTGACTTCTCCTCTCTAGCTATGAAAGTTCTAAATGGCATTTTCTTCCAATGGAAGGCTGTTTCATTTACACTGAAAATCTGTTGTTTATCACAGCCACCTTCATTAATTACCTAAGCTGGATCTTCTGGATAACAAGCTGCAGCTTCTGTATCAGCACTGGCTGCTTCATTTAGCACTTTTATGTTATGGAGATGGGTTCTTCCTTAAACCACATGAACCAACTTTCAAATTTTTCTTCTGCTTCTAATTTTTCTCCTGCAGCTTCCTCATCTCTCTCAGCCTCTGTAGAACTGAAGCAAGTTAGGGCCTTGCACTGGATCAGGCTTTGGCTAAGGGAATGTTGTGGCTGGTTTGATCTTCAAACTTCTCTATGTCAACAATAAGGTTGCTTTACTTTCTTATCATTCATGTGTTCATGGGAAAGCACTTTTCATTTCCTTTAAGAATTTCTCCTTTGCATTCACCTCTTGGCTAACTGGTGAAAATGTCTAGCTTTTAGCCTATCCTGGTTTTTGACATGTCTTCCTCCCTAAGCTGAATCACTTCTACCTTTTGATTAAAAGTGTGACTTTTCCTTTCACTTGAACACTTAAAGGCCATTGTTGGGTTACTAATTGGACTCATTTCCATATTGTTGTGTCTCAGGGAGTAGGGAGGCCTGAGGAGAGGGAGAGAGAGATGGAGGAATGATTGGTCAGTAGAGCAGTCAGAACATACACACTTACCAATTAAGTTTGCCTTCTTATGTGGGCAATTCGTGGTGCTCTAAAACAACTATGAGAGTGACATTAAAGATCACTGATCACAGATCACCATAATAAATATCATAATGAAAAAGTTTGAAATACTGACCATTACCTAAATATGACATAGAGACATGAAGTGAGCAAATGATGTTGAAAAAGGGTGCCTATCGACTTGCTCTAGGCAGGGTGGCCAAAAACCTTCAATTTGTAAAAAATACAATGTCTATGAAGCACAATGGAGCCAAGCGCCAAAATGAGGTCTGCCTGTATTTGGGTTCGTTATGTGGTACGTAGCCTTTTGACTGGCACGTAGTAAACAGGCGGGTCCGCAAAGGTCCATTTCATTTCTTCTCTTGTCCATTCTGTATGTTCTTTCCCAAGGGCTAGACTTGGGAACAAGCTTACATAAAATGCTCCCTCAGTGAGCCTTTAATTCCTGGGAAGGATGGCATGTGAAATCGACTTACAAAAAGGTCTCATCCAAGACGATTCAGATCCTAAAAATTGTTGACCGTGTTGCTTTTATTCTAAGAAAGAGTACTATCTTTTTCCTTCACACTCAATGATTGACTAGTCCCTGTGATAAAACTTTACAATTCAAGAAGTCGTAGAACTTCAGCTGTATTTACATTTATGTGTGTGGACCTGTGAACTTTAGTGCAGGTAGGTAACAACATCTTAATAGTAGATAAAATAATGATTAACAGAAGCCAAAGTCCAAAAACAAGTCTTTAGCTGAATAAAAAGTAGTCTAGGTTGTGTGAAAATTGCTAAGTAAAGATTTAAAAAATTTTAATTAAATTAAGATTTTCTTGGGGCGCCTGGGTGGCGCAATCGGTTAAGCGTCTGACTTCAGCCAGGTCATGATCTCGCAGTCCGGGAGTTCGAGCCCCGCGTCAGGCTCTGGGCTGATGGCTCAGAGCCTGGAGCCTGTTTCCGATTCTGTGTCTCCCTCTCTCTCTGCCCCTCCCCCGTTCATGCTCTGTCTCTCTCTGTCCCAAAAATAAATAAATGTTGAAAAAAAAAATTAAAAAAAAAAGATTTTCTTATAAGTTTCTTGTAAGTTACTGTATTTATAACTTTACAACCTCAGCAGTAAGACCATTTATTGAGTTATCATTTATTAAACCTCACCTGTACACCTGGTACTAATTATCCATATGACCATAATACTATTCCTAATATTAATTATCTTAAGTACTTTACAGGCGTTGTCTTATTTAGTCCTCACAACTACCCTTCAAATTGTTCCTATTTTACAGCTAGGGAAACAAAGTCTCAGTTTTCACAACTTTCTTCAAACTTGTAGTGTGGAACAGAGCTTGAAAAAGAATCCAGATTTGACAAAAGCCATGATCTATCTACCACTATACCCTGTCTTCATAAAAGTAAACATTTATTTCTGCCTTACAAGGTCACAAATTGATTTTTAAAAGCCCCCTCCCTCCTTTTTTTTTTCTTGATTTTATGCCAGATTTGCAAGTTCAGTGGTTACTCAAGACCAGAACCCTTTAATCAAGTATAAGACGTGTCTCTCTTAAGGAAAGAGAATGTCGGGCATATAATAAACGGACAGACGGCTATGCTTCCTAAAAATTGAAAGGTTCCTGTTGAGTAGGAGCAGAGTTAGTTGATTCTTATGAATATATCATATAGAAGCTCCTAAATTTAATACACAGACAAAATCAAACACAAATGTTTCTATTTTTAGGTATTGTGAGATCTACTTGCTCTTCTGTTTTTTTCTCCTTTGACAGTGAGGTTGACCTTAATTCCACGGGCAATTAGGGCATTTTCACTCTTTGGTGACTAAAAATAAACACATTAAGAAGTCAGTCTCAGTTGAGCATCAAAGCATATCAGCCACAGTGTAGGTGTTCCTCCACCTGGGTGGGAATGATGTGTGGGAGGGTGTTTTTTCACAAGATGTTGGAGGATGGGCCCCTTCTTGAACTCAAGCCTTTCCCCAGTGGAGACACTGCCAGAGAGTGGGGGCTGGAAACCAGAACATTCTGCAACCTCTTGTGATCAGAAACAAAGTACCAATCTCTGGTTTAAAAGTTGCCCTGAGGCAGTTGAAGGAATTCAGCTGAATTTATTTTCTCACTTTCTAGTGCCCAACTGTTTATCCCCTGTATAGAGGGTGACCATTTGTCTTGGTCTGCTTGGGACAGCCTCAGTTTACATCTCTGCCCCAGTATCATAGCACTACCTTTTTCACTAATAGTAGTCCCAGTTAAGACAATGGATCATAAATTACATGAAGTCTTTATTTAGAAACAGCCCTCCTATCTTCCCATCTCCACACCCCTTCTGGATAATAGATATCTTGGGAGTAAGAACCAGGTTTCATTTGCCTTGCATACTTTCTGAGCACTTCACTCTGACCCTTTTGTGTAGTTTGCACTCAACAAAGGCTTGCTTTATTAAACTGAATCCATGCTAATACTCCCATAGAAAAGAAAAAAGAGAGAAAGAAAGAAAGAAAGAAAGAAACCATATGTATAGAAAAACTACTGTGTGGTAGACACTGCCTTAGACAATGAGCTCATAACTACCCTGTCAGGTATTCCTGTTTTACTGAAGAGGAAACTCAGACAGATTAAGTAATCAAGCTAAGTTGCATGGTCAGAAAATAATATAGTGAAAATGCAATCCAGTTCCATTTCATGTCTAAACTCAAGATTCTATTATTATTCTCCCTTCCCCCCAAAGGCATTATGCCAGTACCCTGTAATGCTTTTCCAGTTTATAATACATAATAGTAAGGAAACCTCAAAACAGCCTCTTTGAGGTAGGTAGGATCATCTTCATTCTACAAGTTTCAAAAAAAATTTTTTTTAATGTTAATTTATTTTTTTGAAAAAGAGAGACAGAGCACGAGTGGGGGGAAGGGCAGAGAGAGAGGAAGACACGGAATCTGAAGCAGACGCCAGGCTTTGAGCTGTCAGCACAAAGCCAAAGGAGGGGCTCAAACTCAGGAACCTTGAGATCATGACCTGAGCCGAAATCAGACGCTTAACCAACTGAGCCACCCAGGTGCCCCTCTACAACGTCTTTTTATTTGTTTTGCTGACGGTCACACTGGAGATTAGCAGTAGAACTGGTGTCAGACTCAATTCCTTTTACTTCAAATCCCAAATTCCTTTGATCTAATATTTTTAAAAATACTGAAAATGGAGAAATAGCTTACCTGGTGATATCTTCAACATCTCGGAATTAATTGTGCCCTCACCTCTTCATCCCAACCGTCCTTCCTCAGTTATGCTGCACGCAACCTGTTAATTTGTACTGGTGATGAATTCTTAAAAACAAACATAGCGCATTTCTTTGGCTTGTAATATTTTCCTAAAATTGTTATCAAAAGTACTTATGGTTAAAAATGTCACAGTATCATCTCTTTCCCAGTTGATAAGTTTTGCTACAAACTCATGCTTTCCCATTAGGAAAACCTCAGTTACGCCTGACAGACCTCACAAACCTCAAGCAAAATCTATTTATTTGAAAAGATACTTGGCAGGGACAAAGAGTGGGATTTTGAACTTGAAATGTAGTAGGTAAACACATGAAAATCTCATCCACATACCCATTTCCATACAAAGATATATTTTAATACAAAAAGAAAGTAGCTTCTTGAACCCATGTTTGTCCCGCAAAGGCACTGGTATTATAAATGTTTTTCCATGAACGCTTCTTTCTAATCCTCTAGAATTTTAAAATACAAGATTGCCTGCAAATGTGCTTTCTTGCACATTCTTCCTGAAGTCCTAGTTGTTATGATATTCCATAACATTTTTGGCTTCATGAGGGGACTGAAATAATCCTGATCTGTGAAAGCTTAAGACATTTATTTGTAAAATAGGCCATACACTTGCTTTTTAGAGTGCAAAAGTGGCAAGAAGTTACTTAGAAGCCATGAGGGCCACAAATATCTACAGAATCACAAAACAAAGGTAGCTGCAGTCTTGCCCGACAGATTTCAGCTGAGCTACAAGTTTTACCACGTTTGTAAGAACAAAATACAAAGATCCAAAAAGTTCACTTAAAAAGAAAGAGAAAAAGTATATAAAATGTCTAACATGATAAACTATATCGGAGCAATGAAACTGGGGGGATTTGGGTAATTTAGACGTTGCATATACAGAATAAAGCAAAAACCAGGAAAACTCCAAGTCAGGAATCTGACTTTTGTTCCCCTGAATTGGGAAATAAATATTTACAACTGACACTATGGTTCCTCCTATGTTGTCTCCCCATAGTCGTCATTCTTTCCAGAGTAATGTTGTATGTTTCAAGTACAAATGCTGAAATGTGACAGCTGTCACTTATACAGTGACAGAGGTCAGTTTTGAAATTTTTGTGATGTTCAAACCCTGTGTTTATCTTATCCCTAATATTCACAGCAGTCTAGCGAAAAAGGGTCTTATTTCTATTTTGAAGATGATCAGTTGAGTGCCAAAGAAATGAAACACCTTGTTTAAGGAGATAAAATTATAAATGACTGAGCAAAACTGTGAGCCTAGCTCTGGCTCAAATCCTCCAGTCTTCGTTATTAATAATAAGACCTTCCACTTATTGACGCATAAGTATGTGTCTGTCTCTTGACTCTCACGTTTAAGTCTGTTAGTATATCCCAAAACCATAAGCAGAGGCACCAAGAGAAAGCTTCAATAAAAGGAGTCACTATTAGAAAAACTATATGTTGTAATTACCATTGCACGACATATTTGCAGTTTTCTTTTAATCTTGCCTTTGAGGCCAGGACACATTTGTATATGCCCAGTGATGACAAATGTTCATGAAATACTCAAAAGTCATTTATTCATAGTGGTATCTGATGGTGGCAGGGCTGTCGAGAAAAACCTGGAATTGATACGGAATTAGGAACAAAGGAGTTTCCTTGGTAAACGATAACATTACACCAGAACTTGCCGACTATAGGGACGCCTGGGCAGATCAGTTGGTTAAGTGTCTGCCTTTCGCTCAGGTCATGATCTCATGGTCTGTGAGCTCAAGCCCCGCGTAGGGCTCTGTGCTGACAGCTCAGCCCCTGGAGCCTGCTTCGGATTCTGTGTCTGCCTCTCTCTGCCCCTTCCCTGCTCACACTCTGTCTCTCTCTTTCTCTTTCAAAAGTAAACATTAAAAACATTTTAAAAAAGTAAAAAGAACTTGCCAACTATACTATATTGTTCAAGTGCATTTCCAAAGAGACTCAATAATAAAAGTCACTTAATATTAAAACTTTCTTGAAGTTTTATTTATTTATTTATTTATTCATTTATTTATTTATAAGTTACTTGAGAATATGACAGTACTGCAGGCCACAAGGAATCTTGGTTATCACTGCTGTATTTCACTGGAGATGTACTGATTGTCACTGTTCAGATTGCCAGGACAGAAAAACCTAGATGTTTCTTCAATGCTTTTGCAAAGTCTCTCCATTAGACCTGGAAAGTGAGTAAGCTGAAAATGTCTTTGTCAGAAATAGCACAAACAGCATAGATTTCAGAATTATCCAGGCTGTGCTCAGGTCTAAAACCACTGCTCAGCAGCTATATGACCTTGCTCTTGATCTTGGATAAAACCCTTTTCTGTACTTTTTTAATTTCCATTTGTAAAATGAGACTATTGACACTAATTTTTACAGATTTTTATTTTTTTATTTTTTAACAAAATTACAGATTTATAGCCAGAAGGACCAAAGTGGCATCAAATATGAAAGAGTCAGACACAAGCAAATTCTGTCTCATTTTCAAAGCTTATTCAAAAGTTCTATTTTAATGCCTAGAAGCCTGAACTAAACAAGAAATTTTTTTTTTCTTTATGCCTATGTAGCAAATCAAGCCCATAGCAGATCATGCAAGTGTTTTTCCTTTTTGCTATCCTATAATGGAGGGTTTGCTTTGGTCCTTAGGGCAGTTAGTGAAGGACCTTGACCCTCTTGCCCATTTGCCCTTCCAACTGGATATTCCTTTAGAATGTTCTACCTGTGCGATGCCAGTAGTCTGTTTTAATATTAAGTAAAATTATCTGCTGGACTTTGAAATTTGCTTCTTCAAGGCTTGAGTGACTACCTCTTCAGCTTTGCTGAGTGCATGGAGAATGAGTGAATGAAGTTTTAACTACAGTCACTTTTAGCTACAGTGACTTTGGGAACTTGATTGGACAGAATACACATTTCAGTTTTATGTGGAAAATGTGAATGGAGGTATATCAATATTTCAGCTTTAAAAAAAATCTTGAAAATTTTTCTTTGAGTTTTTTTCCTTTTTTTTCTCAGTAAAACAGGAATTCAACATAGGTTATGAAGATGTAATTGATCCCTAGAATTTATACAATTTAATTTAATTTATTGAGTATCTACAATGGGACAGAAACTTCTAGGTACTGAGAGTACCTCAGAGAACAAAATTGACAAGGCCCTTTAGAAAGCTTTCACTTTAGTGGAGGGATGTTGATATTTAAGATATTATACAGTATATTAGTAGAGAATACATTTTTGAAGACAAAATAGAGCAGAAAAAGGAGATTTGGAAGTGATTGTTTGCATTTTAAATAGGTTGATCAAAGAAGGTGACATTTAAGCAGACTTGAAAAGGTGATTTAGTTACTTACATTAATCTAAGTTTCTGATTATTAATATGATATACCATCACTTTTTACAAATGTGATAACCAAGAACCAGATAAAACAGCACAAAATCTACCCTTAAAGTCAGGGTAGAGAAAGAAATTTGGTCTCTTGTTGCAGGTAAGTGTTTTCCATTATATTATGGTAGGGCTTGGGAACACTTTTCCTTGTGAAAGTACGTAAATGAAATTCAAGCGTCAACTTCTGGTTCCCCAAATCTTCCAACCTTCTCAGATCACCCTTCATTTTTTTTGTTGTTTTTTTAAGTTTATTTATCTTGAGAGAGAGAGAGATGGAGAGAGAGAGCATGCATGTGCTCACACATGAGGGAAGGGGCAGAAAGTGAGGAGAGAGAGAATTCTAAGCAGGCCCCACACCATCACATGGGGCTTAATCCCACCATCTAGGAGATGATGACCTGAGCCCAAATAAACAGTCAGAAGCTCTACAGACTGAGCCACCAGGGGCCCTAGGTGGATAAAAGAATTTTAAATTCTTTTAATATTAGAAAGAAGAAGAAAGAAGGAAGGAAGGAAGGAAGGAAAGAAAGAGAAGGAAAAAGAAGAAAAGAGGAAAAGAGAAAAGGAAAGGAGAGGAAAGGAAAGGAAAGGAAAGGAAAGAAGGAAAGGAAAAAGAAAGAAATGCAAAAACACAAACACAAGACCAAAAAACAGAGACAAGAAAGCTTAATCTCCTGACTTTGATATACTGTGATACCAAGTAGTCTTCCCTGCCTCAGTGGCCAAGATTATAAAGATTGTCAGGAGGTCTTGCTCCAGTTTTTGTTTCTTCTGGGTTCTCAGTCTCCCCTAGGTGTCATACTTCCTTCAACAGTTTTTCTTCCTTATCCCCCATGTTGAATCCAGAGATGAACACAACATCTTTTCCCTTTAGTGTAATGTTGAAACACCAATATAATATCAGTGATGTAGCAGTGTTTCCATAAAGGTTGCAGGTAAAAAAAAAGGGAATTACACTCCAGCACAACATGGTTCACAATACAGTATTATTTACCTAAAAGTTGATAAGAGAGTAGATCTTAAATATTCTCCCCCACTGCCCTCAAAATGGGAAATGATGGAATCAACTTACCCTACTGTGATAATCATTTTGCAACATATAAGTGTATCAGATCACTACATTATATGTCTAAAACTTATACAATGTTATATGTTACCTATATCTCAGTAAGCTAGAAAAAATAAGATTTAATATGAGTTACTATCATTGTTAGAATCCCTTTGGTTCTCCTTATACTGGTTTTGAGAGATGTCTGTGCCACTAGTCAGATTCCTGTACTCTGTCTTCACTCCTATTCCACGTCCCCAACACCATTCCCCCAGGTGTCTGGTCTTGCCAGTTTCTTCGCCCTTTCCTCCCTTTGGTAGCATTTAATTTTCTCAAATTCTCTTCCTTTTTCCCATTAGAACTTGTTCCAAGCAAGATGCAGAACTATTTTATACTAAGGAGACTATTAATGGTAACAACAACAAATCTAACCTGTTAGGTGGTGGGTAAATTGGATAGTGGAGCATCTTTAGGGAAGAATGTGTGGGAGGGCAGGCCTTGATATTTTTCCTTCTAAAAAAGGTCACAGCACATACGAAGGAATAAGGCACAAATGTTTGCATTTGGAGCACCTGCAAAAGGGAGCTGGAGATATTGGGGTTTCTTCAGATCAAAGAAATACATTTCCTCTCTCTTCCATGTTAATATTTTTGATATAGGGATGCACCTTCTAATTGATATAGCATTTGAGTGTGCTGGTTCTTTTGTTTTCCCTGAAAAGTTATTAATAAATTGGTTCTATGCTTTACAATCATCATGAACCTTGCATAGAGTGAGCTTCACTGGGAAACAGAGAATTTGAAGACATTGAATGTTACCAAAAGGAGAAAAAGATTTTTGAAAAATGGGAAATAACTGAGAATGAAATTAATAAGTTGACACTGTGACTTACAGTCAGCAAAATGTTGAAAGCAAGGAATATTATACTATGAGATGCATGCAGCTTCCTCCGCATGTCAAACAATTAACCATTCTGCTTCTTCACTATTTTGAAATCCAAGACAAATGGAAGTTATGTAGGCAATACTATTTTATTTATTTATACACAGAGAGAGAGAGAGAGAGAGAGAGAGAGAGAGAGAATCCAAGCAGACTCCACACCACCAGGGCGGAGCACAATGAGGGGTTCGAACTCACAAACCGCGAGATCATGACTGGAACCAAAGTCAGATGCTTAACCCGCTGAGCTACTCAGGCACCCTGACGATACTGTTTCTTGATGATGGTTCATTAAAAACAGCAGCACTCATTGCCTCGTCAGCTGCAAGCTTCTGGTAGTTAACCCTGGGACCTCATAGATATAATGATAATGTTGCGAACACGTGTTCACCTGACCTGAACAAGTTGTTTACACACCTTGTGGATTGAATATTAACACTTAGTTGGTGTTAATATTAAAGTATAATGTAGTTAAGTCTCTGAAAGCCAGAGTTCTGATTTTCTGCTGAGACCATTGCAAACAAAAACCTGTTATATAATTAGAATACCTTATGGTAAAAATAATTAAAAGCCTCGGTTAAAATAAAAATACTAAAGACCTAGTTTCCCATTAAAACTGATCATACCAGGTCTGCAGAGTTAGAGAAAGAATTTTAACAACAGGACGCAGATAGCTCCAGGCAGAGACTTTTTTGTAACCAGAGTATTTATTTGTAACTAAAAGCATATTTTGGCCATCAGAGCTTCCTGTGGCCTAATTCAAATCCATGGAGCAAAGTCAGGAGTGAAGACAGTATCCAGGCTAAACAAATAATCAAAGATTTATTCTTTTATACAGATGTCAAAAGCAAAATCAGAATTTCCTCTGTTTGACAGACAATCTTTCTGGTTTGGGCCATATTGAATAATTTATATTTTCTTCTTTTGGTTTTTTAATTATATCCTTATTTTCTATAGTGGCCACTATTTCCTGGGCACTTTGGACCAGGCCTCGTGCCTATATCTTCCAGAAGCTAGTCATCTACAACAACTGACCAATTCAAGCAGATCCTCATATACGTTCATTAAAATAGGTGAGGATTCTTTCAGAATTCAAAGTGAGTATCATAGGAGGCTGCTTCCCGTAGGAGCTGAGACAGAGCAGGTGCGAGTCGGAAGGTTCCACAGAGCAGAGGAGACAGGAACTAGACCCTGTGGAATGACCAGGCTTTGTAGAGCTAGGGTCAGGGAAGACCACTGAGAAAGAGGGAAAGTGTGAACAAAATGGAGAAATTGTTGCCCCAGAGGCTTGCTGGGGACACTTCAGAACAATTGGCAGTCTAACAAGATCAGAAACAGGAATCTATAACTGGATTTTCACCTTCCTTTTCTCATTTGTCGGAGTGCTAACTCTGACTTAGCCTCTGGGTACAAGTGTCATAAATGTCCAAACGAAGGGGAGACTGGGAGATAAAACTGAGGACTACAGATGCTTTATTAACAGTTAAAAAATGGTAAATCCATTTTCTGAGTCAAGAGAGAAACGACTATTTGTTCAGGAGTACCCTACTATAAACACAAATAATGGCCAATGAGGTAGATATTATCTTTCATTTTACAGATCAGGAAAATTTTACAGATTTTACAGATTTTACAGATCAGCAAGTTTGAGACACTGAAAGACTCCTAGTAACCCTTGTAAGGTCTTATTACCCCTTGCTCCAGATGGAGCTCAGAAAGATTAAACAATTTGCCAACAATTGCACAGCTTGCTTACTATCCGAGCCAACTTGAGCAAAGGTCTCCTCAATACCAGTCCTTTGCGCTTTTCCCTCCTCACCCGATGCCTCGGGCAACCACAGGTACCCATCCCCCACCCTCCCTTGCTCAGGGGTAAGACACCACTAAGGGTGGTGATGTGTATTACAGATTCCATTTCACTAATTTAAAATGCTGAGATGGTCAACTTGTATCACTTCCATTGTTTCCCCAGTAATGTTTAACCTTAAGTCAGAAAAAAAAAAATCCAGAAGATAAAAGAGCATGTTATCTGGCCAGTCCATTCCACCCCCATGGTTATTAATTTCAGAACACATCTGAATTCCTTCTCTGTGGCACATGCTTTAGTCCAGCAGCAGACAGCTACTGGCTGGGGTCAGATTTCAAGTTCTCATCTGTTGGTACCAATACCACTACCAGAATCTTCTTCGTAGACAACTCTTGAGGTCTTCTCTGAATACAACTTGGTGTCTGAAGATCCACTCAAGTACCTGTGCTCATCAATCTTTTCAGAAAATTACAGCCTCCTCTCTTGGCAAAACGTCTACTGTACTGAGTTTTGCTTTTGGAAACAACCTCCCTGAGACCCGGTTGAAAGCAACCTTCTGGTGCCATAGCTCCCAGCATGGAGGTGAAGAACTTCGCAGTTTGGGATTATGTCGTATTTGCAGCCCTCTTTGTCATTTCCTCTGGAATTGGGGTGTTCTTTGCTATCAAGGAGAGGAAAAAGGCAACTTCAAGGGAGTTCCTAGTTGGGGGAAGGCAAATGAGCTTTGGCCCTGTAGCGTTGTCTCTGACAGCCAGCTTCATGTCAGCTGTCACTGTCCTAGGGACCCCTTCCGAGGTTTATCGCTTTGGGGCATCGTTTCTGCTCTTCTTTATTTCCTACGCATTTGTCATCATCCTCACGGCAGAGCTCTTTCTCCCTGTGTTCTACAGATCTGGCATCACCAGCACTTACGAGGTAAGACAACTATTACCTGATGTGGGAAACAAAGGCACAAAGAAATGTAGATAAAATTAAATTTTCTTATAACCTGCAGCCCACTGACAAATACTTCAGGCAGGCGGACTAGAACATTTCTCCAGGAACTCCCAACTGTCTTTCTGTTCATGCTTTGCTAGAGGGTAAAATAACCTTAACTTGAAATAGCTAGGCCTGGAGGATCCTATGAGTCTCCTTTAACATATGAAAGTCCTTTTGGAAACTTCCCCTGTCTTTGCCTCCCCCAGCTCCCAAGGATATAATCGGTCACTCCTCTCAACCCCAGGGCAGCTCTTTCTGCCCCTGGGTCCTGGCCTGCTCCCATGCTTAAAAACAAAACAAAACAAAACAAAACAAAACAAAAACCCAAAAAACACCTTTTTGCACTGAAGACATCTCAAGAATTCTTTCTTGGCCATTGGCTCTGAACCCCAACACTTCAAAACACATCATTCTCTTCTTTACTTTGGAAGGAGTTGCTCTTTTCTCTCCATTTGAACATTTTTGGTTATTCTTTTTTTTTCTTCTTCTTCTAATAACATATATCGTCTTAATAACACATTGTAGTTGAAAAACACATTTATTTTCAAGACAATAACACATCACAGTAAAAATACATTTTGTTTTTATTGGGACAAGGTTACCTTTTGACACACAACTGTTTCACCATTTGTAAAATGAAAGTCTGGAGCCAATCCCAGAGGCATTTCAATGGTTAGATGAGAACCTATCTGTAACCACATTATGCATTGCCTGAGTTGTAGGAGAGCTTCAATGAGGGAGAGTTAATGTTATTATTTGTATTATTGACATCATTATTCTAAAAAGTATTCAGAACATATACTGTAAATATTGTCATTTTCCAGATAAGAACACTGAGATTTAGATAAATGGCTTAGTGAAATTGTATAGTAGATGAAGCCTACCGAGAGCCTACCGAGAGTCTTTATCCCTTTCCATTATATAATAGAGCTGAATACTTTAATATAAGTTATTACTATCCTCCAATTTTCAGTGGAGAAAAGGTAATTTTAAAAAAAAAAATTAGAAAATATTTCCATGGGGGGTAATGCTAAATGATATAAGTAAGGGGATTATGTTAATGAAAAGAAAATGAGGCAGTTTTGATTTTGCAATAATTCTCTAGAAAAATAGCATGTTAAAACTTGAATTTGTGTGTCCAATATTTAAGCATGATCCTAAGTCGTTTTCTATGAGAAAGGTATTTATTTTCCTTACCCAGTACCATCCCTACTAAGTCACAGCAGAGGATTCTTAAAAGACCTCTTTTTTTTTTTTTATCTCCCTAAACTAAATGATTATAAAGGATTACTCTAGACTTCAAAAGCCACTTAGGCACAAACTTTCCAGAAGGTTTTAAAACTTATGATTCCATAGATAATCATACCCCAAATATCTAACCTCTAACTCCCCTCCCCACCAAAACTAGGTAATCAGAATTAGGTAATACAACAGTTACTATTTAGGATGTCGTTCAAGGGAAAATGACTAAATTTATACTTAGTCCTAAAATACATATACACATATCCTCATTGCTCCTCAGTGTATTGCTGAAAACATAAATATATCCTTGGTTTTTCCAATCAGCTATTAAGGTTTGACTCCCAAAGGCATTGCTAGCATTAAAAAACAAAAAACAAAAAACAACACACACACAAACAAAAAACAAAAAATAAGAAGCACAAAAAAAAACCCCTAGGTAACTGCTAGAGAGAGAGAGAGAGAGAGAGGGAGACCAAGGGATAGAGAGAGAAGAGTCAGAAAACATGAATTCGATTTCAAAGTCCATTACTTAATAATAGGATGACCTTGTGCAAGTTACCAAGTGTTTATCACCTTCAGCTTCCATGTAGGAAATCATAATTCCCTTCTTTCATGAAGGTTTCATTAAGTGTAAAAGAGCTTTTCAAATTATATATATAAAAAAATAGCCAAATGTGGAAAATCATTTTTACAACTAATTCAATAGTCCATTCAATACTCATTAAGCATCTATGTTCCAGGCACACTCTAGGTCCTAGAGATGAAGCACTGAGTCAGACCCCTGCTCTCATGGCACTTGTTTTATAGCAGAGAAGGTGATCAATAAACATACTATGTAGGACGGTCATAACAGAAAAGTATTTGCTATTTAGCTGTGTGCTGAGCAGTGCTCTAGGGACTTTACACGTATTAAACCATTTGGCCTTCAAATAACCTTTTTAGATAGGTTCTATTATTATCATCTCCATTTAACAGACTAGAAAAATGAGGCACATAGAGTTAAGTAACTTGCTCAATGTCACATAGCTAGCAAGTGGCAGTTTTTCAAACCTGGGCAGTCTAATTTTAATTTTTTTACATGCATATTTATTTTTGAAAGAGAGAGAGGGCGAGCGAGCGAGCCAGGGAGGGGTAGAGAGGGAGACAGAATCCGAAGCAGGCTCCAGGCTCTGAGCTGTCAGCGCAGAGTCGGATGCAGGGCTTGAACCCACCAACTGCCAGATCATGACCTTAACCAAAGTTGAATGCTTAACTGGGTGGGGGAGGGGGAGGGGGGGCCCAGGGCAGTCTAACTTTAGAGATTGAATGCTGCATCACAATGATATCCTGCCCTACTAAATACAATAGAGAAAAGGTAATTAGAATAAGGTAGAAAATAGGAGTTCTGCTTTGAGTGCAGAATGTTGATAATTCGCATAGGGTGGTTAAGTGAGACTTCAATGATAATAAGGCATTTGTTTCAGTGGGGACCTCTAGAAAGCAAGCAATTGCACCATAGGAGGGAAGAACACCCCAAGCTAAAGTAACCACAGACACAAAGGCCCTAAAAGGGGAGTGTGATTAGCATGTTTGAAGGACAGCAAGGAAATCAGTGTGCTTGGAGAAGAGTGAGCCAAGGGGAGAAAAGAGAAAGATGAGATCAAAGACGTAGAGGACCCCATTACAAGGAGTAGCAGTTTTAGTGGGTGTGGTGGCACACACAGGGAGCTTTAAATATTTATGGAGCAATTTGGCAATGAGTGGGGGACACTACTGAAATTTAGGGAGCATGAGCAGGGACACTAGGTATCTTGCAGTATGTAAAACGCATATATGTAATGAATACTTGTACCGTGTGTTTAGCGATTTTTTAATGCCCTCATGTTCAAAAGCTACTGCAAATGGAAATTAGTAGTACTTTGCTACATAATAATGTTAACTTTTTAAAATAAAAAGTTATCCACACACACACTATACATTAGTATATTTTCCCCAAATTAAAATGGAAGAAAAACATTGTCTTGAAACTATTGAAAAATTTACTGAGCAATCCATTCCAGATGTGCTACTCAATACACAGTTGGTTGTAACTGGTTTTAGTCAAGTGGTTCATTTACTACATTAAACCACTTGCAAATACGTAACTGAGGAGATTTGAGACTGCCTTTCAATTATTAAATTAATACAGATACAGGAAATGCAAGGGTTTCATTGATTTTAAGTTATAGAGTTTGTTGCCCTCTACATATTTTATTTTATTTTTAAGTGTTTGTTTATTTTTGAGAGAGAGAGAGTAAGTGGCGGGGGGACAGAAAGAGAGGGGGATGGAGTATCTGAAGTGGGTTCTGCGCTGACAGCAGCAAGTCTGATGTGGGGCTCGAACTCGCAAACTGCCAGATCATGACTTGAGCCAAAGTCGGATGCTCAACCGACTGAGCTACCCAAGTGCCCCTGCCCTCTACATATTTTAAAATTATGAGTACCCTAATAATAAGAAATTCAGATTGTGTAAAGTGCATATGAGTTGAGGATTGGCTTTTGCTTTATAAGAGTTGGCAATCTGGTGCCGGGATTAAAAGCATGGACTCTTGACTCTGTCTATTTGACTTTGAATGCTAGTGATGCCACCTACCAGTGGCATGACTGGGAAAATCGCTTAACTTCTCTGTACCTGATTTGCACATATGTAAAATAGTGATAATAGAAGCACCTGCCTCAAAGGATGTCTGTGAGGAGTCAATGAGGTGTTACATGCAAATGCTTTTAACAGAACCTGGCAAATGGTAAATGCTGCATAAGAGGTTTGTATAATTGTTGTTGTTGTTGTTGTTGTTGTTACTGTCCCCACATTTATACCACTTAAGCTCTTTATAGCAACTTGAATTTACATTTCTTTGCTCATCCTCCATTCCCTGCTATCCATCCATAGATATCCTTTCTGGGGTCTTTAAAGTGCTAAAGGCTTGGAAGAGGTGGGGTCTGTTTCCCCACCCCTTAAATCTGTGATGGCCTTGTGACTTGCCTTGACCAATTGAGTGTGGCAGAAGTGATGTGTGTATTTGGGCCCTAGGCCTCATGAGGTAGATAGCTTCTGGTTTTGCCCTCTTGGAATACTGTTCTGGTACTGCTATGTCAGGAAGCTGGGCTAGCAGGGCTAGCTTCTGGAGGATGAGTGAACACAGAGAGGAGAACAGAGGCACCCCATCCAGCAGCCAACACACCTAGCAGACATGTGAACGAGGCCATCTGGACCTTCTCACCCAGCTGACCTTGCAGCTGATCGCAGCCCCATGAGAGGCCTGGGGAAGCAAGTAGAAAAATAACCCAGAAATTCCACAAAAAATGATGAAAAATATTAAATCCTTTTTTAAATGTTTTATTTTTAGTTTTTTTTTTCTTTTAATTGCAGAATAGTTGATTATGTCCTTTGTTTTGAAGCCAGTGAGTTTCTGGGTGAGTACTACACAGCAATAGCCAACTGATTTAAATGGTTTGATATAAAGTGGGATTTTTGAGACTAAGATGTGCCATCTGTGTGACATTATCATTATTCTGTACCGTGTCAAAGCATAAGGAATTGTTCTCACCCTCACGTTATAAATTAGGCTCAGCTCATTTGCAATATCATACATTTTTGTTATCTCTACTTGGACAGTTTATAATTAGTCTCGTCATGTTGTCTTCACTTCAGTTAAAATTATTTCCTTCTTTCTCTTATCACACACTAATAAATACAGTCTGTTATTATTTGCCCTTCGCACTAGTTTATAGGCTGGTGTTTGCCTGCCTTCTCATTTTTCTTGGACTTCTTAAAAACTAAATGGCTTCGGAATTACTTTTCTTTAATCCAAACTTTTTAATTATAAGAAGGCACAGGCTACTGCTCTTAAAATATCATCCTTTATAGTGGTTTTTAAGCATTATAGATGACATACTTTGGAGGGTAAGTTTGTTCCCTTTTAATTCTCCTTTTACACTTGTCGTGTTGTAGAAACTATATTTAAATTTTCAGAAATTAGATGTGTAGGTGTAAGATGTCATTATTGAATATTATTTCAGTATAGTAAATGCTGTTATAATATGTTTGCTTTAAAATGGATATTCAGGGTTTGATAGGGTTTTAACCAATGCTATAAAGCCTTTTAGGTCATTGTGAGGATTGACTCTTACTCTCTGTGAGATGGGTCATTACAGCATTTCGACAGAGTGACATGATGTGATTTGTATTTTGAGTGTTGCTCTAGCTGGATGTTGAGAATGATTCTAAGGTTTTGACTGTGGAAGCCAGAGGTCGAGTTAGGAGGTTCTTACTGTGACCCAGGCAAAAGCTGATGTTATTGCAGTGGTAAGAGATGATGCAAGTGGCTATATTTTGAAAGTGGGCACAGGCACCAGGATTCTTGTATGAATTGGATGTGGGGAGTGAGAGAAAGAGAGGAGTAAAGAATGAATCCATGTTCTGTGAGTTTGAACCAACATAAGAAGTTGACTTACTATTTACTGAGATAGAAAAGAATGTAGCTTGGGGCGCCTGGCTGGTGCAGTCGGTTAAGCGTCCGACTTCAGCCAGGTCATGATCTCGCGGTCTGTGAGTTCGAGCCCCGCGTCAGGCTCTGGGCTGATGGCTCGGAGCCTGGAGCCTGTTTCCGATTCTGTGTCTCCCTCTCTCTCTGCCCCTCCCCCGTTCATGCTCTGTCTCTCTCTGTCCCAAAAAAAAAAAAAAAAAAAAAAAAGTTGAAAAAAAAATTAAAAAAAAAAAAAGAATGTAGCTTGATCAGGTCTGGGGTTTTGAAAATATTCTAATATAATGATGGTAAGTGTCACCTGTGCTATTTTTGAAAACGGGCAAGAAGCATGCAACCCTTTGGTTGAACTTTCATTTTTACTTAGACTGTAGCAATAGATAGATAGACACCAAAGAGGACCATTGACGGAGGGAGGAGCTAATTGAAAGACTGGGTAAATGCATTCATTCAGATACAAACTTATGCAGTTGGAATTGTCTCTCTTGTCTCGTGTAAGAGAAACCAGAGGGTTAGGTCAGAGTGAGACAGTGGCAAAGCTCAACCTAGAATTCAAGGAGTCTTACTTTTGATCTACATCTTTTTTTTCACATATATTTTTTCTCAATACTGCCTCTCAGGTTAGACTGAATGGACTGAATTTCGTGAAACTAAACAAAGATGTTAAAACCCTTGACTTCGTCCAGATTTCTGTAGCAGTTTCTTCACTGTCTTTTCATTTTTCAGGAACAATCTCCCCTTTGCTTTCCCAAACTTCAGTGCCATCCAGTCCCAAAGTCAACACCAAATATTTTGGGGCTTTACTACGATATTTTCCCACTCCTGGTATGATTTTTTATATCAGTTATCTAATGCTGTGCAACATACCACCCTGAAATAAATTTCTTAAAAAATAATTTTATTTGCTCACAATTCTATGGATCAGCAATTTGGTCTAGGCTCAGTAGAGTCCAGTAAAATAGTCAAGTTCTCCTCCTGGTCTCATTTAGGACCTTGTATATGACTGCCATCAGCTAATTGGTTGACTAGTGGCTCGTGGGTCTGGGGGAACTCAGTCAAGACAGCTTATCTATGTTACACTTGATCTCATCCTCCAGCAGGCTACCTTGAGTTCTTTTATGTGATGGGGGAAATATTCACATCAGCAGGATACACCTTTTTTTCACGAGCATTTTTAAGGTTGCCAGTTGGATTATACTTGCCTTAAATTACATTCCTCCAGAAGCAAACCTTGAGACAAGGATTTGAATGCAAACCATTTTGGGGGGAAGTAATTTCATTGCACATAGCGAAGCAAGTGGCAGTTAAGGAAGGAAATGGAAGGAAATGAAGCCAATAGAAGGTGCGTTTTTGAGCAGGTCACCACTGTGCGCAATTGAGGTTCAATCTTACTGAGGATCTCTGGGAGACATATGGATCATGTCTCAGGGTTGTCCTTCCTCAATGGCAAAGAAGCCAGAATATTTATTTGTCTAACTCCCTTTTGTCACTGGCTTTTGGCCAATAACACCCCCAAGCACTTCTAGCTTTCCCTGTGCAAGAGCTGAAATAAAGCCCATAAGCAAATGATCACAGGTGCATTTAGATGCCATCAACATGTACTGGAAATGTGAGCGCCAATAAATTCAGGTGTTGCATCCACAGTGACAACTACAGTCATTAAGATCCCATTATATTCCTGTCGCTATACTTGGCTTTATCATATACTATGCCACTTGAGCCTTATAAGCACCAGTTTTAGAAAAACAAAGCCATTGTTTAGTGCAGTAAATGAATCTTCTCAAGGGCATATGATTTGAACCTAAATTGTCTTCACCACAAAAGTTTTGCACCATTTTCTATCCTATGACATCTGAGAATTAACTCTTCACTGACTTCCTTACCTCTTTAAGAATATTTTCCTTATATTTGGTGCCCTTAGTTACACACCCACTAGACTATTCCTGACTCATACACAGTGTACTGAATCGATCATCTGAAGAAAGAGGGTCTGCAAAGAATATGGTATTTTCTTGGAGTAAGGGTTGATCAGGGTAAACTGGGACATGTGTATTAGTATGAAGTTGAGTAACAGTTCTGCCAAGGGAGTTACTTTTAGGGTTTCAAAGAAGGACCCATTTTATGCCTTGAAGCAACAGTTAGTTATCATTTCCAGGAAAAGAAGAAACCAGTAGTTAACTTCTGATTTAACAAAAAATTATTTTTTCAATGCAGGTAAGACAGAATTACAACCAATTCGAAACTACTACCAAGAAATTGAAACCTCAAGTCACATTTTCTACTTAAAAAATATATATATATATATATATATGTGTGTGTGTGTGTATTTAAATAAATAAATAAATATTTATTTATTTTTGAGAAAAAGAGAGAGAGAGCAAGCAAGCAGGGGAGGGGCAGAGAAAGGGGGGCAGAGGATCTGAAGTGAGCTCTACACTGACAGCAGAGAACCTGATGTGGGGCTCTGTCAGACCCACAAACCATGAGGTCATGACCTGAGCCGAAGTCAGATTCTTATCTCACTGAACCACCCAGGTGCCCCCATTTTCTACTTTTCACATTTATTTTGTTCACTCCGTACATGTTTATTATGCAGGAGAAGACAAATGCTAGTGTAGTCTAGAATATTTACTCAGAAAGACCTTTCTTGACCTCCAACAGTAAACCAGATCCAGCTATTAACATGTGCACAGCTCCTGGTAGTTCTTCTAGAACATATCATACCTGAAGCATCACTTGTTATTAGTATAAATTTGTTATTGGTCATCTCCTTTAATCTGTAAAATCCCCTAGGGTTCAGATTATATCATATTTGGTATTATTGTATGTCAGAATGCAGTAAGGAAGTCAGGTAATAATTATTTAATAAATAAATGAATATATGAAAGATGAAAATAAAAGTGAATAAAATAGAACACTGTTTACATGTATCAGGGAAAGTAAGTATGATAGGCTGAAAAATGCATCGCTTCCCCTCTAAAAAATAAAAGTCAATATTCTAATCCCTAGACCTGTGACCATTACCTTACATGATTTAAAAAAAAAAAAAAAAAGGTCTTTGCAAATGTGATTAAATTAAGCTTCTTAAAACGAGATTATCCTGGATCTATCCAGGTAGGCCCTCTGTGCAGTCATATGTACCTTTCTAAGACAGAGATAGAGGGAGGATAGCCAGAAGATGAGGCAATGTGACCATAGAGACACATTGGGATGGAAGTGATGGAACCAGAGTCTCAGGAATAAAAATTATTTTACCGTTAAGTGAGTTAAGATTCTCTTCTAAAGCCTCCATCCTGCCAGCACCTTGATTTGGGCCCAGTGAAATTGATTTTGTACTTCTGGTCTCCAGAGTCTCGAGAGAATGCATTTCTGTTACTTTAAGCCACATCAAATCCGTGGTAATTTGTTATACAGTAGCCTTAAGGAACAGATACAGTGAGATATATGAATCCAACATCAATACGCAAGACAGCAGGTGATCAAGTTTAATGTAATAAATGGTGTAATATAATTGCTCCCAGAGCTCAAAGGAGAAAGTATAGGTAGGAATAGGCATGGCTGCTGGGCCAGTGTTCTTGAAAGATGACTAAGAATTGGTGAATGGGTTGGGGGGAGAGTTTCTCTCACATTGAAGGGTCTGGCCAAACAAAAAAAAAGTCTGAGAAATACAAAGCGTGTTGACTGAATAGCATACAGTGATTTTATGTGGAGAATAAATACAATGGGAGGGTTAGTGGAATGACTTACAGTAGGAAGGGTATATATATATATATATATACACATATTGGTAGAGAATACCCAGTGTGCACGAGCACTTTATCAACGATAATCATTGACGATTTTAGGAAAAAGAGTGACATGATTAGAACCTTGCTGTAGCAGAACCAATGTGCCAGATGTATGGTTGATGGAATGGACGGGCAAGGATTGGAATTAGGGAGATCATACGAGAATCTTCTGAGCAGCTTTTGTGTAAAACTCTGACTCTTTGCTTGTCCTTCTCTCTGTTCTTTCTAGTACTTACAACTGCGATTCAATAAACCAGTACGCTACGCAGCCACTGTCATCTACATCGTGCAGACGGTAAGGGGAAGAGGACCACTACAGATGCAGAATGTGTGGGGTGAAAAGAGATGGGTTTGTTTGCTTCAGGGGACAATTCATGAAACTAAGGGACAGACTTAACGCCAAGAGGAAACTACTTTCTTCCAAGGATAGCACTTGTGAGACATGTGATTACATTGAGAGTTATCCACATTGTACAGATCCCGTATATCCACCCAAATAATAAATAACAAACAGGTGTATATTAGAAACCACAAAGGAAAAAAACGTTAGCATTTTATTTAAAACTTTTCTTTCACTTGTAAACATTGCTTTGGATATGAAATGGTCCAGTAACTGGTTTTTCACTGGTGAACTGTGTTGAAACAGGAATGCCCATTTTGCTGAAAATAATTTTAAGACAATATTCCCTCTCTACACTTTTGGACTTCTCTCCTACTTCCTAGGCTCTGGGCTCCTTCATGCTGCCCCCCGTTTGAGTGTGGCACGCTGTTGGTACACTTCCTATGATTCACCAAGTACTTTTTGCTGGAAAATAATCTTCCCTTTCTTAATCAAAACTCCCACTTACCAACTGAAGAATTTAAGAGAGAGAAAAGGACAAAAGCAGCACTCCCTGACATGCCCATACACCTTTGCCTTTTAAAACCCTCACACCAGTCTCTAAATGTTGAAATCCCATTTAAAAGGAAATGGGGCTGCACTCATTTCCGTCAGTGTAGTGGCTACAATCCTGGGAGTCCAAAGATGAGCCCACCCACGTTGTTATAGTCATCCCTGCACTGTACTCTCTCCATTCTAAAATCCTCATTTCAGCAAGCTGCAAACATGAGGCTGAGTCATTGTGATATATGCATGGAGGCGGGGGCGGGGGTGGAGAAAGCTTACATCAAAAACGTACCTGGAAGCCTATTTTTATATCCTTCAGAAATACACCATATCTAGCCATAAAAATCTCAACATTCATAGCACTCTTGAAAGTCCAATGCTCTTCCTCCATCGAATGCTTATTAAACCCTTTGCAAACTGATGACAGTGATCGATGATTTCAAGATTAGAGTGGTTTCCAGTGACATGTCTAGTGCACATGTTGAGGGAGATACCTCTCTGAGGTCAATAAGGAGACTTTGAGGCAGCTCTCTCTTCCGTGTCCCCGTTCACACTGTTCACCTGATTCTTGTTTCCCCACCAGATTCTCTACACAGGAGTGGTGGTGTATGCCCCTGCCCTGGCACTCAATCAAGGTGAGTTACCCATACTCCTGTGGGTACTTCCCATTGTCCGTATGCTTACATACACCTTGAGAAATATGCATACATCTCGGGGAGACATTCCTGTGGTTAGGGGGCTCTAACGACTGCAGTGGTCACAACATAAAGCTCTAAAATTCCAAAACTGAAAATAATGGAAATCATTAGTTGCTTCATTTTGCCAATGTGGTTTCAAACACCAAGTTTGACTGCCCTTTGTTTGTTTATTTTTTTAATCACTGAAAGGGTGACGATTTTGGTATTGCATGCACATAATCATTAAATTAGTTTATAATGATGATCCTGTCTCAGTGATTTCATGAAGTAGTTGATCTGAATATAGGTGTAAAAGGTAGTTGTAGTGATTGTTTTAAGAATTATACGTGACATTTTTGAGAGAATAGGATCCTAGAAACAAAAAAATTTAAAAATTAAAATAAATTTCATAATGTTACCTATAATATTAGAAGTATTCAATATTTAATTTAATCATTCTATGTACTTATATCAAGAAATATTTACATGGCTGATGTTCAGGTGGTTTCAAAGCACTCAGACAAAATCTGCTAAGAAAAAGTTGGTACAAAAACTTGAAGTTGCAGAATGTTAGGAGAAAAACCTTGGCCGTTAATATTATCTAAAAATTAGACATGGAGTTGAAGTATAACAATGCAAAACATAATCTTTATCAGAGGTGAATTTAATAAGAGAAAATTCTAATTTGATTTCCATTTGCCCATGAAGAACATTTACAAAAATATTGTGACTTTTTCCTCATATAACTTGCTCTTCTACTTTTCTCAGAGTAACTTCTTTCAATATTTTTCTCCTTTTCTAGTGACTGGGTTTGATCTCTGGGGCTCTGTGTTCGCAACAGGAATTGTTTGCACTTTCTACTGTACCCTGGTACGTATCTAACTGTGAAAAAGTATTTAGCACCAACTCCTAATAAGGGATAAGGGCAAATCTCCAACAACAGGGTGTCTATTTATAGCAGAAATTACTATTCCAAAGTTCAATAGAAATATGTTGGCTTATCCGTCACAGTTTCCTGAGGAAGGTGCTGTTGTTTTATTTAAATTTCTTTTCAGTACCGTTGGCAGAATTGGGGTTCTGGGCTCATTCGAGAAAGTCATGGCAAAGAAAAGATTTAGTGAAAGAAGTACCTCCTTGATCAGAGGATAAGTGACCATATGCAATTGCTGAGAAAAAAATGTGCTTGTTAACAGTAATTATGAACTATAGGTAGCATATACTTCACTGCCTAGTGATTGAGAAAGACAAAATGCATGTATGAATGATCAAGGATGCTGGTATTTTGTAAACTTGAGGATTCCAGAGCTTTTGTCTGTTATTTATGGATAATCTTGGATTACATTGACATTTGACTTAACACATGCTCGGCTTTTAATCAAGGAAGCTGGGTGGTATTGGCACATATTTATATAATTGTTAAAATCAGTTTAGTTCAAAAAACATTCACTGGGCATCTGTTATTTATCATGCTCTGCAAAGAGAATCTTCATTGTTCGGAGTCATTGGCAACCATATACAGAGGCTGTAAGGAACCAGTTAAAAATATGGCAGTTTTCAGATAGTTGGATTCTCTTTTCTCCTCTGTAGAGGAAAATAAAGTCATCCTATATTATCATAGAGCAGACCATCCATGGAGTTTGGTATTGTGTGCATGTCAGATACTTTTTGAACATACATCATGAAAATATACAACTTAAAAATGCCCCTGTCTTTTTCATACATTTCAAATTCCACCATTTCTTTGCACTACTGATTTTTGTTGTTTTTTTTTTTCATTCCATTCTCACTACCCTAGTTCATTCTATCCCAGACACATATCTCTTACCTAGGTTAAAAATAAGCTCCTGGTCCATGTACATCGGGCCATATGTGACAGATTAGTTGCTCCGAGGCACCTACCCATGCAAGGCACACTCCTTAACAACAATAATGGAAGGCAGAAATGGTGAAATAATATTTTCAAAGCATTGATGGAAAACAATTGTCTACCTATAATTGCATATTCAGCAAAAAACTAACTTTCAGGAACTGTCAAAAACCAAGAGAATTTACCACTAATATATCTTCCCCTGAGAAAAACCTAGAGGAAGTACTGTGGGAAGAAGGAAAACTATCCAGTTTTAGATGGAGGAAGTAATGATAAGAAAATAAAATAGTAAACATTTAATAAGTCTAGTCAAACAGTTTTTGGTGCTTAATGATAAAGAATAATGTTTTTAGTATGGTATAATTTACATATCTAATTATGCATTATATTACAATATATTATATATTATAATTTATAATATTTTAAAATACACCAATACTACCAGTTACTATTATATGTAATTTGAGGATTAAGAAAAAGAATAACCCTCATTTGGACAGCATAGCATGTAAATCAGGAAGAGAGTAATCAGACTTGGTGGTTTTATAATCTTTGAATTGCTGGGGATTAAGACATTCTTTAAATGTAGACTCTAACTTAAAAATTTATGGCAACATTTCAAGAAATCCCATTTAAATAGAATGGTCAAAGTGGAAAACGGAATTAAAACAACACAAAACAAAAACCTCAAGTGATTTAAGCAAGAGGAGAAAAAAGGAAAAGAAAAAAATAGGGCACAAATAGAAACCAAAAAGTAAGATGTCAGAAACAAGTCTGGATATTTTAATAACTACAATAAGCTAGAATGAACTAAATTTACTGCTTCTTAATTGTTTTCAGTGCTTCCCTCCACCCTGCATGCCTGTAAGATTAATCTTAATCACCCATTTCGTCATGCCACTTAACTGACCCAGTTCTCTTCTTGCTTCCCATTGTTCACAGGATAAAGTATAAGCTTCTTAGCCTAGTCTTGGAAATCTTTCCTGATGTGCATCAACCCGCCCATTTAATAATCCCTTAGCACACCTGGGTCCCATCTCTTCTCTCTCTAGCCAGGTTACAGGCTGCTGGATCTCACTACAATGGTGGCTTATTTATCTAACACTTGTTGCTCATATTGCAAACTCTTTAGAATCCTGTGAATGCATAGCGTACCCAAGATAACCTTTGGAAGATTAAAACAATAAGTGATTCCTGCCATTCAGGGATTTGCAATCTACTGAGGTAAACATTAGATTTCAAACATCACAGACTGATTAAATACATCAGTGACATCTCATGATCAGGGTTATAGATCAGTGGTGTGTGTGTGTGTGTGTGTGTCTCATTGTATGAAAGAGTTATAGAGTCAGAGAAATTTTCATGGTGGCTATAATCTGCCTTTTGATGTACATTTCATAAAGTGTTTTGTTCTTTTGCGTCATGTCTAACTGAAGTTCAGCTTTATGCATATTTTTGCATAACCAATATCAAGTAGCCTCTGGAAACTGACATCTTTGACATTTGGTCTTCATATCACTAAAATCTGATGTTGTGATTTGGGTTTAGAAGCCTTAATGTCTTTAAAGAAAATCAAAATACCACTAATTGGCAGGTGGGAGGTAAGTATTGATTATTCCTCATGTCAGGATGTGAACACAATATACAAATGCAAGGCCTCTGGAGGGGCTTTGATGACTATTTATTAAGTTACATTTTAATTACAAAAGAAATGATAGGGCAACCCCGATGTCTCCTTTCTTCTCCAGATAAAGTTGAAGCCTGTCATCTTTTCACAGAAGTTCTTGACACTCTGGAGGAGTAACCGGGGATGATAATTCTATTTTTCAATGTTAAAAATACCACGTCCTTCCATTCTCATAGTACTTATTCATCTTCAAAGCACTTTTTTTATATCACTTCATTTGAGCTTTCCCAGTTTGCTCATTCCACCTTCACCGTGGTCATGAGGGATCCTACACCTGGATTACTCTAGCAGCCTCTTTGTCACCCCCTTTCCTCTGGACCATGTGATCTCAACTATAATTGTACATTAGAATCCCTGGGGAGCTTTCAGAGAACATGCAGAACTGGGGCCCCACCCACACCTCAATTTATTCAGAATCCTGGGGTTTGGGGCTGGGACGTTGTTATGTGTTTATTTTCAAACTCTTTAAGTGACTCTAAAGAGGATCGGGTTTGATAACCACCATGATAACCTCTTGTCTCATGCCTCTGTCCTGAGCTCTACTGTTAGATTGATCCTCTGGAGAGACTGCCTTGTTTGCTATTTGATCATCCTCTACCTCTTAAGCTCCTTTCTCCAGGAATGTCTGGAATCTATCATTCTTTCTTTTCTTCTTTCTCAGCCTTGTACCATCTCAGTTCCCCCAAATTTATTTACTGTCACTCAATTAAAAAAAATAACTTTCATACTGTATAAACCAGACCCAGGTGATTGTCCTCAATTCCTTCACTCCCTCAAAATCTGTGTTCAATTATTCACATGTTATATTGATTTGGCCTCCCAAATATCTTTCAAATCCACCCACTTCTTTCCATCTCTACCCTGCTCCGAACCTCTGTCATCTTGAGCAGACTACTGACGTCAACTCTGAGCATATCTCTTGCTCCTTCTTTTCTTTCCATGGCCCAGCAATTTGCTGTCCACACAACCACTCCTGACACCACTATGAAGCCAACAAACAAAATCTCTCATCATGTAAATCTCTTTAATGCTGTCTTTTTTAAATCTTTTTTAAATGTTTATTTATTTTTGAGAGAGACAGAGAGCGCGCGACTTGGAGAGAGGCAGAGAGAGAGGGAGACACAGAATCCGAAGCAGGCTCCAGGCTCTGAGCTGTCAGCACAGAGCCCGACACAGGGCTCAAACCCACGAACCACGAGATCACGACCTGAGCCGAAGTCAGACACAACCAAATGAGTTGTGGCACCCTCTTTAATGCTCTCTTACTGCTCTTAAAAAATCATTTAAGTAGACTTGTCAAAATCTGTGTGTTCTGGCCTCTAGCAAATTCAGCAACCTCCCTTTGGGCATTCTGTATACATCTCGATCTATATATTCCAGCATTCTCTCATTTCTTCAGCCATACATCTCCATCCTTCAAATGCCACTTCTTCAAGACCAGGTCAGGATTCACTGCTATATGCTGTCATAGTAACCTGTCCTTCTTAACTTCACTGTCCACAATCTTAAATAATTACTTATATTATTGTCTGGTATCTGGTCTCCCACCAGGTTATAAACTCTATGAAATTAAATAACGAACCTGTCTTTTTTACTTGCCATTTTTATTCCCATGCATAACATAGTGCTTGGCACATAAAATACCTCAGTGACTATTGAAGACAGAAAGACGAAAGAAAGAAAGAAAGAAAGAAAGAAAGAAAGAAAGAAAGAAAAGGGAGAGAAAGAAAGAAGAAAATAAGAAAGAGGAAAGTAGGAAAAGAAAGAAATGGAAGGAAAGAAAGAGAGAGAAAGATTGCATCAGCGGAGAGGTTGTAAAGAATTGGAAGACTTGTAGCCTTCCTTTTCAATAACTCACATCCATTATCTCCATTGCAGGGAGGATTAAAAGCAGTGGTGTGGACAGATGCATTTCAGATGGTTGTCATGATTGTGGGATTCTTAACGGTTCTCATTCAAGGATCAGCTCATGCTGGTGGCTTACACAATGTAATAGAGCATTCAACAAATGGATCTCGACTAAATATATTTGAGTATGTCCAATACTACTTTTCCATGTTTTATAAAATTTAGCTGCATGACCTCAACAACTAAAATAATATCTGGCATTAAAAGAGCATCTTTGTTTACTTACTTCTCTGTGCCTCACAGCTTTGATGTGGACCCTCTCAGGCGGCACACTTTTTGGACCATCTCGGTGGGAGGAACTTTTACATGGCTCGGGATCTATGGGGTTAATCAGTCGACCATACAGCGATGCATTTCTTGCAAAACAGAAAAACATGCAAAACTGTAAGTTATAGATAAACGTTTCTGTTTTCTTTTCCCTTACTGGGTAGTTATTATATGCTTGTGCGCATGCACGCGCACGCGCGCGTGTGTGTGTGTGTGACAGAGAAATGGAAAGATTTATTTAACCATTTCAATAATTTTTTGAGGCAGGCATTACTATTCCCATCTCAGCAGGGAAGTGAGTTTGAGCTTGTGTCTGCCTGCCTTTGCTCTCCATCATTTGTTACCTCCATTTATTGAGAAATTACTGGGTTAAATCAGGTGCCATGACTGACAATGCAGAGGTAGCATAGATTTTCTACTTACAGTTTCTGTGATGAGGTGGCCCCTATCACTTATTTGATCCAGCTTGTGGTCTCTTGAGCACTTTTTTTCTTTTAAATATCCTTAAGTTTTCCAAGGACAGGTTTAAAAAAAGGAAAGCCAAGGTAATGAGGTAAGACATAATAGGGCTTCTGCCAATTCAACTCTTGCTGAGCTAGCAGTCACCAGTCTTGCTGGGCGTGCTTACCCTGAAGGACTCCAACAGGGGCACAACTTATGAAGCCTTTTCCAAGCCCTTCAAGGCATCCTGCTCTGGAACGGGGATTGAAGGAAGTGATGTATTATTCTGCAGAACTGGAAGCAATAGGCTAGAATTACATCTAAACCGGACATTTTATCCTCATTGTTGCTGTCCAAATACCAGCATCCCCAGATTTATCAGGATGACCTCCATGTTTCTTAGAGTGAGAAACAGCCACTGTGAATATTTCCACAACTGATTTTAAAATACTTGCAGTGCAGTTTTTTTCTTTAGACTGAATACAAGATAACATTGCTGAGACATGGTTCACCATTTTGAACTTGAATTCCAAAAGAGCACATATTACTTCTATATTTCACACATTCTCAGAAGGAAGAATTGAAAGCATTATCTAGTATTCCATTAATTCACTGATACCATATTCATATCCTATTACAATAAATAATATTAACAAATCCTCCACACAAGATCATCACTTTATCAAATAGCTGCATTACTTAAAATGTAAGATCAAGTGTGACCTTGATCTCACAGTTCATTTAAAATTAAAATTCATGGGGCGCCTGGGTGGCTCAGTTGGCTAAGTGACCGACTTCGGCTCAGGTCATGATCTCACGGTTCATGGGTTTGAACCCCACATCGGGCTCTGTGCTGAACGCTTGCTTGGAGCCTGGAAACTACTTCAGATTCTGTGTCTCCTCTCTCCCCCTCCTCTGTGCTCTGTGTCACTCTGTCTCTCAAAGCTGAATAAATGTAAAAAAAATTTTTTTTAATTAAAACTCGTTTAGGGACCCTTGCCTGGCTTGGTAGGTAGAGGATCTTGGGGTCATGAGTTCATGTTGGGCATAGAAACTACTTAAAAAATAAATAAAATTAAAATTCATTTAAAATTCTGTTTTAAAATGGAGTTGACTGGGGATGCCTGGGTGGTTCAGTTAGTTGAGATTTCACCTCTTGATTTCAGTGCAGTTCAGGAACCCAGGGTCATGGGTCAAGCCATGTGTCAGGCTCTGTGCTGAGCATGAAGCCTGCTTGGGATTTGCTCTATCTGACCCTCTCCCCTGCTTGTACACCCTCTCTGTATATAATAAAAAAATAAAATAAATAAAATGGAGTTGACTGTATCTCTACAGGGAAGGATCTTATGGTGAAATAAATAATAATTCTCTGTTACATCTAGATTTTTTTAATCTTATGTTTGTGTTACATTATTTTTTCTTGTGAACATGCCTAATTTCTCCCTATTACTACGATAGTACCTGAAAATAAGGAAATGTATCTTTTTCATAAGTTTTTTCCCACAAGGTCAAGAATAATATTGTGTGCTTATTAAATATTTATCGCTTATTTGAAAAGTGATGCTTCAAGAAGGCCATGCTTACATGTGTGTATGTATAAATGCATACCTGGAAACACATATTTATGTAGAAATACACATATTTGTGTGTGTCTGTATACAAAGGAGGATATGTGTATATGTGTAGGCACAGACATATACATATACACACACACTCCCAAGTATGTGTTTGTATTTGCATATCTTTAAGCCTCATTTAGTGAGTTGAAATCAAACAAAAGTCAATACAATTACATTTACAATAGTTGCCTGGCGTCTGGAATTTCTCGCATGAATATTTAATGGGTATGAAAACTGTCAGAAAAGGAGAGATACGCATGGAGAAAAAATGTACATGATTTCTTAAGCATTTAGCATTGCAACTCCTGGTTCCACCCACCCCCACTTCTGTGGAAGGACCAGAGCTATGATGGGATTTTTTTAAGTTTATTTATTTATTTTGAGAGAGAGAGAGTAGAGGAGGAGCAGAGAGAGAGGAAGAGAGAGAATTCCAAACAGGCTCCCTGATGCTGGGCTCGATCTCACGAATCTTGAGATCATGACCTGAGCCGAAATCGAGTCAGATGTTCATCTGACTGGGCCAGCCCAGCCACCCTGCTATGATATGAATTTTGTGAGAATAAGGAAAGGTGAAAAAATAAAAATTCTCTTTAGAAAACACTTCCCTGAGAGAATCCAAATTGACTAAGTTCATACAGTTCAGGAATGAAAAGTCAGTCCAAATGGTCAGGACAGTTGAAGTGCATGCAGCTGGAAGGAAGGCTGCAGTGAGGATGTGGTGAGGCCTCTTGTTTGTCACACAGTGGAAGGCTCGAGGTTCACCACGGAGTCAGCTGGAGGCCACGCAGAGCCAGCTGCCCATCGGCTCTCACCTAGGAGGCTCTGCAGACTGTTGATTAAATGCTCTGCTTCTGTTCAATTATGTGACAGCCTGGAGCCGTTAAAACATTCCATCAGAGTTTAAGAAAAGCTCTTCTAGTTGGGAAAATACATCCTGAAACATTTGTAGGTGAAAATAGATCCAGAATGTTCATACTGAATGTGTCCATGGGTTAAAACCAGGCATTTGTTTATGATATAATTTCATGGCCAGGAATGCTGATTACTCACAAAGGATGATTTGATTGATCTTAAGCCCAATCGATTTTTCTGGCGCTTAGAAATAGTATCACCCACCGTGTCATTTTAGATGTGCTCTTTGGAAACTGACTTCCCCTCCTCTAGACTCCAGTTTATCTTTCAAGACTACTGATCTTAAATAGTGCTATGAGGGTAGTAGGGGCTGATGCAGCTTCTCAGGTTCCTTCCCATCTCCATCCCATCTCCTGACTAAGATAAGCACACACGCACACACACACGCACACACACACACACACACACACACACACACGAGTCACTTTTGTTCTATTCCTACTGCCTTAGTTTGTTTTCCTCAAATCTCTTATCACATCTAAAAGCATCTTATTCATTTCTTTCATTTCAGTGATCATCACCTGTCTCTAATCCCAGAATGTAATCTCCATGGGGGTGGGTTCTGTGTTGTTCACTGCTATGCCCCAGTATCTAGAACAACCTTGTACATGGAGATGCCTGATAAATATGTTTTGAATGAATCAGTGGAGCCGCTTAAGTTACAAGTAGGAGAATTAGCTTTTAAGGAATCACAGTCCGTTTCTAATAAAAAACAAATTCACAACACAGGGCTTTAATATTTAATACAGTCTCACCATTGGTTTCTCATTTCCCACAGTTGACTGGTGAAGCTTTAAAATTGTTTTGGATAATGTGTGAATGTTCTCTATATGGCTATAGAGCCTACATTTATTTTAACAAAGTGTAACTCATTCAATCCTTATACTAGTCCTATGATAGAAATAAAGCAGATGTGTTAACACTCATTTTACAGATGATTTAACCGCCTCAAGGTGTTATATAACTTGTCTAAGGTCAGATGGCTATTAAGGATAAAGTCTTCTGACTCTGGGATCAATGTTCTTTTTTAAAAATAAGGATGTAAAGACTACAATCGTATTGTACTCAATTTCTACCATTAATTAATTAATTCCTTCAATTATTCATTACCCCAAATAAAAATAATTTCATGTATGCTATGTGCCAGCACTATTCTATAGTACTGTGTTTGTTTGGATGGGAGAAAACAATAATAAGCAAATAAATATATTATATACTTTAGATTATCATAAATGCTATAAAGATGTAAAATAGTATAAGGAATGGAAACAGATAAGACAGCTGAAAGTGACTGTTTCAAATAAAGAAGGTCAGGGAGGCCTCTCTCGAGGTGGCCTAAATAAAGGCTTGAATCCAGTTGTCTGGAAGGGAGGAAAGCAAGAATGTAAAAATGCAGTTAATAGGTATTGGCCACCTCATGTGTCACTTCTATTCCCAAACAGCTGTCTTTAACTCAACCCCTCTAAACACAAACAAACAAATAAACTTGTAACTCAACACCAAGCATTGTTAGAGTACTCTCAAGGAACTAACTTCTGGGATAAGTCCCTTTTCTAATGTAAATAGTATAAAATAGAAACTTCCAAACAAGATAATTATTTAACCATATTTGCTTCATAAATGAATAGTTTGACTTAAGTGTTTTATGAAAGCTAGGTATACCTATACATTATGGGTGTTAAGAGGCTTTGAAATTAGTGTGTGTCCTTATATTTATCTTTTCTAATTACAAAAATTTTTTAATGTTTATTTTTGAGACAGACAGACACAGAATGCGAGTGGGTAAGGGGCAGAGAGAGAGGGAGACACGGAATCAGAAGCAGGCTCCAGGATTAAGCCATCAGCATAGAGCCCGATGAGGGGCTCGAACTCACAAACCATCAGATCATGACCTAAGCTGAAGTCAGAGGCTCAGCCGACTGAGCCACCCAGGCACCCCTCCTTATATTTAAATGTGGATGTATCTGATTCCCTTTGAACGTTGACTGGATCCAAGAAATTTCCCACTGTTGCTCTCCTGGCCCTTTGAAACTCTCTCCAGAATGAGATTGTTTATATAAGTCCAGTCCACTTCAAATCTTCCTTGAGATAAAGAAAATTTGTAATAATTTGACTTTCAGAAATCAATAATGGCTACAATATAGCCATAGCATACTGTCAAGGCACTCAGACTGGAATCAAGCATACCTGTGTGTTGTACAATATAAAGAAACGCTCCCCAGATATGGGGAAAATGACCTGGCCTTTGTATACTTTCTATTCTCTCTAAAAAGAAAAAACAAATCAACTTTAAATTTCATTCGGATAGTGAATGAATATAGTGAATATTTCCAAAATGTGTCTTCTTCTACATTTATCTCATTATCCTCCTAGAAGTAAAGATGTTAAAATGTAAGTTTACTTTTTGACAGTTTTATGAATTGAGTGGGGTGAAAGTCACTGGCAGTTACATAATATGAGTGATTGGTATATGAAATTTCATCCAAGATCTTATACCACACATGGAGACTATGCAGAAAAACTTATTTCAAGAGAAAAGCCATCAAAAGTCCTCATTCAATTTTTGTAATCATTCTAAAAATGTAACATTCCCAAACAAAAAAAAAATTGCAAAAGTATAAAATGTAATGGTTCTTGAAAGCTGTGGAATTTTATTTTACAGCAAAAAGCCACCAAAATTTTCACCTTGAATTTTTGGTGATGTCTTCATTATCCTGTAATATGGCATAGAGGCTACTGATAGATCTATGTGTTCTTCTCTAGAGCCTTGTATTTTAACTTGTTGGGTCTCTGGATTATTCTGGTATGTGCTGTCTTCTCTGGCTTAATCATGTACTCCCACTTCAAAGACTGTGACCCTTGGACTTCTGGCATTATCTCAGCACCAGACCAGGTATGTGTTCCCTTGGGGCCAGAGGAAATGGCTGAAATCAGTGTGGTTCTGGCCATCAATGAGTAATATGGGTTCTTTCTCTTTTTCCACCTGGATCTCAAGGTACTTCCTAAGCCCCAGAGAGTTGATTTCTTTCCTTTCCTATTGGATGATATACACACCAGGTTCTAATAGTGGGGAGTGACATGTAAAAAGGTATCTCACCTTGTCCTTGAAGACAAGGCCAGGGGCCAGGACAAGGCTGAGGAGCATGGAGGTTAGGCTTGAACCCATGGCTTTGGTTGTCCATGTGGCCTTTAAATTCTTTTTTTCTATATGTCTCAAGGTTCATTAAAGATGCTTTATTCTCAGATTGAACAATATGACCCTTGTTTCTATAATGCTTCTGCGCATGTGTTCTCACCATAGCTTGAACACCATCAACCCAATGTACTACATGAAATGTGCTTTCAAAAACTTTATTTATATGGGGCACCTCGGTGGCTCAGTTGAACATCCAACTCTAGATTTTGGCTCAGGCCATGATCTTGCAGTAGTGAGATCAAGCCCCAAGTTGGGCTTGGGCTCTGTGTCGAGCCTGGAGTCTGCTTGGTATTCTCTCTCTCTCTCTCTCTCTCTCTGCCCCTCCCCTGCTCATTCTCTCTCTCTCTCTTCAAATAAATATATAAACATTAAAAAAACCCTCCATTTATGGAGGATATCCTCAGGAGGCACGATCACCTCCCTCCCCTCTGTATTTTTCACTGTCCCCTCTGTCCTGCGGGGGGGGGGGTCCCCCTCTCACAAATCTGGCTACAGAGTGGAACCATAATACCTACATTCTCTGAAGACCTGTTTTAAGCATTTGTTGTTAGGGTTTAACTGCTAACATTAAGGGTAAACAGATAAGGGAATGGCATACATTGCAAACATAAGAAAAACAAAACAAGTTCCTGAACTTTCTAAAGCTGATCCAACCCTTTTTCCTAGTATCCACTGCCCCTTCCCGCCCTTCCTCCTTCCCTACAGCTGGAGCTGGACCTCAGGTCCCCTGAAATTGGATTGATTATAACCTCAACTGCAAGTATGTAACAACCTTAGTCTGTGCAAACTCCTGTATTATTTTTATTTATTTTTTGTCTTTTTTTTCCCACCTTCTTTTGCTAAAAATAGACATTCTCACATTTCAGACTCTGCTGATAAGACCACTAATTCTATCTTGTTTTACCTCCAAAGCTGATGCCGTACTTTGTCATGGAGATATTTTTCACAATGCCAGGACTGCCTGGACTCTTTGTGGCTTGTGCCTTCAGCGGAACTCTGAGGTTAGTATATGGACAACACCCTGCTCTGATGATGCTGATGATAATGACAGTGGTGATGGCAAGGGCGTGAGATGACAAGGGTGATGGTGGTAGTAATCACCAGTACTTACTGAGTACTTACTGTGTGTCAGCTGGCTTGCTGAATGCTTTACTTCACACAATGTATAGAACTTTACTCAGAAAACTTTATGAAGTAGCTTGGAGCATTAAAAAACAACTGACAATTATATTACCAGCTAAAGATGTGCTTATTGGGGCTTATTGGGAAATAAAAGAGAATTATAATCCAGGACAAATAAGCAGTGGCAAAGCTTTATGCACGTCTGGGGAACAAAGGAGTGGTATGCTTTATTTTAAGGAGAAAAGGACTAAGTTGGGAGGGCTGTTATGAACTAAAAGACCATTTGAACTGGGAGTTCAAAGTGTGGCAGCTTTTCATTGGCTAAGTGGTTGCTGAGGGGAAAGCTTCTCTTCCTCAAGCTGGAATAGAGAGTAGTATCCAAGTGCAAGGTCAAGTCCCTGTCTTCCTCATGGATCTGCAATTGACCACAAGTGGTAGGGCATGAGATCTCCTGCTGAAACCTCCTGACCTCATTTTAGTGAAGTTTCCCGTTACTAATTTTCTCAGAAGGTTTGAAGCTAGAGAGTGAGCGATGCCATACAATTAAAGCCTCAGGCTTCTGTCAGGGCCAGGGACTGTGATAAAGCAAGAGTGGCGAAAGTGGGGAACCAGTAACAGGCATTTGCTTTGACACAGTTGAGAGATGATGGTAACTTGAAGGGTCGAGGTAACAGTGTTGAGATCAATGTAGTATCATTACCTTCCTTTATGCCAGACCTTTGGCTCTATGAACTCAGCTGGTTGGAAAAGCCTCACTTCCCTTCCTGGAGCTTAGTTGCAGATAATCATTGATAAGGTTTGTCAAAGGCCAATTTTTAGAGAGTAAAATGGTCAGAGTCAAAATTCAAACAATAGCAGAAGATCAAAGTCAAAGTTTTATATCTTATTCCTCAAATCCTTTGTCTCAACCCACAGAGTTAACCGCTGTTAATAATTTCTTGTCAATGAACCCGAAAATTTCTTTGCTTATGGGAACATATATACCTTTTAGTGAATGAAAAAAAAGGATCATATTGTATATATGGTTTCATTTAAGGTAATATAATTTAGAAATCTTTCCACATCAGTAGATGTACCCTATTCTTTTTTAAAATCTGTGATTTATTTGACCAATCCTTTAATGTAAGACATATCTAACAAATATGTCTTAGTCTGCTCAGACTGCTATAACAGAATACCATACACTAGGTGGTTTATAAAAAACAAAACAAAACAATTTCTTACAGTTCCCAAGGCTAGGAAGTCTAAGATCAAGGCCCTGGGAGATTTTGTGTCTGGTAAGGGCTCAATTCCTGCCTCATTTATGACCATTTTCTTGTTGTGTCCTTACACGATAGAAGGGTTAAGGGAGCTCTCTTGGATCTCTTTCGTAAAGTCACTAAGTCCATTTATAAGAGCTCCACTGACATGACTTCATCGTTCCTAAAGGCGCCGGCTCCAAATACTATCACCTTGGGGGTTAGACTTCAGCATATGAGTTGTGAGGGAACACAAACACTTAATCCATAAGGTATTACAACGTATATCTTTGTGAAATTGTGCAAGGATATATGTAGGCTACATTCCAAGAAGTAGAATTACTGTGTCCAAATACTTAATAGTTTAACCTTCTCATGGACATTGCTAAATTCAGCTGCAAAAATTCTCAACAATTTATATTCTAAAAAGAAAATACTAGAGCATCTCTTTTCTCACACTACCACCAATATTGGGTGCTATCAAACTTTTCAACTTGCCAAACAAATAGGTGAAAAATGGTAACTAATTAGGATATGAATTTAGTTGACCATAAGTGGGATTGGCTACATTTCCCTACTTTCATTGGCCATTTGTATTTCTTTTTCTGTAACATGCCAGTTTATGTTCTTTGTTAGTTTTTTAAAGTTTTCCTCTTTACATACAAGAAAAATAGCCTCTTGGCATATATCTCATGTTTTTTCATTTGTTGTTTGTATATTTGCTTTATTTCTGAGTATATGGAGATTTTAATTTATATTGACCAATTCTTTTACATTATGGTTTCTGGATTAATATTATTCTCAGAAAGGCTTTTCCATTCTATCATTATAACTAACTATCCAGACACCATTCTAGTATATGTATAGTCTTATTAAATAACAAACCTTCAAATCATCTAGACTATATGTGTGGTATAAAAACTGAAGTGGAGCTCGACACTTATTTTCCTTCTAAGATAGTAGCCAGTTGTCCCATTACTTTTTGGTAAATAAGCTGTCTTTCCATCAGTGACTTTAAATGCTATTTTTATTATATCCTACATTCTTCTATATATTTGGGACTTTTTCTGGATTTTCTTTATAGTTCTTTGGTCTATTTATCTATAATGATGCAAACACTAATACTTTTAACCACTATGCTTTAAGATATGATTTAATGTCTGTTATTCATAATGTTTTTCTTTTTACAGAATTTCCCTTGATATGTAGATTTTTTTCCCCTGATTATTTTCAGTTAATTCTTTGGGATTTGATTGTACAGAAATCATAATATTTGCAAATACTTTTGCGTTTTTCTTTTTTTAATAAGTTACACTTCTATGTTCACTCTCATATACTTGGGCATTGAGAACAATGGTAATAATTGAGATTAGCAGAAATTCTTACATTTGTTATGACTTTAAAGGAAATGGCTCTTGGATTTTACCATTAAATGTGATATCACGTTTTAATTTGAGAGATATTATTAACGTTTAAGAATATTCATTTTAAGTTAATAAATTATAAAAAAGAACAAAATGCATATATTTATTCTTTTAGGATTTTTTTTATCAGAGATATTAAATATTAGTAAATTATTGGCATTTTTGAAGTGGCTTTTTTTTTTAACTTTTGGCATATTAATGTTGACAGATTTCCAAAACAGCAACATCCTTGAATTTATATAATGACTTTAACTTGCTTCGGTGTGTAATTCTAATTTAGTGTACTACTGAATTGTTTTTACTAATATTATTTTTAGGATTTTTGCATCAAGAACACAAAGTGATATTATTCTGTGCTGTTGAGATTAAGATCTCAGGGAAACTTAGGACAGGAAAAATTAACACTAGAGAGTCAAACACATGGAGGGGTGACACTGTAGCTTTTATTTTGCCCCTCTCTAAAGGGCTTTCCTTATTTATCTTTCCTTCTTACTCTAAGGCTGAGTCTCTCCAGAGTGGAAAACATATATTTGTCAAAAGGTAATTCCCCCATAAGAGAATGGTTGGCTCTTTTGGTCTCAAGACCAAAAATTCTAAGAAAGGGACACAGTTGGCAGTGGATGCTATGGAGAGATTACTTCTGCTAAAACCTTAAGGAGGATGCTGTTCCATATGAGGAATTAAATAAGCTTTCATGCTATTCTGCAAAGAAAACCCCAATTTCCAGGTCCCCTGTCATCAAAGTGAGTTTTACTGTCCTAAGAGTGGACTCTGGGTGGAAAATCAGAGGGAGTATCAGATTCTTTATGTGATTTTAGTCTTTGCCCATTTCCCATCTTATCCTTTGCTCCTCTTTCCCTTACAAATTGCATTCTACTCAATCTGGTGGCTTCAGGTTGTTGAATGCAACAAGTTTTCCATCTAGAGGTATTTAAATGTAATTTTCCCTTTGCTCTGGAACATCTTTTCCCCAATTTGCATGGGTACTTTCAGTGCCTATCTTAATCATCATTTCCTAAGGAAAGAGTTCCCTAACTTCATATCACTTTAGGACTCTGCAAGGCATAGTTTCATAGCATGTTGGTATTTTCCTTCATACCAACTGGGACCAATTGTGTAATTGGTTATCGAATGTCTATGTCACCGAGTATAAGGTGTATGCTTTTCTGGTTCGCCACCATATGCCTAATATGTAGAATGGAGAGATGCATAAATGGATGCATGAATGGTATGAGTGAATGATTAATGAATGGCAAATTGTACTTATTCCTGGATTAAGACAGTCAGTATTTCCTGCCTCAAGTCCAAGCAAACACACACACACACACACATACATACTCATGCACAACCTCTATTACCGCCTGCTAACTCATTTAATGTCTTGTTCAGGGGCATTAGTAGGCATTGGAAGAAGAAATCAGAGAGCACTAAGCACAGAAACAGTTTTGAAGAGCAAGTAGGCAGGCCACGTTGTTCCCCTGAAATCCCAGGATAAGGACATGTCTGCATCTGTTTTTTGTTTCTAGAGCCCTGTCTTGTCTATTTGCTATGAAAGAGGGGGCAGGCTGGTCAGCTTTATTTAGCCTGGACTGTGTTCTTGCTTTTCTCTCCCTGTAGCACTGTGGCTGCAAGCATCAATGCCTTAGCAACAGTGACCTTTGAGGATTTTGTCAAGAGTTGTTTTCCCCGTCTCTCCGACAAGCTGAGCACGTGGATCAGTAAAGGCTTATGTAGGTACAGCCGGTGGATCTTCTACTCCATGTCATGAAATGTACATGTGGTGCATGTCAAAATCCTGCACATGCTATTCAGCACTCATTACAGGCACAAAGGCACAGGGAGATGTATGAGGAATTTCACGTATGAATTCACACTTCCAAAGATACCAGGAGGGTAACGGGAGAGAATTACCAGCTAGCTTACCTTTCACCAACCTTATATTCGACACTCTTCTGTACTCCCCCTACACGCTAGATTGATCACTTCAACATCTCCCGATTATGCCTTGTATTGATCATATCCGTCCCTCTACATGGGAAGACATTTTGCTCACTGTAGCCAATCACATGGTCTAATAAAGTCAAATTCTTTCCTTTTCTTTCTTTTTTATTATTTATAATTGTCATTTACTTACTTATTTTAATTTTTTAGTATAGTTGACACACAATATTGCATTAGTTTCAGGTGTACCACATGGTAATTTGACAAGTTTGTACACTATGCCAAATTCTTTTCTAAAGAATTTTTTATTACCAAACTCCTGGTAAACTCACTTCTAGGAATAATTGCTCTTTGCTTAATCACACATTGCATATTATGTTTACGCTCACTGTAGCACTTACCATGCTGAATTATAGTTTTGCAAAACATTTCTTCTTAGGTATAAACAAATTATATTATTATTCACGTATTATAGAAAATATAGGTAATTGGAGAAAATATATGCACTTTTTGAATAAAATTATAGCTACTTTTGCTCTTCGTTGTTTTTTCTAGGATACTATAGTGAGCATTTTCTTGTGTCATGTATGCATTATTTGAAAACATGGTTTTTTAATGTTTTCTTAATAGTCTACAAAATGGCTTACTTTTTTATTTTTATGTTGTTACCTTTTAAAATCTTTTTTCATTTTTGGTAACATTGTGATGTTACCCATATACATTAATCTATAATGGCATACATAAATTTTTCCTTAATAAAGACATACAATAGAAAATTACCAAATCAAATAATACAAATTCACTGAAGTTCTTGATATATATTATGAAAAATGTTTCCAGCGTGGTCCAATTAATATTTATGTGTGGCAGCAGTGAGTAATGACATATTTTTCTATGCACTCGATATCAGTATTTTCAAAAATTGGCCAACTTCATGGGCAAAATAACATCACATTTTTGTTTTAGTTTATATTTTTTGATTTATAGTGAATTTGAACATTTGTCAGATCATAAATAACCATTTGTATTTCTGTGAAAAAATTATTTATGCTTTCTGTTTGTTGATGAGATACTAGAAATTTTGTCTGTAAAATCTCTTCATGTATAAAGGAAATGTTACCTTTGTATATTGAAAAATGTCCTTCAGATTTTTTTAAATACATGTTTGATGTAAAGAAATTATATTACATAGTTTTTAAAATATATGTAACATTTCTTTTACTATTTTATCCATTTCTTTATGCTTACAAATTTGTTCCCATTAAAAACCTACTTAAATATTTCCTTATTTTTCTCTAGACTGTCAATAATTTTGTATTTCATATTGAATGTATTCAAATTATTTGATTTATGATGAGGATCTAAATTTTTTTCTTATACAGCCAATTTTCTCAGCATCATTAATCTAATATTATCCACTGGTTGTTAATATTTCAGTGATGATAATATACAATATAAGACTCTTTCATCTATAAGGATTTGTTTAAGAATATCATATACTTATTTTCATTAAGTTATTTACCAGTTGTAGGACAATACCATCTTGTCTTATACTCTAGCTTTATAGTGTTTTACTTAAAATATCTGCTAGAGCAACTCCTGTCACTTTTCTTTTAGTTTAAAATTCAAAAATTTTTCAATTGTAACTTTCCTTTTTTTTCTACAAAAACAAACTTTAGGTAATACATGTTTATATATTCTTCATATTAACTTTAAAATACTTCAATGCACATTATGGAGCTGCACCTCTATCCCAATGGGATTGCATTAAATCTGAAAATATTTGGGGGAAGAATTGACATCTTTGCAAGCTTTCTACCTAGCAATAGTATTTTTCTATAATGGTATCATATTTTCTACCCTGGATGTTAATTACACTTATGTCTTCCTCCTTCAGCTTTTCTCTTCCTCTCACTTCTTCTCATTTCCCTTTTTCTTCTTTTCTTCTTTCATTGATATTATGAATGGGATGCTTTTTCCATAGTGTCTTCTAAACTGTTCATTATGAATGTGGAATACCTTCAAATTTTCATTTGTTTTGTTTTGTATCTGGTCATTTATCCAACTCTTGTTGGTTCTTAAAATTCTAATTGGTTTTCTAGTAAGTGTCTGAAAATATCGATTGTTTTATCTACTTATTCTTAAATGTTCTTCTAATTTGGATTTTTTGTTTTCCGTATGCTTTACTTTTTCTCGTATTTTGTAATTTTGTTCTTTTCCTCTCCACAAAGCAAATTTCTTAACAATAATGATTTTAATTCTGTAACTGTGCTTCACTCCTTATATTTTATAATTATTATGTAATTATATAAATTCAATCTTACAGTAAAACTTAAATTTTTTGCAGTCCAGTCTATCATCTTTAAAGATAATGAGAATAATTTTAGAATTCCAAAATGTTTTTATTGATCAAACTTGGTTTCTAGTGTTGTTGTGAGCTTCCTTATTTTCTATCTTATTGAGAAGTTGGAAAAGATTGCATTGAAAGTTGTTAGCCTGATTTCATTTTAAGAGTGAGTTCCTGATATTAAATATCATGTATATCATTTACTCAACCTGAAATAAAATAACAATAATAATAATAATAATAATAGAAAATTCATGGTACTTTCGATGTACCAGGCACTACACTATTGGATGCATTATTTATGTGTAGTCCCTTCCTCACATTCCTAGAATGTAAGATCTTTGGGGCAGGAATCACATTCTGACTTCATAGCACTGGCACTGGTAAAGTGCCTGACATATGGTCAGTACTCCATAAAAGTGAATTAATAATCATGTTGGGAACTGAGCTAGATATTTGGCTGAGAGATCATTTCAAACAGAATAAACAAAATCATTTTCTGTCCGTTTCTGTCACTGTGTCTGGGTCTATGTCTCCAACTCTTTGTCTCTTTATCCCTCGCCTATTTAGTTTAAGGGTTATAATGGGAATTGAATGTAATTTTAAGATGATCTTTAAACAAAGATGTATAAAAACAGTTGTTTTTTAAAAGGTGGTTAAAAGAACTCATCATCTTAAAAAGATTAGTAAGACCCATATGCTGCTTCACTCCTCAAGCTCCCATGGTACTGAGGCCCTGCATGAGATGCTTCAAAGGAGAGGTACTCTGATGGCCCTGGTAGGTCTCCCACATAGATATGTAAACAAATAATCATTATGCAATATACAAAGGGCCATAAAGATGACATGAATAAAGCACTAAAGGAAAACATTAGAAAAAACATTCCAGATTTGCAAACGCTGTGAGGTAAAATGTATAGATACTTTAGCCATCTTAAAAATGAAGAGCTCTCTGAATCCCAGAAAGGTTAGTGATTTCTTCAGCTGATTTTTGATGAGTGGTCAAACCGGAATTTCTTCCCACTAATTTGGTCTGGATTAGTCCAGACCAGTGTCTTTTCCACATTTTCATGTTGCATCCACATGGTAACTTTCTTCCTGAATCCTGGAGAGAAAACACCTGGAGGCCAGATTCCAGCTCATTTTGCCTGACTGAGAACAAAGTCTCCCCCCTTACCCTCTTGGGGCTTGTGATGGCTGAGTGGCAAGGACAGTTCTCACCGAGTTCCCTTCCAGAATGGCTTCCCTCAGAGACAGTCCTGGGCAGGAGCTCAAGAAATTCCTCAAAGCCAGTTTGGATGATGGTCACGGGTTTTGTTTTCTTTCTTTCTTTCAGGTCTCTTGTTTGGCGTGATGTGTACCTCCATGGCCGTGGCTGCATCTCTCATGGGAGGTGTTGTGCAGGTAATGAAAACAAGAAAAGACACCTTTGATTTCCTAGCAACTTTTGCCCACTTTCTGTGCTAAGGTTTTGCCTATTCCTCCAAGTGCCATATGCTGAGACTCTGATACCAGTTCCGAATGAAATATGCATGTAAAATTTCAACCAAAATTGCTTTCAGAAGGGGAAACTTTTAAAAGCTAGTAATGGAAGTCAATTATGGTTCACTGCCCTTTTAAAATCCAGATCTGAGCATGTATGATCCTGAAATAAAAGCAGTAATGATAATTATCATCACAATAATAATAATAACAACTGTTATAAATGGAGCATTTACTGTGTTCTAGGTACACAATCCCAAATGTTGTACCACATTTAACCTTTATCCCTTCCCTCAGGGTGGTATGATTAATATACTAACTTTACAGATGAAGAAACTAAGAAATAGAGAAGAAGTGATTGTCCCAGAGTCACATAAGTAAGGAGTGGGGAGCTGGCCCATGAGCCCACCTCTTTCTGTTATCTAGGGTGAACTGCCTCTCGTACATCCAATTCCCCTTTCCATAAAAAGAAGGTAAGGAGTCCCGAGGACAATATGGTTCAGCATCTTCATTTTGTAGATAATTACAGAAAAGAGTGAAAATATCTTGCTCAGGTTTTCACAGCTAGTCAGTGTCTGAGCGAGGTTTATGGTCCAAGTCTCCTGAGCCACCCCTCTTCCCTTTGCAAATCAGCCACCTTGGAAGCAACAGTAGATAAGCCCATCTTCAGATTCTACTTCAGCCCTCTATATCCCCCTTGTATTTTTGTGTAATTTCTTTTTTTACTGTTTATTTATTTATTTTGAAAGAAAGAGAGCATGAGCAGGAGTGGGGCAGAGAGAGAGAGGGAGAGAAAGAATCCTAGGCAGGCTCCATGCCTACTGTGGAGCCTGACTCAAGGCTCAATCCCATGACCATGAGCTCATGACCTGAGCCAAAGTCAAGAGTCGGGCACTTAACCGACTAAGCCACCTGGGGACCCCATGTTTGCATAATTTCAACATCCTTTGTACTATCTTGGAACAGCATAGCTTTTCAATAAATGTTGCTTCAGCAAAGAAATGAATAAGGGTGCGTGAATAGCAATCACTGATTTTTACAGAACACATCTTAGTTTGCAGAGCTGTGCATCTGACTTGATCCTTCTAATGACTACTTATGAAGAATCCTTTCTTTCTATTTTGAGATCCAGGGAGTAAGTCAGGGAGATTGAGGGATACAATAGCTCAGTTGTCTACATAAGAAGCTGTAGGATTGGAAACCCAGTGTCCCCTCTGGTAAGCTAGGTACTTACTGTTTTATCACAGATGCTTGATAACCTCTTCCTAGTTTTTAGAGCACTTTGTTATTTGCTCATTCACACAGCAGCACTGGTAGGTTTAGTGACATCAGCAGCATCTCTTATCAGTTTACTTCCATGCATTCATAGGGACCACATGTAGAAGTCAGCTCTGAGGCCTTGTGCCCCACTGCTTTCTCCCTTTTACCCAAACATTATTTACTATTAAGGAAGTATCATCATGTTGAATTTAGCAAGAATTTCAATCACTAAATTGTTCTTTTTCAAAATCGTTTGCATTTTAATCTTATTTCCAATTGAGGTAGGAAGGGCTCTAGAATACACAAAGACCTACAAACTGGTCTAAAACAGAGCTCACAATAAAGCAGGGATGGTTGTAAATGATGCTCTCATCTGCTTGTCGTTATTTAGATGGATATGCTTGGCCCACTTTCTTGATTGTTTAAAATGTATGCCCCACAGTTCACACAGTTGAGGAGAGGCTGGTTGGCAAGAAATGCAAACTCTGATCTCTTGTTTCCTAGGAGAGATATTGTTTATAGGGTGTCCCTCTCATTTCTCTAAATACGTCTGATTTAACAGGTGCAGAAAGTCAACTATAATTCCCCTATTTAATTTTCCAAACAGCTTTGCTAGATTGAACATAATGGGACAACATTCCTATTCAGGTTTTACACATGGGAAGATTGAAGCCCAAGTTTCAGAGACATAAGGGATAGAGGCAGGTTCAATTCATGTTCACAAAGGCATGCCATACTCATGGTGTGTGTGTGTGGATGGTGCTAGGAGTGGGCAGCCTGAATCTTCTTCAGCAAAGGCCCTTTTACTTAGGACGTTATAAAGTGTGTTCTGGAGACCTTCATTCTGTGAAATGCTCTAAGAAAGCAAATTTCCAATGTCAAGGACATTTGGGAAATGCTGCACACTCCGTGCCCCTCTCAGAAATCCACAGCCACATTAGCACATTGAACACCCCAGGAAGTCCTAAAATAAAGAAACCTATTTTTTAAAGTTTTTTTTAAGTAATGTCTACACCCAACAGGGGGCTCAGACTCATGACCTTGAGCTCAAGAGTTGAACATTCTTCCAAGCCAGCCAGGTACCCCCAGGTTTTCTTTAAAATGTGACCATAGACCATATATAGGGAGGCAGAGGGTACAGGGGGTGGTGGTGGCAGAAACAGGGGGGGGGCAGGTAAAAGCAGCAAAGGTCACATGTTAACTAGTGATTTGCAGAGCTCACTTTCGGAAAGGCCGTTCTATCCCTTATGCTTCTATCTTAATGACTCTCATCTAGTTCTGCTAAGGGCTGTAATGAGTTCCAAGCATGTTCTTATCTCCACTTAAGAAAGTGCCTCGTAGGTCTCCAAACAGTCCAACAATCAAATGACATGCCTCAGGAGCCAGAGAGCTCACTAACAGGGTAGGTAAGAACAATTAAAGCAGGTAATAATAGTGGATACCACTTGAAACTAATATAACACTGTATGTTAACTAAGTGGAATTAAAATTAAAACTTAAGAAAAAGAGAAAGGAAAAAATAATAGTAGATAGCATTTGGGGGGTACCCATTATGTGCTGTGGAGTGCTTAGTCATGATTCTGACCTTCCTCAGATTACACGTTGAATGCTCACAGCAAAATCCAGGAAGCAGGCATGGATTCCCACTTGAAATGAGAAAGATAAGGCACAGTGAGGCAACCCCCAGCCCAAAGCACATCCTTTTATTCATCACCCCCAGTTTGCAGGAGCAATTTATGTGAGATTTGCCCACTGAGGAGAAAGCTATTGGGTGAGATTTAAGTCTTCCCCCAATTGAACCTGCTTAAGAACAACAACAAAAACAAAGATAAAAATTAAGATTAGTTTAGTACTATAGGTTATAGAAATGCATATCTTCAAAAGCCAGAAACTCTTGGATTTTTTTTTCTTTTTATCATGTGATGAACTTTTTATACAGAAGCATATTGGCTGATGACTTTATGAGATTGTTAATGTATTTTCCTCCACTAGAAGGGATAAACACCTTTCCTAACTTATTGATTCTCTTATTTAATAGCTAGTAAACTATCTTCCAAATTCACCAACCAGGGCAATTATGAATTCATGTTATCAATCAGCAAAGGAAATGTCAAGAATATTAAATTAAGTATTGACTTTGGGGAAGAATATCGACTTTAATCTTCTCTGCCTCTATCTTGTCAAAGATCTATCTGTGGCATTGACTTCATAAAAAATTAAACTGGAAAAACAAACATAACAATGCATTGCACCTCATCTTTCTAGAGAAAAGAATTCACATTACAGCTGGAGGGGATTTGATGGCCTCTTGGTTCTATCTACCTTTCATAAAAAAAACACTCTGAAATAGAATGTATCTGAATTAATAACAGAACGTTCACAAATTAGAGTTATGAGGGGCAGGATCAAAGTTAGAATCCAAATATTCTATTAGTGATGGAATCTTTCAGGAACATTTTTTCCCTTAAACAAAATGAGCCATTATGAGAGTCTGTGTTCTTGACATTTTTTTTCTGTAGACTGCCTTTAGGAGAGAAAAGGTGGGTTTTATGGCCAAAAAAGCTAGCTTAAATCTTTTAAATCTTACTTCTCCCATTTGCTAAATGAAATTATATCTTTAATATGTTTTCTGTCAGTGCAGTTTTCTCATCTATAAAATTCAGTTAGTGATATCTACTGAACAGGGTAATTGTGAAGATGAAATGAAGTCATTATTCTGGAGTGTCATCTTAACTACCTGATACATAGGCGGTGCCTGACAAACATTAAGATACACATAGTATCTTTATAGAGCATCTTAATCTCAGCTGTTGACCTAAGAGCCCTACCGATGCATTGAAAGAGAAAAAGGAATGCCTGGGTGGCTCAGTCAGTTAAGCGTCCGACTTCGACTCAGGTCATGATCTCACGGTTTGTGAGTTCGAGTCCCATATTGGGCTCTGTGCTGACAGCTCAGAGCCTGGAGCCTGCTTCGGATTCTGTGTCTCCCTCTCTCTCTGCCCCTCTCCTGCTTGTGCTCTGTCTCTCAAAAATAAACATTAAAAAAATTTTAATTAAAAAAAAGAAAGAAAAAGAAAGGCTGCACTGCAGGATAGCTGTGTGTGTGTGTGTGTGTGTGTGTGCATGTACGTACACATTTTCACACATGCTGGCACTCTCCCATGCTTGTTCACTTGCATGCAGATCAATGAGTGTATGTCCAAGACTCTTGGAAGACCATGGCACAAAGCTACAGGCCAATAGCAGATTAGTTTAATGAAAGCCCCTTGCCAAGTCAGTGGGCTCAATAACTTAGAGTCTAAGACATATGGAAATGCATTTGTCAAACTCCCTCAATCTCCAAAGAAAATGGAGCCCTTGAAAATGGGATATGAGATACGGAGCTATGGAATGTCCAGTGGCCTCCCCACCATGTCCCAACTTAATGTTCAACATCTGGGTGGGATGGTGGGAGTGGGGTAATGTATTATTATCAAAATGATAGAATTGTTAAAACAAGATTAGAATAGGTGATCAGTTGTGTAAGGCATGAAACATAAGGTATAAATACATTTATGTGGTACCTTATAAAAAGAAAGTGTTTTTTTTTTTGACAAGATAGAAAATGTATACAAATCAATGAGACCACCTTAAGGGAAAACTACTTCTATCAAATCCAAATTACCTGTGTGTATGTATACACACACACACACACACAAATGTATGTATTTTTATTATTTTATACAATGCTTATCATTGAGCCCAGAAGGGAGAAATGACTTCCAGAAAGCATGCAAGTAATGAGTGGTACCAGCAGGACTAGGGCTAAATTTTATCCTGGGTCTGAGAGAGAGAGTGATCCCAGGTGGCCGTGGATTCAGGGGAGTGGGCAAGTTTTTGAGATCTGTCTTGCTCCACAGGCTGCCCTCAGCATCCACGGCATGTGCGGGGGACCAATGCTGGGTCTGTTCTCTCTGGGAATCCTGTTCCCTTTTGTGAACTGGAAGGTAAGCCTCCTGCATGTCTTTCCATGATTCCCAGCTAAAACTTCATGAAGCCCAGACAACTTCTCTCTTTTCTCACTTCTCTTTGGAAAGGCCATCTCTCTGGGCTGGGAAAAAAAAAAAATGGTGGCTTTTTTTTCCATGGTGGAACTAAACGGAAACCAAGCCCTCCTTTCTCTGACTTCAGTGAAGCCTTTTAAGAAGCTGAAAACAAGGAAAGTAAAAGGAGCACATGAAGTACTGGATGTCATGACATCAAAGTTGACTCTAGGGTTTGAAATGTTCTCCCTACACTTAGGGTGCATATAATGAAATGTAAAAGATATATTGAATTTGGGAATAATTTAGGTTAAAGACAACTTTGAAAACCTAAAAAAAAAGCTTTGTAAATTTCTTTTTTTTCCTCCATTTTACTTAGAATTATAACAAATTTAACTAACTTAATTAACAAATTTAAGAAGAGAGTAAACAAACCTGGTGTATCTGATAGGTAGATGTTCTTGGTTTTGCTGGTTTACAAGCTAATTGTATATTAAGTAAATGTTGGTTGGATCACTTTATAGTAAATATACATCAAAATGAACATTTATTTGAAAAAATAATATAATACTCTTTAAAACAGTTTAAAAATCATAATTTTCTCAATGTAGCAAAATTATCTTTTCACTTGTTGCCATTCATACGCTTATATGCATATATTTTTTAGAGTCCTTAGACTACAAAAAACCTGACTCTGCATATTTTTAAATATACTTTAGGATGCTCAATGAAGCCTGAGTCACATGATATGTCTAATTAGGTGACTGTAGCTATCTGACCCTTCTTGGCCTCTATTCTAGATAAATCTTATGGACATAGGCAAAGAGCATGGATAGGCAGGGAGCATTTGGGAATTTGTAGTGTTTCCCTTACAGTCTTATTTGTTTTAATTTACTTTTCTGATATTGAGGTTGACAAGGATAGGTATGTTTTGGAGAGATAGTATGAGGGAAGGCAATATGACCATGAAAAAACTAATAATGAGCTACAGAATATCTTAGTCATTCTACACATTAACTTGTAATCTATGTTAGTGAACTGTGGTTCTTCCATTTAGCCCAGAAAACCACCTTGCTCTAGGTAGAGGGGGGTAAACATTACAAATTTGGGTCACCTCCCCCCATCATTGGCCATGGCTGATCCTACTAACCAATCATGGCTCTCTCCACAAAATAGGGATGAAGCCCCAGAACCCTTTCAGCATGGCTTTCTAGACAGCTACCACAAATCTCTGAGGGTAGAACTTCTTGTTGAAATCCATCCACTCTTCACTGTTAGGCCAGGGGTCAGCAAACTACATCCCTCAAGCCAAATCTAACCGGCATCCAGATTTTGGTATGGCCTGCAAGCTTAAAATGGTTTTCACATTTTTAAATTATTGGAAAAAAATTAAAAGAAGAAAAAAATTTCATGACCCATAAATATATGAAATTCACATTTCAGTGCCCAAAAATAATTTTATCTGTTATAACCACTCCCTTTTGTTTACATAATGTGTATGTCCGTTTTTGTACTATTGGGCAGAAACTGAGCAGTTGTGACAGACATTGGATGGCCCACAAAGTCTAAAATATTTACTAACTGGCTATTTGTAATAGAACTTTGTAGACTTCTGGTCTAGACCAAGGCATAAGTATTCAAGTCACACACATTGCTTTAGTTTCCCCAAACAATAATGAAGAAAACATTCTGGTCCTGTTATCAAAAAGTCTTTCCCTGAATAAATAGAGAAACTACCAACTTATTCTCTCTCACATAGAAGGCTCAACTATCTAATGGAGGCTGGTAGGATTCAGATTTTATTTTCCAGTGGCCCTGATCACTGCTAGACTGCTCTTTCTCCTTTATAGGAGAAATGACTCTGTCACTCATTGATTTTCACTGTTTATCTATCAAGAAGCATAACCCTTAAATGACAAGGCTAGTAAATATGCTTGCTAATATTTAGACCCAAACAAAAAGCTCCAAGCTTGTAAGTCAGGGACTCTGCTAGAATCACTTGGAAAGAGATATGGGAGAAAGAATTTCTATATAATAGCTTATAGTGGCTGTCAATGAAAAATGACATTGTCTCCATTTTCTGAGGTTTTCCCAGGCTTCTGAAATTCTTCTACCAGGAACTGAGGTCTTAATAGGCTTTTCCACAAGTTTTGAAATATAATTGATATATGGCACTGTATAAATATAAGAAGTACAGAATAGTGAATTGACTTACATATTTGTGAAATAATTACATTGCATCATCGCATATGGACAAAAAAAATATTTTTTTCCTTGTGATGAGAATTCTTAGGATGTACTCTCTTAACAATTTCTATATATACCAGACAGGGAGGTTAACTATAGTCATCATGTTGTATGTCTCTTGACGGATTAAATGGTAAGAACAAGCTAAACGGAGGGAAAAAAAAGTTCCTGCTAGAAATCTAAAAATCGTAACCATTAAAGCACTCCCCTGTGTTTTCATTTAAGGAACGTTACTCCTAAATAAGACTGCATTGTGGGAGTTGGAAGAAAAGCAGTTTGGGTGTGCTGTTTCCAGCACATGTGGCCAAGACTTAGGGTGGTCAGTAAGAATCTCTGAGGCATGGACTCCTCATCTCTTTTTTCTTTCAACAGCTTTGTCAAATCTCTCACTAACGTTTTCTTTTCCTTCATCAAGGGTGCACTGGGTGGCCTTCTGACTGGAATCACCTTGTCATTTTGGGTGGCCATTGGGGCTTTTATCTACCCTGCACCAGACTCCAAGACATGGCCCTTGCCTTTATCAACAGACCAGTGTGTCCCATCAAATGTGACACTATCACAACCTACAGAGCTATCCAGCCGGTATGTGGAACTTAAAGATGATGTTCAATCCCAGGCAGTGGGTAACCAGGTTTGAGGAAGAGGCATTCTCCAGGGATAAGTCTGATGAGACCGGTCTTGCTTTCCTGTGAGAGTCCTTCTGGGCAGTGCCATGAAGGGGTGTTGAATATTCTGAATATCCATTCCTCTGCATCCCAGGTTCACAAGAGTGAACTCAGCAAAAGAATTAATTGGAATTATGAGTTCAAAATAAGAAAAGTAGTGTGTGTGTGTGTCGGGGGGGGGGGGGAATAGATGGGTGGGTATGAAGATCAAGGTTCGTGCCCTTGAAAGAGTAAAGGACCTGAGTAGAATGGTTGTGGACACAGGGTTGGGAGCACTGCTGTGAACTTGCAGCTTCTAGATCAAACTAAATGGGGCCTAACAAAGGATTTATCTTCTATTTCTCTCAGGAATAGGTAATTTAAGACACCAAAATGCAGGAGATAACATGGTATAGGGAGAACATCATGGCCTTTGAAATCAGAAATGCCTAGGTTTGGATGTGGGTTTTATCATTTATCCACTCTGTCTCTGCATAAGTTAATAACTTGTTACTTCATGAATTCTCAAGAGACTTTGAAAGAAAAATGAGGGAAATAATATTTACTTTGCTTGTGCTTTGAGAGGATTAAGTGAGAAAGGATAAATACAGCCTGTACCACTGTACCTGACTTTAATAAATGCACTTTCTCACACTCTCATTGTTTATAGAAACAAATCTAAGAATTTTGGATAGCTCCGTAACTCTATCAGGTGGAAAAACTATTATGGGCTGCACTGGGATGAAGTAGGTAGAGCCACATCCTAGGACTGTGCTCCTTAGTATGTGGTCCTGCCTACATAGTCTATGAGCACTCCATTATCTTGCTTCCATTTGCTTCTGCATTTCATTTAGTTTAGAAGCATTCCTTTCCATAACTCTTACAAACACATAATAACCTATTATAGTTCCTAGGTCCACCATATTCCCTCCCTCCTGCCTGTGCTTCTTCTATCCTCTTTTTTTGGAGTGCTAGATCCTGGCCCTAGCTACCTTCCTTCCTTGAATAGCTACTAACTAGTCTTTAAAAACAAGTTCAGGTATTGTCTCACACACAAGCCTGGGTTTGATACTCTTTTCAAATGCTCACAGAATTCTTTGTTCCTAATTCGAGGTGCTACCCTTCCACTTTATGATTGTCCGTTAGCTCCTATATGTAGACTTTGCAGCTCACTCATCTTCTTATCTCCAATATCTGCCACAATTCTTGGCACTAAATCTTGGCTTAATAAATGTCTAAAGAGTGCATAATACAAAAGAAATGGAAAGCACAGTCCTCATTGTACTTCTTATAACTTAGTGCATACATTACTATACTTATAATGCAAGGGTGAGCTGGATTGAGTGCAATATAGAGCCCAGTTAGTCTACAATTGATTCTTTAAGAAAATAACCAAATGGCAAAAAATTAAAGTGTTGGAATTTTGAGAAATGCCAGGCCCTGCAATGAACCTTCAGTAGTCCTCTAAGTCATTGTGGATCATAACATCGGAACTCATGGAACTGTTGACACATGCTGTTGTCATCCACAGACCTGCAATCGCTGACACCTGGTATTCACTCTCCTACCTTTACTACAGTGCAGTGGGCTGCTTAGGATGCATTGCTGCTGGGATAATCATCAGCTTCATAACAGGTTGGTTACATGGATTCTTCTCTTTGGGGCCAAGGAAGACATGGGCTAGCCTCATGCATTGGTGGGCTAGAAGGATGTCTTACTGGTGTGATTTTGGATCCACTGCAAGAAACCCTTCTTCCCAAAATTATGCTTACTCTCTTGAAGCTCATACGCAAAAGCATTCTCCTGATTATCATATATATTGATTATTAATATATGTATATATAACATCTATTTTAAAACGTTCCCCATACATTACAGGAAAAAGAAATGGTGCTTCAACACATGGCCCCCAGAAGCAGTAAGAAATCCTTTGTAATATAACAATCAGTAGTAAAGCAGTAAGAAAATCCTTTGTAATGTAACAATCAGTAGGAAAGGTTAAATATTAAGAGTTCTTTCCTCCTTCATCTCAGTAAGAGACTGGAGTTTCTCTCATAACCACCTCCTATCTCACGGGTGAGCCTTAACTAACATACTAGATGGAGGTCTTTCTCAAATTCACTCAAAGTTGCTTTACAACTGGTGACATTTCAAGCGCAAACTCTTATTTTCCCCAGGGGGAAACCTCTTCATCCACAGGAAATGGTCTCATCCCTTTTGAGCTTCTCCTTTCTCATTAATTATGCTGTTATAGCCTTGTAGTTTCTGTTGACAAAAGTGGTTTCCACCAGAAGGGGACGATGTTTTTCAGTGCCTGTTTCCTAAAGTCTTGCTCATTAAACGGATTATACATGCTCTTGATTGAGGGCAAATATAGAGCCTCACACTTGAGTTCTATTTTCATTTGTAACCTTCTTATCCATGAGAACTGCAGTCCTAAATTTTGGCTTTTTGTTTACTATCTCCCAAAGCCTTCCCCCACAACCAAGAATAGAACTAAATTTAAATCCATATGAAGTAAAACCAATGTTACACTATATATTAACTAACTAGAATTTAAACAAAAACTTGAAACAAACAAAAAATCCATGTGAAGTATAGAACTCTTTTTTCTTAGTAAGGCTCAGCTTCTTCCCTTAGACATAAAGTATCTATCTTATTTGAGAACTCTTTGATACTTTTGTGGTACATTAAGAGACAAAAGTTTTCTCTGCTTGAAACCCTGGGAATAGTTGGGTTCAGGATTAAATATTTCTTATTCAGGCTGCCCTTGGCTAGAAGTTTGAAGTTATATGATTCTCTTTTTCACTGCCCACTCATACACATACACTAAGGAAAATGGAGTGTTTCAGGCTTTAAGATCACATATGTTTAATTTCTTGTTTTGTCATTTACTAAACCATAGAAAAATTTATTATTTCCTTACTTATGAAAGGAGAATCACAATATCTATTTTATAAAGATTAGATATATTTTTTAGTCTACATAAAATATGCCTAGTACATAGAAGGCATTCACTAATAAGCAAATACTATTATCAAGAGGAGTACAATTTATTTGTTTGAATGTCTTCTGACAGAGTGACATAATGCCGGGGAATATATCACTTAAACTTCAATTTGAAGCTTTAGGAATCTACATTTTGTTTATCTCTAGAAATAAATTTGAGAAAAAAAGCTTATAGACTGGCACAGTGTCTGGAACAGAGGAGGAATGGGATCAAGGTTGTAACCATCACTCTGCTACCCCATTTAGGGACATTTAGACTAAATTGGCTGCTGAATTAATGACTACCATTGAATGAGATTGGGTATTTGTGAATAATTATCATGATACCAAAATTTGCAAAAGTTCTAGGCAGGAAATATTGTCATCCTTTAAAGCTTGGTTCAAATATCAATTTGACTTATTCCACAGCAGGATTTGAAGGAATGGGATGTTGGACAGGTGTGTTTTAAAGATTGCAAAGAAGGTGTCAGGAAAGTCTAGACTTGCTGAAGGGAATGTCAGAGTATTGCTTATTCAGGATACTGGGGTGGAAGGAAGAAGAAACGGTAAACATAATCTTTTTAATTTTACAAATATTGACTCTGATGGCTTCTAATATATCTGATTTGAGTGAAAAACCAAGAGTTCTCCTAAAGGAAGAAATTATGATTCCTGCTATCCCCTCTGTTGACCTACAAAGGGTAAGAATAGAGTTTTCCATAATCCATCTTTAAAATAAGTATGGTGTCTCTGTTTAACCCTATAGCTGTGAATTTGCCTGACCTGACAGTTTTTGGATATTTAAAAATCTATCCTCCTACTCACTTTGAGCAGTTACCAATCTGTCTATTAACCAGTCAGGCCTATTTTCACTCTTATACTAAGAAGTGACCTACTTAGTAAGCATACAATACTTAAATCTTTATAGAAGACCTAGAAATGTGCAATCACCTAATCCATCTGTCCTTTCATTAATAGGTTATCAAAGTGGCAAGGATATTCAACCACTGCTAATTAGACCGGTTTGCAATTTATTTTGCTTTTGGTCTAAGAAATACAAAAGACTGTGCTGGTGTGGTGTTCAGCATGACAGTGGGACTGAGCAGGTAAGCTGATGTTTGAGCTTCTGAAAACACACATGAGCTCACAAGGATTCCCTTGTTGCCCAATTAAACCATCTGCAAAGGTGGGTGTGAGAAAGGAAGGCAATGAATATGACAATCTGAATCTAGTTTCAGCTTCAGTTAACCTCAGCTGATTAGCTTTTGAGCATATAAATATGTTGACAGGTAAATGTACCTTTGGGGTGAATTGTTGGCATTGCAAGTAGTCAGTTTCCAAAAGCCCTTTTACCCCTTCTGAGGGTGAATTCTAGGAAAAGTATAAAAATGAACAGTAGAAAAGGAATAGAACAGGGGGCACAATCTAGTATCATGGTGAAAAGCACAGACTTTAGAGTCAGCCCTGGATGTAATCCTGGTTCCATGTCTTACTTGCCTTGGGTAAATTGTTTAACCTCTTTCAACCTCAGTTTATATCTGAAAACTGGGAGAAGAGCATACAGTGCCATCTGGACACAAACATCTCTAGCTCCATGAAGTGTAAATATAGAGTCAGATTGACTGGGAGAACTTCTTAGAGAAGCAGCAAGATGCCCAACTCCCCTTATCCCACTGAGAATTGTTTAGACTAGAGACACCATCCAAGTGTCATTAAGCTCCTATCAGCCAAAGGCCACCAGCAACAGCCTGTGTTCAGACCAAATCTAACTTATTGACTTGATGCAGCCCGGGGGGTGGGTGGGGGGTCACTCCAGGGAAAGCAGGCAATGCTACCCTTAACAAGAGGGATGCTGGGCACGTTTTTTGTAAGGTTTGGGTTCCCACTGTAAGATTCTGACAGGAGTCTAAGTTGGAATGAAAACAAAGCTGTCTAGGGTCCATTTGGTAAAAGAGTAATAATCCCTCAGAGTTATTACAGCATTTGACAACAGCTGGACCTTGGGAGATGTAAAATTTCCTGTTAAGTTTGCAAATGGTCTTATCTATGTCAATCATCTCTGCCTCATTAAGTGTAAGAGTGTATATATTTTTTTCTTAGTTATGGGTTATTGACTTTCTTTCAGGCCCACACATTTCATACTTTCAGTACTCTAGAAGACAGACTCTTTACCTATATCACATCACCAAAGTGGTCAGTTGTTCTCCTTCCCCAAAACACCATATTAATATGGATGTGAAGTAAAACTGAGTTTAATAATTACTGAAGAAAGGAGAGCACCGTCTTGAGAGGCATTCAGAATGCGAAGGCACTCTATTTTGCTGAGAAAGCAGCTGATCAAGCAGTTCATTGTTTGGTAAATGGGTTTGGAGGAAGTTCTGGAAGGAAATAATCAAGCTATTTACTGATTTGTGACTTATATTCCTGGGCAAGAATTTTCTGGAATGAATGATAAATCCTGTTGATACAGGCAGCTTCTGTTCTCAAGGCTGAGCTGAGAGTGGGAGAGAATACTTAGTATGTCATTATTGGGTTCCTTTCCTAAAGAATGACATTAGGCAACCTCTGGGGGAGTCTGCATGTAGGTCCCACTGCTATGATCAAGAGGCCTTGCTGTTCATGAAGGAAGGGCAGCACCACTGTCTGAGACATAGGTTTGTTTCTCCTCAGGAGATAACGCTACTACCTTACAGGGCTACTATACTAACTGAGAGATATACAATATACATTTCATCACACAACACAAGATATATTGCGAATGTTCGCTAAATTGTTCTTTCTCTTTTTATTATCATTAGAGATAGTACCTACATGAATTGAATCATCATCATAGTTATGAATTAAGAAATGTATTCCTATTTATATAACATTTGACTTGATATCGTATCATTTGATTATATTATATCATTTGGGGGTGGTGCTGAGCAAGATTCACTGAGAGTGATTTGGAATACATTAAGACTAACTCTTTAATATGTGTTGTGGTTTTTTTTTTCCATTTTCTTCAGGAAAACCTTGAGAATGGCAGTTCCTGGAAACAAGGGGCTGAATCTGTCTTACAGAATGGACTCAGGCAAGAAGACCTGGTCAATATTCCAGGTCATGATCCCAAGGACAAAAGCTACAACAATATGGCACTAGAGAAGATTACTCATTTCTAACACATGCATGTGAGCGTAGCACACACACACACACACACACACACAACACACACACACACATACACACACACACAGATACACACAGACCGTGTACTATGTGCCTATTGGTTAGCAGACTTGTGTAGTTGCCACTGCTAGAAGACAGGGATGTCTCATATCTATTTATACTTATTTATAACTACAAATAAAATGACTGTTTCCAGCATACTCCCAGGATATTCTTTGGAAGACCCCAACTTTCACATGAGAAGAAACAGCCAAACCTTAAGTGTACTGGCAAACTTCCTTCTGGGTTGAATTAGGACTGGATTTTACCACAGTGAAAAGAATCAGTCCCTTTGCTTTATGTCATATTAAACTTCAGGGTTTTTTTTTGTTTGTTTGTTTGGTTTGGTTTGGGTTTTGATGGTTCTCTAAGAATCAAGTATCTTGGAGTTTACAGGCAGAATGTGGAAGGGGGTATGCATATTAAATGCTTCTCCATCACTGCTGATAAAAGGGAAGAATGCCATCTACCCCAGCCCCCATATCTCACATGTATGTAGGCACATTTCACATCACCCCACACTGCAGTTACAGTTGGAACACTTAAATGCCATCAACCCCCTCAACCCACACCCCCATACCTTTAAGTCTTCTTCCAGTCATCCCTGCTACTACAGCTGTCCTGACCAAGCCTTATAAATAATTTTGCTCAGTACAGGAGAAGGACTGGTATATCTAGTGAGTGCCACAATCATAACTAAACACACTGCTCCCTTTGGGCTCTTGATGTAGTATTTCTTTCTTTCTATCACCTTACAAGGGAAAAATGTGCTCAACAAAAGTCTGGAGTCTTTCCCAGGGCTGGGTAAAGAGGAAAAAGGCATGTCCTATGTAGGAGGCTGTTAGGATGGCATCTGGAAGAGAATCTTGCAAGTAGCTTAGCAGCCCACAGATTTCACTAGTCATGGGGTCTTCTTTGGAGCAAAATACCTCATCCACAGGTATTATATTCTACTTAGTCAGCTCTTCTACACCAGCTCAACATGTTCCAGCAAGCTAAGGTGAGAGAAATAAAGATCTATACAGTTGAATTCACAAAAATTATTTTTTAAGTTCTAGAGTGACAGGAAACAATTGAACAATAGTTAACAAATGGAGAGGCAGTGCAAGCTTTTTGGATGAAGCAAAAAAATGAAATCCTTAAAAAGTAAGAAAGAACCAGTGGCCCAGGGGCTAGACCAGAGGAAAGATAGTAGGAAACGAGCCAACATCTCAGCGTCAGGTCCATTAGGGCAGGTGTCAGATATTTAGTTTGGTGGCCAGAAATAATATATCAGCAAAATAGAAAGAAATGGTCCAAATGGGCAAGGATAATAAGTCCCAAAGGCTATGTTGTTTAAAAGTAACCCAGGAGGAGAAAACCTTAAAAGAAGCATAATTTGGGGAAAAATTATGTAACCAGTATTTGTTATTAGGGAGAGAATATAGAAAAAATCAGTGGTAAAAAATATGCAAAGGAACTAAAAAACAATTGGAATTTATAAGCCACATCCCAATGCTTGTCTTCTCTCCCTCCACTCAATAGAAGAGGAGAATACAGGGAGAAAACGAGAGAATTGGGTTGTGGTTTATAAACGACATGAGAAAAAATACATTTGGAAAAGGAAGGAAAGAATAAGTAAAAAATACATTTGGAAAAATATCTGAAAATGAGAAGGAGCAGAATTTCTAGAAACACTTTTTCTAGTCCAGCAAGGTAATGAAGGTATTGATCTAAGGATTTGTAGATTGAAAGGCGCAATTGTTTTCTAAATGATTTAGTAGTTAGGACATTCCTATGAATTAGAGACTCAAAAATATATTGGGTGAACGTTGAAAATTTGGCCAAACCTCATTGGTTTAGTTAATATCTTATGATTGGGAATGGAAACAACCACTCTGAGGATGAGAATTTCATAAACAGCAGCCATTGGATATGTGGCTTTTTCTCCCCCAGAGGAATGCTTTACTGATAAATTACCCCTTATTTACTTTAAGGAAAAGATAAATCCGTTACTATCCCTGCATCCTGCCTTCTCACCACATCCCCGTCAGAGATTCTAACGCTGGAGAAAGAACACAGAGTGGTGTTCTTTCCAGGCAAGAGCATGAACCATAGTCCCCGAGGCGTGTCTGATCAGCAGACACTCAGGCATCAGAGAGCACATAGAAGTCTGCCAAAGCAGACATTTTGAGCTGACAGCTGCCCCCCTCCCCAGGAAGTGCATAGGTGCCTGCACGCAGGTGTGGTCTCTGCTGCTAAGAACCAGTAAGGCATGGAGCTGCTTCTCCAGACACACCAGACACTCAAGGCACTGGGTGAGAGGCTGCTGGGGCATATGTGTGTGTGTGTGTGTGTGTGTGTGTATTATATAGATATATATCAAATAATACATTTCAAGATTTTGGACTTTCACTTGAAATTGTACAAAAACAAACTGTACTAAATAGTTCTTTATTTTACTCACAAATTTTACTCACAAATTATCCCACAGATATCATTGGTCAGCATTTTTCCCAGAAGGTTTTTTGGGACACTTTTTCTTTTCTTAGTCACTAATTCTCTTACCTGGAGTGTTATCAAGGCATAAAATGACTTACAAATGGAAGATATCATCATCATCATCATCATCATTATAAAAATGGCTCTGTCGTCTTTCATTATGACAACATTCTGAGAGCTTGGAGAGGTCAATATAAGGATCCCTCCTAATTCTTCCTATTTGAACAAATATGGAAAAATCTAAGGCTTCAGGTAGAGACCAGATGGGAGTTCAAGAGAAAAACCATCTTCCACAGTGTCCGGGAACCACATTTGTTGTGTGGCTAAACAGAAAGAAACTGTGAAGGAAGTGCAGCCAATAGACTTGACTACTTTCTTGCACCTCTCCTACTCTTACTCCTCCCTAGGAATATCAGCTCAGACTTGTGTCAAGGTTGCTGGTGTGGTATAAGGTCTGTTCAGTGCCAAGTTATATCCGGGCCATGGAAATGCGCTGAACTTGTGGCCATTTTTGCCACAGAATGACTAGGGATATTCTCAGTAAATGGAGCTATGAATGATGAGTTCTAAGATGGCCAAAAATGTGCCAGACTTAATGCTGGTCTCTTTCTTTTAAACCCAATCACAAATATTAGTAAAAATGAAATGGAATGACTTCAGTGTTCTCTTCCATTCATTCTGATGAATTCATTTTGGTCACTGATATTCTCTTTGGTGCCATTTGGAGCAAGAAGTACAGCTTTTTTTTTTTTTTAATCTTTATTTATTTTGTGTGAGAGAGAGAGAGAGAGTGAGCAGGGGAGGGGCAGAGAGAGAGAGGGAGACCGAGAATTCCAAGCAGGATCTGTACTATCAGCACAGAGCCGGATGCATGGCTCCATCCTACAAATAAACCCTGAGATCATGACCTGAGCCGAAATCAAGAAGTGGATGCTTAACCGTCTCAGCCAAGCAGGTGCCCCAAGAAGTACAGCTTATTGATGAAAGTGACAGATTGGACTTAGCTTAGGTTTAGATGTAAGTTTTGACATAAATTGTCTCAGCAATCTTGGCCAAGACTTTTTAGAGTTTAGTTTCTTACAAATTAAAAGGAGCAAAAATTGTCCCTACGTAATAGGGTTGTTGTGAAGATTTATAGAGGTAAGTCATATGAACTAGCATGGTGACTGGCCCCCATAAAACATTCAATACTTGTTAGTCTGCAGTATATAAAGAAAATGATATTACAGTATTCATTTTAAGTTAAATTGGTTCACTGTTTCTCTTTAGAATTTTCAAGATACTGGCTTAGTATGTGAATTACTGAAGCGGTTTAAGAATTAGAAAGAACAAGGTAACCATAAACTATAAACTAAAAGTCATGCCATTAATTTCCAAACAGTAGCCTTTGAATGGCAATTTTAAATACAGTATGATTTCTAAGGGTCCTAAATTCTTGAAAAAAAAACCCACCTTTATAAAGATAGATAAGTTTATTACTGAAAATGCAATATTCATATATATGATTTGTTAAGTATTACCAATGTAACACTTATAAGTAAACGGCATCTCAAGCCACGTGTATGACTCAGTGCACAGTTTATAACTGTGATTCTTCCAACAACGGCAGAAGAGGCGAGGGCTTTTCCGTTGTTTAATTCAAATAATATTCCATGAACATAAATTTCATTCCTTTGTGATTTTATAGGGTTCTAGCATTTCATTCTAAAGAGAAAAAGAAATAAACCACACACCAGGGGACTTGCAAACAATATTTCAAATCTTTATGGTATTACAATCTTAAACATTATTACAAAGATCAGATCAGTAAATAGAAAAAAAAGTAGAGCAATCTCCTTTTAAATTGTTCTTAGAAATAAGTTGTTTTAAAATGCTACAGACATTTTAGCTCTCTATGTATACATTTGTATATTCAGAAATTTCATGTGCTCAATCTCAGTATTGTAAGGTAGCTGGGTTTACTGTAAAGTTACCTCTTTTATCCAACATTAATAACCTTGAAGTATAGTCTATTTCCAAACAACTAAAATTTAATTGATATTACCAATGATATTAAAAGGAAACAAAATTTTAATCAAGTATAATTCATAATTGATAATCATCTAATGGGTTATTTTTATTTGTAATTCTTGGAAAGAGTTAATGCTGTTATTTCCATTCCAATCTCCTGACCATACCAATCTAGATTTGCAAATGCCTATGTGAGTAACAAGCACTCATAAGCCCCCTTTTCTATTATTGCACTCCTGGTGTTTGAAATATCGGCTATCTTCAGAAGAAAGAGTTAAATATACAAATATTTGGCTATTTAATCAGAACATGGCCCTTACTTGGGGTGTGAGAAGATATTGGTGCCTCTCTCATTATACTCTCATGACAAATTAGAAAAATAATCTTACTCTATCATGGAAATGTTAGTTGTTAATATTTCTGTATATTAGTGGGAAATTTAAAATTATTTTTTTCTATTTTCAAATTTTGTGTGTCTTTTTTCATACAGCTATGAAATACTTCTAAATTTAGTGCTGTATTTATACAACTACTCAATTTTAAGTAAAATGTCTGTAGAATGAGTATAGATATATAAGATACATAACTATTTTAATTATTTGTTTTTAAAAGTAAGTTCAGATTGAAGTGTATTTAAATGATCAATGTGAATATTTTCTACAGGGTTAGGAGTGGGATGCAAATAGTTATCCACTCGAAAATCTTTTATATAAACCTAATAGATTAAGGCAGGTCTACCAAGTCACCAAGTAATCATACATCAAAATAAGACTTGACATACTATATTAACATGACTACTTTTACATATTTTGGATAATATCTATAATATTTGGGCTGCCCAAAGGCTTGGGGACACACACACACACACACACAAACACACACACTGTTTCAGAAGTAACCATGAGAAGGATTTTATGACTTAATATAATAGGTTACTACAAATTAAGAAAAGCAATATATAATGGTGATGTCTTTTATGGACCTTGGCTTTTTTGTCCTTAGGAATTCCCAGAAACAACCATTCATCTGTTTTTAAAAAATGTTAAAGCAATTGTGTATATACAGATGTTCTGAACATCCAGTTCCTCATTACAGAATCTGCTTTGACATATTTAAAAGCTAAAAAATAATTTCATGTAGTATATTGATTCAATGCCCTAATGTAACTGCCATGTAAGAAAATACATGAGCAATCCACAAATTGCTTATTTGTAACAGCGTAAGACAGCAGAATTTGTAGAGCCAATGTCATTGATTTGGAATCTACATAATAAAGGTTTATGTACCTTTCAAGAATGGTAACCTGAAAAATGGAGTCAATCTATTTCAAAGGAGCAAATCTTCCTTAAATTGGCATTACAACTTCTTACGAGAGTTTAGAAGGAGTCTTTAATGATCCTTCGTAATTAATCCACGTAAGAATAAAAATGGTTGGAGAAACCACTGTCTCCTCCCCAAACTTCCTCTTCAATTAAAGGCCTCCACTAGCTGCTTCCTAGATGAAAAACACAATATTGATGCCAATAGCCACACATCTTAGAAAGATAAAATTGCATATATTTTTAAGTGCATTTTTAATCTTCAGCTTTGAAAACTGAGACTTTTATTCGTTGGCTAGACTTGTCACTGAAATCTAAGCTTACCATATTTAGCCTTGTAATCTTAAAATAGATAAAGAAAAAAAATAATGGGAAAAAACTTCATTTCTTCTGAATTTTACAGAATGGATGAAACTGTGGTTGTTTTTCAGTCAGAAAGAAGTCAGGGTATGTGCACAGAAAAAGCTGAAATAAGACCTGCAAAGCAGGCACTTTTGCTTAGGTAGGAAAGTCTCTACATCCCCTCAACCATACCCCAAACATTGCTTCCACAATTATCTTTGCCATCAGATTTTTCTGGCCACTCAATCCCCCTATTCTCACTTAATGAAAAGTGGGGAAAGTCTGGCTCATACTATTTGTTAGAAAGATTAGATTTAGCCTGATGTGGGGGCACCTGGCTGACTGAGTCAGTGGAGGGCGTGGCTCTTGATCTCAGGGTTGTGAGTTCAAGCCTCATGTAAGGCATAGAGATTATTTTAAAAAATAATCATTTAAAAAATAAATTAGGCTGACTATATTCACCTGGTAATGTTGAGTGGCATGGACACCGACAAAATAATTATAAAGCATTTGAGGCAGTGTGACTACCACATGGGGTTAGCCATCCATATATATAACAGTTATATTTTGTGGGGACTATTTAATAGGTATCATTAAATTTTGTTTTTCAACTAATAATTTAGGAAGTTTTCCCTTCTGAAAAACGGAAAGCAGAGAAACTGCTTTTTCCACACACAGAGAGAATTAAGATGGAAATAAATATTCTGAGGAAGTCAATATAGGCATATGTCTGGAAATGTTGCCCCCTTCCTTCTTAAAGAAAGATGTAACACAGCATCCACGCAGTTTACTCAAGACTCACTTGGAGCCAGCTGGATGTAGAACCAGTTTTATTTAGGGAGAATCCTGCTGGGGCACAAAGTGGGATCATCATATAAAACAGTGAGATTCGATGGATAAGCTGCTTCTCCCTGAGAGTAGATTTTGATTATACAAGAAATTGGATTTTATCCTAAATATGAGTCTCTTTTTTATCAATGTATCTGCTTTCATTTTCCTTTCCTGAAAAAAAGATGCCTTAATGTGGATGTTGCTAGAACATAGTGGCTATAATACTTGTGTTTTCTAGAAAGAAAACCATCAAGTGTGGTTGTGGATGTAGTTTTTCAGATGAATCCAGATGGCAAGTTCCATTGAAGATATCACCATTGCAAATGCATACATCTTAGGTAGTAGGAACCTAGTCTGACCAATGATTCTAGCTAAAGCTAAATCAGTCTTCCAGTTAGACAACTCTTGGCACATTTCAATTTGAATAGCAATGCCTGTAGAGAAATTCACACATTTCTATCAAAAGCTGGGTTTTTTAGGCCATTCCTAAAACGTTCTCTCCTAAGTGACTGAAAATACCAGAAAGAATAAGATGATGACTTATTCTCTGGATGAAATCTACAATTATTCCTAAAACCTGTTATAATATAGTGACTTGGGGGAAAATGTAGTGGAAATACCTTATAACCATAGTAGGACTGAGCTGGGCATATCTCAGAGAGTAAGTATGCATATGTGAACCCCCCCCCTCCCCCCACACACACAAACACACACACAAGCACACACACCATACCCTGGGCCTATGTTTACCTGCCTCCAATTGACAAACTTATCAGCTCAACCATATTAGTTACACAACTCTTCAGGCAACCTAAATTTTCAATTTTGAGCATCAAGTTGAGAGAACATGGGCAATTTGGTAGCCTATTGTTGGCAGTTGGCTACACTGTCCCTGTATGTCCTCCTTTCTTGGCATGAACTTTATCTGTGCTAAAATTCCTATCCTAAGGAGATTTTGATGATGATTGGTGGAGTCAGCCCAAGTGTGAAAAAAAGAAAATGCTTCTGTGTGAAAAACATTTACTGCTTTCATAAGAACAAATCAACCTTCCTCTCCCCTCTGTTTCTAGAACAAAACATTATTAGAATCAGTACGGTATTCCATCTGTACTTTTCATGTGCAAATGCCTTGATGATGACAATGAGCTTATCAGAGAACAAATAGCCAAAACTTTTTAAGAGTGTAACAAGGGCTTGCAAGAATGGGAAACTATTGCCTTTAGAGCTAAAGAATGAGCAATCCCTTCTCCCCAAACACACTCCAACTTATAGTGAAAAAACAAGCAGAATTAAATTTAACATGCAAATTATAGGAAAAATACCGTATCACACAATTTATTGAGTGAAAGAGGTTCCTTTCCATTCCGTTCTAAAACAGATTGTGCTAACAGCCATTCTGGAAGAAAGTGCAGCGTTCAGAAGTTGTATTTCATCATGCAGTCACTCAGCAGCATTTTATCGAAAAGTGCGTGCACAGACTCAGACAACTGCAAACTATTTCAGCTATAGTCTCGATAAATTTTTCACACACTGGACTGGGAAAGTGCTTCAGCTTTGAACAACTTGTCAAGGCAGACTGCATGCACATATATGTTAGTCATTTGCTTGAAAAGACAACGATTTAGAATATGAAAATAGATAAGCAGCATTCATGTAATACAGAATTCCTGAGAATAGTGTGTGCTATATAAATCTTTGTGAAATAATTTGTATTCCTATGAAAACCATGATATAAAACATATCTCTCGACGAAAGCAGAGTGACTTAAAACTCACATACTGTGAGGGGCTGTCAATATTTTGCTGTCAACAACCATAAAAGCATAGCTAGGTTCTACTGCATTGTTTCACAAAAGGAGAATTTCAGGTAACTTTTTCGGTGATTCTCTCATTTTCTATTTGTCTTGAAAATTACCAAAGGCAGCAATGCCTAAATCAATGTATTATAATTTTTTATTGAAAATGCCTTTCTCTTTTCATTTTCTTTCTCTCTAGGCAATCAATACGATTTTAAACACTGATGGTGGTAGTATAAAAATGACTCAGAAAGAGCAGAAAGAATTCTCAAGGGCATGACTATCACTATTCTTTGCTCTACAGTAAGACAAATATTTTTGTCTTGTGTCCCTAATTTGGGAAAGACATAAATGTCAGGTTCATTTATGTCTTCAATAAGCGTACAGAACATTTATCCTCAGGCATGGCATACGTTCAACTAACAAAATAAAAGGAAATGCTGCAGATACTACAAACATGGAGGAGTTGAAAACTCCTTTGTTCAGTTAGTGGAACTAGTTGTTATGACTAGCAGGTGGCAGAAACAGAACCTCCGAGGAATCTGAATGTAAGAGTCCTTGGCAACAAGGGCTTGGGAGGGAAGTTTAGAGTCTGGGGTCTTTCCTTTTGCCCAGAATCAGAGGGCAAGTGGGGAAGTGTTCATTTTTGACAAGAACTAACCAACGAACAACTATAATCTGGAATAGTTCCTGCTTTTTCCTGGAATAAAAGAAGAAAAAGTAAAAAAAAAAACCCAAAAAACAAAAAAAACATTTTCAGGGTTAGAATGATAGCAAATAGTTTTCCAGTAAGAGAAACTTTATAATTTTCTTACTAGAGATACTCTAGCATATATACAAAGCAGCTTTATTTCCATTGTCTTTAATCTGGTCTTTATACATTTTGGAAATAACCATGCTTTATCTGGAAAGCAATCGGAAAAAACTGGAAAATTTTATGGGGAAAAAATTGGAAAATTTTTAATTGGAAAAAAACCCTGATTGGACAAATAATAATCACACAATACATATATATGACTATATATATGTATATAAATGTGTGAGTATGTAATTCGCCACCCATTCCCAGAGGAGGAAAACTGAGATCAGTTTTGATTTTTTTCACAAGGAAAGGTGTCTTGATTTCTCCCACAGATTCCCTTACTTCAACTCTCCTCTTTCTTCCCCACCTGCTCCCAGAGCTTACGCCTCCACCAGACTTTTGTTACTTGAGGTTTCATCATTCCCATTGCATCTGTCTGTGAACAATAACACTCACAGAGTTGACACCGAAATAGCAACTCCACAACAATGCAAAACCATGTCTGTTATTGTTGATTTGATCTTGGTTTTAGAGAGTTTTCAAAAATCAACCAAATCAATCTATCAAAGAAACAGTAACAGAAAGCTCCCTTTACTGATGAAAAGGAAATAAAACAAAAAATACATGTGTGTGTATTTACAAATAATATAAATTTATATTCATGCATTGTTTTCATTAGCTCATGAACAAAAGTGCACATTGTTAGAAAAGCTTAACGTGTTGCAAAGCATTTGGCTTCTGATTTCCTGAATAAATAAGTCACGATGGCATACCATGTAACTGATCTCAGAGCTGCACAAAATGTAACTTGCATTACATATTGCCAAGGTGCAAAAATACAAGGAAAACTAACATATTTACAGCATTTCAAGTTATTCTGTTATTCTGTGAGAGTTGTTATAATAAACTAGGGAGGAAAAAATTAAACATACTATAAAACAGCCCTCCACGGTAAAATATGGATGAGTGGTATTCTAAATGATATGAGAATAAACACCCATATTTTATAAGTATGTGGCTCTACTGAAATTTAATTTAAAAAAAAAGGCAGTGAAACTTGTTCTGTCAGTGATACAACACATTTGAATGTAGCCAATGCAATAGAGTATATTTCAGTGAATGATATTCTTTTTAGAATCTTGGATTTTTGGTTTGACTACTAAAGGTGTGCAACTCTTCGACTGCATAGTCAATGTAAAGCAGCATAAATTCCTTGTAGCACAGATCCATAAACTCAGAAAAAAAAATTCCCCAAACTTGTAAGCTGAAGGGACATGGAATTCTGGCAGCAAAGGCAATAACTGATGTAAGTCATTTCTTGTAAGTATCTCAACTCACCTAAGTTTCCAAAGTCAGATTAGTATGTGACTGAAGAGCAGGTGATACTGTAAGCATGCCTGGCTTATGAACGTTTACATGGAAAACTGTTGCTAGAAACCTCACCACCACCCTTCCTATCACACTGCAGCTGATGGAAGGTAGAGGTCTCCAAACACACAACTCCCTGAGGCTGGTTCTGAGAATTAGATCCCGGCTTCCTGCAATGTCAATCTAACCATTTAGATGTCATGAGTCATTTTTTTTTTTCTTCCCTAGAAGCCTGGATATTCCAAATCTCAGAGATGGCTGTGATGCATTTCCAAGTAACATATCATATATATGGTTTGCCAGGTATGCTTTCCTCCTGGATCCCCCCCCTAGAATTTAAGGTTGCTATCATTCCCACCATTGGTACTGCCCCTTGGTATTAACTAAGGCCATTCATGGTGAACAGGATGACCACTTTTTCTCCGTTGTTGTTGCAAATGTTCTAGTTCAGCCTCATACATCATCTCTTGGACCAAGTACTTCTCCCGTCGTATTCGGTCATACAGGTTCTTTGGTACATCTGGAATCAGGTATGCGATGAATGACTTGATCCCAAAAACAAGGTGCTGTAAATTTAAGAGGAGAAAGTACACTTTTCAATGATTCTGGAATGCCAATTATAGAACAGATTGTGAACAATGTTGCATTTGCCTTATAATCAAGCATCAGAACTCAGAGTGTACTATCTAGAATATTAATATTTTCAGAAATTATATTGGTGGGTGCCTGGGTGCTACAGTCGGTTAAGCATCCAACTCTTGATTTCGGCTCAGGTCATGATCTCACAGTTTGTGAGTTCCAGCCCCGCATCAGGCTCTGCACTGATAGGGCAGAACCTGCTTGAGATTCTATCTCTCCTTCTCTCTTCCCCTCCCCTACTTGTGCTGGTACACACACATACACACACACTCTCTCTCTCTCTCTCTCTCTCTCTCTCAAAATAAATAAACCTAAAAAATTTTAAAGAAATATATTGGAACAACTATACGGTTGCCTTCCATCACATAAGTATTAGGAGAAAAGAGAATTCTTTCCTCTTTTAGGTGCCACATGTTAAAAATCACTTTATAAACACTGAATGAATCTTAAGTTCACATCTATAAAATCCTTATATACTATGCAATCCTATTATAACATGCATTGATATATAGAGATGAGAAAGATCACATCCAGGAAAACTCAGCAAAACAAAAAACCTGCAGCAAATATATTTTTAAAGAATCTGAAGTATTTCCATTAAATTTAGAAACAAGATACAATTGCTCACACCATTGCTATTCAAGAGATGAGAAAGATCACATCCAGGAAAACTCAGGTCTGATAGATCATAATCACATTGTATAAGCCACATAGAATGCAGTCTGCCCATGACTGCATTCTGTGAGACTGTGGACTCAATCTCCAGAACATGCATTTCATAGATTTTCTACTCTAGTAAGTTCAAATATTGTAAAATATTTTGTCTCTATTACATAATTCCTTTATGATAAAAATGTATTAATTTTTAAAAATAGACTGCCAAAAGTATTGTATATAAAAAAGACAGGACCAAAAACCAAAAGGTAATAAGCCTGTGGTCCAAAGTTCAGAGGCTGAATGAAACTGCCTATGTCTGAACCATCCTCTGACCCTTATTGGCTGTGTAACCTTTTGCAAATCACCTACGCTCTCTGTGTCTAATCTCTAAAATGGTGACAGGAATGATATCCCTTAATGGTTATTATGAGGATTAAATGAGCAGATATATGTGAAGGGTTTAAAGAAGGGCTTGTTGCAATAGAAGCAACACTTAAATATCATCTCCTGTTATAATAACTGCATCCTTTTTCTTTTCCCATGGAGAAGAGTAGACCTTTCAGTTGTCAGAAAAGAAAATCTGATACTGATAGAGTTAGGATGATGTGTGGAAAAAAAGAATTTACCTACAGGACTTTGTGACAACCTTCTCTTTATGTGGAAAGGAGGAATTCAAGGTACTTTTAACTGGGTTTACGTCAGTGCCTCAGGAAATTGCACTGCACAGTAGGTCACAGTAAAGCCTGTCGTATTCACCATAGAAAAGTAGATCGGGAGTTTCTTTCCTGATCATATATTTGGTATGCACATAAATATCCAGCAATGGGTCTCAAAAGTATAGAAATAAAAATCAAAAACATTTGTTATAATTTAAAACAGTGAAGAATATGCTCCGAGTCCTATACAATGGTAATAAATGAAGCTATAAACGGATTCACATAGAGAGAATGATTCAGTATTTTAAAAAATCTATTTTTTAAAAGGCTAAAGTTTACCATTTATCAAAGCAGCCTTGTAACCAGTTACAGATGATAATTTTCTTAAACTGACAGAGTGTATCTTAAACAAAAAACCTGCAGCAAATATATTTTTAAAAAAATCTGAAGTATTTCCATTAAATTTAGAAACAAGATACAATTGCTCACACCATTGCTATTCAATATCCTACTGAAATTTCCAGCAATACAGTAAGGAAAGCAGGAGAAATGAGCATAAACCTCACAAATGAAGAGACAAAGCTGTCCTTATTTGCAACTTGTATTATCACTTGAAAAGGCTATCCAACAGATTTAACAGACAGAAGGTTAGAACCAATGAAAGACTTAAACAAGGAACATTGCACATGTTAGAAAAGACCATTAGAATTCCAACAGAAATCAATCAAATCATAATGGAGGCTAAGACAGTGTTTATAACAGCAATAAAAATATCTACAAAGTTTCTGGAAATAAAAAGGAATGAACAAGCAAGAGAATATTTTGAGACTCTATTAAAGTATGTAAGAATGATTTGAATAAATTTCATGTTTATTAATGAATCAGCACAGATTTTGTAAATAAGTCAACATGTGTTTTCTATAAATGCAATTCTAACCATAATCCTTGCATGATATTTGAGGGGACCTGAAAAATGGCATCTGAAATGTATATAAATGATGGATAACTCTAAAGAGCTAGGGCAATTTTTAAAAACAAAAGCAAACTTGTGGCGCCTGGGTGGCTCAAATAGGTTGGGCGTCCAACTTCAGCTCAGGTCATAATCTCTCAGTCCATGAATTTGAGCCCCACTTCGGACTCTGTGCTGACAGCTTAGAGCCTGGAGCCTGCTTCAGATTCTGTCTCCCTTTCTCTCTGCCCCTCCCCTGCTTGCACTTTGTCTCTCAAAAAAAAAAAAAAAAAAAAAAAAAAAGCAAACTTGGCAGGAGTAGGAAGTGGCTGGCTTTATCAGATATGAAGATATATTCCAAAGCCAGGACATTTAAATAGTGTGATAAGGAACAGGAATAGACAAATGGAGTAATGAAATCAGAACACTGTGGCCGGGGACACACCTACTATAGGAAATTGGAATATTACAGAGGTGGGTTTACAAATCAATGGTTAAATAATATATTATTTAATAAACAGCAGTATAAAAATTATATTGAATGAGAAAAATAAGCTTTTCCCTTAGTCTCTATAAAATGTCCAGATATCTTTAACACATGTGATAGGTAAGATTATAAAATTAATAGTAAAATACGTAGTAGAATATATTTTTGAGCTGGAGATAAGACAATTTCCTAAATAAACTACACACAAAAAAAAGCAAAAACGTTAAAAGGAAAACAATGAAGGACCTGATGACATCAAAATTAAACACTATTTGTTTATAGATAAAATTAATAGGTTATGGACAAGAAAAAGATACCTTGTATATTTATAACTGGTGAAGACTAATATGTAGAACACGTAAGAAAATCTTGAAATTTGGCAACAAATAAACTAGAAATTCAGCCAAAAATAGATCAAGGTTATAAATCCACAAAAAAGAAACCAAAATGGTTTTGTAGTACTAAAAGTTGATGACATGAGTTAACAGCTTAAAACAAACAAACAAACAAAACTAAAACAAAATATTACCTTACTCTTATTCAATTGCAAAATATTAGCAATTCACATTATATGAAAATCTGGTGAAAATCTAAGGGAATTTTGGAGAGTAATCTGTCAGTATTATGTGAAATTAAACAATTTCCAAACCTGAGTATAATATTCCTGAAAAACCCTTACGTATGTTTAGAAGGTAATATGTCCAATATTTATAAGAGATTTATAGAGGTGGAGAGATTATTGCAAGCCCAAGTACCCACCCATAGGGGATTATGGTATTTAAAACCAATGAACTATCATACATAAGTAGACTGAAGAAATTATCTAAATATGGATAGACCTCATAGAAAGATCTCTGTCTAGGTCTAAAAAAAGTAAAATGGGTAAGAGACAAAAATAAGTTATTGCATAATACCACTGAAGTAATTTTGAAAAAAGAACACTTAAAACAATACTATATATACATATGTGTATGTTCAAATAAACATGTGGGAAAATTTCTACTGAAGAAAAAAGAGTGGGTGCTTTTGGAGTGGGTGGGTAATGGAAGTAGTAATGAGGAATAAAGAAGAAAAAATAAAGAGGGAATCATTTGTTTCCATGATGACAGGTTGCTGTAAATTGAGGCATTTGACTAAGACTGTTCACTTGAGTTCCGAAAGAAGATGAAGAAAAAGTGTACATTAAAAACACACACAATAACAAGAAGACTTTTTAGAATCATTGGGTTGGAAATATGCCTTATGTTACCTGTAATAAAGTGAAACATCACACTTCATCAGGAGACACTTTTATAAGCTCATGGAATCATTAGGTAAATAGAATTTCATCCTGGATTAAACCTTAGAGGTAAGCATTTCGTTTTATGGATGAAGGATGTTTCACTACAAAATTTGACATATTTTTTGGAGATCAGTGGAGAGGTATATCTGCCTTTAAAAAAACTTTTTCCAAAAGTCTTATGTATGTCTCCTTTTTTTCCTCTCCATAAAAAAACAGATACATTCAGTTTTTCCATAGAACTTAATGGTACCTTAGAGAATCGATACTCAATATATTCCAACACTAAATTCTCCATCGCATCAAGCTTCTTATATGCTAAGGAAGGCAACAATACTGTAGCTTCTCCAAAATTTCTTCACAGGACTACAGTCTAATATTATTACATGACTCTGATAATCAAAATCTATGCACATTTTATGAAAGTGTTCTCGGGCATTATTTATTGAATTATGCAATGTCCCTTATACAAACACACATATGGTCAACTGTAATTAAGTTTTTAGAAAATATGTTTCTTATTCCCAATGAATAAGTATAGATTCTCTCATCACATGATGAAAACCATCCTTTCCTTTTTAAATATGGTTACTAACAGGCTCAAACCTCAGTTTTCAGTTGAACTGTTAATAGCTTCTTTTATCTTAGTTTTCTGGTATAAATACCCACTGACCTACCTTCTTACATTATTCAGCTTTTGCGTTTTTGCACTTCTTCTTTTTTTTTTTTTTTAAATTTTTTTTTTTCAACGTTTATTTATTTTTGGGACAGAGAGAGACAGAGCATGAACGGGGGAGGGGCAGAGAGAGAGGGACACACAGAATCGGAAACAGGCTCCAAGCTCTGAGCCATCAGCCCAGAGCCTGACGCTGGGCTCGAACTCCCGGACCGCGAGATCGTGACCTGGCTGAAGTCGGACGCTTAACCGACTGCGCCACCCAGGCGCCCGCGTTTTTGCACTTCTTATAGCAGTTTCACTGTATCTGAATCTTTTACTGGGATATACACAAGTCCTTTTTTGGAAGTCAGTGAGGAACTGACTTCAAAGGGGCAACTAATTTATCAGTAGGAAAAGGGTTTACTGATAGTAATTTTATCAGCCTGCGACTAACCTCAAACACAATAATGAAGGCCAATCGTGCAGCGAGGATATGCCAGTATTGTAAGGTGAACTCATAGGGTTTAGAACTCCACGGGGGACCTCTGTAGTCCCGGTACCTAAAATCCACAAGACAAACAATGTGAGGAATAGAGACCAAAGCATGGAGGCCCCAAATGCTGTAATTTACCAAAACTCCAAAATGACAGCTGAAATGGGCTCATTAGCATGTAGAGGGAGGAGATGGAATGATAAAAGCAAGAAGAAAAGATAGCTATAATTTACAAGTATGTACCTGCAATAACCAGATTTTCCCACACCAAGCTCACTCAGGTCAAAGAAGGATAGGCTGTTGTTGACATATCCCTTTAAACAACTGGGGAAAAAAGAAAAGTATCACATGATTCAGAGATCTATACATTTTTGGTCCAATTCTTTCATTACACATGACAGGATTCAATAAGTCCTATTAATCCTCTAACTTCCATTATTATGTACGTTTACGTTAATGAGACAAACTCTTGTGCACTGTTTATTTTTAAAATTTTTTTAAACATCTATTTATTATTGAGAGACAGGGTGAGACAGAGCATGAGCATGGGAAGGGCAGAGAGAAGACGAGACACAGAATACAAAGCAGACTCCAGGCTCTGAGCTGTCAGCACAGAACCCAACGCAGGGCTCAAACTTACAAACCGCAAGATCATGACCTGAGTCAAAGTCAAACTCTTAACGGACTGACCACCCAGGCACCCCTCCACTGTTTCTCCCCATTTATTTGGATTACATTCATTAAGTGCTGACTGTGCACTAAGTACTGTGCTAATTACTTCCTATGTGTTAAAACTCTATAAATATATGTTTTATACATGCAAATCACACTATCTGGCTAATTATTAATTATAATTATAATTATAATTATAATTAAGCAGCCAATAGAACAGCATGTGTATTTGTGATTTAACTTATTCAACATATATTTATTGAGGACCTATAATTTGTTAGAAAAATTCCTAGATGATTGGTATTTGACAATGAACAAAACAAGTAGAAATTCCTATCCTGATGGTGAGGTATTAAACTGTAGTCAGAGTTAAGTTTTACAATAACCTTAGAACATGTACATTATCAATTCCATCATATAAAGAACTAAGTTTTACAGAGACTAACTTCCTCCAAGTCTATAATTCTCAAGATTTTTGAGCTCAGCTAACCTTTAAATTTTTAAAAAAATTACTAGGATCTCAAGAGCCTTTTTGCATGAAGGTGTATGCATTGCTATTCACACATTATAAATTAAAATAAATTTAGAAAATATTTATCTATTAATTCATTTAAGATAATTTATCAAATTCATTACAAATTGACAAAAACAGCACATTTTTAAAGGAAAATAGTGATAAGTTCCAAAAATATAGTAAGAAGAATGACATTGTTTTACATGTTTGCAAATCCTTTGATGTCTGTCTTACTGGAATACAGCTACATTCTCACATCTGTTTCTGCATTAAATCTATTGCAGTACGGTGTTTTAGTTGAAGAGTAAGTACGGAATCCGGCCTCACATAGATAAGTAGTTGAAACAAAGGATATTTTAATAGCACTTCAAATAATTGTTGATAGTTTTCATGGATATAACACCAAAGTTCTACCTGTGCCATTTCTTAAAGTTTAATTGCAACGTGGAGTCTTAAAGTATCAATAAACTTTTTATATGGATTTTACATTAAAATCCACAGGTCTATCTTGTGTTTTGAAGTCATATTTTATCTATGCATAATTTTGTAACCTTAAATATGGGTCATCTGGGAAATATTTGTTTCCTGAATTATGCAGATCTTCCAAATATTGTTATATTTTTACTATAGACTACAAAAAGTATAATTGTTAATATCACCATTGATTTTTATCAAGAAAAACCTGTAAGTACTGGGAAACTTTCAAGGTCAGTGGTAGATAAAATTATCTAAAATTTTGATTTTTCACTTTAAAACCTGAACTTTATTAATGGCAACAAATATGTCAGTTATTTTTCTTAAAGTGACAAGCTAGTTTTGTCCATTTTCTAGAAGAGTGTCTCCTACATACGCCAGTCTGAATAATCATAGTTTATCTGGAAATCATTATACCACAATAAGAGCATTTTGTGTAGTTTGCAAATCCAACAATCATGCAAGTGGTTTACTCTGAGATGAGCATCACCACACTTTAGCATATAGGAGAAGTGCTTTATCACACTTTGCATTTTGTCACATGGAATACTGAAAAGACATTTATTCAAGGCGGGGGTTTAATAAATGTAATAATTATTGTTTCATCAAGGACATTCTGAATTTTCTTACTGGCATTTTCTAAAATGGTGGTTATACAAAGGAATACAGTCATTGCTGTTTTTGTTACCACTGCCTTCAGTTACGCAAAGCCACAAGAACATTTTATCCACTATTGCTTTCGTATCATCTGTACTAATGTCATTATAGCAAACAAACTAAGAATATCTTAGTATTATTATGAAAACAATATCGGCCTTGTGGACTCTGAAGGACACACATGTTGAAAATCACTGCCCAGAACAAATGGCCGTTCAAACCTGGATTCAAATGTACATCTATCTCATTGTAAACCCTGAATTCTGAAGTACAGGACTGCACTGGTTTTACTCCCTTGCCTGTCCATCCCAGACCCCATGATTTGTCATTTTAACCACTCTCTTGCCAATACCCTCCTCTCCACCGCCATTTTGTCCTTTTGCTATCTTGGTCTGAAAAATTCTGATCTGAATGAATCTACTCCAGCTTAGCTGCTAAGCATACCTAGAAGAAATTAAATAACAGGATGGTCTTAGAAATGTGCAGTTTCAACCTCATATAAGCCCTCTACATCTCTTCTTAAAGTTATTCTACATCTAGTCACTGAATATAGAGATGTCTGGTGCTATCTACATGAAAGGCAGGACTGGAAATGAATACACAGCAGATAACCAACCACTTTCATTTTCACCTGCCACTAGATGGAAGCAAAGACAGTAGCAAACAACACTTCTAAGGAAGAGGGTTCCCAAACATGCCTACATATTATAAACCCTTAAAATCCACTTCTAGACTATTTTAAATTAAGAAAAACTTTTTTTGGCTTTTCACTATTCATGCTAAAAGTAGCTTATTTATATTGTCTTTTACAGTTCATAAAATGTTACTTTAGACACTATTTCTTTATTAAGGGTCCAGATTGATGATTGTGCCTTTTAGTAAAAGGCAGTAAGAATTTCAATCTAGGGTATTTGCTTTTAAGTTAAAGTCCCTTGACATGACTCCAAAATACAAAATAAGATTTTATGTCTTTATTACTTCTCTTTGAAAAACTGAGATGTTTATGTTCAGAAAGGCGTCTCAGTGTTCTGAGAAAATATCGGTTCATCAGTAGAGCTAAGGGTTGATTTCATCGTAAACCAGAGCTCAGCATCTTGGGGCACATGCCCTGCATCTACATGAGACGCATGCTCAAACCTGCCCCTGAGGTAGGACTGAAGTGGCTTCTCCTATCATTGCTTTATCTCCCATAACTTCTTCCACTTGTAAGGCTAATCTGCAGCTGAAACTCCCATTTCTATTCCCCATGGCTAGTGCTCTCTGACATTCTTTCCTAATACTTGCTTTCAAGAAGGAAAGATGTGAAAAACACATTTCCCCTAAAACAGTGGTTGCAAAATGGGTGATTTTGTTCTTCAGGGGACGTTTTGCAATATCTGAAGACAATTTTAGGTTGTCCCAACTTGAGGAGTAGGAAGGTTGCTATTTGTATCTACTGGGTAGAAGCCGAGGATTCTACTAAATATTCTACGATGCACAGAAACACCCCCACCATCCCTGCAAGTAGAACTATCTGGTCTAACATGTCCATAGTGCAGATGTTGAGGAACCCTGCTCTAAAGCATGGATTCAAATTTTAATTTCAAAGGAAAAAAAAAAAGGACACAGATCCAGGGCAATATTTTCTGCACCTTAAAATCCCTAGCTATAAATTCCTTTTGACAACTCTCTCATCATGTAGCTGACATTTCCTTCATGTACTGTATCTCCTACAAACTAGCTTTATTCCCTGTAGCAATTTGATTAACCAGTGTGGGCCCAATTTTTCCATCTATATAGTCAGAAGATTGCATTGCATGATTTCTAATGTCTCTTCCACTTCTAAATACATTATAATGTTTTTTAACATTTGGGTACCAGTGATGCATTTACAAGTAAAAACAGAGAGAGACTTCACAATCTTTGCATAAAAAACACTGTTGCCCTTTTTATTCCGCTTGATTTCATCCAATAAGCACACTTTAAGTGCAATGATCAAAAACACTAACCTTAACGGTCACAGAACAAAACTTCCCAATGAGTTCCCATTTCAATCACAAACAAAATATATAAGAAAAAATGTGTAAATTTCAACCTTACTTTTCACCATATTCAAAGCGACTTGCACAGGGGCCATATTTGTATTCATAGACAAAACGTGGGATGTAATCAGATGTAATAGCAATTACAAACGCATTGGTGATAACAGCCAATATACCAATTCCTTCAAGAATTCCATACCAGATACCTAGTAGGAGAAAGAGTAAAGATAGGAAATAAAATAAAAAAAACATTAAAACCCTCTAATGAGTCTTCTTTGGAGAGAATGTTTTATTTATTTTGGGACCCCAGGTCTGTTCATTGTTTCCTTCCTTAGCACAGTATCTCAGTACAGTTTGGAATCTACTGAATACTTTTCCACAGAGGGAAGGTAAACCTTACCTAGAGAGATCTGAAAATTAAAATATCATTAGGAATTGTTTCAAGTACTTTTTTAAAGTAAAAGTGCAAAACTAGTTTTGCGTCAAGACCCAGGACTTTCCCAATCTGGTATAAAGACACACAAAAAAGCTTTTAAAATTGTATACAGTATCCATATAATATTGATTGTAGTCAAAAGTGATACTTGAAACAGGATTAAACATTGTTTTAAAAGTATTGATAAAAAAAAAAAGTCCTGGAAGGAAATACTCAAAAGTGCTAAAGGTAATTAGATAGGATGGCAACTGTCTCCAACCCTCATCCCTTTTCTTTGTTTTTCAAAATCTTTATGTTTCATTATATTGAGTTGTAATGAAAAAAATAAAAATAAAAAATACATGACATAAAAAATCATGAGACAAGAAATCAGAATCCATTAAAACATTTGAATACATCAAAATTTAACATATAGTTTTACAAAAGTAACAATATTCAGTGAAAAGAAAACAATCGCCAGAGAGAATATGTTTGCTTCACAAAAAACAAAGGGTTATTATACAGAATACACAAAAATGTCCTACAATTTTAATAAGGCAAACTACCCAAGAGAAAAATGGGCCAAGAATACCAATGAGTAATTGCTATGGAAATGAAAATAATCAATCACTAGTTGAAAATTAGCATTTCAGAGAAACACCTTTCAAAAAAATAAGATTTTTTTTTTAATCTATCAGATTGTAGGAGATTTGAGTCTCTTACCATCCACTGCTATTGAGGGACTGTGGGAACAGAAACCCTTTTGAAAGTAATTGTTTGAAGTAGGACTTGTTACAGTATTTATGGTGATTAATCTGATATCTTTTAAAATTAAAATGTGAATACATTTTAATCTGGTAGGCCTTATTTTGGGGATCTGTACAACAGAGTTACACTGTTCTTACACATCTATGGATATGTGATAGACAATATATATAATATCTATGTCTGTGTCTATATTTACACCTATATTTATTCATAGTTATATTTATGAATGTTTATTCCCTGCTTGGGACAACTAAGTAAATGACTATACAACTTATCATACATCTATTATGAGTATTATTACACTATTAAAATGAATGACACCAATATGTTTTGAGCTAGAGGATATTCATGAAGAAAAAAAATGCAGAATCCATAAGTGTACAATTTTTTGTATATTTGTACGAGCAAGAAAAACACTGACAAAGTGTAATGCCTAGCTGATATCACTTACGCCCTGAGGTAGAAGGGACAGGCAAAGAGGGAAGATGAATATTAACTATTTTTATACCTTTTGTTGTCTGGTTTGAGCAAGACAACCTACAACAGTTAACAAAGTAATAAATTTTGCATTGGAAAGTACAATAAACACTAATTAAGCCTGGAATGGAGTTTGATTTTTTTTTGATTTATTTTCCAGATTTTCTTTAATGTGCTCATATTACTTTAATAATGAAATGATAAATATATTTAAATTAAAAAATAGTAATAATTTTAGTTGTTTTAAAAAATGGGAACTCAAGTTGAATAGCATTCTCTGCAGGTTAGTAGTATATTTGAAATAAACTTTGTTGGCTGTGGAGTATATCTACATATATATGTACATACATATAATTAACTATATGTGTATATATATATATACATATATGTATATATATTTATATAATTAACCAAAAAGATAACTTTGCAATATTAGCCAGAAAATTCCCGAAAAGAAGAAGGAAAAGTATGAATTTGCTTTTTCATATACTTAGAATTTCTATTACAAAATCACAGTTTATTAAAACAGTATGCCAAAAATAAGTAGTCAGATCAAAGGGACAAATGGAGATTCTAGAAATATACCTAAGTTTATATAGAATTTAGTATATAGAGATAATTCAAACAAGCTAGGAAAGATGAAGTATTTGATAAATGGTTTTGGGAAAATTTGCTACTCTTTAGGAAAAAAAAAGCTGGATACCAATTTCAACCCCTTTATTAACAAATTCCAATTAGATCAACAATTTAAATAAAACCATAAAGGGCTAACAGATAACCAAATAACATACACATATCTAAAATACATGGTGAAAAAAAAATGCATGGTGAAAAATTGGGAGTTCTAAAGGACTTTCTAAGAATGCCAGAAATAATAACTATAAGAGAGATATATCAATGTGATAATATACACACTTTAAAAACTTATTCATGATAGAGTGAAAAGTTAAAAAGCAGCATTTGAAAATGTTTGCAACCTATATATCAAAGGTTAATATTGTGAACATGGAGATAAAGATTACCAAATCAAATATAATAGACAAACTTCATACACAGCTAGTAAAGAAGAAATACAAATGTATTTAATCTCATAGTTATAAAAATGTGGGGAAACATAATAAGATCACATGTTTTTCTTCCTCAGATTTGTGAGGATGAACAACAGTAAAAAAAAAGAACCATTCTTATACCTGGTGGGAGTATCAATTGTTACAGTATTTCTAGAGAACATGTTGAGAAATTATTAAAATTTTAAATGGATGGAGGGCATTATGCTAAATGTAAAAAAAAATTAATGTATATGCTCTTTGACATAGGATTTCCACTCTAGAAATGTATCTTGAGGAAATAATCAGCCAAAGTATGTATGAAGATGTATGTTCACCTCAGTGTTGTTTATAATAGGAAAAACTGAAGCAATCTAAACATCTCTATTTAAGGGAATGAGGTTTTAGAAATGTCACACAACATGTAATAGAAATTGGTGCAGGAATTATAAAAAATGAAGCAGAGCAATTTTTATTAACATGGAAATGTGTATATGAGATCATTTTTAGTTATAAACAAGTTCATGAAATAGCATATTTAGTATAAACATACTCCCAAGTAAGTTAGTGTTCATTTCATTATTTTGTTAACCAAAATTGTTCAGTTTTTGTTATAGTTGGAAGGGAACCCCAACAATAGAAACCCACACGGTGCTAAGCACAAGGCACCTGATGGCCTTAGCAATGCAAGAACCATTTAATTCCTGAATCTTACCTATGTCAGTGGCTCGAGCCGGCAGAGGCCTCCGCCACTGGGTGACAAATTTGTAGGCATCCAGCCTGATCTCAATGATATTGTTTAATAAGGCCAAAAGAGGGGCCAGAGGAAAAGCCGCAACAAAGATGGTGGTAAAACCAAACTGCAAAACTGTAAAGGAAGAGCATTACAAAATTAGTAATACAAACAATATCATTTCTTGAGTGCTTTCCTTGTGCCATATTAGGTACTTTACATAAATTGCCTTTCACCCTTTCAATATCCCTACAAGGTAAATATGCTCATCATATTTTGCGGCTAAGAAAATTATAGCTCATATATGTTAAGTAAGCTTGCAAAACAGTAGATAGCTAAAAATCCTAAAACCTGCACTTAAACTCTGATCTCAATGGATTGAAAGTTTATGTGCTTTCCACCCCTAGGCCATGCAGCGTGAAGAAAGAGTGAATAAAAAAAAAAAAAAAAGTCAAAGAGGAGGGCTTGAAGAAAAATGCTTAGCTCTAAAAGGGACCCAAGAAACCTAATCTTGTCTTTTTTTTTTTTAATACATGAGAAAAAGTAAAGTCCAGAGCAAAAGTAAATGTCAAGACAATACACAAAGATTTTAACAGCTGGAGTGGGAATCCTTATTTTCTTAATATAAATAAGTGGGTTTCTCAATCGAACTCATACCAGGTCTGTGCAAAGGTTTATTGTACGAAATAATTATTGCTTTATCCTGGCAGGATGCTATGTTATTGACACAGGAATGGATTCTGCTTTATTTTGTTCCTTTTAAATACCTACACTAAAGCTAGGTATTCTACTATGAGAAAACTCTTCATTTTGGTCAAATGTTACAGCTAACAGAGGACAGAATCTGTGAGCCTTCCAAGGACAATGTTTTAATCTCTTCTCTAGTTATGTTGAGATAAAGGTACAGATGTATTTTAGAATGCCTGGGGTTGGAAAGGACAGAGATGGTTTTCTCTCTTAAACCAAAGCCTGTGTGAAGTAACAAAAGAGTATCAAGAAAGCCAAAGAGCTGTGTAGAAGTTTCTTTCCTTACCCATTTCTAAATACTCATCCATAAGTCCATGAATATTCATGGGCTGCAGATTCCAATCATTTTCCCACTGAGGTATGGAAGCATCTTGTACTCCTCGCTTGATTTTATGTCGTGACCACCAGTTCTGGATCAACCTATATCACAGAACAGACAAAGGCTTTTGAGCTCTTAGGTAAGTATGTAGTAAACAATTTGTAGTGCATTAAGAAAAGACAAATATCACTACTCTGGGAGTACACTATGCATTTCTGGGAATTAGAGATATTTGCACGGTCTCAACTTCCAAGTTTAAGATGAGAGAATAGGTCTCAGCCTTCTTAGATCTTCTAAATGTCTACATATGTATCCGGGATTTAATTCCTCCCATTACACTTAGGTGCTTCCTGATATTTATTAGATAAATACCCATTTCTGATTCCTTCCTCCACTCCAACCTATATAAATACTTAAACTTCTATGTTGCCTATTTGATTGGATCTGAGCTCTTCATTGCTCATAACCCAAAATCAGCTGAGCTGTGCTCTTGAAACACAAGTAAAGTCATGTTTCACATTGAATAACTGAGTCCTAGTTAAGGTTTCAAGAGATATAGGTTCTAGTCCCTATCCTGCAATGTATTAGTAAGTCTATTCACCTCTGAGTTTATGAATGTGAAGGGTTTGAGTATTAACAATTACATTCTGTTAATATAGTGAACAATAATTTACAGGCAATGGATCTGTGTTTCAGTCCATTTAAAAGACTTGGAAAGGAATTAACAACAGTATTTCCCTAGCGTAGGGGCAATCTTGAAATTACATGGCACAGAAATATCCCAGTATGCATATAGCGGGGACATCTGGGCAATTAATTATTTCAAGGGTTATATGACAATTACCTCTAGAATGAAGTGAATCCTACAGGATTCAGTGAATAGTACCTCAACTCTCACATATAATTAATTACACATCTATACTCAGTGGGTGTTGAAAAAATAACCATTGATCCAAAAGTCAGGTAGTTCTTCAGTGTATGTCCCATGGAAGTTGCCTCTGGGACCTCATGAAGATGGAAAAGGGGCTGGGTGTTGGGATTGAGGCAGGCCTGGTTGGTTCAGTTTTATTTTCTTTGGTCTGCTTAAGATTTTACTTTAAAAAAGAGAACCATGTTATCAAATTTTCAAAATTACTGTTCAGTGACTGGTTCACTCCTGCTGGATTTGAAAGAACACCAACAGAATGCCCCTTACCATTGTACATTTGGGATTTGATATACACAATCCAGGCTGACCACTTGGGCAAAGCCATCATGAAAATGTGCTATCCAAAGTGTGTGATATGTACAGAAGTACACAGAAAATGATAACAATAGCCATTCTAAATAAGATAATGACTACTATACCATCTTGATGGTGCTTATGAAGCTATTTATTTCACAACACATCAGATCTTGTGGTAGGCACTTGCTCCCTAATCTCCTCAGCTATTTTCAAATGACATTCCCAAACCCTACGTCTCAAAGAGATGAATCAAGGATAGGAAGGGATACGAATGATGGGGTGGGCTACCCAATCTTCTATCCCTACATCCCTATGCTCTCTTCATTTACAAGAGATTCATTTTCATCCCTTTGGAATATTGAGGATCTCTTCACAAAAAGGCTCAGTTGTTTATTGATTAAGGTTAAAGACCACTGGGTATCTCATGCAATCTCCACAAATCCCTTATTTTATAAAAAAAAATAATGTCAGAGAGAGGTAAAGTAAATTATAAGCATCTTTAGCAAGAGGCAGAGAAAGTATTTGAACCAGGTCTCAGACATTTCATAGTCCATGCTCTCACTGCCTAATATGTAACATAATGTCTCATGGCAGATTTCAGGGTGGATATCACTTCTCCAGTCCTAAGGTCTCTGCTTTGAAATGTCCTAATACCATTTGTAAGCCAACAAGGAGAAAGAATGATGGGATAATTTGATGACTAAACCTAAGCTATTTATATCATCAGTTAACTAGTCCTTCTATCATCAAGAAATTCCTCAAAATAGTCATGTTTTTAACCTTGATTAGGCCTTACAGCTTCCATATGACATTGTTTTACATACACTGTATTCCAGTGTATTTGGAAGAGTAATACTATTTTATATGATATAAAAGTAGGCATTCAACATGTCAGCATTTCACAGATAGTTAAACCCTATCTAAAGAGACAAAACAGAATACTATATATATATATATATATATATATATAGTTGTTTTCACAATCAATCCTATTCTTTTTTTAAAAAAATTTTTTTAACGTTTTTATTTATTTTTGAGACAGAGAGAGACAGAGCATGAATGGGGGGAGGGGCAGAGAGAGAGAGAGAGACACAGAATCTGAAACAGGCTCCAGGCTCTGAGCTGTCACCACAGAGCCCGACGCGGGGCTCGAACTCACGGACCGCGAGATCATGACCTGAGCCGAAGTCGGAGGCTTAACCAACCAAGCCACCCAGGCACCCCCAATCAATCCTATTCTAATGACTTTTTTTTTTTTTTGGTGTAATAAAGAGTACAAGTCCTCCCTATCCAAAATTGTATCTTTGTTTTATTGTTTCTTGATTGAGGAGCATGAACAGAGGTTCTCTTTGTTAAACAACATCTGCCTTGGTCTTTTGGTAGCCAGAAGAAACCAGAAAGTTATTTTTATCCTTAAGAACCTGTACTGTCAATAGTGCTTTAAAAATAGCAAAAAGCATCTTAATATGTTGAACAGAGTACTGGGTACTTGACATGCACTATTTCTTTTACTCCTTACCAGTGTTCTCAAGGCACATACAGCCATTGATACCCTCTTGAGATGTGAAAACTGAGGCTCAGAAAAGTTAACTAACTCACACATGGTCACACATTTGGCGAGCAGCAGGGAGGGAACTGAACCTTCATCTGTCTGGTTACCCGGCCCCAATAAGGCAAGTTTAAATAAGGCAAGTTTAAAAAATAAAGTGCTCACGGGTATCCTAGTTCCATGAAGTTGTTCCATATTTGCTTCAAAAACATGATCACTCCCATCTGGAGGCAGAGGTCTATCAAACAGCCACTGGGATGACACTGAAACAGAACAACAACTATGATTTTGCTCTTCTCAGTTGGTTACACATCCCCACCCTCAAACTGTACAGCAAATTCTAAAACCAGGCAGCACTATCTCAGTGCATAAAGAAAATAAAAACAAGGAAGACAGAACATGTATAAGGCACCTGATAGGGATGTTTTCAGTAATTAGAGAAGAATAGTGATCAAAGTTGTAACAGCAATAACAAGAAATCAAACTTTTAATGAGCACTTACTATCTGCCAAGGTCTGTATTAGGCATGATCCTATTTAATGATTGCTATGAATACTATATATCTATTAACAATCAGGAGATAGAAAAATGTGTAAGTTAGAATAAACTTTCTGTCTTACAATAATTTTAAATGTAGAAAATTTGCAAAGATAGTACAGAGAATGCCCGTACGCACTTCAGTCCTCCATTGCCCTTTATATGTCACCAGGGTATATTTGTCAAAGCTGAGAAACCAACATTCTCTGATGTTTTCATGTGTTTAACCTGGGCTTATGTGTTTTGAGGATGGAAGGAGATCACAAACATAAAGTACCATTTTCATCACATTCCATCAGAAGCTACATGCTCTCCACACGACATCACTAGTGACATTAATCTTCATCACTTGGTTGATACAGTGTTTGCCAGGTATTTATACTGTAAAGTTACTCATTTTGCCCTTTCCCTGTTCTTTTCTTAAGTGAGTCATTCAGTCTAGCCCACTCTCAAGGTAGGTAGCAGTTGCTCTATATCCTGAAGAGGGAATATCTACCTCGAATGTATTTTTTAGTGATAAAAGCATGCCACAGAATGGCTTGTCAGTATGACCCAGTTTTGCCTTCTCTGTGGCTCTCTGCTTTTTCAGATATGCAATAAAGGGTAGCATTAGAAACCCCCACAAACAAAAATGTGATTGCAATGAACATTGCAACTAATGTGTTTTGCTTGAAAACTTTGCACTGTAGAAGACACTTGGGTAGGAAAGCGTGGGTCTGTTTCTTTAGAAATGGGTTCCTGTCCTGCTCATAAGAACAATAGTCACTATAGCTTTGATCCACAGTTTCTATTTCTATCAAATTGGTACCAGTGGGACTTCAAAGGGAACAGATAATTAGGACACGAAGAGCCTGGTTTTCTGGTTCCAGCCCAGTAATTTAAAACTCACTAAACTGAGCCAGAGAGAGGGCTTGCCAGCGGTAATTTTTACTGTGTGGAGAAGTCTCAATTCTCCCATGTAAGCCTGCCCTTTCTTTCTAGGATTAATTTAGGACCCCCTAGTTCTCCCACATATATATGATAAATGGGTCCCATACAACGTCTGAAACAGAATAATTACTAAGCTACAGAGGCAGGCATAGACCCCAGTTGCAAGCGGAAACTTTTTTTTTTTTTAATAGACTCAAAGATGTAAATTAACTTGTACAAGGTCATATAGTGTAGACTGTTGGTAATGGAACTGAACGCCTTGGTCTGTTGCACCCTAATCCTCTACTCTTGTATATAACATTAAAGATGAATTCTATTTACCAAGTGTGTTTGTTGCCTTGAATACCAGAGCATATTATTATGTGGAAAGGGAAAACAAAGACCATTATAGAACCATGTGATTGGCTCACTCTCCACAGTCATAGGACAAAGTGGCCTGGATGACAGGCCATTTTTAATTTTGTTAAAATTGAGCCTTTATGACTTTGTGGTTTATAGGGCAGAAATAGTTTTTGTGGGTCTGCCCCTCTCATATAATGGTTCCCTCTGGAAAAATATAGTCCTTCAACTCTAAAATTCAATTGGTAAGAGAGCCTATACTTTGAATGAGTAAAAGAGCATAAATGAGCATGCAGGAGACCCAGGCTTTCATTCTCTTTGCACCTCCCCCCCCCAAAAAAAAATCATATGACTGTGGACAGCCCAGAGCTGGGGGCCTTAACATATGTTTCTCATTTGCTCCTCCTGAGAACCTCATAAGATGGGTGTTGGTATCTTCATTTTGTAGATGATAAAGCTAGGTGACAGACAGGACTATCAGATTCTGATACCCGTGTTCCTTTCACATGAAGTATGTTTACTCTAAATCCAATTTACACGTGTGAGTCAGCAATCATTCAGCCATCTCTGATCCAAATCAATTGCCTTTATGTTTTCGATTGTGTCTCTGTGTTATCCCAATGGTGGCTGGAAAGCACAATGTTCAAAGCGCAGACTCTGATGCTAGGTTGGTTGAATCAAACTGATGACTTCATCAATTTGGAAGTAGGTTTCTATAATTGTAGGCAAATTATAGAACTTGTATCAATTTCTATTTCCTTTTCTGTAAGATGAGTATAATAATAGAATTTATAGGGGCGCCTGGGTGGCGCAGTCGGTTAAGCGTCCGACTTCAGCCAGGTCACGATCTCGCGGTCTGGGAGTTCGAGCCCCGCGTCAGGCTCTGGGCTGATGGCTCAGAGCCTGGAGCCTGTTTCCGATTCTGTGTCTCCCTCTCTCTCTGCCCCTCCCCCGTTCATGCTCTGTCTCTCTCTGTCCCAAAAATAAATAAAAAATGTTGAAAAAAAATTAAAAAAAAATAATTTATGGATTAATACATCTAGAACAGTTAGGGACAATTGCTGGAATGTGCTGGCATATAGCAAGCACTCATTAAATATTAGCCATTATTAACATTTTATATAGATTTACATAACATGATTTAAATTTTTTTTAAACGTTTATTTATTTTTGAGACAGAGAGAGACAGAGCATGAACGGGGGAGGGTCAGAGAGAGAGGGAGACACAGAATCTGAAACAGGCTCCAGGCTCTGAGCTGTCAGCACAGAGCCCGACGTGGGGCTCGAACTCACGGACTGGGAGATCATGACCTGAGCCAAAGTCGGACGCTTAACCAACTGAGCCACCCAGGCGCCCCAGATTTACATAACATGTTTATGTGAGATATTATACAGCATAGTATGAAGAAAGGTTAGTGTAGCCAATTCATAAATGTTTTAAATAAAACCGAGGTACTTTTCTTTGTTTATAGTAGCTACCACTATTTGTACCAGGGATTTTACATGCATGATCCAGTTTTATCCTCCTATCACCAATACTACTGAGATAGTTATTATCACAATTTACAAAAGAAAAACCTGAGACTTAGAGATACTAAAATCATGCATTTGGGTGGGACTGAATTAGAATGTAGATCGTCAGACTCCAAAGACAAAATACTTGTTATATAACGCGGCTATATTCTTTTCTTCAAAACTATTAACATAATCAAGAAAGGAAAAGGGCGTCTTCATTTGTATACCCCATATTACCCAGTAGGGTGCTGGAATAGAGTATGTGTCAATAAATGCTTGTGGTATGATTGAATTCAGAGAGTCAATTTTTATCTTCCATTAAGTAGATTTATGTGTACAGTTCTAGAATTTCTAGATGTGAATGAATGAATGAAAATTCACATTTTTAATTTCACTGATTTTTTTCAAAATAAATAATAATTTGTTGGAAAACACGGCCATCCATATATATTGTGGAAAATGTCTACAATGGTTATGAAACATTTTTCTTCACACCAGTATTGGGATTGTTTCTCTGGGATTCCCAAAGAAGAACCATGACTTCCAATAATTTTACATTTAAGAGTAAAAGTATCCAATTGAACAAAATTATTGGTGACAGCAGTTCCTAAAGTGCCATCAATATGCAGATCTACCTGCCTGTACCACTCGGTTCCCCACACTGCCCTTTGCTAAATCCAGTTGATCACTCCTGGTAAAAAGTAAGCCTTGGGTCCCAAACTGGGTAGATGAAAGCCTCTTAGCAGATACAGGATAATCTGGGCTATGAGTGAAAACTGCAAGTTTGATTTGGGGACTTCCTGAAGGCCTGGAGTTATGGAAAGCCTTCATCTGTCTTCGCCTGAGAGGATAATACCCAGGTGGCTGTGGAGACAGAGCATTGATAACTATCAGCTACAATCAGAGTGCCTTCCAAAGACCAGGGCTTGTGCTAAGTGTGTTATGCAAATTGCCTCTTATCTATAAACAACTTTGCAACCTAAGTATTACTACTGCCAGTTTACAGATGAGGAGACAGATATTCAGAGGGATTAAATTAAGGGCAAAGAATTAATAAGTAACAAGGTTAGCATTTGAACCAGTTTTCTATGATGTAAAGCATGTTGTTCTCAGGAAGTTTTAGGTTTTCTCCATATATTCCAATCAACTAGAAGGCTCTAGGGAGACAATATCAATGACAACTCCCCTGAGTTTTGGAGAAATTTTTATATAGAGACTGGAAGTATCTGTTTTCTCAGGGAATCCTTTGTTAGCCTCTCTGTAAATTATGACCTCCTACTAATACTACCATATATTAAATTGGATTTTATATTAGAATAATTAAAACAATTTTTAACTAGAGAAGCAATAAACCATATGACCAATGAGACCGAACAGAGCTCAGAAACAGACATGATTTCAAGATGGAGAATATAATAAGTCCTGAAATCTTATTTTGCTGAGTGATGTAAAAATGTATTATTACTTAAAAATGTGACTGCTAACTGGGGTGGGGGGAAATCTTGATTATTCTTTACACAGAAATAAACTTCCAATGCAACAAAGATGTTAATATTTTAAAAAACAACATTAGTGAAAAGTAAAAGTGTGAGGCTTTTTCTTTTTAAATTTCCAGAATGAAAAACACATTATTTGGCATGATATAAATGCCCAAAGTCATTAACAGCAATGATATTTTAGTTGAAAAATGTTCTACAGTTTTTAAAAAAATGCATCAAAACAAAATTAAGAGAACAAAAACAAAAATGAGAAACATTTGAGAACAAATTTGAAAGATAAGAGCCTATTAGTCTATAAATTATTAGGACAGAGAAAAATAGTCTAATGGAAATGAGCAAGAATAGCGCATACACACAGAAATATAAACTATCCAACAAACATATGAAAAATATTCCCCGTTTTACTCATAATTAAAGGAGCTGAAATCAAAAGAAGATATCTTTTAGATGTTATATTGGTAAAAATTAAAATGTTTCTGTTGGCAAAAGTCTGAGGCAGCAGGCTCATACGCTATAGGGACTGGTATTTTGGAAGACAATTTGTCAGTCTCAGTGACAATATATAGAGTGTTTAACCCTGTGATCTAGCAATACTAGACCTTTTGTTTCTATAACATACATATTATAAATCAACACAAAACACTGAGACTTAGAAGACACACATCTATATAATAATAGATTGGTGTTTCAAGTAAGATTTCTTTTGGATGAAGTTTCCCTGCTTGAAAGGAAACCTAACATATTTAAAAGTTCAAAAACCCATGTAATAGATTATAATAATTCTCCCAAAGTGAAAAATTCCTGGAGCTAAATTTCTGGGCTTTGTGAATGAAGAAATGGATCTGACAGAAAATTAAAGAGCTGAGGTCAGGATTTTAAGGCTTAACCTTTAAGTTCACACCCTTCTTTTGGGAAGATGTAGTTCCTTCATTTCTGAACCCTTAAGAACTCTCTACCAGCAACACATCTTCAGCATGTCTGAAATTCCGTGTACCCAGCTTCTCTGTGTCTCTCTTCCCACCCACTCCCCTTCTATGATCACTGACCCATATCCACGCCCAGGCCCACACGCACCCTTACAAGGTTACTTACTTCCTCCAGTCTCCACCGGTTAAAAAGTTTATTGTAATTTCCTGGGTGGCCTACAAATCTGTAAAAAGGCATTTTAATTCATTAGCATTTATGTGGGGTTGACTGAAGAACATCTAATGCATCACAACAAGTGCATGTGTAGGTAGACATCAAGGTTCACTGGGGCATCTTGTCCCCGAACTGCTGACTTAGACCATGCTTACACATCAAAGTACCTGACTTAAAAAGGAAAAAAAACGTGGTGTGTGAATGCCATGCCAGTGGGGTGAGAAAGTACAGACAAACCAGCCAAAGGAAATTTTCCACTTTGACCTGTAGATCTTTAATGTTCTGTGCACCTAGCTAATGAACATTAATGTAATGTGCTGAGTTATTTAGTTTAAAATGGTTCTAGCTTCAGTACCTCTGGAGTGTTGAGCATAGTTTAATACGCTTCTTTTTCATATTGTGCAGCAAAGACAGGGGAAAAAAATGTCATCGTGATAGGTAGAAGTTTCCACACTAAGGAACTATAACCTAGAGTTATACAAAAATTATTTTCGTATTCAACAAAACCATCAATGATGATTGGATAATCACCATTCAACCCAAGCATGGCACACAGGTTTTATTTTTTATGCCAACTTTAATTGGTAGTGGCACCTGTCCTGTACTTTGAATGAAGTTTTTTGATTGAAACATATGTGAAGACGGACTAGTAGTTTTCTAAGGCAGGGGACAAGAATTTGTCACCTTTGTTAACAAACTGGCAATGGAACGGTTGGCAATCTTTTTCACTCTGCAAAGACAACATGCATAAAGTCGACTTACCTCCCCAAAAAGAAAGCAATATAGAAGATAGAACTATTTAAATTAACAAACTGGAAAAGGAACATCTTCAAAGCAAAGCTGTTTTCCCACTCAGATTCTGTTCGAGGATATTCTAAAAGGAAAAGAGGATATGTTTACATAGATGAGGTGAAAAACACGAAATATGGATATAGACCCAGAAACCCCAGGTTCGTGTTCTGAACATTTACTAGTTCTACAAGACATTCAGCATCTCTGAGTTGTAGGTCAGCAAATGCAAAATGTGAATGATGATATCTGCTGTACAGGGTTGATAAAGGGATCTAACGATACAATCTTTAGACTTTTTCCAGAGCTACACAAATACAATGCCTGCTATTCATATATAAAGATTTTCAGGATTCTCTCTGCTATTGTCATTTAGAAGTAACCATATACATTGGATCAGTCCTTCACCCAAACTGGCAATGCTCGAATAAGGACCTAAATTATCCACAGAGTTCTTTAAAGAATAGATATTTTGCACAGACAGAAGTGGAATGGTAAAAGGAAAGAGGGCTACCTCAGTCATAAGAGCTGAGCTCCTATCTCAACTTTACACCTAATTTTCTGGGCATCTCAAGTTGATCTCTTTACATTTTTTTTGCAACCAATTTTAATGTTTATGAAACAAAGAATTAGGCAAGATGATTTCAAGAACAATGTCCATTCTTATGTCCTATGTTTCTATGACTCTTAACAAACAAAAATAATGAGAGAGACGGGATAAAGGTGGCAGTGTGTATTGTAGCCTCTACTCCCACCCAGTATCCAAATAAGGCTAGAAGAGTTGTATGTACAGCTAATATGCATTTTCATACAATTAAATAATTCAAGAAGGATAGAAAATAGATGGGATCTGATCTCAGGAAAAGATGGGCCCCGACGTATGCATGATCCAGACACAGAACAGGGGAACTGGTCTGGCGGGAGTCCAAGTCCAACAAGAGTATGTGCCAGAAGTGACAGGGGTCTGTGGGGCGGTCCCCAGGCTGACTGGTTGGTGGGCCATAGTGACAGCAGTCTGGAGAGCCTGTGTTGCTCCAAAGTTTTGGTTGGTTGTGTTTTCACCGCTGCTGCATTCTAAAAAGTTTGCAAAGTTAGCATAAAACTTATTTAGAGATGAGAATATGGATTTTTTAAAAAATCCCCATTGCGTAGTTTGTTTTTGGTTCTCTACTTCTAATTTTATTGCGTCATGATCCACAAACGTTCCTGTGTGATTTCTGCTTTGGGTCAAAAAAGCTGCAGTTTCACTTGTTTTCAAATTATTTGGATATATTTTGTCTATGTTATCAAGTGTTTGAAAAGAACATGTATATTTTTTGTTGAGCATCTCATTTATATATATTTTAAGAGAAGCTTGTTAGTTATGATATTCAAATGCTTTGTATCCTGGCTTATATTTTGAGTATGGTTTCGTCAATTTTGGGGGGGATTTCTATCATGTTTTGCTTTCTACATTTTGGAGGTTTATAAAAAGATGTAGACAAATTATGACTATTGTACTGACTTGGTAGACTGTTCATTAGTATGAAGTATCTCTCTTTCTCACTCAAACAGATATTAAATTTTGGTTTGCCTAATATTAACATGGTGACTTTATTCTTATTATTTTCTTCATATGTGTGCTCTTGTTCTTGAATTGACTTCTGTCTGACAAAACTGACATTCTTTTCATCAGTTGGCTTAATTTTTAAATTTTTGTAATGTTTGTTTATTTTTGAGAAAGAGAGAGAGACCACAAGCAGAGGAGGGGCAGAGAGTGAGGGAGACACAGAATCTGAAATAGGCTTCAGGCTCTGAGCTGTCAAGGGTAGGCCCTCGAGACTGGAGTAACAGTGGGTTCAGGGAGGATAACTCTAAGAAGAAAAGAAAAGGAGTAGAGTACTTGATGTTTTTGAATGTGTTTAGAGACCATTCAGAGTTGAGGCAGAAAGTTTGGGATAAATTAAGGAAACTATGTAGAAAATCAAGGAAAAGTATTATTAGCATCATGAAAGTATAAAGGTTGTATAAGAAAGGAAACAATCATAGTACACCCCATACTTTATATATAAAAACAGTTATATAGAAAACAATGATGTAAACACTGTTAATTTGAGTTAAAGTTCAAATTCGTTGAGGGGTTCCTGGGCAGCTCAGTCAGTTGAGTGGTTGAGCATCTGACTTTGGCTCAGGTCATGATCTCATGGTTCGCGGGTTCGAGCCCCAGGTAGGGCTCTGCACTGACAGCTCAGAGCCTGGAGCCTGCTTCGGATTCTGTGTCTCCCTCTGTCTCTGTCCCTCCCCTGGTCACACTCTGTCTGTCTCTCACAAATAAACGAACATTAAAAATTTTTTTACAAAAGTCCAAATCCGTTGACTGTAACTACTTTGGAAGGAGGCAAAATTATGTGTGTGTAACACGTGACAGAGGGAAAGTGTGCGAGGAGAGAACACTGCAGAGAATGTTAAGACCTAAGTTCTTGTCATTTGGAATAGAAAGGCAATAGCTTCCCAAAGCTGAAAAATCCAAGAATGTCAGAGAAACACATTATTTAGAAATAGGATAGGAAATAACCAAAGAAATTACTAAAATTATTAAAAAGTAGTCTCTCAGGAAAGTGGAAAATCAGAATGGGTAATGTGGCAGAGTACTGGCTTTACTTATAAATTTCTTAATACTATTTTGCCTTTTAATTTGTGTACATATAGTACAACATTTTGGTAAAAACAAATATTTGGGGGGAAAGCCCAAAGACCTGCTAAGGTAGGGAAAAAGCACTTCCATGTAGGGAGAACTAGGTGTGCTAACTACATAAACTGCCTCTCTGTAGTTATACAGAATGCTCCAACCTTCCATGCATGTCTTTCATTTGATTGACAATTTATAAAACTGAAGTTGATATTAAAATACTAAAATAGGGGTGCCTGGGTGGCTTAGTTGGTTGAGCGTCCGGGCTCTTGATTTCAGTTCAGGTCATGATCTCACAGATGGTGGGATCCAGCCCCACACTGGGCTCTGCTCTGACAGCCCGGAGTCTGCTTAGGATTTTCTCTCTCCTTCTCTCTCTGCCCCTCCCCAGCTTGCACGTGCTCTCACACTCTCTCTCTCAAAATAAATAAACATTAAAAAAAGGCTAAAATACATAAAGCAACTACAGACTGATATGTCCATATGTTACTCTTTAACTAGGGAATGAGGTAAAAACAAAGGACTTACCTAAGTTGGTGAGAAGGTAAGCAATTTTTTCATAAGCCTGTAATAAAAGAAAACAAATAGTGAATGTTATTTCTTTTCTTCTAGAAGAGGCTGATATTTACACTATTCAAGGAAAGATCTAAAGTGTAGTCCACAAAGTGGCTGCATTTATAAAAAAACTTTTATGTTTATTTATTTTTGAGAGCAAGAGAGACAGCGTACAATCAGGGGAGGGGCAGAAAGAGAGAGGGAGGCACAGAATCCAAAGTAGGCTCCAGGCTCTGAGCTGTCAGCACAGAGCCAGATGCGGGACTCCAAATCACGGACCGCGAGATCCTGACCTGAGCCAAAGTTGGACGTTCAACCCACTGAGCCACCCAGGCGCCCCAAAGTGGCTACATTTTTAATTAAGCTGAAGCATGCTTTAAAACTTACTATGTGGTGCTTTACACACACACAGACACACACACACACACACACACACACTAAACATGTATAATGTGTAATACAAACATGTTATAAATATGTGTATATATATATATATATATACAGACACACTTGGTTTCTGTAATAATAAGTCTTTTCTGGTAGCTATCTTTATTTCCATTTTATAAATCAAGGAAATGAGACTTTAAAAAACTAAAAATATTTTTTTAAATTTTTTTTTCAACGTTTTTTTATTTATTTTTTTGGGGGGGACAGAGAGAGACAGAGCATGAACAGGGGAGGGGCAGAGAGAGAGGGAGACACAGAATTGGAAACAGGCTCCAGGCTCCGAGCCATCAGCCCAGAGCCTGACGCAGGCTCACGGACCGCGAGATCGTGACCTGGCTGAAGTCGGACGCTTAACTGACTGCGCCACCCAGGCGCCCCTAAAAATATTTTTTTAACAAAAGTCATTCAACTAATCAATGGCTGATCTGGGATTTGATCACCAAGTTATATATACTTTTAACTATACTGGAATTCTAAGTGGAAGTTTAGATTCTTTATTATTGACAAAGAATTTTCAAGCTAAGACAAACAGTGTGTGGTAGCTTGCATTCTTAAAGAACAAAATAGGTTTGGTGTTACAATAAGACTGGTAAGCAAAATCTGTGGAATCCAAAAGTAAGTTACAAGCACAACTGAGTTTTGTGGTAACAGTTTTCACCTTCTGCCACCCTCCCCCTTCTCCTCTTACCCAGTCCATCACTCATACGGACTTAAGGAGAGGAAACCTATTTCCCAAAATTCCAAGTAAACATATTGCAGAAAACAAATACGCTACAGGCAGAAAGGTAGTGTGTGCTTGTGGGTATATGTGGGTACATGTCAATATAACTACATAACCCCATAATTCAACACATTATTCTTCAGATTATAAATTCCAGGAACTCTACCTGTTGGCATGCCAAATTAATAGGTAGGTATCTGGACACTCTAAAAGTTGTTCACTTTCCCTAACAGTTCTTTCACTAAAACTATTGTGATTATTCATAATCTGCTTGATTCAAAACTTCTTCCTCTGAAGAGCTATCCTGAGCCAGAAAGATTATATTGAGTATAAACAGTCTCATTCTACCTCTTGTGCAGTTTGTTGTGGTTTTTGTTTTAATTTTTAGCTATATACACAAACTGTGATTTTTTTTAAATTTTAGAACAAGATTACCTTGAATTCATGAGTACCAAAATTGTCTTCACATGTTCTTTTCCAAGCCCCATTTATCAAGTAAGATGATTACAGAATCCACACTCCAAAGCAGTGTGACAGGATAGACTTACAAATCAACAAATAGTACTTCCACAGTACTGTGCTTCCAGCACTAAATTCAGTGCCCCCATAGAGAGTGAAAGAAAATTTTACTTAAATAACTGCCATTTAGAGTATTTGGCTGGTGCCAAGCAGTGCTTCATATATAATATTATTTAATTTGGTCCTTACAACAATTTTATCAAATAGGTATAATTATCCCCATTTTACAGAACAGGAAACCAACGTTTAGAACGTCAGGTACCTTGCCTAAGTAACACTATTAAACTAACAGACAAGTCAGGAGTTACTATTATGGTTCTCTCGTACCATTTATCCTGTGCCTTGTCCCAGAAACCATTTCTGATTTTTGTCCTAACACCTGGCACACAGAACCTGTCTGTTTCCCTGCAATGGAAATATCCATAGGAGATGCCCCAGTGGATTACAGTAATCTTTGGAAGAATGTTATAAATCACAAAAATGCTGTGTCACCCCTGGAAATATTGTCTTGGAAAGCTTCCTGGGGTACTTGAGAACCTGCATCATCGAAGGCCCCGATGGTAGCTAACTGGCACCACCATGATGATGAGCTACAAAGTCAACTCCTGCACACTGACTTGTTAACTCCAAAACTACAAAATGCAGGAAGAAACCGTAATTAGATATATCTAACTGTATGCTGTATGCAAGCAATCATGGGCTGTGTGTGTGTGCACGCATGTGCACACACACGTGCAAGGTGGGAATGGATATGTATTTGGGGGAAGAGAGAATAGGGAAGTTCAGGGACAATTGTTGTGGTCACTACACTATATATGTACATTACATATATAGATCTCTTGTCAGAGAAGCTGTACTTTTTTTAAAGTTTATTTATTTATTTTGAGAGAGGGAGAGAGGGAGGGGCAGAAACACAAGAGAGAGAATCCCAAGCAGGCCCTGTACTGTCAAGCATGGAGCCCCACAGACTGAGATCAAGCATGACCTGAGCCAAAACCAGAAGTCGGGCATTTAACTGATCCACCCAGAGGCCCTGGAGAACCTATACTTCTAGCCATCACTCTCTAGTGCATTCAGTAAGCTGAAATTCTCTTGGTCATATATATTAATTATGTTAATTATGTTAAATTATGTTATATTAATTATGAGGAATTTCTAATGGGCCAGATAGTGTTCAAGAACACAGTAAACAGGGGTGCCTGAGTGGCTCAGTCAGTTGGACATCTGACTTTAGCTCAGGTCATTATCTCACGGTGTGTGAGTTTGAGCCTTACATCAGGCTCTGTGCTGACAGCTTGGAGCCTGGAGCCTGCTGTGGATTCTGTGGCTAGTCTTTCTCTGCCCCTCCCCCACTCACATTCTGTCTCTCCTTCAAAAATAAATATTAAAAAAAAAAAGAACACAGTAAACAGACAAACACAGTCTCCAGTTTCATGGAACTTACATACCAGTGGTTAGAGACAAATGACAAATATGCAATTGGTCAGGAAAAGAATAGTACCCAAAGGGAAAAATACAGGAGGCTGTGTACATAGAGAAGGGTGGTGGGCACCCTTATTTTATGGTGTATTATATAGTGTATTAAATGGTATTATTTTATAGTGTGGTCAGGAAAACATCTCTGAGAAGGCAACAATTGAGCATTAGAGCTCATATGTGAAGTGAGGAAGGGAGCCAAGAAGAGATCGGCTCACTACCTTGGAAGTGAGCAGAAATAGGAAGTGGGAGTGCCCTGAGATTGGACGCATTTGGTGTGTTAAAGGGCAAGGATGTTGAAGGATCAGGAGGGGAGGCAGTAAAGGAGCAAGGTAGTAAGAAAGGAGTTAGAGAGGTCTCAGAAGGAAAACATTTTTCAGGGCCTGGTAGTCCACGGTAAGGTCTGTAGAATTCAATTCTACCTTTCTGAATTTCTAGAAACCATGGATATAGACATGAACAAACTCTTGTTTTTTTTAAAAAGCTGGTCCTCTTATTAAATGAGTCATTTGGCATTACCTCTTTTCCACATTAAGAGGTGTGATCCAATCCTTTGATGCACCCTATTCCACAATAACCTATTTGCATTGTAATTGGTAACCAAGTGTTAAAGAAGTTAGGTACATTTGAGGTCTTCAGTGGTTAGGCCCATGAGAGAAACATAAGAATGGATGTTCTCAAATCTAGAGATGGAAATAAATCTCTCATGTGAAAGAGTCCAGAATCAACATGGAATACTTTAGTTAAATGTATTTTGAATTACCTTTTTTTTTTTTTTCGGTGATAGTGTACAAAGGGTACAAAAATTTTAAAATGAAAAGAAGAATATCAAAAAAAGCTCATTCTTTTGTTGACAATGTTGAAATAGTTTAACTGGCTTAATCCCAGATATTTCAAACTACAAGAGTATTTCTTCAGTGATGTTTCTATTTTCTTTTTAAAATTACACATTAATCATGAGACCAGACAGCTGTCATGCTACTGTCACCTATTCTTTAATTAATTAAGATTTGATTGCCAGGCAACAAGAATATACATTTTGGAATACTTGCACATTTAAGCATTTTTTAATTTCTATTTTTCAAAAATTATCTTATCTTGTCTTGTCTTATCTTATCTTATCTCATCCCTGAGATCCTGACCTGAGCCAAAATCAAGAGTTGGATGCTCAACCCACTGAGACACACAGGAAATATTACCTGATATAATAGTAACCCTGCTACTTATGGTACCTTTAAGTAGTATAGCATTCAGGGCAGCAACATAAAGGACAAAAAGATGGGATTAGTGAAGAGTAACTCCTGGTTTCTAATTCTGGTTTTGTGGATTTTTAGCTGTATACCTGGTAAAGAGATGTTAAAATAATATGTTGAAGTTTTAATCATTGTTAAATTATTTGCTATTTAGTTTTGAAAATGTAGTTTCTGGGGGCGCCTGGGTGGCGCAGTCGGTTAAGCATCCGACTTCAGCCAGGTCACGATCTCGCGGTCCGTGAGTTCGAGCCCCGCGTCGGGCTCTGGGCTGATGGCTCAGAGCCTGGAGCCTGTTTCCGATTCTGTGTCTCCCTCTCTCTCTGCCCCTCCCCCGTTCATGCTCTTTCTCTCTCTGTCCCAAAAATAAATAAACGTTGAAAAAAAAACTAAAAAAAAAAAAAAAAAGAAAATGTAGTTTCTGATCTTGGCTATGTATCAAAATTACCTCAGATCCTTTAAATTGGTGATTTCCTAATGGCATTTTAGAGACTGGCTGGATCAGACTCACTTAGAGAATATTTTTGAATATTTTGTTTTATATACAGATTTCCTAGCTCTACACAGGAGATTCTAAATGGGACTCAGAAATCTCTAGTTTTTCAAGTGTTCCAGGTGATTTGAAGCTGAGTAAGGACAGGAAACATTCTTCAGTACTTTCATGATCTGTAGAATGGACTTGTGATCAAATTTTAATTATTTTCACCCATATTTTTATCCCAAATGGAATATTTACTTAGGGATGCTATGATTCATTTGTTTTGAAACCTTAGAGGATGTATATTCTTTTTAATTATTAGCTGGAATGAAAATAATGAGTGCTGCAAACTTGAAAGACATTGAAAATATAATTCCAATAACAAAAATAACTTTGAGCAATTATCCAAGATGCTAAGATTTCTGCAATGTGAATAATATTCAAGATGCTAGAAAATTTAGAGAACAGAGTATTTAAAATTTATTTGAAGAATATATTATAAATATCTTTTTGACATAGGCAAAAGACCTGGAGATAGAAAAGTGAGGAGGCCCGCTCATAAGGAGCTTACACCCCGATAGTGGGAGAAAAGTCATGATCCAAGCACTGTAACAGGAGAGCATTTACAGGAGGCATTGTTTAATTCTATCAAGGGAGTCTGATAAGGAGGGAGAATAGGCATGTCCAAGCACCTTGTGAGAAAAATAAACACAAAGAAGAGATTATTTGATTCTACATTTCGGATTGAGAAAAAGCTTTATGGAAGGAAATGATCCTTTACTGGAATTTTCATAGATAAAGAAATAGCTTCCAAGGAGATAAAAGAAATTAAAAAGGTAAATAGAGGAAGCACTGTGGACCAAGAGATAGGGTTGTGAAAAAGTAAAATGCCAGGGAGCGAGAAGAGTGGTTTGAAAGGGAGGGAGTGAGGCCCAACTTTAGACAAGAAGAGAAAGGAAAACTGACTTTAAATAATCAAGTCTTCCATGCCTTGCTAATAAATTTAGAATTTACACTAGAGGTAATGGAAATCTGTTAAGCAGTTTCAAGTACAAAATAAAATGACCAAATGTGCAATTTAGAAAGATCCTTCTAAGAGCAGTGGGCAAGGAAGATGAAAAGAGTTGAAAAACAAAGACAGGAAGACTAACCAGTGAGAAGGCTACTGCAATGGTCCAAGCTAGAAATTACAAGTAGCTGAACTAAGGAAGTAGAAGTGAGAATGGTGAGTAGGGAATTGGTAAGAGAAATGTTACAGAAGCAGAAGTCACAACAGTCATTGACGCGATGAAAGAGACAAAACAAATGCATGAATGACTTAAGATTTCTGGCTGTGTACATTAAATATTAAAAGTTTCTAATTTAAAAAATTGTTAGACTGATTGAAACGGCTTTGCCATGCCTATATTTAATAATTTCATGCACATGTATTATAGCTGAAAAGTCTATGAGATTAGTAGACTATTTTGACTGATGCCAAATGCTCATTTGGAGGCTATGGTAGCACAAGGATCACACAGTCTAGCTATTAAGAAACAAAAAGCACATTTTTATGTGCTGCATATTTAGTCTTTGTCCAAAAATAACAGATGGTAGTGTTTGGTATTCTAGGTCATTCTTTTTGGTGGTGTTATTTTTTTAAAGTGTTGACATTTTAAGATTAATGGTTTTAATTTATGTTTATTTGATTAAGACCTTAAATTGACCCTGTGGGTTCAGGTAAATTAGATGGGCTGTTAAATAATGTGAAGTGCCTTAACATCTTGAGTAGGGGGGGAATACATAAATTCAGAAGGGCATTATGGTTTTATACTGATTAAATCGGAGGAATATGACATTCTTTTCACATTTGTTGAGTTGGCTTTGTAGTTCAATTCCTTTATGCTAAATCCAGTTAAAAAATCTTTTCCTAAGTTAGTGGCAAGGGCAAAGGAGAAATTTACAGCTTAGTTCACCTCCAACAATCTCTAAATCTTTATGTCAAAATTCCCAACATTTGAATAACATTTGAAATAAACATTTGAAAAAAGAAAGTCAGTTTTGTCTTCTCTCAGGAACAACGGATGAGCTATAGCACTAGGTAGTTACATGGGCTCCTGTATTAATTAAGTAGAGCTAGTGGGATTTTGAGAATCTCAAAAGATTGTTTTTATGACAAAAATAATGCTATCCTCATCGGCCTCCGGAGATCTTATTTCTACAATTAGAGATTCATTCCATCTAGTTTAGCCTTTGTTATCTGTAAAATGCAGTACTTTGGAGTAAAGAATATATTGAACCTCATTAAATGTACAAACTCAGTGAGAACAAATTGTATCTGAAGCTTATGAGAGAGAAGACTGTGTGTATGTGGGTTCATTGTTATTCTAGGGAAGGGATAATAACTGGGGTTGGGGATTGGAAATGGGGCAGAGTCAGAGCTTAAGGGATTGGTCATTCAGCAGCACCTGGAATAATACGAAATTGGAGTTTGGTACACCAAGGGAAACAGCAGCAAAATTTCAATTTCTTGAATTTTTGGTGAAAATAGAATCCTTTTTTAAGGAACATGTATGAAGGTAAAGGGTCCTATTTTATTCAATTATAGGTTCTGGTCATAACAAGTTCTTCAGCTTAACTGAAAAGATAAGTGGAAATTAAGGATTGAACCCTGGACCTGGAGGTTCTGTTCCCAGAAGTGTCATGCTTGCCTTCCCAAGCATAAATTAATGACACACATTGGGTTTCTTCATTTTCTTTGTCTATGTAATAATTTCCATCTTCAAAAATATTAGCCCAGTTCATTAATTCACTTAAGATATTTTTGAAGACCAGTAGGTCTTTGGAACAAACTGTCAAACACAGGAACACAGGGTACTCTTTTGAAGGCACTAACACTTGATGGTGAGGGGAATAAACAGAAATGAAACCATTAACATTGATGACCTCCAATGGGTACAATGAGTTTATGGTTGGATGTGACAATGGTGGAATTTTGGGTAAAAAATAGCAACTTTTCTTATTATTTTTAATGTTTTCATACTGTCAGTACATTATATAGCAACAATGTATTAATTTTGTAATTTAAAACTAAAAAAAGATAAAAATAATAGACTTCAGAAAGGAAAAAACTCATTAAAAAGAAGTAAGACTACTGAAAATTAGCCCAGTGGTATGATTTTTGCATGAACCAATTAAATATTTCAAATTTTCTTATATTTTAGATGTACATTGGATCAAAAGACATAATACAACATGTTAGATGTGATTCCCTTTCTACAGACAACTCTGAGTACTTAGAAATTTATGAATGAGTAATAGGTAATATTTAAAGACAAAAAGTGAAAAAAATTATAAATAAATGAGATGTGGTTTGAAGAGCTTAAAAAGAACAAAGAAAAGATTATTGGCATTCCTATATCGGACTGAAGGTTAATAAATAAGCTCTATCATTTAAAGATGAAAAGAAAGGGAAACATTAAAGAAAATGTTGGTATTTTGCAATAAAGACAATGGGGTGTATATAGACTTATAAACAAATAAAATTTTAAAATATTGAAGAGAAGCAAATAGGAAAAAGGTTAACATTTATTGAGACCCATCCACATACTAGAAGATCTCACTTAATCTTTCAATACTCCTATGCGTTAGTTTTATCACCCTCATTTGAACGCTCAGAGATGTTTGTGGCATGGCTAGGATCACAAAGGTCAAGTGCAAATCTTTGCATGGCTTCTGTCCTGTGTCCACTGCTTTTTATTCAGACACCAAACTGAGGAGAGACACCACAAAGTGATGAGAGCCTGGGCAGTATTCAGAGGGCAGGGGAAGGGCAGGGGGCACACATGGGAACAGAGGGAATAGTGTGTGTGTGTGTGTGTGTGTGTGTGTGTGTGTGCGCGCGCGCACGCGCGCGCTCACGCACGTGTGCTGGCATGCGGCCCAGCCACTGATAAACCTTTTCTCTATGCAGTGAAAGACAAAATTTAAAAAGTGACCCAAGTTTGCTACCTGGGTGGGTGTGGTGTTATGGATGACTCATATATAGAGTAAAAATAAAGTGCATTCCATTTCTAATTTGTTCCAAATTTTATGCCATGGTAGAATGTTTTAAAAGTAAAGATTCTTTTTTTCTGATTATAAGTAAAAATCTACATATAAATATTTGAAATAACCAAAAAGGTTACACTAAATCAAATTATTATCCCACTATTGAGAGATAACCACATTTTATTGCCATTCCTTACAGTGTCAACATTTTATTGTTATTCCTTTATAGTTTAAAAATGCAGGTATGTTCTAATGGAAATCAAGTGCAGTTGTAGATGCTTTGTATGTATCTGCATGTCATGTCCTTAAATAATATTAAAATAGCATTTTACTTGGTTATATTATGTTCCGTTATATAGAACTTGAATTAATATTCTCTGATTTTTGCTCACTTAAGGGGTCTGTTGCCAATATTTAGTACTTTAAATAATACAATAAAAACCTATCCTTCTACATAAATCTTGGCCTGCCATCATTTATGATTTCTTTAAAATATCAGAAATTAATATCAAATATTTATCTTTTACTAGTTTTCAATGGAAAATAAGCTTATTGTAAAAAAACGTGGAAATGCAAACTATGTTTACCATTAGACAATATGTAAAGAAAATAATCACCAGTACTTTTCAGAGATAACTCCTGATAACATTTTTATGTATACTTGGGATTAGCTGTAATTGCTCATTAGTTTGATTTTCGATACTATCTTTGCCAGATATATTTTTAAAATCAGGTTTATGTTTGTTCATCAATCATTACATCTTTGTCTAAATTTGGGATTAATTTATACAACAGGAAATTATCATCTTTTTACTTAAAATTCAAAAGAACATCTTATTAATACAGTGTTTTAGATGACATAGCATTACTTTTGTGTAATCATTATTTTTCCAATTTTTTCCATGTTTGATAATGTACTCAGGATATCTACTTTTACTTTTAGGAGTTTTGAACATACTTTTTTTTTCCAGAGAACCTGACATTTTTCCTGAGAATTCTAAAATTTATCAGCATAGTGATTACATAATACAATATCCTAATATTTTAATGTCTTTCGTATCTGTAAGTGTATCTTATTAGGTACACTAATTAGTGGTTATTCACCTATCAAATACCCAGTGGCTCCCCACTGCTCACAAGAAGAAAAAAGAAAAAAAAGATGATGTCCGAATTATTTACATGCTATTCCAGATCTCCACAGCTAGGCACTGATCTACTTTTCTAATTTTTCTTTCTTCATTCTCCAATAAATTTATGTTTTATAGACACCCTTTACCATTCCCTTAGAACAAAGAATATGCACTTCTGTGGTTCTGTACATTTGTGGGTTGAATTTCCCCAAATGACAATTCACTGTCTGCTCTTTCTTGGCTCATCAGAGTAAGTACCCTGTCCTCTTTGCATGGAGTCTTCTGATACACCATCACAACCCCACCAATTTAAGGGGCAGTGTGTGGTTTCTTTCCCATTTTACTCAAAGCCCTCTGTGCTTCGACTATGATAACATTCATTCTTCAGTGTTTTCCATGTCCCTACTTGCCTGTAAGGTCATCCTAGATAGCAGGACTCTGGACAATCATTTTTATGTCAACTAACCTACTAAAAATAAAAAACAAAGTCAATTTAAGACCAGACTGGTTGGTTGCTTGTGTTCCCTAGAAATAAACACATCATTTATTTAGCCTCCTTTTCCTCACATAATGAAGCCAATCCAAATAATCTTTGTTTACTGTAAAATTGTCATAATCAATTGATTTTGTTAGAACCGAGATCTTTCACTGTCTACCAGAAGAGTAAAATCATAAATATAAAAACCTACATCTATGCCATGAATGGCTCCTCCTTCAATGTAGTCACTTGTGCAGTGTGCAACCTATAGTACCTTACATACATTACCATCCATGCCTCCCCATCTTCGTATTATATTTTTTTCAGTGTTTATTATTTACTTTAATGTATGAGCCAAGGACATAAATTAAATATATTATGTGGTTTATTTGGAGAGACTGCAAACAGTATTTTCCTTCTACCAGAAAAATTAATCTGAAGAAAGCTGATCCCAGCAGGAAATATTAACTATCATCCTTGCATTAAAACTTACTTATCACAATCACTTTTCACTTTTCTTTGAAAATCTTTCCTGATTATTTTAAATGGTCCTAGCCATCTCCAGTCTAAACACGCAAAGCATCTGTGTCAATCTATATTTGGAACCAAATGCACATTACCTGTACATAATATCAACATCGTTATTTGTATATTGCTCATATATCTACAAAAATTATCTCATGATGTAAATATATCAGCATTAACACTTAGTATATGTATGATCTAGGACAAGTTATTTAAACTCTCCAAATCCGTTTCCTTATTTACATAATGGAGAGAATACTGGTCTTGTGTCATTGTTGGAATAATTAAAGGACAGAGATTATCCTAAGTGTGCTAAACAGTGCCTCCTGTCTTCAGAGAAAATAGGACCCCACCCATAGTCCTTGCTGAAAATGTGGACCTAGGCATAATAATGTTCTCTCATCCATATAGGTCACAAGTCAATCAGTAGATATGATGTTGAACCAATCAGATGCTCTCTCTGAGAAATTAGTACATTGAAATAGTAGATAATTTCAGTTAAATGGACTATGGAAACCTGACCAACATGGTCATGTAGTTAGAGCCAAAGAAGATAATAAAATCATTGCAATACCACAGCATCCCTGGCGGCTATGAGAGAAAGATGGGTCATGGTTAAATAAAGGCAGACATTTCTTGATAGAAGAGGGTAGACATGCAAACAGAAGAACTGAAAAAGGAAGAAAGAAAGAAAGAAAGAAAGAAAGAAAGAAAGAAAGAAAAAAGAAAGAAAGAAAGAAAGAAAGAAAGAAAGAAAGAAAGAAGAAAGGAAGGAAGGAAGAGGAAAAGAGAAAGAAAAAGGATGGGTGGATAGAAGAAAGGAAGGATGGAAATTAAGAAGGAAGGAAAGAGGGAAGGAAAGAAGGATGGAGGAAGGAAAGAAGGAAGGAGGGGAGGAAGGAAGGAAGCAAGGGAGGAAGGAAGGAAGGAAGGAAGGAGAAAAATGCTTAGACCCAGAGAAAGAGAAATAGAGTAGGTATTTTCTATATCACATTAAGCCTTGGAGATAACAAGCTTTCTATTTCGAATAGATTTTTCTATATCTTTGTAACAAATTCTCCACTGAGGTTCAGTTTTTTGGAATGGTTTTTGAACCCAAAAAATCCCTTATTTGAATGAAAAGAGCATAGCACCTTTTCTAGCCCACACTAGACACGCTAGAATGGAAGTTTTCACTAACAAGACTATAAACTCAAAGGACAAGGATGACAGTACAACCATTATTTATTTTAATTAAAAAATCCATTATCCATACCACATAGATGAATTTTGTTTCTGCTAAACTGAGTTGCATTGCTGGTCTCATTTTGGATTCCTGTAAATACAATCCAAGCATGCAGGAAACAGACTTCTCCCCTACCCATGCCTTTTTGCCTATTGAAAACTGTAAACACTTACAAGATTCAGTGCCATAATGATTACAAAATTGATACAGACAGCAGCAGCTGATGTTGCAAATTGCCAGTGTTGTTTGATGAAATTCCACTTGAACGATGCAAACTGTTCCATGACAACCAGGCGATACACGACAACAGCAAACACTGCAGTGATCACCAAAGAAATCTACAATAAGGGAGACCAGAGGAGACATCCATATTTTGCATAATTCACAAACCAAAAGCAATACCATAGATTAATATACTTCCCCCCACAGAGCTAAAGGAGTTGCCTTTTCCAAGAAAGAATACATCATTTTTTTTTCTTTTAAGTGATTGAGTTACATTAGAGTCAAAATACATATTGTAAGATTTAAGTTGCTCAAATTTCCACTTGCAAGTGGAATGCTTAGTCTTAATAAATTTCAGGGAAACACAAAAAATATCCATTTTATCTTAGATGATTTTTGTTTCTCTCAAAGAGTGTTTCATTTAAAGATATTCCCAAATTGTCTTTGCAATAATTCATGACTTTCCGTGATTTTAATTGTGTTTAATAGTATGTAGTACCAAGGTATTGAGCTGGATATGGTTTCTTGCACTCTGAGGGTTGCAAAATAAGTTGGTATCTTAGAACTTCCTTCTAAACATGGAATCCAACAACATTCTGATACTGATGGTTATACTTTACCATGAAGAATATTCCTGAGATAGAAACAAGAAGACGAGTGACTTTGTCTGAGGAAGGCTGATGTGGCTCAGGTTTCCCACTAATGGGATTCACTCTCTCCATCTTATAATACTTGGCTTCAAACTGGGGACGAAGTGTTTCCTGGAAGAGAGACTAAAGTTACCTACATATCAAAGTCATAAATTTTTTAATTCATCCAGTGGTTGATACAAAATTCCTGGATTTTGGCTTACTTTTATAGCAAGTCTTAGAAAAGAAGCAACTTAAAAAAAAATAAAATGCCAATTATTTTCCAGATAATCCCTAACATATATATTAATTAATACAATTTTTCAGTAATGTCATTTTAGGAAATATCATGGAAGTGCTTTGAAAAAAATTACATAACTCCATCAATGAGCTCTCTTCTCTTCCTGAAATAAGAAATGTTGTTAGTAAAAAACACCAAGGGAAAATTTAATGGTGTTTAATTGCTTCCAGCTTGGATGTTAAGGACAGTGAATAATTTTCTGCATCATGTGTTATCCCAGTTTCTCTATCTCCTGCTTTCATAACATCTTACCTCCTCTTCTTCCCATTCAATAAGGTCCCAAGTATAGGTCAGTGTACTTCTTCTCCTTTTCCAAAATTCCAAGAAGACAGTGGCTACAGATAATATTAATTATTATTATTATTATTAATTATTTACCCTTTACCCAACCACATCACATTCTTTCATCATTGCTTTTCTTTTTTGGATTAATGCATTTCCACTGCATTGTTAAATTATTAAAACAAATTAAACTTGTATTGTATTTATATAAATGGACTTTTATTTTTCCCTCACCCCTTCCTCCATGTCTCTGTACATTACTGTCAGCATAAACTCCTAGAAAGTAATTTTTTTCAATGGATTATAAGCATAGACCTTTGCTAGTATGACCTATCAAAGTGATGCTACAAGAGATGGTCAATATTAGTGAGCTAAATATATATTGTCCCTTTTGACTTGTATATGTTTATTCAAAATCATCTAAAAGACCTAGAGAACGGCTTCTCCAGCCAGGAATGACAATAAAGACTAGATGCTACTCCTCCAGGACCCAGAGAGGGATGAGTTGGGAAAGACAGAGGAAAAGCACAATGTTATCATGGTGGAAGGAGAAGAAAAGAAAAAAAACAGAGAAAACACTTGGATGCATTTTCTAGGTGAACTCAGCATGGACTACAGGGGCCTCCATGGAAAAAGTAAAGAAATGCCTGAACCATAATGTGAATGTTCTGTGTAAACAATTAAGCGAAAGATTGATTTTTTTTCTGGTAAGTGGTCTTCATCTTACAGCAAGCATTCAAGACTTTGTGGACATCATTAAGACCTCATACATGCATTCTTAAAAGCTGTGGTACCATTCATCCATCTAACCATCCATCCATCCATTTGCTGTTCTCTCATTAGGGGCAAGGAACTCCAACCTCAGGGATCTTCTTATCTGGTAGAGTGAGACAGTCATCTAAATAAAGTTAACTTACATTGTAGTAAGAGTTATAATGAAGGAAGAATTACAGCAAAAACATAGAAACACGTGTTTTGGGGAAAACACCACCACCACAAGCAGTTGATAGAGCAAAGGAGTGAGGTCTTCTTTCCTATCTGTGAATACAGCCTCTTGCCTTCTTCGCAAAAGAATGCCAGGGGAAGATGATTCTGAGGTTTTGTTGTCTTTTTCTTTATAATTAGAAATCAGCCCTAGTATTGGTTAGAAAATACAATGTTCATAATCACATTATCTTATATCTCACTTTCTCACATATGATTTAATTTTGTCACTTGCTTTTTTTTAAAGTTTATTTATTTTGAAAGAAAGAGAGAGTGAAGGCATGAGGTGGGGAGAGGGGCAGAGAGAGAGGGAGAGAGAGAATCCCAAGCAGGCTCCGCTCTGTCAACGCAGAGCCCAATGTGGGGCTCAATCCAACAAACCGTGAGATCATGACCTGAGCCAAACCAAGAGTCAGGTGCTTAACCAACTGATTCACCCAGGTGTCCCTAATTTTGTTACTTTCATAACACAAGTAGATATGGCAGGTATTACTCTCATCAGACTTTTGAAACAAAGGTATGAATTTACTGTGTCCAAAAACACATAGCTAATAAATTATAGAGTCGGGACTGAAACTCTTGCTAGTTATTGTCCATACAGTCTTTATGGCTTTAATTTTTTCCTCAGTCCTACTCTATATGTTATATACTGATTTTCTATACAGTTTCATAAGAGGAAGTATGGCTAAAAGAATCGAGATAGCCAAGCACATTGACAGGAAGATAAATGAAGTTTTCCAAATACTTGATCTGCTATAAAAAGAGTTGGCCATGATTACTGTTACCAACAGGGAGATCTAGAACTTAAAACATAGGTAGGATATAGAGGAAGTACACTGAAGGAGAGACACAGAGAAATAACTTATTATGGAAGGAAAACTGAAGAAAGAAAAGCATTGTGTTAAAATTGGCAGCTATGATATGAAGTGATTATAAGCCTAGGACTTAAAGTCTTTCATACAGAACATGACACAGAATGTGCAATAAAATTCTAATTATTACTGACTTCAGTCAAGGTTTAAAGTTTAAATGTGTCACGTGGTCATTTCCTAATGTATCTTCCCAGCAAAACTCTGCCTAGAAGCATCTCCCTGAAAATCTAAGAAATAAAGGTAATCTTGGTTTTTGTGAGCGTGAAGACTGGCTTTGGTGTAATTTTAACTTTCACAAATCTTTGTCCTTGGGATAAACTAGGCTTCGTGTTAAAGATCCATTCTCAGTTTGAGATATATTCATTTTATTCACAAATTATTTAAACTCAAGTGAATCAATATTCTCACTTAAAAAATTTTTTAGTTAGAAGGAGGTCATGCAATTTATCAGTATACCAAACATCAAAGAAGGAAGGAAAGTACTACTTATTAACTCCTACTAAACTTAATAAAAACAAAATTAATAAAATTAGCTAACTTTGGAAATTGGAATAGTGGTTGCTTCTGAGGCTAGGATGACTGACAGGTGGTATGAGAGGACTACTGGAGGTGATGAAAATATTCCATTTATTTTTTTAAAGTCTACTTATTTATTTTTGAGAGAGAGAGAGAGAGAGACAGCATGAGCAGGGGAGGGGCAGAGAGAGGAGAGAGAGAATCCCAGGCAGGCTCTTCACCATCAGTGCAGAGTCTGATGCAGGGCTCAAACACATGAAACTGTGAGATTGTGACCTGAGCTGAAAACAAGAGTCGGATGCTTAACCTAGGAGCATCCTGAAATATTCCATCTTTTAACAGGAGAGCCATCTAGGAGCCCTGAAATATTCCATACTTTTAATAGGAGAGGTGGCTATAAAAGTTTGTCATTTTCGAAAGTGATCAAAACATATCTATGGAGATTTCATTGCATGTAAATTATACCTCAAAAGACCAAAAGACCATATTTTAGAAAGTAAGTAAATTTTGAAATACCAGGTGATGAAAAATATCAATGGGCTTGATTCTTACGACAACCCTGAAGTTTCCCCCAGGTTTACAGCAGGAGGCTCTGTGCTTGAGTGAGGGCCTGAAAAGGAAGCGGGATTCTGGGAAGACCATATCTCATTGTACAGCCAATTTCAGAGCAGATGCAAAACCCAAATTATGAACTTGGGCAATTAGATGGGACCTGAAGAGTAGGCTGAACCTTAGGAAGGCTTGCATGGTACCCTGACACAACTATATCAAATAGCCATGGAAAGAAGAAAGGGTATTTACATATGCCAAGACCTGAGAAAAAGGGTGGAGCGGAAGCATCCTGCTGAAGTGGCCTCAAGGTCCTTTCAAGTAGGTACAGGTGTGTGGCCTAATATAAACACAGCAGGAAAGACTGAGACTTACCATAAACTGCAAAGTGCTCAGTCCATCTAAACGCACTCAAACTTCAATAATACATAATCAAATAAACCACCACACTGCCCTGAGCCATCAGCAAGATATGTCCCACTGGCTCACATTTTGCCTCCTACACTAAAAAGTAAATTCTAAAAAGTAAATTCTAGATCACGACATGAGCCAAAGTCGGACGCTTAACCGGCTGAGCCACCTGGAAGCCCCAAGGTCTTCTGACCATTTATATTTTTTTAAGTTTTAATAATGTTTACTTATTTGGGGGGGGGGGAGAGAGAGAGAGAGAGAGAGAGAGAGAGCATGAGCAGGGGAGGGGAAGAGAGAGGGAGGCACAGAATGTGAAGCAGGTTCCAGGCTCTGAGCTGTCAGTACAGAGCCTGAAGCGAGGCTTGAACTCACGAACTTCGAGATCAAGACCTGAACCTAAGTCGGATGTTTAACCGACTGAGCCACCCAGGTGCCCCATGCCCATTTCTTAAGTGGGTTGTTTGTTCTTTGGGTGTTGAGTATCTCTTGATAGTAGAGAATGAGAGGATGAACTGGCATCTAGTTCAGGATTAAATAACTGGTATGGGAATTTCAAGAAGAATTAGGAGTTTTCTAATCAGTGACTTCTAAAAGAGTATAAGCCATGAAAGTGACAAGCAAATATTCATAATTTTATTGTAATTGGTGGTGAAAATTTTGGCATGCACTCATGTGGAAGGACAAAGGAACAATGGCTCAGAATGAGCAGGGTGGCAGAGACCGTGAGATGGTAAAGAGGACAGGGAGTATATTAAAGTTTCTCAATGTAAAAGTGAAAATACTTTAAACATGAAAATGTATAAAGGAAAAATAATTTCACCTAGAACAAAGTGTCAATACAAATATAGATGTTGATGAAGTTATAGAAAGTTATAGCATATTATATATATATATGTGTATATATATTGTGTATATATGATAAGTAGCTAGATAAATCAGATATATTATAGTTATATATACATAGTGCCCAAAAGAAAATATGCCAGGTTTTAACACTAATTGTCTGTGGGAAATGGATTATAGAGCAGTTTTATTTCCTGCAAAGTATACATTGTACAAGTTGTACAACCACCTATGTTCTTTTTACCCTTCTGTGTGTAGAGTTTATCAACTCTTCCTCTTGGTCCTGTGAAACTGGGTTGCAGATGGGGGAGGAAGATAAGAGGCCTCCATTGGAGAAGGGCATTTTGTTATCAGGGCAAAGTCAGCTTTCACATGAGTCATGGAGGTAGGAGGAATATTATGGAAAAGCTGAGGATGATGTGGCATAATTCTGTCCCTCGGCAAGTATACATTGTGTTTATTTTTTTTTTACTCCTGCCTCTGACTATAGTGACAGTTTTCTCCACTTAAAAAAATTTTAAAATACACAGGCTGCATCTTGAATTTCCATTTCCTCAGGTCCAATTCCAGTGGCTTCCCTTTGTGATCTAAATCCAATGGCACAGAGTAACAGAATCGTAAAGTTAAGCATCTCAAAGAGGTTAGATTCTGTATGTAGTTTTCTCCATTATTTCAAATTTCAGAAAACAAGGCCCAGAGTGGCTGACAAGCATCACTGACCTTGTCTAGAAATCTGCCAAAGCATCTACAACACTTTACCTTCTTCTACATCTGCTTTCATCTACACTTAGACGTGAAGTTTCTAGAGTTTCTTTCTTCCTTAGCATTTTTAGTGTTTGGCACACTGACATACTCAGTTAATGTTACATCGAACTGAATTAAAAAAATTTTTTTAAGCTTATTTATTTTGAGTGAGTAAGAGAGAGAGAGAGTGTGTGTGGAGAGGGGCAGAGAGAGAGGAGGGAGAGAATCCCAAGCAGGCTCCACGTTGTCAGCACAGAGCCCAGTGTGGGGCTCTAACTCATGAACCATGAGATCATGACCTGAACTGAAACCCATGAATCAGACGCTTAGCTGACTGAGTCACCCAGGTGCCCCTGATCTGAATTTTTGAGTGGAATCCAGGGATTGTGACTCCAACTTCTGGTTAAGTGCTCTTTCCATTATTCCAGAGGTTTTCAAATGATGCTCCATGGAGATATGCGAAGAGAGTCCCATAGAGAAGTCCCTTCTATACCTGTTTTATATATTAAGCAATTAAGTTCAATTTGACTTGGAACAATTATTATTTAAAAAGCTTTAAAAACTACTTCACTACATTCAGGGGGTAGGAGCTCATGGAGAAGGAGCAGGGGAAAGAGGTCAATCCCCAGCACAAAGGAAGTTAAATATGTCTGAATACAGAGAGCAAAAAGGAATTCCAAGTATTGTTTTCATCAGAAGAGATAAAGATTTAAAGCCTTCTCGAAAGAAGACCCGCTGAAACAACAGTTTATCAGAGCAACACTTCTGAGATCGCCAATGTAGATAACATCCAAGTACCACTAAAGACTCTCTTCCACTCCCCAGATTTATTTTCAGTAACATCCTCAAGCATAATGTGCCTTTCCCATAGAGGATTGCAACATCACTATACATGAGGTAGAAATAGAAACCTCACAGAACAGGTTCTACCATTAGCAGAAGGGCCTCGAATGTGGAACACTTGGTGTGTCCATGCCCAGAGAAAGCTACTTTCTCCCCCGCCTCCCCACCTTAGCACCTTACAAAAAATATAGTTCATGGAGTTCTTTACATAACTATAAAGTAGGCTAATCAATAGAAAGACCTTATAAATATGTGGAAGTGACAAGATTTGGACTGAACTGTACTTGACACTGTGCCTTGGGAACTGGTTAGTCAGGACTTGCTTGTCTTGTTAAATTTCCTCTTTGTCTAAGGCCATCACGTCTCTCTTTAACTTTACTTCCAATTTCCCTCCCCTCCTTCTTCCTCTCTAACAACACTAAGTAGAAAAGAAAACAACAAACAACTAGGTTCTAAGAACATGGTAAGGCCAGCATTGGAACCCTAAGCACTGACAGTCTTCACCAATTCCTAAAATCAGGCTTGATAGGTTTTCCTCTAGGAAAATGCATTTAGAAGTAAGAATATACACAGAAACAGCAACATGTTATATTAAGATGCCACGAGAACTCCCACGACAATCTTGACCAGAGCATACTTTTTGATGTGAAGAGTCCCTCTAAAGCTACCTCTTCTGTCACTCAATATGGTATTGGCATTTATGTATACACATTATAGTAGCATTTGTTCAAATTTAAATGGATACTTTCAATTGACTTGCTATAAAATTGGGAGTCCACACAAATAAAAACTCGTCAGCATTTGCCGCATAGTTTTCTAAAATATAATAACCATTTCAAGCACAGGACTAATTTCTTTTAGGCCCTTTCTTCATCTTACCATTCAACTATTTGATACACTTAAATTTCCCAATTCTGCTGGACATTTTCTGATTACAAATATAAAAATACCAGCGCAAATAACTGGACCAGCACCTTGCCTGGTTCACTTCTGAAACAGAGGTGTAGCAGTGCCTGCTTTATACGAAGCTTTCAAGAAATATATGCTGAATGAAGAAAATAAAAGAAAGAAGGAAATAAAAGTCATCTACACTCTCACCATTGATAAACAGCTATAATTAAATTTTTGGTAATTCCATCCAAAGTATTTTTCTTGAACAGTGTATTTATGACTGGTATGTACCCAAAGGTATGGTCACACTGGTTATTAATTTATGACTGAAAAAAGAAAAAAACATGCGGTGCCTGGGTGGCTCAGTTGGTTAAGCCTCTGACTTCAGCCCAGGTCATGATCTCATCATTCCTGGGTTCAAGCCCTGCAACAGGCTCTGTGCTGACAGCTCAGAGACTGGAGCGTATTTCAGATACTGTCTGTCTGTCTCTGTCTCTCTGCGCCTCCCCAACTCATACTCTGTCTGTCTCTCTCTGTCTCAAAAATAAATAAAACTTTTAAAAAGTTTAAAAAAAAAAGAAAAAAGAAAAAACAAATTCATAACTGAGTCTCTGAAATGCCTGACATCCCTTCATGTGCTGGCCTGACCTCCCCAGGAAAGCTTCACCAAGACAGGATACCTGACCAGTTAATCTCTGAAATAGCTTGTGGCCTCCAACCAAGTGATCCAGAACTAAGGTCTGCATTCATTTTAAGCTAGTGCCAGAGCCCTAAACAGTGTTAAAAATTTGCCTTTCCCTTATAATTCCAATTTCCCTCAGGAATTGGGTAGAGTTCACTCAGAACCATGCTTGGCATGACCAGTGAATGACAGCAAGTATAAAATTGTGGGTTTTTTTTTTTTACATTTTTATTTATTTTTGAGAGAGAGAGAGAGAGAGAGAGAGAGAGAGAGAGAGAGAGAACAAGTGGGGAAGGGGCAGAGAGAGAATGAGACACAGAATCTGAAGCAGGTTCCAGGCTCTGAGCTGTCAGCATAGAGCCCAATGCGGGGCTCGAACTCACAAACTGTGAGATCATGACCTGAGCCAAAGTTGGACTCTTAACCGACTGAGCCACCCAGGTGCCCCAAATGACAGCCAGCATAAAAGAAATGAGTGGGGTGTCTGGGTGGTCACTTGGTTAAGCGCTGGACTTTAGCTCAGGTCACAGTCGCACAGTTCATGAGTTCAAACCCCGCATTGGGCTCTGTGCTGACAGCTCAGAGCCTGGAGCCTGCTTCAGATTCTGTGTTTCCCTCTCTCTCTCCCCCTCCCCTGCTCACACTTTGTCTCTCTTTCCCTCTCAAAAATAAATAAATAAACATTAAAAAATTGTTTTTAAAGAAATTACTAACTTCATTTTTATAATAAACACAACAAAATTTATCTTCTTGATCAAGTTACAGTGATCTTCAAAAAAAAAAACAAAAAACAAAAAACAAAAACACCTAGGAAAGGCAATGTGGTGCTAGACAAAGAATGTGGTTTGGAGTAGGCATGTTCTGGGTTTGCAAGCTGCCTATATGCCTTTCTTTTTTTTTTTTTTTTAAATTTTTTTTTTTAACGTTTATTTATTTTTGAGACAGAGACAGAGCATGAACAGGGAGGGGCAGAGAGAGCAGGAGACAGAATCGGAAGCAGCCTCCAGGCTCCGAGCCATCAGCCCAGAGCCCGACGCGGGGCTCGAACTCACTGACCGCGAGATCGTGACCTGAGCTGAAGTCGGACGCTTAACCGACTGAGCCACCCAGGCGCCCCTGCCTATATGCCTTTCTAATTGTGTGACAAATGACTGGGACAGAAGCTTAAATAACGATAACTCTCCATTTTCACAACTTTGAGAGTAGTAAAATCATCTTCATAGGGGCGATGAAAGAATTAAATGAGGTGCAGTTTGTAAGTGGTCTAACTATGCTTAATTCATTTTAATTGTATAACAAATTTTAATAACCAATTTTTTTCAATATTCTATTGTCATACAGAGGAAATTTTATATATAGACAAAGTTCTTGGTTTCTACTGCATAAAAGATATACAATATAAAATATACTTTATAAAATTGAAACATATGGTATATCTTTCTGCAAGAAAAATAAAGATATTGTCACTCTTTATATTTAAATTGATTCACAAATTCAGTCATAATCAGTTTCCACATACTTTTCATCTTTTGCCCATAACCTAGCAAACAACATACTGTCTGTCCTTTTTCTTCTTTTGAGTTTAAGACTGTAAAATTGCTTCTAGAGTAAATATTTTAATTCAAAACTTATTGGTTTTGAGAGTCCATTTGTCTATTCCTAAAGAGAGTATACAAAAAAAAAAAAAAAAAAAAAGGAAAACGTGTTGCATCATAGTCCCAAAGAGGAAGAGAACTAGCATTTACTGAGCACTTACATTGTCCCAGACTTTGTGCTTGCTATTTTTAAATTAACCAATATCATTTCCCCAACAACCCAGGTAAATTAAAATGTTATTGATCTCATTCAGTTGATAAGCAAATTGAAGCTCTTGCAGGTTAAGTTACCTAAGGAAGACATTTGGCTGAAATCCAAATCCAAATCGAACGTTGACCTTTTTCTTGCCAACAGCAAAATGACTCCAAATATGGTTTGGGATAGAAATTTTTGAGCTATATAATTTGCAGCATCCTTCTGGGAAGAAATTAGCAGCACAGATGAAAATTTTTAAACAAATTTCTCATAGATCTAAATGAGATGGAGAACTTCGAGAAGGCTCACTGCTCATCCACTCAGTGCTCCATCAATCAAGAGTCTAAAGTTCTTTGACCTGAAATCCTTTCTGTTTTTGTTTTTGTTTGGAGCCTAAAAATGATTATTAACCATTCTCTTTTCTTTTGACTGCCTCTACCAACACAGAAATCTCTGCATTGGTCTCTTAGAGGACTTTTCCTGTGCAGTAAAACTCTAATAAGATTTTGATACATGCTTATCACTTGATTATCTGAAAAGATATATTGTTTTATTGGAAAACTATATCTGAATTTGTGGAGACAGACATGCACAAACAAACATAATGCTTCTTGATCCACAATTCAAGCGAATATTGAAGTAGTCAAAGAATAGCTGAATTGTGTATATTTATAATTTTGTCTAAAAGTTCCCTGTATATGCAGCCAGAATCTGACTTCTTCAAATACTGGGTGGTAGAGTGGCCCTGAGTTTTTTCACAGTTGACTAATTGACTGTTGAGTCAGGGATACATTTAGTTTGGATTAGCAAGAGACATTTATGTGGCTTGCAGGCACTTCCATAAATTTTTCAAGATTATTAACTATCTTAATACAGCAATGAATTCTGGGGAAACTCCTTCCCTTTCATATGCTGACACTTTCAGGTGCCAGGCCAGGAGTTGTATGGAGAGGTGCTCTATGGCGTCTAGCACTGATAATGCAAAAGAAATAAGATATGAATTACAGGAGCTAGAAAATATGCCACGGAAAATTATGTTTACATTTCCAACTCATATGTGAAACACATCTCAGACATTTTCAAATTTGCCACAATATTAAAAATACATGACATTACCGATAATGAGTTCTAAAGCTGAAATAAACTTTTCAAAACTATCAATAAAAAAGACTATCAATCAACCATGCTACAGGAAGAGGAAAGACTGCATTATTCTTCTACACGTTCTATGGAATATTTTTTAAATGTCATATTAAAAGGTACTTTCATAAAACACAGACAAAAAATGTAGAGCAAAAAGCATGTGGGCAGTTAATTAAAATATTGTTACCCTTCTGGATTTTTATGTTATGTATTTGAAGATTTTTTTAATTTGCAAATTTGTGATTTTTTCCCAGGTTAGTTACTTTCATACCTTATTTTGTATTCGTATTTTTGTATTATTTTCTTAGAATAGCTTTGAAAATTGTGTGCCTTCTTCTCATGAATACCTGCAATGTATCACACACATATGTGCCAGCCATCCTGCTAAATGTTTCACACATGTGAACTTATTAAAACCTCACAACAGCTTCATGTACAAGAAATGATTTTTTGGTTGCTATTTTACTCCTCCCAGATGAACTTGACTCTGTACCCCAGGTCACTCTGACTCCTAAGCCAGGGTTACTGATTTCAAACACTCCTTCAAAGGAGGGGATTTTCAATGATCCTAGGTGTCCTTCTTTAAGGGTTCTGACCTGATTTGCACATTTTTTTTTTCTGTAGCTAAGAGCTCCTAGGAACTGTCAGCTTTGTTAAACGTAACATGTTTTCATTGTTCTCTTCAAAGTGTTTAAGGGGCTTAGAGTCCTTTGAATGGATGAAAAATCCACTTGTCATTGTTATTTGCTATCCGTGAACTTGATTTCGGAATTCCCTTCAGGTAATGGATAAGTTTCCTCTTCTTCTGCCCTGGGTTCTGAGCCAAGAAGCAAATCGAGAACCTTCTTCAGAGTCTACAGACCTAGCCTCGGCCTCTCATTCTCTCCTCGCTCTGCCCCTTGCAAGGTCGTGGCTCAGCACTGAGGATACTCAGCAAATAAACTCTGTGCTGTTGCTGCCATGGTTATTATTTAGCTATTCTAGCTTTCTTTTTATTTTTTTTAATTTTTTTTTAATATATATATATTTTTTCAACGTTTATTTATTTTTGGGACAGAGAGAAACAGAGCATGAACGGGGGAGGGGCAGAGAGAGAGGGAGACACAGAATCGGAAACAGGCTCCAGGCTCTGAGCCATCAGCCCAGAGCCCGACGCGGGGCTCGAACTCCCGGACCGCGAGATCGTGACCTGGCTGAAGTCGGACGCTTAACCGACTGCGCCACCCAGGCGCCCCTATTTAGCTATTCTAGCTTTCTAACCAGAAAAAAAAAAAAAGAGATGTCAGGATTTTCTAATTATCTGCCTTAATATTTAAGAAAGGATTAATAGATTGATCTTTTCCTAAAGGTGGCAAAATAAGTTATATTATGAATCTGCCAGTTTTCCCTTTTATTATATTTATGCCTTTTTGTAACTTCATTAACTCCTTATAAAAATAAATTGCCTAGTTGATTAATGGAGCAACAGTCATCTAAAGTGATAAGGCCCTGTAATGAAATCAAGGCTCTGAAAGAAAGAAACTTGTTTAATGGTATACTCCTCCATCCAGGAATGAATCCGCTGTGCAGCACTTCTTACACAACAGAGTAGAATGTACATGTTAGAGACAGCAATACCATTTTCCAGCAGGTTGCCACTTGCAAGGTTGAGCAGTCATTTGGGGTGCTAGGCATAAGAGGCTTCACTTCAGAACTCTTCTATGAGCACAAGTATAGAGGGAGCCCAGAACTCTCCATCTCGGCAAGATGCCCCTATGTCTGTATCCTACGCATCCACCTTTTCTCCTGTCATCACTCACAATTGGGTCCCATCACCGTGCACCTTAACTCTGTTCATATCAGTTACCTAAAGAAGACCGGGATTCCAGATCATCCTTTAACCCTCCAATTTTGGTTCTCTTGTTTTAGGGCAACAGACATCGCCTTTGTGATGATCTCCTATTCTTTCGCAACACTCCGAGATACTTTCACTATACCCTCTTGTGTTCAAAGTCATCAACAGTAATGTCTTTTGTGTCCCCTCACCTTCTTGCTCTAACCGAAACCTGGGACAACCCTGAAACCCTAATTTCCATGCAGCATTCTCAGGTAATAGCTATTTGTCTCCCATACTAATAGGGGCTGAAGATGAGGTGGTGAATTTCTTGCTCCTCGTTGCTGCTTCAAGACCATTTCCTCTCCCTCCTCGTTAAAGGTTCACAGATTTGAGTCTCACATTAATCAATCCATACTTTCTACTACCTCTCCTAGTGGATGTCACCTACCATTGGACACTTCTCTAGCTTTTCTAAAGATTGTTAAATTCTTGGCTCAGTGTAAATCTTTCAACAGGACCCATAAAATAATTCTTTGAAATTGCAATATACACAGATCATCTTTCTAGGACCTTGGCTCTATCTTAAAAGTTGTTTTCTCCTACTCTATTTCACTCATGTACTCCCATAGCATACTTTTGATCAATGACTGCAAACTCTCTAAAATCTCCAATTATCAGCTCCATCCTCCTAGCTTACTCTCCAAAACCTCCAATTCCAATAATCCTTTGACTCAGATTTTCAATCCATTGACTCTTGGCCAAGATTTTTCAGTTCTCAGCCCATTATATTTTGACGGTCCTTTCCTCCCCTTGTGCCCTCACTTTCTTCTTTATGATTCTAATTGTCTGCCATTATACTCACCCACTTGTGTATACCCTCAGGGTTCTGACTCTTGTCTCAGCTTATCATAAACTCATAGTTTTATCAGACCCTAGTTAAAACCAACGCTCCATCTGTATCCTGTCTATCTGTATTCACGCACACCAGCATCACTGGAGGAAAACATAGGTATGCTGCAGGGAGTTGATTTCTTTTAAATTAATGATTTTTTTTTAACGTTTATTTATTTTTGAGACAGAGAGAGACAGAGCATGAATGGGGGAGGGTCAGAGAGAGAGGGAGACACAGAATCTGAAAGAGGCTCCAGGCTCTGAGCTGTCAGCACAGAGCCGGATGCGGGGCTCGAACTCACGGACCGCGAGATCGTGACCTGAGCCGAAGTCGACGCTTAACCGACTGAGCCACCCAGGCTCCCCTAAATTAATGATTTGACTGGAGTTGTGCCATGCTGTCATACCTTCTCTTTTCTCTTTTAACATCTAGCACATACACTCCTAACACTCTCAGTTGCAATTTTGCTGTCTACCTCATTATTATAAATAAGGTGTACTGAGGTGCCTGAGTGGCTCAGTCTGTTAAAAGAATCATATTCTTGGATTTCAGTTCAGGTCATAATCTCACGGTTTGTGAGTTTGAGCCCCACATTGGGCTCTGGGCTGAAAGCCTGGAGCCTGCTTGGGATTCTCTCTCTCTGTTCCTCTGTCCTTCCCCTGCTCATCATGCCCTCTCTCTCTCTCTCTCTCTCTCTCTCTCAAAATAAATAAACATCAAAAAAAAAGTATACAGAAAAAAATTACCCACCAAACCACATCTACCCACAATTATCTACACTTTTGTGCAATAACGTCTACACTCTCACCTGCTACAACAAAAGATTTATGAACACATAGTTAAAATGAACTTTTCTCACAAATTATCCACCAACTCTTATTGCTTGCTGAAGCAAACTGTTCAATAATGTACATGTACAATCATACAAAGATGCCAAGAACTATCCTCAAGTGAAAAAAGAAAGCAGATTTCATATCTGAATGAGCCAACAATTGGAAGAATATCCTAGGTAGAGGAAAAGTGAGTTTGCAGATGTCTTATGCTTACTATTTTCACTGTTTTTGTTATTGTTAATTATATTCATTTGTTTATATACTTATTTAATTCATTCATTTATACATTTGTTGAGAATTTAGTCTGTTAAAGGAATTACTCTAGCTCTGTGGATAAAGCAATTGAGAATGCAGACAAAAAATGCTTGCTTTCATGAGTTTTCTAGTACAGGAACAGACAATAAAGAGCAAAAATAAGATATAGGGGATGTTAAATGGCGATAAGTGGTATGGGTAAAATAATGCAGGGAAAGGAGATAGAATAGGTCAAGAAAGGAGGATCGTAGACTTTATAAGGTGACCGTGGAAAGCCTCTCTGTCAGGAAAAAAAATTCAATTAAAATTGGAGAAAAATTATTTCATTTTCATCCAATTATCATTTACTGAGTATATTTACTATGTGCCAAGGTATGGACATGAACACAAAATAATTCAGCATGTTTCCATGCTTAGTTGGAATCATCTCGACTTCTATTCTCATTGGTGCTGAACCTTTAATTTCTACCATCTCTAAACAAAAATTATTATAGTTAGGACCAATGGAGTCCTACTAAGTGTCAGGTAATGCAGAATTACTTTCCCTACCTTATCTCATCGACTCCCCACAGGTGACTAGGAGGTAGGTGGCACTCTTTCTATTTTACAAATAAGAAAGCAGTCTTGGAGAAATATGATGGTGATCAGGCTAGCTCATGAAACCACTAAGTAGCAAAACCAGGATTCGACAAGGAAATTATGACTTGGTATCTTGAGCCTTTCCTACCATGCATGCTGCTCTCTTCGTGATTATGAGCCAGGAGTACCCAGCCAGAGGGACAGCCTCAGAGTTCTGGCACTGAATAAAGATTCAGTAGGGCTACCTTATGCTTATAAAGCCTGGTAATATAGGCAGACCATGCCGGCAGTGGTAATGCTCTAAGGAGGTAGTGTTTGTTTTTAAATTGTTTCCGTCATCTTTTAGCAATACCCCCCACTCTCTTTCTGTTTTTTTTCCCCTTTGATGGAACTGGCAGGGGAGAGGCGCCCCGGTTTATGTAAGTATGCATACAAGTATGTACACCTGCATATATGTATATGCTATGTCACAACTTCTACTTAACAAAGGACATTGTTGTAGAATGTCCTTAGCAACAAAATGGAGCACTTAATCTTTCCATAAAGATACAGTTAAATGAAGAAGATCATATTATAATGCCATATGACTCAGGAAGAAAAAATAGGCTTATATTAAACAATTGTTAGTGTTATCAACCATAAGGAATTTCCCAGTCATCAATTTCCATTGTATCTCTGAAGAATATCATTAAATTATCCTCAAATAATATAACCATGATGCTGCTTGTTTAATTATTATTCAAGTATTTCTTTTTCTTAAAGTGCCCATGCCCCTAGGGAGAGACAAAACATAAATTCAATTTATATCTTGTTTCAAACTCAGAACCTGCTATTAATGATCTATTGCAAAAAATTTCCTATGTGTGACATCAGCATCAGGCATGTGATGCTATAGGATTTGTATATATCTTTTTTATACAAATAAAATATCTTTTTTGTATTTTGGATCCAGAGCAATCTTTTAATTTTATTTGAGGCATGGTCCCAAGCTACATTCTGGTTCCATTTTCAGACCCATCGGTGACAATAATGTAACTTGGTGTTCTAGAAACTCCACTTGTTATCAGTTCTACCATTTCAGACAAACAAAGGTTTGCTTCTTCCAGTATATATTATGAGACTTAATGGGTGGGAAGCAATTGGAGAGTGCCAGATGAAAGGTACCATAGTAGGTTAGTACAAAAAAAAATAGGTAGGGCATCACACAATGTGTCATCTCAGCTGGCTTGGCTAATAAAAGTGCCAGCTAATTGTCTCTTACGGCTGTTGAGTCCCTCTGGAGAAACGAGGGCCAAATGGGATTGGTCTTACCTAGAACATGGTGTATACCTGGAAATGTATCTCATGGAGACTTGTTTGTTTGGCAAGAAATTACATTTTAACTCCAACTCAGGTGATTTCACAAAGATTTCTGATCACAACCAAGTGAGCTAAGTAACCACTGAGGTGTTAAATATATGCATTATTTTTATGTTATGACTTTACTTCCAGATGTGCTCATGACAGGAAGGGGTAAATACGGTTTACATCCAGGGTCATTTTAATCAATTGGTGATGGCTGTCAGGAGAGCGGTGATGAAGAGGATTCTGAGGCCATAGGTAGAGTCTCCAGAAAAGAGGGTCATGGGAGATGACTTTGACTCTTACACAGTGAAAGCAGACAGGTATAGCAGAAGTACCTTATAATTTCCATGCCTGGTATAGGCCATAATTACTATGGTCAAGTCAGAAAGTGGTAATGATATTCATACACATATCTAGGAAAATCCCTACGGGTATGGCACACCCAATCCTGCCAAATCATGTTCAGTTCTCTCAATAGACATAAAATATTTTTTCAGTTGGATTTTTTCCTAGTAACTGACTAATCTGAAAATAACCAAATGAATTCTATTAAGCTATTGCTCAGTAACCAGTTGCTTGATTTAATTTAACTTGCTTTTCTTCATACCAGTGCAGATACAGCTTAAATATCTTTTGAGGGAATGTTTTTTAGGGGTTGGCTTAATTCCTAATGAAACTTTGAAGGGGCCTTTGGGCTTCAGAAAATTTAAAACTATAGCGTTACCTTGTTCTTTCCTGGGCCAATTAACTGGGTAGATTCTTTGCATTCAATTTGAAGCTCCTGTACTCCAGCTAAAGTTTCATTTTCTCTCTCAGCAGTTGGAAACCTATCTCCTTGAACAACAGAAACTAAGCATGAAACTTAGGCATACTGAGCTCAACGGGCCTTGGCGCTGGCCCCCAAATACTGGTGTGCAGAATATCCCAGAAACTACAGTTTCACTCGGCTCCCTTTCATAAGCCGTGGAAGGAAGTGAAGGAAGCATGCCAGGTTGTTATTCAACTCCCGTATTTAATCAAGCATTGCCCGGGCACTTCTGAAACTCTTCAGCTTCTAAATTGAGAGTAAAAGCAAAGAGAACACAGGATGGAAACTACTTAAACGTGAAGGCTCTCAGGATTACTCAGGATTGTGTGGCCATTCTCCCCAAACTCCTAAAGTCAGCAAGAAAGCCCATTTCAGTCCCGGTGGTTATTTCTAACCGAATGCTTCACAGCTTTCTCAAGGATGCCAATACACATTCTTTCACTTTGTGTTAAGTGACCGACTGGTGCCCTGCACATGAGGCCCCTCACTACTGCTCGCACCACGTTTTCTCCATTCAGGTGTTTGGTACCCTACTATGAGAAAGACAGGTTTGTTTATGATCTAAGAAAACATCACAGGACTTGCACAAAGCAACAGGTGCGGGCCATGAGTCATTTTGGTGTCCTCACCTGCAAAGGGGGAAGCCAGCATGTGCCAGAAATTCCTGATACACCAAGGGACATTACCAAAGTCTTTCTCCCTTTTTTTTTCCATTTGGGGCAGGAAACAGATGACCCCTGGTTTGCCACCGCTCAAGAGACCCAGCCTGCCTCAAAGTCAAAATGGACCAACCTATGAAAGCTGGAGGGTTGGGCTTTTTTTTTTTTTTTTTTTTTAAGGCCTGAATGAGGTGATATCTTCATGCTGACAGCTGAGAAGCAGGTCAGTCAGGTTCTTGGGTGCTCTATTACACAAGCAAGATTGGGCCAGCTCCACCAAATTTTGTTTCTGACACCCTCCTGCCCAGTGGGACATTGTCATACTTCACCCCTCTGCTTTCTCGAATCCTCGGCAGACACGTTGCAGCCAGGACAGCTGTCTGTGATATTTTAGTTCCTGTTTGTAAATACCTCCAAAACCTGAAGGTAAGGGTGTGCTGGGTTGCCTGGGATTCCGTCTCTCTTTCTTTCTCTCTCTCTCCCTTACTTTTTCCCTTTTGCTTCCCTGCCCCCCCCCCCCCTCATTTATTTACCAAAGAGAATCAAAGCAGGCTCAACTTTTGCCACTCTGGCAAGTAGTTACGGAGATCCTTGTAAAAACAGGTAGTTGTTTTGTTAAGTAATCACCTTCCAAATGAGCATTTGCACCAAGTGACTTAGTTTTTCCAATTACTGCCAAATTTGCTACATGATGAACCAGCTGGAGAGTTAAATAAAAACCTCACTTAAAATGTACATGACTACAAGGGAGAGTTTCCTTAAATCAGATCTTAGTAAAAGTTTCAACATGTCTAAAGTGGAAATGGCAAGAATGTAAACTGATTACTTAGATTTTAATTATGCATTTTGGCTTTAAGGTTCTTGCTAAAGTACTAGAATAAGACAGGTTTTGAAGAACAATCTTTGAATTACAGGCTTCTGTATATTTTTCCAAGGATTTTATTAATCAAAAAAACTGGCAAAACGTTGTCTATGTAAACTATTTCACTTAACATGCTATGTGCTTACGGCCGGCAGTCACTGGATACCTAAGACGTTGTTAAGTCAGTTGCTTCAGAACACATCTTATGGAATGAAGGTGTGGATAAAGTTCCTTAAAATTATTTTCAGTTTGTGGTTGTGTGAAAGGCTCCTTTAATTAAAGGGATGCTTATTTACTGCTTAGCCCTTTCTATTTGATCTACTGAGGCATTTTCTACAGACAGTGAAATGTAACAGAAGGCTGAAAACCCCAAGCCTGGGAATTGGGGTCCAGAATATTTCTTTTGGAGACAGTTTTTCTTTCTAAGCTTGATACTCTTCCACCTAATTATTTATTTCGGCACTGAAGTTCATGACTAAGAATGCTCACGTGAGCTGGGATCGTGACCTAAATATTTTTCCTGGATTTACGCATACCCCAGTCTTTTAATTAGAATTATGTTCACAAACTTGAATTTTTTTTTCCTAAAGGAAAAGTCATGTTTTTCTTTTCTTTTTAAATCAAATAAAAGTAAATGATACGCCATAAGGTCCTCAGGTACAATCCTCTGTTCTGGCTACTAAGACTTCTCATCCTTTCAAAACCCTTTTATAAAAGAGGCATTTCTAGGAGCATAGTTCATTAGGTCCTCATTTATTGTGGCTTTCATTTAGGAACGGCAAATACTGTTGAAGATTGTAAAGGCCACTCAAGAGTAACACTCAGGGTCTGCCTGGGTTATTGGCTGCATGTCAGACTGAATTTCCTAGGACAAAGACAAACAAAACCCATCTGTCTTAATCTGTAGCCTGAGATCTATAATAAGAAACAAGCAAAAGCAACCGAGAGAGAAGCAGCACAGTCCAAGTATTGTTTAGTTATTTCACAGCAGAATCCAGGTTTTCTATTATCCCCTTCGTGTACCTGAACTAACGCTGTCCTTTAACAGTTGGATTTTGACTGAGTTTAGAGTAACAAGCATTTCTCTTCCCTTGCATAGGTGGACCTCGCAGGGTACCTCCTTATTTTTAAAGCTTGGTATAAAATGGGTATGACTCAGTTACAACAGGAAGACTGGGCAGAATAATGACTTTATGCATTTAAGGGGAAGCAAAATCATGCACAGACAGTGTGAATTTGTTTCCCTCAATGGACACGGTTGCCATTTTCTTCCACCACCTCTGCAGCCCTCCATACAAAACTCAAATGTGAAACCACTTCCTAGTGCCAACACCAAAAAACAGGGGAGAAAACTGTGTTCGTTTTCTCTGCGTTCCATAATTATTTTTTAAAAAGTGAAACTCATACTCTCTGAAAGCATATTTTAAAATTTGTGAACTACCAGAAACGATAAAAATAGTTCAATATATACAGACAGGCTTAGGATCTGTGTTTCAAGTATCACCAAGTGGAAGGAAATCCTCCTCTCTTTTTCTCTTCCCTTTACAATAATTCTAGTCTTAGAGGTTTTTTAAGTTTGTATTGGTCTTAGCTCGGTTCCTGTGTTATACAGTCTCCAAATTCCTCTCCTGAGTTCCCACCTAGGGGCAAGAAGGGACAAAGACCGGGAGTGGGAATGATGCTACCTGGTTCTCCCGATTTGCTCTTGCTCTACGATTGTATTTTCTGTCGTCCCATCTCTGTCTGCCTCCACAGGGCACCTGGTTGACAGATGAACTTGGGCACACATGAGCACACCAACCATCATCCAGCATAACTTCACATAACAAGGACACAGTACAGTTTTAAATATTTAAACTCTACAGATGGAGAGAGGCTGAGAGAAAAGTGCAAAGAAAAAGAGCACAGATTTCTTTTACTGCCCTTCAGAGCGCCTGTATCACCTCCTTTAGACTTTGCTGCTTACAGTGTGTCTGGTTTAAGTCAGAATGGGGTCGAACTTAACCGACATTTCCTAGTCTTTTCTCCAGCAAAAACCCAGGCCTGGGATTCTGAAGAGCTGATGGTTTCTATTCCTGCCTACTTCTATCCCTTTAAGATGAAGGGACCTGAGTGAGGGGTGTAAACTGTTTCTCTTGGAAAACAAGGAGCAGAAGTGAAGTGTCCTCTGCTTCAGGCTGGGACAACTGATTCTGGCGAAAGCCTTACCCATAACTGGAATAAACTGTAAATAGTATTCACGACATACATCGTCTCTCCTCTTTCTTTTCCCTCGAGATAAATTATAGGCAGTAACAGAAGCCTTGGCTCATTTGGGGTATTGATACCTTAGGTTTTCAAGTTACAGTCAAAAGCTGGGTGAAGGGTAGAGAGATCCCCTTGGTGGTTCAATGTTACAAAGTGAGTCAGGAACAACAAAACTCACTTTGCTGACTCTTGATACGTGGATTCTCATTACGGGAAGGGAGTGAAAGCTCATTCCTCATGTAACATGAGAAAATTAGAACAGCTAAGGGCTGTTTTTTCCCCTCTGACCACCACTTCATTAGGACGAAAAAATAACCAGAAAGCCTAGGTGTAGGGAAAGCAAGTCAAAATGTATAGTAGTGACACAATGGGTGGCTAAATATAATTCGTAAAGAAATCAGACCACTGGAATTAGATAATGAGAAAGGTTATAATGTTTGCTATGAACCTGGCAGAGTTCACAGAAGGATATTTCTGAAAAGATACATGTAAGTATTTCTAAAACTAAACTGAATTGTATTTTAAATGTGCCAGGTGGAGCATCCATTTAATAATGTGTCGGTGAAAACTAAAGGTCCTGGGGATAAGAACTTGTGTTTTGTTAATTTGTAAACTATATCCTAAAGGTGTTCACCCAGAACCATAGAGACGATTTCTGGCATCTTCTTAAATTGGGATAAAAGTGTATTTAGTGTGTTCGAGAGGTACTTAAGGTGGAAGGCCCTTGTTTTCTAGTGTTTACAGTCATGGTATTATAAACTACTTTGGGTAAAATAATACAATTTGGAGAAGCGGTGCTAAAAATATATTGGTGGGAAAAAGTTTCTAAAAAGCAGCTGAATTCTAGATCCTTTTGTAACCAGTTTCTATATTCCTTTGTAACTTCTTTTACGCAGTTGAGTGATTACTAGCTTTAATACTGAGGTTTGAGTCCTAACCCTATCTCTCAGTCATTAGCTCTGTGGTCTTGGTCACAATTACTTACATTTTTAATGCCCCATTTAATTATGTGTAAAACAGGATTGACAATCCTTTCCTCATTGTATGTTTGATTGGTTTGGGTAAGAATTAAATGAGAAAACATGTGAAGCATCTGACTTAATAAATGCATAATAGTAATATGTTTTCCAATTATGTTAACATTTTTAGGACCTATACTCATTTTCTTGGCTATCACAGAAATGTGAAAAATATAAACAAACAGTATCACAAATATAAACACCTAGGTAATTCCTACCAGGTTAAGAGACAGTGTCACAAGCATACAGAAGTCCCTTCCATGGCTACCTAATCAGTACTGTCTCTTTCCTTCCCACAAGTAACCACATTCCTGACTTTTAACATTCTTTTAAAAACTTTTGACAATTTTTACTTGTTTTTGAATATTACATACACGAAATCACACACTACAACTGGCATTGTGAGCTCTGCATTACATTTGTCATAATCACCTCTGTTGTACATGGCTCTAGTTTGTTAATTTTCATGTATGAATATTTCACAATTTATTATCTGATGTTTAGGCTGGAGACATTTATAAATAATGCTCCTATGAATATTCTTGTCTGCCTGTCTGCCTAGGTTTTTAAGTAGATTTTTTTTAAGTGATAAGCATAAGGTATGGCATATATTTGTAAAGCCTTAGAAATCCACAGGTATGGACTAATTACTAAAAGCTTTTGAAAAAAAAATATATATCAGGATGTAAATATACTTAAATTGTACCACTATGTAAGGTACTATTAATCAGGGAGAGGGCACTTAAAAGAAAATCAGAGGGAGTACATTGAGGCTCCTCAAACCCTAATAAAAAATTATTAAGGTTGAAAATAATTACAAAAATTTCTGGAAGAGCTCTTAAGAAATGGCAGGTGGGGAGCCTGGGTGGCTCAGTTGGTTAAGCATCTGACTCTTGATTTTGGCTAAGGTCATGATCTCATGGTTCATGAGATCGAGCCCCGTGTCCAGCTAGGTGCTGACAACGTGGAGCCTTTTTGGGATTCTCTCTCTCCCTTTCTCTCTGCCCCTCCCCCATGCGCGTGCACACACACACACACACACTATTTCTCAAATAAATAAATAAGCCTTAAAAAAACAAAAAAAGGCAGGTAGGTAATACTGGACCTTAAAAATAGCAGTTGCACCTCCCTACCCTGGATGCTGTTAGTGAAAAATAAGCTCTAAGATACAATTCAAAGAGCAGGATATCAGTTTTCAGACTCTATCGTTTGAGGAGGAATAGCCTAATGTTTTTAAAAGAATATTTTAATATTAACGATCTTTCAAATTGTAGCATCTAATTAGGTTGGAGTCAGTAGTCTTGGATTTCAGTGCTACTCTTCCATTCACTAGTTTTCATTACTAGCCACTCTGGACCTCAGTTTCTTCCTGTGCAAAATGAAGACATTACAAGCATAATTTTTTTGGTCTCCAGGGATCATTGTGAGGATCAAGTAAGACGAAATTGTAAAGCCTTTGAAATGTAAGACACAGAAATTATATTCTAATAATAAAAAAATAGAAGTTAATGTCTATTAGCTACTTACTTTAGGTCAGGTATTGTTTAAGGTACTGGTACTTAAATCTTCACTCTTCAGAACAGCATTGCGAGGTCAATATGATTATGATGATGATGCTTATTATGATGATTATTTTTCACAGGTTATCCATAATGCAAGTCAGAATTTTAATATAAATCTAATTTTAAAACCTTGTCCCTATATCCCGCTATCTGTGAACTGTGGCATTTCCACACTTCAGAGGCAGAAGGATATGCCTGGATAAGAGAACTGTGCAAGGGTTTCAACCCCCCAACTCTGCTACTCTCTGGCACCATCATTTTTCCACACATGCTCCCAGCCAGATTCTTCATTTACACAGTAAGGGGATACAAGGAAAAAATATCCTAAAATCTAAAAGTCTTTCTGAATTTCCCTAATTTGGGATTCATAGGAAGAAGGGCATCATGAAGTGAAAAGGATTGTCAAAAAAGGGATGTTAATTTCAAATTCAAATAATTCAGATTAGGTGCTAGTGAAATATTTTCAAGTGGATTTCCTGACTGATTCACTTGAAAGTGGTATGTATATAGTACAATCAGCAACATCATTTTCATCATAAATATTCCAAGTTACATCTTTATAAAGAACATATTTTCTTAAATAGGTTAAACAAATCAGCCAGCTCTACATGTCCCATATTTACAATGCTTTACTTAGCAATCTATATATAATATTCCATATACATATGAACTCTATGTATATGTTCATAGTTCATACATATATTTCAACTTGTATCAAGCTAAATGATCTTTCAAATAGTGGAATAGTGGTGTATGGCTTGACAAAGTTTTTGCATGGCACTTCCTTAGAAGAAAGAAGAAAGAAATATTATACAGAATATAGAACTCACTCTAATTTTAGTACATAATCCAAACAAAATAAACTTTAGGAATAAAGAGTATGGTATTATCAATTTGGTGTTATGTATCTAGATCCTTATCACTTAAAAAGATCTTTGGGGGGCACCTGGGTGGTTCAGCTGGAGAAGCATCTGACTTTGGCTTGGGTCATGATCTCACCATTCTTGAGTTCAAGGCCCTTCGACAGGCTCTGTTCTGACAGCTGGGGCAGAGCCTGGAGCCTGCTTTGTATTCTGTGTCTGGCTCTTTCTCTGCCCCTCCCCACTCGCACTCTGTCTCTCTCAAAAATAAATAAAAACATTTAAAAAAATTTTAAAAAGTTTATTTATTTTTGAGACAGAGAGAGAGAGAGAGAGGGAGAAAGAGAATCTGATGCAGGCTCCGGATCAGCACAGAGCCCCAGGGCTCGAATTCACAAACTGTGAGGTCATGATCTCAGCGGAAATCCAGAGTATGATGCTTAACCTACTGAGCCACCCAGGTGTCTCAATCCTCATCACTTTAAAAATGTAGATCCATTTTTAAAAATTTGCTATTTTGTTGAATAATTCAGATGCTTGTTATTTTTTTCTTTCAGATTCCCCTTAATTACACCAGTACCAAAAAAGCCTACAATGTTGACCTCAGCCAAAATTCTGTTGATTTCAAAAATGTTTAGTTTACTACTAATTGGAAGCCTTGGGGAAGAAGGTCTAGAAATAAACACAACACAAAGCATTGCAGCAGGCTTAAAAGCGATGCAAAATGCATCTGTTCCTTTGGAAAGTGATGCAAATTTAAGCTCAGATAAAGAAAATAGAGAAACCTCCAATCCCAAGACAAGTAATTCCTCTCTTTGGGATCCATCAAATAAAAACCATGGAACAACAGAGGTCTTTGGCAATTCATCGACAAACAACTTTTCTGGGAATCCAAGATCCACGCCTACGCTTCCCACAAATCCTCCCTTGATCCAAGGCTTTGTTTCTAAATTGCCTCAGAACTCATCTATAGCAGACGAAAATCCTCAGCCTGTCTCAGCACCTCCCGATGCTACATCTGCTCCATCTTCAGAAAAGTTCACTTGGTCTTCAGCCAGTGATACCATGAAAACTCCTGACAACAGTTCCATTTCAATTAGCATCCTTCCTGCAGCACCAAACACCACGTCTGTGTCCCCCATGATAACGGAACCAGATGAATGGCTCACCACAACCAGTGACAGCTTCGTAGGGTTTACTCCTTATCGAGAAACGACCACTCTACAGCCCACCTTAAAGTTTACCAATAATTCAAAACTCTTCTCAAACACATCAGACCCCCAAGAAGGTAAATATAAATGGATTTAACTTTATTTTTGTGTGAAATTGAATCTCGAACTAAGTCATATAGATTATATCTCAGGAATGTGCCATATTAAAAAAACAAACAAACAAAAAAAACCAGGAAGTCAGCAATAGCACGCATGGTTCTCACTTTGAGGGGGTGACCATGATATTCGTTGGAAATAGTGAAGGGATTTTAGGGCTTAAGTCAGCATGCACTAGTCACTGTTGTATGGAAATGTAAGGAGACAGTGGGACAAATTTAAAAGGAGGTTAGGCTGAAAAGAAATAGAGACTGAGGTAGTGGTACAGTTTTGAGATGCTAGGTAACAGTTTTCACTGTATCTTAGAAAGCTACCTGAAATTTCCCATGCTTTCAGGAATAACATACAACTGAACTTTAAAAACATACGTATGTGAAAATTGAAATAAATGAATTTATAAATTATCTGATACCACAGAATAATCACAGGAAAAAAGAACACTGATATATATTTTACATGTAAATAAACTCAACCAAAGAAGATCCTCCTGAATTTTTAAGTTGGTACCTAATGAACACCATCAAAATTGAATACAGCTGTGAGCGTCAAAAGAAAATTGCTTCATGGGAACATTTTAATAATTCATTTAGGGATTATGCCAAGCTTTAAAATGTAAAGCTTTAAAACGTTATCTAATATTTAATAAAAGTACACAATCTTTTATTTTTTCAGGTCTAACCAAGTGTTTATTTTCCTGAAATTTTTAAACAATACTTTTTCCCCCATGAATTCAATGATTTCCAATACAACTTGTTTCCAGATTATATTAATGATGTAAACACAAAATCACATATACACATTCCTACTTGAAAGTTGTTAGCTTACAGGAAAAGTTTTAAATTCTGAAATCTAGGCTTTAAATAGCACTGCAACTAATACATTGTGTACATATATATTCATTTTAGCTATAATTTTAACACATACTCTTATTCATATCCCCTCTGATATTACATCAGAAAGATTTTTAATAAACATTCTCTCTCTTTTGTCTGTCTATACTCAATATATATACTGAGAATACTGAGTATTTATGCCTCCTACCTTTACTCTTTAATCAGAAGAAAATTACTTAACTTTGCTTTATTTTATTTTATTAATCATTTTGCTCTAAAGCTTCCAATGTATAGGTAATTTTTTTTATAAGTGGGCTTTAATACAGAATTACAGACTTTATAAGACCCCTTAATTAATAAAACTAATTAATTTTATCCACTTAATTAATAAATTTTTTTAAACTGAAAATACAATATACTAAATATGAGTTCAGGGAGCATTACATAGTTTATTGATAATTTAGTTTAAGATAGGGTACTTGGTGAAAGGGATGATTGAGTAAAATTTTGAACTCCCAGACCTACACATCTGTTCTCAATATGCAAGACATTGAAAACATCTTGCTTATGATCTGTTTGTTGTATCTTGAAATATCCTGTATCAGGATACACTCCTTTTTTCCTTATAATGCCTTTTCTGTTAGGGTTTTGTGGATTCATTTTCTATTACCCACTTATTCCCACTAGCTTTTTATTTTTCAATTATTATAGAAACAAGCTCAAAGTTCATTTCATCATTAAAGTTCATTAGAGATTCAGAATTGATTAAAAACTCAATATGGCAGTCCATAGAGAAATCAGATCTTAATGGAGCATACACATGGCATTTCAGTACTATTGTTGTTTATAAAGGAAAGAAAGACAGTTATAAAACTAAGAAGTATTTCAAGGTAATTCAAAATTTGAAGTGTGGTTTTATTGGGAGGTATATTTGCCAATACATCCCAAATACTCAGTACTCCATAAAATATATACACACACACATCACCATTATCTAATTAAATATATATATATATATATATATATATATATATATTTTAAAGTCTTTGTTATAAAGTCCACATGTATATATTTCTCTTCTTTGAAAATTTATTTTCTATTTCTTTATCTGTTAATTATTTTTTATTTGTTCTCTAGAGAATAAAAATACAGGAGTAGTATTTGGGGCCATTTTAGGTGCTATTCTGGGTGCTTCATTACTTACTCTTGTTGGCTACTTGCTGTGCGGAAAAAGGAAAACAGATTCATTTTCCCATCGGCGACTTTATGATGACAGAAACGAACCAGGTAAAACAACTTTTAGAACTTCATTACATACAGTGGTTTTAATTAAAAGGGGATGCTAATGTTCACTACCTTACCTAGAAGGGATTCAGAGATTCATATGACAAAAACAGACCAAATATTTATTATGATCTCTCTCTGTTTCTCAAAGACCATAACCAAAATAATTATGGACCTGTGGGTGGAATTTGGAAACCATTTGGAACTGTGGTTCATTGCATCACAATTACTTTTAAATAAACCAAATCCCAGAACCTGAAACATGTCTATAAAATTGGAAGATAATGGCATGCTATTAAGGAAAAAATGGCCAGTGTTGTTAGCACTAACTGCAAAGCCATTCTTTGTCATGTTGGATCTCTTAGCAGCAGGAATTTGAACAATGACTTATTGTTTTTATTTATTTTTTAGAGAGGTTGGTGGGCGGGGAGGACTGAGGAGGAGAGAGACAGAGAAAGAGAGAGAGAATCTCAAGCAGGCTCCACACTCAGCAAAGAGCCTGATACAAGGCTTGATCCCATGACCTAAGTGGAAATCCAGGAGTCAGACACTCAATAGACTGAGCCACCCAGGTGCCCCTGAACAATGACTTATTCTAATTTGGAGTTCTTCTAAAGTTTACACAGATACAGTTGCCCTCAATCAATTATTTTAATAAGTCTCTAAAACAGAATCTATAAAGAGTTGTATATTTGGGTACATAAAGTCACAGTAATTCAGGAATTTTTCACTCATGTGATAGCAAAGACCAACCATAGCATCTATGAAAAAGAAATTTATCTGTTAAGAAGAAAGCACTGAATTTGTTCTTAATGCAATAATACTAATTAGAATAGAAATGAAATAACTTCAAATGATTGATTCATTTTTTTAATACTATAGAAAAAAATATGTTTTCTGGTTTACATAAGGGATGCTTGCCATGATAAAAACAAAAACCAAAACCAAAACAAAAAAACTAGTTAAATGCCCCTGGTACATCCTGTTGAGAAAGCCTTTTGATTTTAATAAGTTCAGATCATGACTGACATATTGTTCATCTTCAGAACCAAATCTGTTAATTGAAAATTTAACTTAATTCTATTTTGGGGGTTTCTAGCAATCCATATAAAATAAAAAGTGGCACTTTTCCAAATTAAAGGATAGGATTTCAAAAACAGGGGTATCCAACCTTTTTTTTCCCTTAACACCAGAATCTTTTCTTTATCTGTTATCAGAAGCAAAAGCTCAGTCTATCAAACTGATACAATTTAAGATGTGATTGAGGCAGAAGGGAATAACTCAATCATATCACCAGTTTTACTCTTTTAAGACAGCTCCCCCAAGTTACCAGGAACCCAGTTTGTAAACAGATGGCTTAAAGAATAGCTAGAATATGAGACTACCTAAATGAATAATTAGATCACTAATCTAATTAGAAATTAGTCACTGCTTTAATATTTAAAGGTACCTAGTACATGCCAAGTTCTCTTTGAAAATAAACTCAAGATCATTAAGATAGTAATAATTGGCTATTCGTTAAAAAAGTAAAAAATAATCTCTTATAACGTTAATCAGAAAACGTCAAGTGCATGATAACTAGGATCTATCATAAAGAAACATAAGCTTTTACAGATAGTTTTCTTCTGTCTCCATCTTCCCTGGCTCAACCATAAAAATGTTGAGACACTTAGTAAAATCATGACTGATTTAAAATTAATGCTCTTCACTTTTTAAAAATTATTTTTTGCACCAGAAACAAAAATTCTGAACATGTTGACAATGCTTTAAATTCACAAGATTCAAAAATCAATGAGACATATGTCTATACTTCTTCATGAAAAGTATTGCTCTCCTTTTGTTGTGATTCCTCCTTTATTTCCTTTATTTTTGGTCCTTTGGCAGCAAAATTATTTTACAAGTTAAACTGTTCTCTTAGTCTTGGAAAGAAATGTGTATTGAAAAATATGCACTCGTTTAAATTTCAAACCTAGTGTCTGAAAAGCCCATATAACAGATGTACTTAACCTACTCATCTAGAACAATTTCTATAGTCTGGCAGATGCCTCAGCATGCATCCTCCAGACTGTTACCATAAAATAATTATTTTTTGGTTACTTTTTTAGTTCTGCGATTAGACAATGCACCGGAACCTTATGATGCGAGTTTTGGGAACTCTAGTTATTATAACTCAACTATGAATGATTCATCTATGCCAGCAGGCCGAGAAAATGTACGTGACGGCATTCCTATGGATGACATACCTCAACTTCGTACCTCGGTATAAAACCAAGAGGAAAGGCTTCTGACGGCAAATGATCACCTACATCCTAGTCTTTTCACAAACCCATCCTCCAAAAGCTGAAGCAAGATCACTGTCATGTGGCCTGTGCCAAGGAGAACCATAAAAGCAAGAGACTAGTAGCAGAAACATAGACGATAATCTGAAAGGTTTCCTTTCTTACCATTTTTGGCTGTGCTGAATCATCTACTGAGTAACGTTAATTTGTATTTTGGTCTATTTTATTGTTAGTAGGAAACGTTTGTGGGAATCAGGTGAAACTAAAGAGTTTCACCATGACTGCCCTGCCTGATAATTTAATTAACCCTATACTCCTAATGCCATACATCAAGATTGTCACTCTCTTCAAGGAACAATGGAAGAGTAATTTATTTTTAATGTTGACTTAAAACAAGAAAGAGAGTATACAGAGTTTCTGTGCCTGGGAAATTAAAGTAATAGGAGTGAGAGATTGTTCTCTAGTACATTTAGTTTTCCTATATCAGCACATCCATGGTAAGCCCCTTGAGTTGCCAAGTTGACAATGACATTGCCTTCAACAGGGCCATGGTTGGAAAACTGACCCTAACCAGGAAAAGAATCACTTCTCTTCAAGAGTGGGAAATTCTAAACTGTTTTATTTTAGGCCTCAATTAATTGGGTTCTTTAAAGACTCAATGAGAATCATGGGGGGGAAATGTCAGCCAAAGCATATATTTGTACATAATTTTTACAGTTTTAAGATGTTAAATAAGAGCAAGATTTATTATGTATTAGGTATCATTGCTTGATCATATATGGAATAGATTCTGTATCTCTAAGTGTATAAAGTATAAGGTTAAAAATTGATGAATGGAAATATTACACAAACAAAAATTTTCGAGCATCACTTTTACAAGCAGAAATACAATAAGTGTCATTTGGATTCATATGACATCTTTCAGTCATATGTTTGTTCTTAATTACCACCTGCTTTCAGCAGGAAAAATACACTTCTTAGTATAGGAAGGTTGAGGTTTTAGGGACTAGAGGATTAGATCAATAGTTAAATTCCCAAAGAAGCGCTGAATGTGTGAAGAGGGCAAACAAAGCAAGAGGTCTCACTGTTAAATGGACATGTGTGTGCCTGCACATGTGTGTGTGAAGAAACACAGCAGTAGCCTCAGAAAATGAGGACCAGGAATTAAGTAACAGAAGAACTTACTTACCCCATATTGCCATAAAAATAGCAAAGAAGACCGTTCCTCCATTATCAAACAAATATGTCACCTTAATGGAAAACAAAGCAAAAATATTAGTCGCATATTGATTATAATAATCTAGTGATTGCCATCTACATTTAGATTCTATGATTTTTTTTCCAAAAGGAATCACATTATTTTATGATTTGTAAATATGAGATGTGAGATCCTTTCATGGGTCCTGAAACTGTTTCATATGATTTTCTCTTTGGGGAGATGTAAGGGATCAGCATTCCCCTCCCCCCTTTTCCTCTTTCTTTCCTTTTCTTCCCTTTGGACTTCACCTTCAATTTCTGCTTAGAAGTGGCTCTAGTACCCTGAGGAAGTATTTGTGGGGCATAGATGGTCAAGGTAAAGTTAGCTTTTCAGTTGAGGCATACCTAGCTGCACTTCCTGTCAGCAAAACGTCCAGGACTGAGGAAGTTGCAAAATGAAGAATTCCACCTATGAGCCAGAACTTTCAGTGGAAAGTATCACAGTGCTATCCCTACTTTCTGACATCTTTCAGAATGTGCCATGGGTCCAATAGTGGCTATGAGTTGTTTTTTTTTTAAGAAGTTTCACATATCACTTAAGATTTAGGATATAGTCCGAGTGTTTTTGAATCAGACATTATCTGAATTTTTATAAAGAACAAAAAATTGTATTGCTGAATACAATATTCATGGTTGCAAAGATTGATTTTAATAAATTGTAAATTCAACTTACCTTTGCTTCTTTTCATTTGCATAATGCCCTCACTATACTTATAGTGAGGGATATTAAAACAGTATAGCCAAGGCAATATATATTTGACAGTCATATAAATACTATAGAAACTATAGGGAGAAGAGGGATACTATCCTCACAGGAGAGAAAGGCCAAATAAGGGCAAAAGAACATTATTATAAGGGAAGTGGGAATAGAATGGTGTTTGTTTTGCTCAGTCTACAGTCTAGAGACTGGTCAGTGGGAGCATTAAAACAATATTAATATGTATTTTAATTGTAACATCTGGAACACTCTGCAAAACAATATGTAAAACAGATAAAGGTAGGGTGTGTTTTCCTGTGATAGAACGCTACTGAAAATATCATTATACAACACATGTGCTCCTTTCGAAGGTTTGTGGATAGGTGCAAGATGTCCTGGATGGCCCTGAACTTCTATGATGAGGTTTGGGAGTTCTAAAAATGTTATGTGAGTTGGTTTTCACGAGAGTCATCACTATATATTATGTACAGGAGAAAGGGGCCATAAAGCAATTCTCCTACAGTGCTCATAAAATTACACCCAGTGGGGGAATCCAGCGTTTCTGTTTCCAAAGGCATCCCATGGAGACACCTGCTGTTGCCAAGCAGCTGAACAGCTGTCTGCTTTCCTTTATAACAGACTTAGTGCAGGAAACAGCCTCTTAGAGTGTTAGAACAGAGACTTTACACATGGGGACTTAAAGGTCACTAAGGAATAATGGCTCTCTCCTGCTCCAGAAAGAGCAGTCCTTTTAGAAAAGTGGCAAATGAAAAGCCATGCTTAATAATTGTGTGGTATGAATATGATTTGTTATAGTTTATGCAATGTTTTCCCTAAAAATGTTTTCCATTTTATTTCTTCTAAGTTTGTTTACAAATCTTTCAGGTACCTTTTTTTACTCCATAAATTAAACATGAATGATTTAGAAATACATCCATTAGGCACAGCAAGGTATACATGTAATCCTCATGTAATGTCAGATTCCATGTATGTAATGGGAGATTAAGGTAAAATGGGAGTTAATGGAAAACTTGAGAACTTATCCTAAGGAGGAGTATAAAAGTATAAAATCCTTGTGTGAGAGCCACTAAGATATTAAGGTGGGATGCATTATGATGTGGGGGGCCACAGATGCAGTAAGAGCAATTTGATGCCTATGGTTATAGCTTGAGGTGCTAAGGGTTACATTGAGGGTGTTGATATAAGAGCTGTTGAATGAAAACAGGGAACAGGGAGAAGAAAGAGTCAAGCATAGCATGGATGGCTCAAGCTCAGCGGATGATTGGCAGGAGAATAAAGGGGGAAAGAGGCATTCTGCTCAATAGGAAAGGGTCGCTTGCCCTATAAAAGAAAATTCCAGATGAAATCTCAAAAAAAATTCCCCAAACAGAATAGACTTTTCCAAAAGCAAAAGGAAGTTTGTCTTATCTACAAGTGTATGTTTGCAATGACTTATTTTATGAGAAAAACAGCTCCCCTTTATGCACAGGGGGACCTATGGACAAGCATTTTATTCAACATCGTTGATGTGAATAGGAATAATATATAAAGACAGAAGCAAACTGAACCTCAAACAAAACTGTGTTGAAGCACAAATTCTCCATTATCTTTGACATCTGATTTCTCTTGGAGAGTTGAGTGTGGCTAGAAACCAATAAATGTGGGTATTGTTCAGAGGTAAATTTCTTACTAGGTTGGAAGCTTACAGACTATTCCTCTTCTACTGTAGTTGCTGGGTCTGTCTCTAAAATTGTTTGACGGGTTCAGAGGAGCATAATAAGCATGTGGAAACTGCCACTGATACTCCATTAAAGCCCCTGTGGGCCAAGGAGAACAGGCACTTCTTGGGCAGATTCAACCTTGCAGACCAGGCTATTATGTGCAAAGAGGAGAAAGGAGTTGGAATTTAAGCTGGAGTTCATGCCTCTCTCACTTCCTCAGTCCTTCATTCTCAGACAGGGCAAAATCTGTGTAACTGCCTATGTCCACTCCACCTGATTACAAGCTGCATCAAACATGGAAACATCAGTAGTCCACACCCAACCTCCTCTCCATTCCTGATCCATTATTATTTAGGGCAATGTCTTTGTTAAATGTGGTCCTAGAAATCAACTAAGGAGCTTGTTAACATGCAGAATTCTAAGCCTTATCTTGACCAATCGATTCTGAATTTTAAGACTTGGAGCCCAAGAATCTACTTTTAACAAATGTCTTATGTGATCCCATACCCACTTTTCTATGAAGTTTCTTAAAGAAAAAATACTCTGTCCTCTTTCTATTGTAGCTTCAATATAAGTATATGGTCTGAGCTCATATTTGGTATTGAGTAAAAGTTTATTAAGTTAAAAAAAACCAGAAACTAATAACTATTATGAACAAAGCTCACCTCGAGGGTTGAGGCACTTTTAAAATTATATGAGAAAACAATGCAGAAATCTTCTATCCAATGATAGCACCTTAAACGAGAAATCCTACCATAATGCTAACTGACATTGTGGTGTTAGGTGCTTTTAAATAAATGTGCAAACATCACTGAATTACTTAATTGCAAAAATTTCTTAATTACCATATTTTTAAGGATTAAAATTGAAAATAATCATCAAAGAAAATGTTAATGTACTTAAATAAAATTTTTATCATATGATGGGACCATTTTTGTTCCATGAAATACGTCCTTTAACTTATTAAAATAATTACATGTACACATGCATACTTTTCAATAAAATATGACAGATTTCATTTTCTGTTACTTGTCACAAGTGGTGAATGACTCCACAAGAAATTAGCAAGTTTCTAGAAGATGTGGCCAGATGATCCTAGATTGTCTGGCCTGTTTTTTGGTAATCATCTGTTCCTTTATTTCTGACACTTCCCTTCAAATAACTTCTAGATGTGTAAGTTTATAAACCGTTTTTAAAAAAGAACATTATTTCCATCAATGAAAGAATAGAAACTCCTATTTTTAATGTATAAAACGAGTACTTACATTTTATCTTAGCCAGAGAAACATATATAATACATATTAAATATTTCTTCCTGGTGGCATTTATTTCTTGCATTGTTCCAGAACACAATATTCTCCTCTGCAAGGTAACTTTTCCACCTTCCTTAAAATAGTTATTAACTGAATTCTTTCTTAGTCATACCTGTCCCTATACATACTCTTTTCTACTAATATTGCATAATGACAAAAAGCCTCCTATATTTAGTGTTTCCTTTGACAGTTTCTTTGCTTTATCACTCTGCCATTAGGGGTGTTTCTTATTTTTAGTGTTCAGATACTGCTAGTGTGTCTTATTAACTCTGTAAAAGTAAAAGTAGAAGTAAAATATATATGGATTTGTTGGTATCCCTAAGGCTGTCATATATCCTTGAAATGCATGGGTTAGGAGGACATGTATCTCTACATCTCATAACTTTAATATGTGGCTTTTGCAAAACATATTGAGAAAATGCTTCCCAAAACAAGACATCTTTGTGGAACACTTAAACAAATTCAAAACTAAGTATAATTTTATAAACTAAACTATAAACAAAACAGATTTTCCTATGCCTTGTATTCACAATGAACTATCCAGAAGCTAATTTTACTAGGTTTGGGCTTGTAGTAGGGTATTGAGTGACTTCTGATTTTATACTCTGCCTCATCAAACTTCATTGTATAGAGACCTCTACTTTGAACAAGATGGAGTAACTGAGATTGATTTTATCCCCATTCTGGAAACAACAAAAAATGCACAAAATACATAAGCAACAGATTTCAAGACAGTGGATACTAGGCAGGAAGAGCCATCAATGATCCTTGGGAGGAAGGAAACACGTGAGGTGAGCATTACAACTGCCTCAGATTACTGCACGGAAAGAGTTCGTAGGACGTAAACATGGGCACCCCAGGCAGTGCCCAGTGAGCGTGTCCGTGAGGAAACCTCTTGAGGAAAGAACCACCTGAAAGGATTATTAGTGAGCCCATTCCCACCAGCCAGACTGGAAACCCTCTATCTGCAGTGCAGTTGCTACAGTACACGGCCAGATCTTGCTTTCATTGCAAGGAAAAAATCATGCTAGTTACAGTACTGCTATGAACCTACCTTACAAATCTTAAAAGCAAGACCTGGGGCACCTGGGTGTCTCAGTTAGTTGAGCATCTGACTCTTGATTTTGGCTCAGGCCATGATTTCAGGGTTCATGGGATGGAGCCCTGCATTGGGCTCTACACTGACAGCACAGAGCCTGCTTGGGATTCTGTGTCTCCCTCTCTCTCTGTCCCTCCCCTGCTCAGGCTCTCTCTCTCTCTCTCTCTCTCTCTCTCTCTCTCTCAAAATAAATAAAACTTAAAAAAAAGCAAGGCCAAAAAGGACCAAATTATTTCCAAGTAAGTAAATTATAATACCTCTACACATCTATTAGAATAGTTAGAATAAAAAAGACTAGCCATTCTGGGGATTAGTGACTGTATGGAAAACTGGAACCCTCATATACTGTGGATAGGAATGTAAAATGGTATAAATGCTTTGGAAAACATTTTGGCAGTTTCTTAGAAGGTTAAACACCCACCTATCATATAATCTAATCATTTTAGTCCTAGGTTTTTACCCAAGAGAAATAACAGTGCCTATATGGAGATTTGTAGATGAATGTTCAGAGCAGCTTTAGGTAAAATGGTAATTCAAAACAACCCACGGGTCCATTAATAGATAAACAGATAGACAAATTCTGGCATAGCTGGGTAATGCAATACTCCTCAGCAATAAAAAGAAAAGATCTACTGATAAATGTTACAACATGGTTGAATCTCAGAATAACTATGCTGTGTGAAAGAAGCCAGAAAAAAACCCACAAACTGTACGATTCCATTTACATAAGAGTCTCTAGAAAATACAAACTTTTCTATAAAGACAGAAAGCAGTTGGTTGCCTGGACACAGGGGTGGAACTGGGGAGGAGAGGGAGGCAGGGATTACAAGAGGCCATGAGGAAACTTTTGGAAGTGATTATATGTCCATTATCTTTCTTGGGGTGATGGTTTCACAGGTGCATATATAACATCAAAATGTGTCAATTTACACACTTTAGATGTGTACATATTATTATATGTTAATTATACTTCAAAAAAACTTTTAAATATAAACAATAATCATTGTAAAATTCAGTTTCTCAAACTTGTATGCACATGGGAATCATCTGGCAAGTTTTAAAATAGATGGATGTCTATGTTCCAAACCCAACGATACTGATTTAATTAATTACTCTGGGGTGTGGCTTGGGCTTCAGAAGTTTTAAGAGCCTTCAGGTTATCCTAATAGGCAGTGACTTGAGAATTTTTAGTATGTTGTTTCCTTCCTTTTGTAAAATTAAAGTATTGGGTTTTTTTGTTTGTTTTTATTTTTTATTTAGAGAAAGAGAGAGCATGAACTGGGGAGTGGGGCAGAAGGACAGAGAGAATCTTAAGTGCAGGGCTCGATCCCATAACCCTGCGATCATGACCTGAGCTGAAATCAAGAGTTGGATATTCAATCGACTGAGCCCCAGGTACCCCTAAAATTAAAAGTGTTGTAATGAGTATTCATGGATGATGGAAATTTAATCATTAGCAAGAGATATAATCATCTTCTCCTAAAAAGAATCTATATGTCATTCCAAGTGGAAGTTTATGTCCATATGACAATAATCAGTTATAAAAACAAAGGAAGACTAAAATATTCAAATAAAAATATACTCATTTTATAATTGCTGCTGAATGATGATCTATTCAAGTTTTCACTTTTTCCTACCTACTTCTGAGAAAAAGTAGAGCTCGGGAAGGAGAATGCAAGGGTCCACACTCACCTTGGCATAGATACAGCTTTCATTGAGTCTCTGCAGTGAGCAGTTCTTGTCACAGAGAGGGCACATGAAGACTTCAGTGGCCTTGCAAATTTCTTGGCTTGGGAAACCAAAGAAGAGAGAGAAAGCATGAACCTCCACGTTTAAGAAGGTGCTTAGCTCCTCTGGCTAGTCCTGTGGGAAGCAGCAAGGCAGAGAGGAAAAGAAGACACGGATAGTGGGAGTGGTGGACAGGTAAGCAAGAACTTAGAGTGGTTCCAACTCACATTTTTAGGATATTTGTGATACGGACATTTTTGTTGACTTCTTCAGTTTTAGAAGTCTCTGCCTGGATACGGTAATGATAGTAGGCCATATTTGACACTTGTGAGACACTTGTGGGCTTTGTTACAAAGACAGTTACACATGATTTCATGGCACTGAGGGTAATCTTGTAAGGAACACCCAAGGGAGTTTCAGCCAAGCTCACAGCTTGGACGTGGCTGAGCTGAAATCAAATCTTTCTCCTGCATCTCACGCCTTAGAATCACCAAGATGAATAGCACCCATAATTCACACAAATCCACACAAATTCATAACTCGCCCTCCAACCAACAGGGGCATCACATTCAGTAGAAATTTGAGGGAGTTGACTTTTTTTGTGTGTGTGTGGTGTCTTGACACACAGTCATGATGACATGACATAGTCTTTATTTACTGAAACCTATTATATTTTCTATTAGAATATAACTTGATAATACTTGTCTCTTCAGTTTAATGCCCACTACCTTTTAAAGATCTCAGCATACATTTTAGATGACTTGTGATAGGAGTAGGGCACCAGTAACAATTTCTCAAAAGCCTCTCAGCCTGAGTTCACAGCAACCTATTTTAAAATGTTTTGTGCGTTTATCTGTCAGAAGTGGCCCTTTCCCACTTAGTAGTCTCTAAATAAATTGTCTTTAATTAAATCTGCTCTGGAAATGTTGAAAGTAATTGAAAGGCTTTTGACAGTAAGTCTGGAAATGCAACTGTTAATAAAGGTTTAATTGGCAGTGTTTACAGCACAATTTACTGTTTTCAAAAATACACCCTCAAATGAAGCAGAAAAACAATGTATTTCAAATGCTGGATGTATAAAAATCTCACTCTAAAGTGGGAATAAATAGTAAGTAATAATACTATATAGTAATACAATGCTTTAAAGTGGGCAAAAGTGGGTTCATGTCCACAAAGTCTGGTCCTCACTGCAATCTCCTGCCATGGTTAATTATCTCCACAACTGAGAATAAACTGATGTTTAATTTAAGTAATTTGCTTGAGGTCATACAGCTAAAAAGAGGTACTTCAGGGAGCCTAATTTAGGTTTTTGTGATTCTAGGTCAAGTTCTCCATCAGCTACAACATATCTCAAAGAGAAATGTTTTTATTTCATATTAAAAGTGACTTTCCCGTGAAGGGGACTGAGTTCACTTCTGATGATGAGCACGGAGTAACTCACAGAACTGTTGAATCATTATATTGTACACCTGAACCTAATATTACACTGTATGCTAACTGTAATTGAATAAAAAAATATGGCAATTAAAAAATAAAATAAATAATTTTCTTGTAAAACTTTTATTAATGATGATGATAGTGTTATGGGTCTAAAAAATACTATAATTCTCCTACTTTCACACACACCATCTTGCTAGTAATTGGGATCTATATGAAGTAAAGCGGGTAAAACATACATATTAAAAGACCAACAGAAAAAGATGATACCTCCTCTTAGTAATGCTACTAATTTGTAGGAACAAGAAGAATTAAAACAGTCCTTGAAGGAAATTTTGCTTACAATTTAAAATTCATTGTGTTTCAAGAATAACACAATGTGTCCTGCATTGAAATCCCATACTAAAAAGTATTAGAGGCGGTTTTTACCACGTCATATTTCCCATCTCCTAAATTGTCAAACAAAAGCACAAATCTATCAAAACACCGTGTCTAGAATCCCAAACCATCAGACTGAACACTATTTTGAATTCCAGAATTATTAAATTCATTTTTGGTAAGTTGTTCAATGTTTAACTCGGTATGTAACATAAAAAAAAATAAACAATTTTTGACAACATGTATTTTAGCCTAAAGAATTTAATACTAGCACAAATTTCCTTGAGTTTAGTTAACCACTAGAGGGAGGGAGAGTGCACAGCATGAGTGTTTCTTCATATCTTCTGCACAGCCTGGTAACAGAAACCACCACTTGAATTGTGGCTTTCTATTGACATCTATTGTCAGACATACCACCAAGGGCTGATTTGAAGGAAATAATAATTACCACCAACTTAAGATAGCAGGAGAAGCTAGCAATTTGTCCTTTTGGGGGTGGATGTCTGGACCCGCTCCCGGGCCCTCCTGTGATCCTATAAAGATGACAAAGCACAGAAAAGGTGCTTGGTGATGTCCATTTTGAGGAAAGTGAAAATGTGAAAGTATGTTTAAGGGAAAGCAGTATGGAAGCATGAGCAAAACATGGATTTTAGAATTAGATATAATTACTGGGGAAAAGTAAACCAAATCGCAAGATATTAGAATTGCTATTACCAAACAGAATAAAACAAAACAAAGATAACACGTGTTGGCAAAGATGTGGAGGTTTTGGAACATTTGCACGCTGTTGGCGGGACTGTAGAATGGTGCAGTCACTATGGGAAACAATATGGAGGTTCCTCAAAAAATTAAATCTAGAACTACCATATATAATCTAGCAATCCCACTTCTGGGTATATATCTAAAAGAACTGAAAGTAGGATCTAGAAGAGATATCTGCACTCCTGTGTTCATTACAGCATTATTCACAATAGCCAAGATATGAAAATAACCCAAGTGTCCACTGATGAATGGATAAAGAAAATGTGGTATAAACACAAAATAGAATATTATTCAGCCTTAAAAAAAAAGAAGGAAATTCCACATATGCAGCAACATGAATGATGAACCTGGAGGACATTGTGCTAAGTGAAATAAGCCATGCACAGGAGAAATACTCCATGACTTCACATATTTTAAGTATTTAAAACAGTCAAACTGAGAGAAACAAAACAGAATCGTAGTCGCCAGAGGGGAGGAGAGGAGGAAGTGGGGAGTTGCTCTTCAACAGATATAAAGTTTCAGTTATAGAAGATGAATAAGTTCCAGAGATCTGCTGTACAACATTGTGCCTAGAGTTAATAATACTGTAATGCTCACCTAAAATTTTGTCAACAGGGTAAATCTAATGTTAAGTGGTCTTACCACAATTAAAAAGAATCCAGTAAAGGTTTAAAACTTAGCTGGCCACATACTATATACATTCTCCTGACCGAGTCACTTACCTCTCTGAGGATCTATTTATTCATCTCTAGATGAAGATAATATCTAGCTGGGATATTACATAAGGGATATTGATACTGTGCCCGGCATATCGTAGGCACTAGATAAATAGAAACTTCATTGCTAAGGATGTTGTCAGGAGAGGGTTCAAGAGGTCCTGTATTACCCAACTGTTTTTGAAAGGCTGGTCTGATACTGAAAACCACATAAATTTTTTGGCAAGTTCTAATACCAAAGAGGAAAGAAGGGACCAGAAAGTTGGGGCTTCTGCTCTTTGTTCTGGACCTGAAAAACTATTTTATCTGCCTGCTTGTTCATTTTCACATCCCTATGATATGTACTCTGCCAGCAAAAATCTGACCACATTTGGTTAGGTAAGGCCAATGAACACATATAAATAGACACATGTACATATATATACAATAAATAATCCACAAATTGATTGCTACATAATTCTACAATGAGCTACAGAACAGGTAATATGACCTTAATTTATATAAATATGGACAGTAGAAACACAATAAATACAACCCAATCTTCAGATTCTTAACATTTTGTTACCTTGTAATAAAAAATAAAGAGTTTCATAAAATAATACTAAGACAATGCAACACCAAATAAAAGCCCCGTGCCCTCTCCTGACCTGCCATAACACCTACGACTTAACCATGTCTGACACCTTGAATAGAAAATTTCAGTCCCATGAAGTTTTGAAAGTCAAGATATTCAGTGATGCTTATCTTGGTTTAGAATAGAAAGTCTGACAAGATGTTAATTATAGTGTGACAGAGTAGCAGTAATAGAATACCATAAAGCGCTGAAGAAAAGAGTTTGCTAATGCCTTTTAAAGCACTCCTTGTTCTAAAGGTACTTATATACAAGAAGTCTAATTTACTCTGTTGGTACATAAATCAATAGCAAGAGCAAATCTATTCCTTTCATTGTTTTGCTCATTTTCAGCTTTGCAGGGGTAGAAGACAGAGTCTACAACACATGGTAAAACTTTGTGAATACGTTCTCCATAGAACCAATCTGAACAATAGCTAACCATCTGAGAATCATTTTTTGTCTTCATCCATTCATATTAAAAGAATAGTTTTCTAAAACCCTGAGAACTCTACCAAAAAAAACCTGTTAGAACTAATAAATGAATTCAATAAAGTTGCAAAATACAAAATCAATATACACTTATCAGTTGCATTTCTATACGCTAGCAATAAACTATCAAAAAGAGAAATTAAGAAAATAATCCCATTTACAATTGCACCAAAAAGAATAAAATAATTAGGGTTAAATTTAACTAAGGAGGTGAGAGATCTACACACTGAAAACTAAGATGTTGATGAAAGAAATTGAAAAAGGAACAAATAAATAGAAAGATATTTTGTGCTCATGAATTGGAAGAATTAATATTGTCGAAATGTCCATACTACACAAAGACTTCTACAGATTCAATGCAATCTCTATGAAAGTTCAATGGTACTTTCACAGAAATAGAAAAAGCAATCCTAAAATATGTATGGAACATGAAAAACCTCAAGTAGGCAAAGCAATCTTGAGAAAGAAGGACAAAATGGAAAACATGATATCTCCTGGTTTCAAATAATATTAATTTTAAAGCTATAGTAATAAAAACTTATGGTATTGGAATAAAAACAGACACATAGATCAATGGAACAGAATACCGAACCCAGAAATAAACCCATGTATATGTGGGCACTTTTCAACAAAGGGGCCAAAATATATAATGGAAAAAGGATAGTTTCTTTGATAGATGGTGTTGGAAAAACTGGATATTCACATGCAAAAGAATGAAACTGAACCCCTATCTTACACCATATGTAAAAATTAACCAACAAAACAAACATGCAATCTACAGAATGGGAGAAAATATTTACAAAGCATATATCTGATGAGGGGTTAATATCCAAAGTATATAAAGAACTCATACAATTCAATGCAAACAAAAAATCTGATTTAAAAAATGGGCAGAGAAACTGAATAGACATTATTCTATTTCAAAAGATTTCATTATTCTTTTTCAAAGAAGATATACAAATCAACAGATACATGAAAAGGTGAATCAATATCATTAATCATCAGGGTAATGCAAATCAAAGCCACAATGAGGTATCACCTCACACCTGTTAGGATGCCTATAATCAAAACATTGCTGATGGGAATGTAAGTTAGTGCAGCCACTATGGAAAACAAAATGGAGGTTCCTCAAAATATTAAAAATAGAACTCCCATATGATCCAGGAATCCCACTTTTAAATATCTACATATCTTCAAAGGAAATGAACATAGGATCTTGAAGAGATATTTGCATTCCTATGTGCATTGCAGCATTACTTACAATAGCCAAGATATGTAAACAACCCAAGTGCTCATCAGTGGATGAATGGACAAAGGAGATGTGGTATAGTATATAATGGAATATTCAGCCATGAGAAAAAAGGAAATGTTGCCAATTGTGACAATATGCATGGAGCTTGAGTGCATTATACCAAGTGAGATAAGCCAGAGGGGGAAAAAAATACTGCATGGTATCACTTTATATGTGAATCTTTAAAAAAGCCAAAGTCATAGAAACAGAGAATAGAAAAGTAGCAAAAAAAAGTTTTTCTTTTCAAGACACTATAACTTCGGTACACAACCTGTTTTCTTAGGCTCAGAGGATACTGATTCAACAGCATATAGAGATATGCCCACATAGGGATGGATGTTCCCACTGGGCACAAATTTGCTCTGGAAGATGCTGCCTTCCATACTTGTAGTGAGTTTGCAAATCTCTGAAATAAACATATGACCAGATGAACTGTTTTTTGAATAGTAAGTGTTTCTTAGTGTTCAAACTAATTAATAGTTGGCCTTCATGGAGAACAAGGGGACACTGAGAAACCAAATCAAGGAAGTTGGTTATGGAACTGGATTTAACTCTAGGACAGAGAAAGTAGTAAAACCTGGGATTCTGAGTAACTTGTTCTGTGAGTGTTCTGCAAGACGAGCAAACATTTCTAATAAATTTTAACTTGATAAACAAGCAATATCTTGGAATATAAATAGTATGTGATGCCAAATATCACATGATCACAATTAAGGTGATGATTCTTGAAAATTCGCTTTGATATATGAGTGCTTTGGATTATAAGCATGTTTCCTGAACGAATTATGCTTGCAAACCAAGGTTTTACTGTATTTTGTTTTTAGGCAAATTGCTATACATATACATATGCATCATATAGATATAGATATAGATATAGATATAGATATAGATATACATACATATTTAGAGAAAATTCAAGGAAATGAATTTTTATGATCCCATTAACTGCCATGATTACTACCCAGTAGTGAGGCCATGGTTAAAAGATGGACCAAAGGAGAAAAGAGTGCGTTTCATATTTTGAACTGTATCATACAAGCCTGAACTTGATAATATCCTTGTATATATTAAATAGAAGATGCTGCTAAGAGGATTCTTTAATGCTGGGGTGAGTCTTATCTCTGCTGAATAATAATATATTGTGCCTTTACCCAAATCTTGAGTATTTCAACTTTAACAGAAAATCACCATTTTGATAACTGCTTGATTTTTGTGAAACCTTATTTTACTACTGTCTTGATACCTTAAGCTGGTACTAAAAAAAAATGTTCTTATAGAGAAGAAGAAGAAAATGCAAACTGATTTTATGTTCTCAGGAGAGAGGATTACTTAGAGCTGGAATCATGTGCTACAGATACTTATGTATTTGTTTATTCTCTAACTATGTAAGGTTCCCTCAGCTGCAAAAAGGAATACTCACTTCTAAGGGTGGTAGTGAAGCTCATATCAAAAGAAAATAAAAAACATTAACAGGAGGCTCTTTGTATATTGTAAGTGTTTAAAGAATTGTAGCTATTCTAATTATTTGAACTACTGTACTGAGAGGGCTTTCTAGATTAGCAAATACTATGAAAATGTAAATTACATAAAACTCTCATTGCATTGTTGAATTATTATGTGGGATGTACTGGCAAGAGAAATTTTGCATAAAGAGAAACAGTCTTAGAACTTACCCAATAGAATTTGCATATAAAAATATGGAATAGCCTTTTAAAAATAGTGCTTTTCCCCTCCCCTCAAAAAAAAAAAACAGCAAATAAATTGTAGCACCATGACTTGTTTTTTATAGTCAGCATTATCGTAAAGATTTTGCCCAGTCAGAATAAAGGCCAACACATTTTAATAAGTCTGTTAATAGCTTACCTTACTTGACTTGCATTCATTGTAAATATCCCATAGAAAAAAACACACAAGCCAACAAGTGCTGCAGGAATCAGCATTCCAGTATACCATCCCAGCCAAGCAAAGTACAGCCCAATCTTCTCACCAAAGTATAGCCTGCACAAGAAAGCAAACTCTTAGCTTAAGGTAACGTAAGCAACACTACAAATGTTGCTGTCACACCTGGTCAGAATTTGATGGATATAACAGCTCAGTTCCTGCTCAGTTCCATGTAGCGTATCTTAATATTCCCACTTGCTAATGAATCCAATGATGGTGATGCTGTTTATCTTCAAACATTAGAAGGGGCAATTTTATAAAATGTATTCTCTCTGTGTCGAATTTCTTAATATGGCCCAACTCTTGCCTTTCTCCATTCTCCTAGTAGAATCTCTTTGTTTTACATGCACAGAACTGTACTAAGCCAAACTACTTTTGTGTGAATTAGGGAAAGAAGTCTCTCCTATAGGTAGATGCTGAGAGTAGATTCCAGTTCAGTCTCCATCTGCACCCTTGGCCAGACTCCCTTCTGCTAGACACAGTCTGCACAATTATGTTACACTTTCTACAACAAAGCTAACTTTGTGGTTCCTGGGGCACATGATTATTTCCTCGGTTAATGCTGTTCCCTGACTTTGGGATATTACATTTGACTCTCTTACCTTGTCTGGCCTGTATGCATCCTTCAGTTTGTATCACTTCTTACAAGAAGCTTTTCCTGACTTACACTACAACCCTGGGTAAGATAGCCCTGATTTTGCTCCTATACTGCCCTTACTGACATTCCAGTGTCCTAAATTTACAACACTTTAAGACAATTAATTATCTGTCACTCTTCTCTTCCTCTCCCTCCCCGTAAGACTGCAAGTGCCTAGAAGTGGACCTGTGTCTTGTTTCACTAACTCCCACCACAGGGAGTATTGAATGAAGCTAAGGAAATGAATGTGTTTTATTTTCTTTGAGCTGACGAGCATAGTTTATATGGAAATGGCAGATGGATAGGACAATTCTAATGACTACCCAATTCTCTCTTTTCACAAAGTCTTCTGACAATACCAACTGCTACACAGTTTCTAAAGCTCTGGTAAGAAATAATAGTTTCCTGCATTCTCTATTACTACTTAGTCTCTATCTTCTAAAAATGGCTACGTAACACAATTTTGTCCCAGCAATAGTTTTAACAATTGGTGTTTTACTATTCATTTAGGAATACTGCAATTGGGCAGAGATTCTTTTTGGGAAGAAATTTTTCTTGTTATTTTTCCCTTCACAAGGCTTCTCTTTCTGAAAATTATTATTTTTTCTCTGTATTATGTCAATTAAAATTTTGTATATTCTACCAGGTGTAGAAATGGAGTCATCTTCCATGAAGGATCATTTATCTAAGTTTTTGTTTTTACATTGATTTCTCCTGGGAGACATAGATCAGTGGTCCATTCACTTCTCATACAACAATAATGTTCTACTTCAGAGGAAAGCTTATATTAACAGGTATTTCAAACAAGCCATTTATTCCTTTTAACAAGTGTTCCTCTGTGAGGGGAGTAGGTTTTTAGCACATATTACTAACATAATGGAATGTCTTTACAATAACAACCATAGAGCATTGCACAGACAACCCTCCCTTATACAGACAGAATTCTACTGAGATTTTCGATTACACATTGTTGAAGTCCAGAGGGGCAACAATATTATTTGACAGTAGTTTAATCACATAGGTTACGGCAGATTTTAGATCTGGTTCAGGAGAGGGAGAAGCTATTTCCAGGCACAGAAAGCTGATGAAAACCCCCTTGACTTCGAGTACTGGTATTCACAATCTTCTAGGATCTCTAGAGATATCTCAAAAACCATGAGAAGGCAAGGAGGAAGAGGGGGTGGCTATTGGCATCACTCTGCACTACACTTCACCCATAGTCACTCTCTTTTGATCTGATTTGTATTTCGGTAACAAGCAGGTTCCTAGAGAGGAGGAATGCGTTGAAATGCTATCTATACTCTTTTATGGCCTTCAGGTTGGGCGGTTCCTTCATCTCCTCTCTCTCTCTTCAGCCACGTACACACAAAATATATGATTTTCATAAGCAAAAATTTCCTTCAATGACAATATCCAAATAGTCGGTAATAGTAGCCAAATAACTCTATTTATCACTTGTTGAAATGACCTGAAGCAGCAATGGCAATGTGTCCAGCAAATAAGAGAATTATTGACACTGAAATGTTTGCTTGAAAATACCAACTTTGTTTTAGTACCTAGTAAATACGGTTCTGTGAACCAGCACATCTCACTGTGTTCACGTATCCCTAAAATAACAATTCACTCCCCTACGTAAATCAGAATCTGATAATTTGTTTTGATCGAAAGAATTGTAATAAAAACATCTCGATTTGGGATATGCCCAAGTTTGAAATGTGTTTGAAATAAAAATGGTCTGGTGCTGGATATTATGATCCGTACGTCCAGATCTTTGTGCTAAGCTTTTCTTTTCTGCTCTGTGCCCCAGGAGGCTCACCTTCATGGACTGTATCACTTATGCTCGTCCCTTCCTCTGGCTTCCTGATGGACTTGTTGGCCAACTGAAGGTACCACCAGCAGAAGATCCCAGGGTGTGATCAAAGAGATATTGATGTATTGCTGACTTTCTCCCTCCTGGTGCATGGTCTGGCCGGAGCTGCTTTCTTCCTAAGACTATAGCTTCTGTCAGGCATCCCCCTCTTCTGTTCTTACCCAATCTTATCAACTCTTCCTTCCCCTTGTTCCTCCAGGCCTAGGATTGATGACAACCTCCAACTTTTGCTAGTCTCTGGAAGCTTCGTCATCATCATGTTTGCTCCCTTGACACTATTTACACTTCTGTATATAGTTCTTTTATTAAATTTTCTTCAGATACTCCTTCTATTCTATCAGTTCTATCAGTTTTCTTCTGGGAACAGTTATGAGTTATTCTTGATATTTATATTTCATAAAGAATTCAAAATATTAACATATATAAACTTATGAATGCTTTTTTCTTTCATTCTAAGAATATTTATAGTTAGCCAGAAACTTAAGTCCTTTTTAATATATATTTTCCTGATTTTTTTTAAAAGAACATATTATCCCCCACAAAAATTAAATAAATCATGAATGTGACAATATTTGGAGACTAATTCAAGTTGAGAGCAGTTACTCACTAGAAATATACTTCCTGGAATAGAATAGATACACACAAAATCTTTGTTGAAAGACAAGTATATGCATAGATGCCATGTTGGTCATTTTCCTCTTTGCTCTCAGATCCATTTTCTGCCTTTCCCTGTTTTGGTTTGTTCTCACAGGGAAGTCAATTACACAGGTTCCATTGTAAATAGCTCCTGGTTAAGTTGGGCCAGGAGTCAAAGGTGGAAGGAAGAAGGAAACAAGATCTTTCCTTCTTTCTTGGCCATCCTCCAGCATAGCCATGCCTTCTCCATGGTTCCACTTCCAACACTCAGTTTTCTGCACACAGCCCTAGTCATGGATGGTATAGCTCCTGCTCAAGGGCCCAAGGGGTGGGCTCTGAAATATACTCTATCCCATTTTCCCTCCAGCCTTAAGGTTGTTAGCAATTTTTTGCTGTTGCCTCAGTATTCATGCCTGATTTCCCAGCTTTCCTATCCCCTATATAACCAAATCCCTAAGTTAAGTTTCCTTTATTGAAAGACCTATAGTGGCTTCTTTTTCCTAACTGCATCCTGAATGATATAGATGATTTGGTGGCTAAATGAAATAATTCCAAATCTATGAAAATGACAACAAAACAGCATAATAGAGCATCTAATATTGATCCATCCACATTACCTGATTAAATCCAAGGGCTGATGCTTATACCACATTCCCCAGCGTGCCCAGCGCTCATATAATAGATGCCTATTATTCTGAGGTCCATGCGTTTTGATGGGTTGGCTACTCTTGTAGGCTCCCTGAAACACATAAGATAAATTGATACACATTCTCTTAGTATATGTGAACTAAATTGGAACTGCTTTTACTATTTTTTTTCCCTACAGAACAATTTAACAGCTTATTGAAAGCTGCAGAAATTTTAAACTTAAGCCCATCACTGGAATAATGTAGTAATGCCTTTATATATTTCTCTTTCATTGAAAATATTCTGACAGTCCCTTAAAAATCCTTTCTTAAAGTCCCTTTTTAAACCAATGAGGTTCCTTTCATTTAAAATAAAGAATTTAGGTTTTACTGTTTGTAACCTCAGGCCTTTTAATAAACACTATACCCTCACCATCACTGAGAGAAATTGTTGTAATCTTTACTTCGGAAATTAAGAGTATTATTCTGCTTTAAGAAGCAATTCAGTCCCAGAAAATACTGATTTCATTTACAGAGGCTAAGAAGGCAAATGTTCAATCAAAAAGTGTAAGAAGTCTATGTCACAATTGCTATTCAAGGTTTTACATTCTAGAATACTTAAAACTTAATTTAGATAAGCTATTCCAAAAATGGACACATTTTCCGGTTCTTTATATCTCCCCTCAAAAACTATTGCATGGGTTACAATTTCAGACACAGAGAATATATATGCCTTATAGAGGACAGTGTTTCCTGAAGGCTGAACTGCTTTACACTTATAATAAAAAAGGAGGGCAATAGATATGGCAACTCTATTTTCTAAACCAAAACTTAGGACACAGGATTTGACAAACTCCCTCTCATTCCAATGTATGATTCTACTTTTATAAGCAGTTTAACCAAATTTTAAAACAAGTGGAGTTATGCCTTAGCTTCTTCACGTAGATGATGAGAATAAGAATAAATATTAATGATTTCTACCACAGAGGAGCTTTGTGAGGGTCCACTTGGATAATCACTATAAAGTGCTATGCATGCACATATGAAGTACAAAATCAATTTTAGTTAATTTACAGAGTTTGATATATTGTGGCCATTGAAAAGTAGAAAACTATCATCTGAGTGATCCCAGACAACCAGGGGTGTGAGTTCCTACAAAGAGAGAGGACACCTTGAATCATGGTCTGCAGATGTCTCAAGACTGAAATGAGAAACACATGTGGATTTTACCTCTGGTCTTCTAATGAAATGGATAAATTGATTAGGTAAAGATGGGAGTACAGGTAAAGTGCTGAGGGGCTTCAGGATGGGCGACTGCAGAATGTGCTACTCTGGCATGTAGATGATTTCTTTTTTTTTTTTTAATTTAATTTAATTTTGAGAGACAGAGAGAGAGAGAGAGAGAGAGAGAGAGAGAGAGAGAGGGTGTGCTTGCACAAGCAGGCACATGAATGGGTACACAAATGCGGTAGGGACAGAATGCGAGGGAGACAGAAGATCCAAAGCAGGATCCGTGCTGACTGAAGAAAGCCTGACTCAGGGCTCAAACTCACAGTTCGTGAGATCATGACCTGAGCCAAAGTCCACCGCTTAACTGACTGAGCTACCCAGGTGCCTCAGCATGTAGATTATTTCTAAGCTGAAGATAACTAGGGCCAATAGACTCAAGAAGAATTTTTTACCTACCCCTTAACTTCTTAAAATAATTTAGATAGGAAGGCTATGAGAGGAAGAGAGGTATTACCAAAGATAACTTTTTTTATATAAGAAATACTTATATACAAGACATGGCAAGCACTGGCTCATCCAATATTAGTCCTCTCATCATCCTGTGAATTGTCTCCCTTCCCTGTCCCTTCCCTCCACAAGTCCCAGATGCCTGCCGTCTTCTTCTTAGCTCAGGATAGCATATAAACCTCAATTGCCTGACTGCTGGAGAGCCTCTCATGTCTTTGTGGGGATCCTATACAAGCATAAGTAAATTTGCTTTTCTCCTATTAACCTGCTTTATGTCAACTTAATTATTAGGCTAGCCCAAGAACCCCAAATGGAAGAAGAGAAAAGTTTTCCTCCTGTGGTGCAGTTCAAGTTTTCTTCCCTAAGAGAGCCCAAGGTTTTTAAAGGCTAAAGATCAGAATCTAAGAAGATGAAAGTGAAGGTCAAGATTTCAAGCATGGGGTATGTCCACTTGGGAAAGATTTGTTTGCTTGTGCAGTTGGACTGGCTTGTTAAGGTAGACTGCTTTGAGATCAGGTAAGTAAGGGAAGGTGAACCAAAATCTCAGCTTTCTTTCAGTCATTCATGATCATCTTTTTAAAATATCTGATTTCCTTACCAGTGGTCACCTTCTCAGTGGTCAGACATAGGTACTTCCTGGGTTTTAGGGGCTAAGCTTAGAATCCCTAGTACATCATTGTTTTAATTCTGCTCAAGAACCTCAACCATTCTGTTCTGGATTGACAGTGACACCAGGTAGCTGTAAGAGAAAACTGACTGCAATGATGACCCCTGCTGGTCCATGTATTTCCATCTCTTTTCAGAGAACCATGTGCACTCAGTGACCACCTCCCCTACCTCTTCATAATAATCCCTTCCTCCAACCAACACACAACGAGTGGGAAAATGACTGTTATTTACAATTGATTCCTAATAGTTTCCAAATTTTATACAAGAAAGTGTCAAACTGTTAGAACACAGACTAGTTATATAGATGAAATTACTTACACAGAGAACAAACAAAACCTTCTTTTGCTATGAAGCTCTCCCAGGGCCTTAGGTTTGCTACACTGAACACTTCACCCCTTACAGACTACGTCAAATCTGACATGGTGTTTAATTTCTTTTAGCCTTGTTTCTGTATCTCTAAAATGAGAAAATAATAATATATACCCCCCAAGATTACTGTCAGAGTAACAAGAAAATAGGTGCACAGGGCCTGTCTCATGAAACAAGCTAACATATTACCTGTTATTATTCTTTTTCCTACTGTGAGTAGGCATACCACAATGAATACAAGCACTGGAGTCTGGCTTCTTGGTCTTAAGTCTGTGCCTTTAAGAGCTTTTCTGTGCCTCAATGATCTAGCTTAAAAAAATGGAGTTATTATTATTGTCTACCTCAGAAGGTTAGTCTATGGATTACATAAGATAATCCATATAAAACACTGAGCTCAGTGCCAAATAGGAAGTGCTCAATGCTTTTTATCCCTTATGCGTTTTACTAGACTATGAATTCCTCAGATATAGGGATTACATCCTGTGAATCCTCAGTCTTTATAAATAGAAAGGATGGGTCTTGAGATTGCAGACATTATACCTCTAAAGACCCTGTTCTTATTTCAAAATGCAAAATTGCCTTAAAAATAGTGTATGTGTGTGTGTGTGTGTGTGTGCGCGCGTGTTGGGAGAGGATGTTCAAAACTGATTCAAATGTCGTTCATGACTCAGCAGTAGAATGCACCACTGCTTGGAGCAGGCATTTCTACTTAAAATTAGTAAACAGGTAATTACCTGGCAGAGAATCACATAAATAATGGGGTGTAGGTTTTTGTTGTTGGGTTTGTCTTAGGCACAAACCAGAACTTGCCCTGTTTGGGAGTGGTACGGATCCCAAGCTGGGTCAAGCATGGAACTCTGTGTTGGAACAGAGGAAGGAGGTCAGAGTGGTTGAACAATGTTCCTGAGTTCTCTCTGGGGCCGCGACTCCTAATATGGGACAAATTGCACAAAGGTTCTGGAGCACAGGGGCCAGTGTGCAGCCAGAGATCATAATGGGGACTCAGAAAGGCCCAGGGCCACTTGCTGACTGAATCCTCTTACAAGACGGCAGCCAGACTTAAAAAAAAATCAGCATTTTGATCATGAGAAACTTTTTTTTAATTGAAATTGTATTTCAAAATTACCTCATGTGGAGGAAAAGCTGCTATATATGAGCCATTATTTATAAGTTTACAGATACCTGGAAAGAGAAAAAAAAACAGTTTTTGAGTCTGTTGAAAGAAGACTTTCCTCTGGGGAAACACACATATACTTGGGACAACAAAGTAACTTAACAACTTAAAGCAACCCAAACAACATCCATAGCCACATCCCCTCTGAGGGCAGTGGGGTTGTGAAAGACTGATACTAAAGAATCTATTTGTGTCCTGACAACATTCAGCAAGGAGATTTCTAAGGTACTAACATACGGCACTTTGCCAGATCATGAAATAGGAGGCATTTTAATACCATTTATTTGGGATCACATGAAACTGGAGCAGGGTTTTTTTCTGCCTTAAAACAACAACAACATTTGGTCAAAAAAGCCAAGGAGGTCTCCTCTCAAAAAAGAAAACAAGTTTCAGAAGGATATTGGTCTTGTGAAATCTTTAATAGTGAACCAAAGAGACAAACAGCAGTATGTGACACTTCTTAAAATCTCCCCCATCTCAGTGACAGTGTAGTGAAACGGACATTCTCTTACTGTCTTTGTAAGATTAGATATTGGGAAATTTGGGGAGAATAACTTTTGTTGCAGTATTATTTACATTGGTAAAGAATAAGATCATTGTACATCCAAAATTGGGAAATCATTTAATTATTATGGTACATTTATATAAGGTGCTTAGTAAATAACTGCAATTTATTGAATGCCTAGAATAGAATATTGTACAACTATTTACAATGTTTCAGTCATACTAAACAACTTGATAAAATATTCATAAATACTTTTAAAGAGGGACAGAAAATCATAAACACTGCATGACTCTAATGATATATATACATCATATATTATACATATATATAACACAACATATATACATATGTGTATATATATATATACACACACATCATTATTAGAATCATGCAAGTTTATTATGTATATATTCAGTATCATTTTGGGAGAGTGACAACTGGGTTTGGGGACTTTTAATTTTATTTTTATACTCTTCTGTGTATACTGTATGTTCCACAAAGGGCATAATATGTTTGCAATCATTTGAAATGTCATAAAGACTACATAAGCACATAATGCCATCATTTAGACACACTTTTAACTTGTATTCTGGATTCCTCTATTTTTATTTCTTATGTAGAAAACTAGGTGTCAATTTTTTTTGTAAGGATTTAGTGTCTAAACTAGCTATTTTGACTACTCTGCAATAAAGAAATTATTAATCAGAGGAGAACCAAAGTCTGAACTTTTCCTTTTTAAAAAAATGACTGACTTGAAAAAAATCACTTGACATAGTACATTTGACTTCTGTGGCACTATATTTTAGTACAATTCAGTAGAGACTGGTCCAAGTTTCCAGTGTGTGTCAACTTTTCATTTGTACGGATTTTAGGACATAACTAGCATTGAATCTCTTTCATGTCCTGTAATTTTCACCTTAATAAGTAAAAGACCAGCTCGACTGTTACCCACTGTTTTCTGCTCTGCGCTACATAAACTGCAATTTCATTTAATTTTTCTAGGTGAAATTTTCTTTTGCAATATACATGTAGTAGTAGCATACCGCTACACATTTAAACAACACAGAAATTCAGAAAGTCAAAATTAGCTGTTATTTCACCTTCTAGAGATAATTTCTAAAATGTTGTATATACATTCTTTCAGACTTTTATCTTTTTATGAATGTGCGTTTAGGAAATGGGATTACATTAGACTTATAGTTTGTTGTTTATTTGGGGTTTTTTAGACTTACAGTTTTTAATCTGTCCTTTTTTTCACATGACTATACATTGCAGATTTCTTTCAAAGTCAGTAAATGGAGAACTAACCACTAATTTTCAATTTTCCACAAGTAAGGGGTCTGTGTCCTATGCTTTTTGTGACATATAGCATATAACAGATGTTTGATAAATTTGAGTCAAGAGTTAAGAATTGAGTTAAAAGAAGACCATGGGGGATGGTAAAGGGGAAAAAAAGTTACAGAGAGGGAGGGAGGCAAATCATAAGAGAGTCTTAAGTACTGAGAACAAACTGAGGGCTGATGAGGGGTGGGGGAGAAGGGAAAGTGGTGATGGTCATTGAGGAGGGCACCTGTTGGGATGAGCACTGGGTGTTGTATGGAAACCAATTTGACAATAAATTATATATATATATATATATGTAATATATATATATTATATATGTGTGTGTATATATATAATATAAATAAATATATATGTGGAAAATAATAATGCAAAAAAAAGAATTGAGTTAAGAACAACAGTTTTAAATGGATGCATTTATGGCAACAAAGCTAACTTTTTTCAGTGCCTAATGATGGACAATTAAACTGTTTACAATTTTATTCTACTCTAATCTTTGTTTATAAAACAAAGCCACTATTAACAAACTTCTACATATATTATTATTCAAAAGTCTGATTATTTCTTTAAGAAAATTTTCAAGAAATGAAATTTCTGTTCCAAAGTGTTAGCACTCTTCAGGTTTTGATATGATACATATGGCTAAATGCCCTTGAAGAAGTTTTTGTTGTTGTTGTTTTATTTAGTTCTGTTTTACTGAAAGGCTGAAGAAGAGAATACTTAGAGTTTGTGCTCAATGCATTATATCCTCATATTTAACACATGAGGGCAAAGCTTCAGATGTCAAAATAAATATTTCTGGATATAATTAGTAACAGCAAATTCTACCCTTTCTACATTTTTAATTAGTGTTCTTACCCACTTTTGATATTCCATTTTCATATTTGGTGTGCTGTAGCATGTGATAGACTATCCTGCTTCGAGTAGCATTACTGAAGAATGTGTCCTTATTGTTTATTATGAAGCTGTTAAAATAAGGGATTTGTTTTAATATTCAAAGCAGAGCACAGAGTTCAGCAACAGTTACAAATTTGTAGGTCTTCATCCATCTGTTTTCCCATTAAAACTAATGCATGAGAGGTATAGTAAGTCAAACCATCCTCTTAAAAAAAATCAATTGGCAGAGACAAAATATACTTATAAATAATACAGACATTATCAAATATTCATTTAAGTATCTTTCAGTTTATAAGGAAGCTTGGATGTCCTCATATTTCTTGTTTAGCATGAAACAAGGACAGCATTAGATTGTCCATTGGCTCCCGTAAATTTTGTACTCCCTTAAGCAATATAGTGCCAAATAGAACACATTAAAAATTGATATCATTTGCCCATACCACAACTTCCAAGCTAATTTGTCTTGTTTTTAGAAGTTCAGCAACGAGTGACAATAGTTCTCCCTTTCCATTCATGCCCTGTACTCTACCCAGGTAGGAAGCTTTGCAGAGGAACCATATTAGAGCCAATGAGTAAAGAGCAAAAGGGTGGTCTTGACAGGAAAAGAAGGGTCTGTTTTAGCATCTACTTTGTCATATGCCGGGAGCCTCAAAAAAATGGAAGCATGCTCAATTTCTACCGCTTCCTTTTTCCAGTTATCTCTGTGACTAATAATCTGCCATTTTTTTTTGGCACTTAGTACTGAAGTATTAGGTCTTCTATGATTCTTGTTTTCTCTTTACCATCCATATTCAAATAACTGCTGAACTAATCAACTTTCCTACCTGAACTGCCCTTCTCTGGCTTTGAGCTACTAGGTCCTACTGCCTAGGTTATGAGAAGAATGTCCTCTTAACTGGCTGTCCAATTTCCAACCTGACCTTTCCAGGATAGTTCTGATTCTTAGAGCACTCCTACTTTTAATGTTTCAGCATTACGTGCACAATTAAATTTTTCATTTTCTTCTCAGGTTTCTATTTTTGCATTTCAGCCTCTCCTTCAGTCTGATCCCCTACAGCTCTGGCTTCTTGCATCTGATTGTTCAAATTGTAGAATTTATCACACCTTAAAATGTCACACTTCTTTTGCTGTCTCGACATTTTGCTGTCTCTAATGTCTTTCTCCCCACCTCTCTCCACCTTCCTCCACATTTTTACCTGCTGAAAAGGACTATCTTCTTCAAAAAGGCTTCCTAGATCCTTTCCTCTGGATGTAGCTTCCCCCTCTCTTGTACAAACGTGCATTGTATTTGTGTCTTTCCTAACACGTTGATTTTACTCTGCTTTGTTTCATGCTAATCTGTATACTTGTCCATTTTATTAGCCTCCAGGATTTTGATATTGAGCTTTTTGTTTTGTACCTGGCTATGCACCAAGTTACTATAGCTGCTCTGTGCTCTGTTAATTCTAATAATCAGAAGCAGTGTCCACACACTTCTTTTACCATCAGATTGGTTCAGAATTCCGTGAACAAATATTTCTTTAGAAGGTTAAGTTCAATTTTTTCATGGAGTTGCATTATAGAGGGAGAAAACACATGGTATATAAATTAACAAATAAGTTGCAGTCCCTGTCTTCACAGTATTCCCAGTGTAGCAGGGCAGACAGAAATGTAAAGTAATAATTAGATAATATAGGATAAACATAAAGATAGGGAAATGCACAGTGTGAGACATTGGAGCATTGAGAGGCAGTATGAAACAGGATTCTGGACCACTGGACATGTTACAGAGGCAATAATTAATGGGAACTCTCTCCTCCCAAATATTTGATTTAATTCATTTGTTTCATCCTGCCTCTCAACATCTATAAAGACAGGGACTGTGTCATATCCTCAATTTTTATTATGAAAAAACTCAATAAATACTAGTAGAATGAATTTAGGAATAGACACTTGTTGGGATGTAGACAAAGAATTATGTAACAAGTCCCTAAAAAAATTCTCATTCATCTTAGTTTCATACAATTAGACTCAAGTGGATTAAACTAATAAATACATATTAATTATATGTAATTATATATAATTTATTAATTAGAATAATCCATATTCAATCATGTTATTTAATAGCAATTCTATTCATATTACCATTACTGTTACTTTAACTGGGTATTTACCACCATCATAATTATTTTGAAAGAACTGGGAGCTAGACTGTTGGCCCATGAGTTTACAATTATATTCATTACTTGAATGTCCCTAAATCAGCTGATCAGGAATTAATAATGCTCACTGAGTGCTATTGGTAAATTAAGTATAAAAACGTTTTAATAAAATGATACATTCTCTGACTTATTTGGCAAACAATGGAACTGGTCCAGGGTATTTTTACTTTATCAAAAACTCCTAGATACTGAAAGGTATCGAGGCAGGTGGTGGACGAAAAAGAAATGTGAACTTACTGGTGAATCCGTGCACGGCTGAAGGGGCCTGTATAGCAGTCTGATTCCTCCAGGTGTGGAAAAGCTGACTTGTCGAGAACCATCGGGTTTTGGGACATCCATTTTTTTATCCTTCTAAAATAATTTTGCACACTGGAACAAAGTCACATGAACTAGATTAGGTTGCATTCCAGAGTCATGCCTACCTTCCATCACCATTCCGAGGTGGGGGGGGGGGGTGGGGGGCGAGGAAAGGAGTTCCAAAAAGACAGTCATACCCACACACGTGCATTTCTTTTATTCTCACACAAAAGACATAAATTTCAAACCAAAGCAAACCTTGCATTTGCTTAAAGTCAGTGTAACTAGGTTATCCTTATGCAAAATATCTTGTGGAAAATATTAAAAAAATCATCATATATAGAGACAGTGGTAGGAAAGAGCATAAACACAATAAAAGTAGCATGACACATCTATCAAAGTTGTGAGTGCATAGATGTATGTATGTATACCTATACATATGTAGCTATCGATTATTCCCTGATTCTTTGAAAAATCTACAGCAATGTGGCCCTACCAAATAGAAAAAAAAAAAGAAAGAAAGAAAGGAAAGAAAAAAAAAGAAATAAATGAGTACAACACACCCAGCAGAGCTGTGAGCCTCTGCCTTGATAGAAACAGCGAAGGCTTTGGAGTCAAGCAAAACAGTTCAAAGGCAGCATGGCGCCACGGGAGCTGTGCGAACTGACAGATGTTACTTAACTTCTTGCCTCAGGTTCCTCACTCATCAAAAACATATTGACTTTGCTGGAGACTTGTAAGTTGGTGTCTTCTTAAGCTTGATTATTAACAAGTTGAGGCAAAGAGCCTTTGCAGTACTTTTAAGACTGATGGGCAAACGAATCCTCTGAAGATCTTGCTAAAAAGCTAATTCAGTAGGCCCAGGGTGGGGCTTAAGATCCTGCATTTCTAAGTAGCTCCCAGGGGATGCCCATGATGCTATCCACTGGCTGCACTTTGAGTGATAGGTTTAGCACAGACACTAAATATATGACATTAAGATACTGCTTCAGGAAATTTTACATCAGGATACTTCTTCGTTTGGTCTCAGCTTTCGATTACAGTCATAACCCAGTTCTTATGTATACATACTGACTGGAATCATCTTTACTTTACAAAGAAAAAAAAAAGCAAAAGAAAGAGACATAGACTCCAGAGATTGATTCTGAAAACTTAATTCTGAGTGACTATAGTAATTATGTTTACTTAAAAATAGCACCATATTTACACACTACTTACAAGGTTCCATCTTTACCAATGTTGGGGCTCTTCTGCAATAGCAAGAGTCAAAGTAGCAGGAGAGAATAGTTTCCTAGACAAATACAATGCTTCTTAATATCTGCTTGGTCAGCTCTGCTTACGCTTTAAAAAATTCAGTATAGCAATGTGCAGGCAGCTAATAGTGTATCTTAGGAATTATTTCATTCAAATCTGTTATGGTAAAATTAGTATGAATCATTTGAAATAGCAATCAATTCCTGACCTAAAGTTTGGCATGTGGAGAGTCTGGACCTTTCCTTTGCCAGGTAGGTTATCATACAGATGCCAAGTCATTTTTGGTTTTGGAGGGACCAAAGAATTACTTTCTAGCCTAGAATAATACATGAGCAATATCTGAGGTGTTAACTTTGCTTCTTCTCATGATAACAAAAGCTTCTGAAATCACAGAATATCTCCATATTTCAGCGACTAGTGCACAGACACTTACAAATCACTGAATGGATTATACAGCAATCACTCCAGCTTTTCAGACTTAGCACAGTGAGGGAAACAATGGGGTAGAAGGTGGAGGATGAGCGTCCCAGGACCTAATTTGTCAGTTACTGAAATTGGCAAATTCAATCTTGGAGTTTCAGGCTCCTCATCTCTAGAGAGAGGAAGTGACTCTATCTGTCCTACCTTGTTAGGTGGCTGGAAGGATCAAATAGAATAATACATTCTGACTGGACTTAGGAAATGCTGATGAACTACAGATCCTGAGGGCCTACCTCTGACAACACACAAACATATTAGAAGTGGAGGTGAACTTTAAAAACATTTAAAAAATAAAAAGGCTCTCATGCCATCACTGATTTTCTACAAAAATAAACAATATTATAATTAAGACTTTTCATATACACTTCCCACGAGGAAGCAAATGATTCTGATAGTGAAATGTGGTCAGGTCTGGATTTGAATCATGGGATGCAAAATTTTGGATTATTACTCAATTTCCTTGATTCTCAATTTTCTCCTATCTTAAAAGGTGGGATATTTTGAGAATTAAATATGTAATACCTGAATCCACCCAGTACTCACTAATGTTTATGATAATAATAAGGAAAGAGAGTGTTACTACTCTGTCTATTAGTATCAGTCTCAACAACACATCACCAACATAATCTAATGCTTTATCTACACTCTAGCGAATCTGTGTCACCTTGGCCATCTTACGGACTCAAGACTTCATGGATGGCACATTGTGGAGATGACTCCTAATGGAGCTTTAAATTCCTTTGCTAACATCAATGGAAAGCAGAGAATTCTTGGAAATTGGTAAGATATCTGGTTAAAGGGCCAAAAGAACACAGTCAGAGCACAGGCTCTACCCAACCAGCTGTGAAAGCCGGGGAATGAGGCACGGGGTGGTGCAGAGTGGTGATAATGGTCATTTATTTTCCCTGATCTGCAAAACCAGTTACTCTTTGTGCTGCCTCCCTGAAGGGTTATTTTGAAGATGCCTTGGTAACTGAATGTGAAAATGCTTTGTAAACAAATGATAAATAGCAGCAATAATAAAACTACAGCCATTTTCTATCAAACTGCCAGGAGAAATGATGATCTTGAAAAGCTGGATAATTGCCTGTACATTATTCACCACCTAATGTTTACTGGTCAAAATACCCATGCACAAAATATCTTTCCCACTCCAATAAAGGAAAAGCACAAGTGAAATCTAGGTGCACATAACTGATTTTCATTTCTCTCTTTCCAAATGTATACAAATTAGGTTTTAAATTTTTATAACGATGGTTGTCACCACGCACACACACACACACACACACACACACACACACAAAAGAAAGCGAGAAAACACTTAAATTTCTTCTCCAAAGTTAAAGTCTGAAAAATATCAAAATCAGTCATTTCCTTAATTGAAAGTCTACACTCAAGCAAATAACAGGACATTCTCTTTCTCAGTTTAGTATGTCATATACATTTATAAATGCCCGTCCTATTTATTTGTACCCTTCCCAGATGCATCCAAAAAGTCAGTAAATACTTATCACTATTTGTAGTAAGTAAATTGTAAATACTAGTAGTAAATACTTACTACTATTTTGTAGTAAGTAAATTGTAAAGAGGTAGGTCATAGTAATGCTTAAAGTAGTTTAAGAATTATTTGGAATAATATAACTGAATTTTCATTTTGTGAAATTAAACAGAAAATAATAATAAATACAAAAGATAATAAAACATATTATGATATACAGTATGGTGTTTATTTTTCTAGTTTACTTTTAAGTTTGACCAAAATAGAAAAAAAAAATACTTTTTCCACTATTAAAAATGTTTTCTATAGAGTCTAATATACATGTTTATCACAAATTCCAAAAGCAAGTGCGCACTAAAACTAGATTATATAATGTTACATAGAAATTCGTTGCTATTTTAATATACAGGATTTTATCCTTCTGCAAGTCTCTGAAAGAAAGATGTTTATCAGAAAACTCACTAATTATGTAGTAGCAAAATCTCACTAATTCTATAGAGCACACTGAACTTAACCCAGATGTGTTATCAATACATCCAACATGATGCAGGCTCATGTAGAGAAAACAAAACAAAACAAAAAACCCTCTGCAGTTGTAAATTTGTATTGTTGTGACATTCCAATGACTTTTACTTTATTATAGAAAAATAATTTTGAAAATCTGCTACACAGACGAGGACCAAATATGTCCAAGGGAAATGATAAAAACTCATTCTAAATCTGACCATGTTAACCTGACAAACAGAAAAGTCTGACCTGGCTAAGGAGCATAAATAATAATTTTATTATTTTAAAGAGACTTTTAAGTACTAGTTCCATTAATATTCATTCTAACTTCAAATTTTTCCCCCTATGATTTACTTTTCCTGTCACCTGTTCCTACCACATCTAAATTTAATGCTTAAGAGAGTCCAACATTCCCCTATCCTAAAATTAAACTTTTTCCTATTCTAATGTTCCAAATTATATTCAGACACTTTCTTTGGTAAAGGAATTACATTTATGGAATCCCTTCCTAAAGCACTCTGATATTCACACTATATGATTCTAGTTTTGTGTCATTCTGACTTGTAATATCCTGCAACATTATTCAATAGAGTGTATTCTGTCACATTGACATTCCGCTTTCGTTAACGAATTCTTTTGCAAGGAGCAGAAAAACAGCCAAGTGTAAGAAGCCTTTTGTTTCTAGCATCCATTAAATGAAAGCTCATTTTCCTCAGTGAAACAGGGCCAAGGTGATTCAGGTGGGAGAGTTTCTCCTGTCTCAAGGTTGTGGTTTGATTAATTCCTTTGTCATAGCTACTGTTACCACAATATTTAGAGAGAAGTTTTGAGATGATGCTCTTGAAGAAAAGTTTGTTTTGAATGCTAGAATATGAGAGGCAGCTCTGTTGGTGAAATATGAGTAGGTCTGTGATTCAAAAAGATGCTGTGTGGCCTTGATAAACCACTTTGTCACTCTGGATGCTAGTCTTTCCTTGACCACCTTTGTCAAATAAGAGATTTAAATTGAATTAGCCAGAAGATTTTTGCCCTGTCTGTTCTTCTATTACTCTAGTGGGTCATCGTTTACCCATCAATCCTGGTTTTATTACTATTTTTTACATTAAAATCTCCTAAGAGGCTAACTGGCAATTAAAATCCTCCTGCCACAACATTACATCAAGAGAGGATTCCAGAAATGGCAATGGTAAGTAGAAAAAAAAATAGATTATCTTATCGTAAACATGGCTAAATTTGGTGTAAGTCATTTTGGAAACTGTAGAACAAATCAGAAAAGTTTTTCTTCCTAAAATTTACAACTGCTGATGTGGGTAATTAAATGTCTTCTTTTTATTTCTTTTTCCCAAATGACAGATTGGTTGTAAACAAATTACACATCACCACTAACCTGCCCATTGATTTGCTGCTCCGGTCAGTGTAATAGCATTTTTTCCTGAAAAATAATGGATACAGCTGAAGAGAGTCACGTGAAAAAAGAGAAACCAGAGAGTGACTACATTCAATCACATTGAGTATTTTAACACTCCAACTTCCGCCCGCCTATGAAATACATGAAATAAGCCAATATAATAGAGTCAGAACTCTGAATATGCCTTGTTTTAATTTCAGAATCTAAGTTAATAACCAAAGAATTCTGATACATCAATACATCACTTTTGAATATTTTATTTTTAAGTCCATATTTTGACTCTGTCTTCTGCTACACAATGCATAGTAACTGGATCATTGGCTTACATGTTATATGAAGTCTTTCATCCATCCATCCATCCATCCATCCATCCATTTATATTTCTATCCATCTAAACATATATGTAATGAATGCTTATTATTTTGCAAGGTGTGTTAAAGTATAACCATTAAAAATTTAGACAAAAAAAGAGGGTATCTACCCTCAAAGAGCTTCCTTTATAGTTGCAAAGACAAGTGATAGCTATAATAAAGTGTGATAAGGCAGGAAAACAGAGAGGGCTATGCGTGTACATTGGAACGGATCTCAATTAGTATTTGTAGATGAAGGAGAAAGGAATCAGGCAAACCTTCTTAGAGCATGTGTTTTCTGTGTTGAATCTTGATACATGTGTAAGAGTCATCCTCTGAATAAAATACTTAGGACATGGTATTCTTGACACAATTATAGGAGCAACACCAACTATTGCAAGATTCAGGAAACTGCAACTACTTCAGTAATCTCTGAAGTATAAACTGCAAGTTGAGCATAGTGGTAAAAGGGATGATGAACAGGCACAGATAACAAGGGGTCCTACCACTGATTCTAAGGTTTTGGATGAATTACAAAGGGAAAACATGGAGTATTTTGTTTTAAGTAGGTGTATACCATATCTGATTTTAAACAAACTAAAAATTCTGGTGACAGGGGTTAATTCAACTCTTAAAAGATTCTTACCACATCCTCATTTTGGAGTGCAGGAATCTCATAGTCTGGGCCTTCTAAAATGACTCTTTATCCCCACCCACCAAAACCCATTTCAGAGGATCAGTAAATTCCTCCCTGTGTGGTATCTAGAAAGCAGGGTTGAGTCAGGACAATCAATATGTGGTCCTAACTGTGTTATTAACTGCTTAGAAAAGTTGAAAACCTTCTATACTACTGCATTTCATTGCAAACACTGGTTATATTGCTAGAACAGAATTTTTTTCAGTTGTCCCTGCCATACCTCAATACTAAATTCAAATGTGGAATTTCAAGGTTTGCTACATCCATCTTAAACTCATTTAATTATCTCCCCATTTCATTTTTTCAAATATACAGAAATTTGCGTGCATACATAATTCGATCCCCATTGGAATATAAACCCATCTTCTTTCTGAACTTCCTGTACACAGATTGGCTTGCATTATTTAGACATCATTATATAACTGATCACTGACTATCTTCTACAGGAGATTGGGCTTCTTGAAGATAGTAGTTTTATTTCATTTCACTTTGTATTCCTGGTGTATACTTGGTACATCATTTGATAAACAGTAAGCGCTCAGATGGCTGATAAGTGTTTAATTCACAGTTGAATTTATTTCCTTCAAGGCCTGAGACCACTTTGCATTTAATAAACATTTGCTAAATGAGGTATTATATGTATATTTTAAAAGCTAAAAATGTAGAAATTAGTTTAAAATAATTTTCAGCACAAAAAAATCTAGGACTGTTATTTAGAGGAGATAAAAATTATAATTATTGACCATAGTATGGTGAGGTATATTAGAAAAGCAAGGGAGGGACGTTTGGATTAAACACGATTCTACATTTATCGTTATTGCTCTAGTTTGAAATTTTTCATAAACATTTTTTTGAAATGTTTTGGGAACAATAAGGAAAAATGAAGGAATGAAGTTATAAAAAGTGAATATACATATTTTTTAGACCATTAATATTATGAAAGCAAATAAAAATTAAGAGACTCACTTTTCCCAAATAAATAACACTCTAATCCCCAGTCAAATTTAGGGTAAACTATGTGGGACAATTATTGCTGTTGTGTCCTCTTACTTGAGGATTGGATATTGCTTATCTGTTTGGCTATATTAAAGGATGGGATTTCCTTCTGTCTTTACAATCTGTTGGAGAATTGCCTGTGATGCACATCACATTCTGATTTAATGCTTATTCATTAATACAAGTGTTTTCCTTCTCGTCTACCTTTGTAAAGTTTTCTGGGTTGGTGACGTTTTGTTTTTCTCCCAACAATACACAAGTGTATTTTTAATCCTTGAAATCCATAATAACTTGCAATTTTCCTTAATTCTTCCTCACAAATGAACCTGCAGGACCATATCATTTTCTACCCATAATCCTCCACCTTGTTTATTTATCCTCCACCTTTATTAATTACATATTATTCATAGATAGAGCTTTCTTTATTTTTCCCTGAATTTTTCATTTGAAAGATTCTACTATTTTATGCCTTGCATCAGGACAGCATCGCTCTACCTATCTACCTACCCACCTATTTACAACTGCCACTCAAAACTATAAGTAAATTGTTATGTGAACTACTGTTTCCAACCAGTGTTTCACACAGCCACGGGGCTGAGGGAGATGGGCAGTCACATGGGTGGAACCCTACGTCCCCTGCTCCTTGTCAAACAGAACTATTTCACTCTTTAATTGTTGTGAATGTTTATTTATATTTGGGAGAGAGAGAGGTACAGTGTGGAGCGAAGAAGCGTCAGAGAGAGAGAGAAAGAGAGAGAGAATCCGAAGCAGGCTCCAGGCTCCCAACTGTCAGCACAGAGCCCTATGCAGGGATTGAACTTGGAAACTGTGAGATCATGACCTGAGCTGAAGTCAAACACTTGACTGAGCCCCCCAGGCACCCCAGAACTATTTCACTCTTAATTATTTCATATATTGGGCTGTCTGAATGTTCCTATGTTATTTTATTTTTGAGTGAAGAATCCTTTGCATATAAAAGTGATCTGTTTAATCTCAATTATGATAAAAATATTATTCTTAATGTTTTAAAAACATCTCCCTCCCTCAAATCTACTGTGTTTAAAATATTTGTGGGAGAAGCTTAAGAATCCCATCAGGGAACTCAAACACAGAGCTAGGAGATGGCTGAGTTGGCTTACAATATGTTTGACTCTTTTCATATGAAAGTTAAGAATGAATAAGCATCATCTTTGAACCACAAGAAAAATAATGAAAGCAGGACATGATATTTCTGGAATGTGGAAAACACAGACTAAGTCCTTGCTGATAGGACAAAAATAAGAAAATTTGAACTATTTTTATCCTCTGAATTTTTCTTGGGTAGTTTTGAAACATCAAGTCCTTGCTGATAGGACAAAAATAAGAAAATTTGAACTATTTTTATCCTCTGAATTTTTCTTGGGTAGTTTTGAAACATCAAGGCCATATTTACTTTGGAATAGTAATCAGAAAAAGAAATAGCTAGAAAATTTAGGTATATAAAATTCTACACATATATTTAAGCAGAGAATTTAGATAAAATGCTCAAATTTCATGTTCATACAAAAAGCAGAAAACTTTTGCAGACCGGATTATAACTCTAATAATTTATTCTGAATAAATTTGCAATTTTTCTTTGTGAAATATAACATGTAGGTTTCAACACTGAATAAATATGCAGGACAGCCAAACATGGGTAAATTTTTTTATGCATAAATTTTTTAAAAACCCTTGCCCTAAAAAGAGATATGGGTTTTTCCTGTTTAAGTTCTTTGTTATTCTTGCATATTTTGATTTTAAGTCAGTATATATGTTCTTAAATGTGGTTACAGTTGACAAGTGGAAACTGAATCAGCCGTTATAAAAACACTTTGCCATTTAGCTTATGCTTGTGTAGCATTCTCTTTCTACGAGGTGACGGCTATGCCAATTTTCATGTGCACCATAAAAATAAATGAGAAGTTATTAAGGAGTTAATGTTACATCCATTATTTAAGCTGCTCTGGAAAGCGTTCCAAGAAAACTCTGTGTTCCAGGATTTGTCAAACTGTTTTCCCAAGAACACCATGATATGAAGATAAAAAAATCCCATCATCAAATGGAAAGGGTGCTTTGTATAACTAACTTTTAAAAATGGTAAGATTTATTAAAATATTAAAATTGCCAAGACAATATTTCTTTACCATCTGCATCAGAATCATGTGGGATGCTTGTTAACAATGTATATACCTGCTCTTCCAGAATTAATATTCCATGACGTCTGGGGGTAGAGTTCCTGGAGACTTGATTTTTACTGTTTCCCAGGTGATTATAACGTACTTTAAAGGCAGAATGAGAATCTACAATAAATAAACTTACTGTTTAACTCAAAAGTTCAGAAATAAATTTGCTTACAGGATAGTTTTTTCTTAAGAACCTGTGAAACTAGTATTCCTTTGATACATTTTGGAAATGTTGCATATTTTCTAATATTTATGTTATTAAATCATGAGAGTACCAATGGTATTTTCCAAAAGTTTTAGTATATAGCCATTGTAAACATTATTTTATTTTATTTTATTATTTTTTTAATGTTTATTTATTGAGAGACGGAGAGTGCAAGTGGGGGAGGGGCAGAGAGAGAAGGAAAAACGAAGCCCAAGCAGGCTCCTTGTTGCCAGCACAGAGCCCGAAGTGGGCTTCAGTCTCTCAAACCATGAGATCATGACCTCAGCCGAAATCAAAAGTGGGACACTTAACCCACTGAACCACCCAGGCACCCCATGTGAACATTATTTTTAAAAACATGTTATAAAGAAGAAATTTCAGCCACAACATCAAAAAGAAGAAATAGTAAGGGCCTACATTTCAAGGGTTTTCATATTTCTTTCTTTGGATCTATCAGAACTCTTCTTTCAAATGCAGTCTTACCAGGAAATTAAAAAAAATGAATATCACTTAAAAAAAGAAAACAATATCTATCTGAACAGAATATTTTCTCCAAAAGTCACCCTGGGTCAGGACACCATGGCACACAGCCTGGAGACCTTAGCTCTACGTCATACCAACCGAGGACACCCACAATCCGACAAGGTAACCGTTATTTTAATGAACTTCTAAGAAAAAGAAAACAAAGGAATTAAATTCTACGGACTGAGCCAGCCAGACACCCCACTTGGTGAGATGTTTACACACAATGTTTACTGATTCTGAACTGAACCCGAGTGCTGAAACCCACAGAAACGGGACACTTTGTGATAGACTTCAAAGGTTTCCTCCTTTTAGATCTAAGAGGAAATTGATTTGTACATGAATTTAATTACAACTCTTTTTTGAAACAATGGTGAGATCACAGGACTAGGGAAGAATTAAGGCACCTGATTAGCTAAGATGAATTTGGAAACTTTTTAGCAATTTCATCATGATATCAGACACTAGGTCATTGTCTTGAGTGTTGTACTTTGTGCGTGTGTGTGCGCGAGCGTGTTTATTTTTGAGAGGCAGAGCATGAGTGGAGGAGCGGCAGAGAGAGGAGGACAGAGGATCCAAAACAGGCTCTGCTCTGACAGCAGCAAGCCCGATGTGGGGCTCGAACTCATGAAATGTGAGATCGTGCCGTGAGCCGAAGTCAGACACTCAACAGGCTGAGCCACCCAGGATCCCCTGAGTGTCCTACTTCTTTTGCATCTTGTGTTTATATCATGCAGTCAAGTTAGAATTTGTTAAAAATCGGTAATTTTGCAATTATATAAACAAATAAAATAAATGGTACCCACAATCCCCCATTAGGAGCAGTCATTTTTAGCATATTATAGTTTCTTCCTATTTTATGTCTATGCATTTTACATTGTTGAAATTACACTAAGTAATTACATATATTAATATATATATATAATTTAAATTTTATTATTTACTATTTCTTTATAGTCATTAAGAAATTGTATACCCATTCATTTTATAAATGAATTATATTCCAGTCCAAGAGTATACTGAAATCCTCTACTGAAATATACTGAAATCCTCTACTGTTGAACATAGAAGATATTTCCATTTTTCACAATTGTTAAGTGATGCTTCAAGGAATGTCTTCACACATTTTTCAATTATCTTCTTAAGATAAGAAGTGGAAGGTGTAAAAAGTTTTATATGAGTTTTAAAGCTCATAGAAAATATTTTCAAGGGGCGCCTGGGTGGCTCAGTCGGTTAAGCGTCCGACTTCGGCTCAGGTCACGATCTCGCGGTCCGTGAGTTCGAGCCCCGCGTCGGCTCTGGGCTGATGGCTCAGAGCCTGGAGCCTGCTTCCGATTCTGTGTCTCCCTCTCTCTCTGCCCCTCCCCCGTTCGTGCTCTGTCTCTCTCTGTCTCAAAAATAAATAAAAAATGTTAAAATTAAAAAAAAAAGAAAACATTTTCAAGTTGAGTTTCAGAATAGTTTATGAAATTTGACTTCCATCATAAATAAACAAAGGTGATCAATTAACATATCTGTGCAATGTTTGAACAGAACTATTTGTAAAATCCTTCTTTAATTTCATAGGTTAAAATTTATTACATTGTTTTAATTCTGCATGATTATATGTCGTGTGAATATGTTCAAACCAAATAAGAAGAAATAAAATAGGGCAAATAGCAAATATTCTCCCATTATCACCTTTAATACATCCCAGGCAAGTATTTCAAGATTTTTTAGAAGATGACACAGTGTCAAAGGGTTAAAATTCCTCAGAAGTTAAGAAATGTAGAATACTACAAGTATATACTTGTCAAGCTATACTCTCAAAATTAGTTCAATAAACTGACTTGAATTGAAAGCAGTCCCTTGTAGACCTCAAACTATCTAATCATAACACAAGTAACATCTCATAGACCCTTATTTGCTTCTAGGAACCAAGATTCATAGAAATGTACAGACTTCAGGTTCTCTTAGGTATATCTTATCATTTATATACATGCTGAAGAATTAGAAAGACTTTTCTTTATCGTCTTATGATTTTTATTGTTAATATTACTATTTCTTGCCAGGGCACCTGGGTGGCTCAGTCGGTTGAGCGTCCGTCAGCTCAGGCCATGATCTCACAGTCCATGAGTTTGAGCCCTGCGTCAGGCTCTGTGATGACAGCTCAGAACCTGGAGCCTACTTTGGATTCTGTGTCTCCCTCTCTCTCTGGCCTTCCCCTGCTGATGCTCTGTCTCTCTCTGTCTCAAAAATAAATAAAAACATTAAAAAAATATTAACTATTCCTTGCCAAGCTTTTTGAGGTATTATTTGCTTATTTCTTAAATATCATATTAAAGAGAACTATTAAACTCTTAGCCAAGTTTGAATATGAGCCAATCTAGGTATCCAATTCTAACAGTGGCAGTAAGATTCTTCAGTAGTTGCCAATGCTTAATTTCTGTTTTGTGGACAATGACTGTGTTTGCATCTTTCAAAGCCTGAGGTGTTTCAAATGACTAAAAAGATAGGATCACAGGGGTGCCTGGGTGGCCTAGTCTGTTAAGCATCCAACTTCAGTCATGATCTCACCACTTGTGGGTTTCAGCCCTGCATCAGGCACTGTGCTCCAGATTCTGTGTCTCCCTCTCTCTCTGCCCCTCCCCTGCTCACACTCTGTGTCTTACTCTCTCAGAAATAAACATTAAAAAGAAACTTTAAAAAGATGGAATCACTATCTCATATTTTATCTTGAATAACACAGAAGCTTGTCATAAGACTTGAGGAGGTCAGCACTCTTACCAGAACTGGCGTCTTCCATGCTACCAGGTCTGACACATTTCTCTGTATTTTTGCATTGTGCTCTTACTGTTCATTTATATTCATTATTTAGAGGCTCTTTTACTGATATCTGGTTACTCTTTCTAAACCCTCTTATCAGTGATGAAGCACATTGAGTTCCAAATAAGCATAAATGTTTGTATCTTTGCACACAGTAGGAACACTGTTGAATTTTACTTTGAGAAATTATGAAGGAAGTGGTTCATTCTACATATAACAGATTTCCTTATACACAATATAAGGAAACTCATGTCTATTCAATCTTTGTTTGCCTATAGGAAGAATGGAAAAGTCATTGAATGGAGTAGTCTTCTCATCTCCCTTTGTACTCTGGTACTGAGGACAGAGCTGAAAAGCCACCTGGTTGAATTGCAACTGAAGAATGATTCTTGGTAACTGTTACACCACAAAAAAACACTGCATTTGTTTACAAATGGATGCTACATCCTTATGCTTCCTGCCTTCCACAAAAACAGTAAGAGTTTTATCAACCCATATGAAATAGGAAATGAGATTAATCTTGGGATCAACTTTTTCCCTCCCTCTAGGTAAGTCCACCGAGAAATGATACGAAGCATCCAAGGGACCATAAAGTTTACCACATTTGGCAAGCATCTTAAAAGAAAAAAACAGTGCCCAACCTACTATAAAATTTGGGAGAAAAAGCATTTCCTCTATAGAAAGAGTTACATGTACTGCTCTAAAGTTTTGCAGAAAACAGACTCATCTTAATATGTACTGAGATAGAATGAAGTAAAATTCGGAAGTACCTGAAGGGCATCCTGATATTCAGCCTCTCTGCATACTTGCACAGCGTGTCCCATGGAATATGAATTTTAATAAACATGATATCAGGGTTTGCAACAGCTGGCTGCAAAGGATAGAAAGACAGGCACCATTATTTAGAATCAGAGCTGATGATACCATGCCACAATTTGATTTGAAAGGAAGAAACACCGTCACCTTGTCTCCACATAAACCGTTGTCACTGATTTAAAGGGGATTCATATGAATAACAATTCTCAATACAGCAACACCTTCATAAAAATGTAATAATGCCATTGCATGCATACAAGAAATGGTCACCTATATGAGTTAGTGCATTTTCTTATATTGACTGTTATCAAGATCCAGAATACCCAATCAGAAAAATCTTGAGCCAGTCAGGGATACGAAGGTAGTCTTATTGCAAACTTTATCATGATCCTACTCAGAGGGAATAAAAACCACTGACAGTTGCCACCAGTCATTCATTAATTCATTCACTTATTCTTCTGGCATATTTTATTGAGTCGCTAAATCCTGGGAAAAATGGAATATAAATCATGCAAGTCCATGACCTTAGAGAGCTGTCAAATTTGCACACTTACTTTAACCTTTTAATCCATAGAAATTTGGGTGCCTTTGATTCAGACAAAAGTTTTTTTTTTTAATATTTTTTAAATGTTTATTTATTTATTTTGAGAGACACAGAGAGAGAGAGAGAGAAAAGGGCAGGGAGAGAGGAGAGAGTGAGAGAATCCCAAGAAGGTTCCACATTGTCAGTGCAGAGTCTGACACGGGGCTTGAACTCATGAACTGTGAGATTATGACTTGAGCTGAAATAAAGAGTCAGATGCTCAACCGACAGAGCCACCCAGGTGCCTCCAGACAAATTTTTTTAATGTTTATTTATTTTTGAGAGAGAGAGAGAGAGAGCATGAGTGGGCAAGAGGTAGGGAGAGAGGGAAACAGAATCTGAAGTAGGTTCCAGGATCTGAGCTAAGACCTGAGCAGAAACCAAGAGTCCAAGGCTTAACTGACTGAGCCCCAAGAGCCCCTGGTTAATGTTGTTTATTTAAATTTCATCTAGATGGGGCACCTGAGTGGCTCAGTCAGTTAAGCATCAGACTTGGGCTCAGATTACGGTTCCTGAGTTCAAGCCCCAGGTTGGGCTCTGTGCTGACAGCTCAGAGCCTGGAGCCTGCTTTGGATTCTGTGTCTCCCTCTCTGCCCCTCTCCCACTCACTCTTTGTCTCTCAAAAATAAATAAACGTTAAAAATTTTTTTAAATAAATGAAAGTAAATAAATTTTATCTAGATGGAACTTCTCAAGAAACATAATCTTAAAATCTCAAAAGCATAGAAGAAATTTATCAGTTTAATTTAAAATCATATATATTTTATAATTAAACTAATGCTTCATATCCATACATTCATGAAGCCCTATGTTTTAGATGTGGCTAATTTCACAAGTTTTCCCAAACAATATTTCAAATGAGTATTGCCAGTATTAATACAAATAATAATACAAAAAGTATTATTAGAGAGCCATGGGATAATCATCAGACTAATACTCATATGTAGGGCATCATTGCCATTGGGCAGACACTTTTACACACTAGCATTTGCCGAAGTTTATTATTCTATGGAGTACTATAAAAAAAGAGGCAGGGTATTTCATGGCCACAAAAATTTTGAGTTTCTCCCTGGAGGACTTTTGACAAACTTTAATATGCATATACTTGCTAAAAATATCCAAGATGGTGAAAAGTAAACTAAATTTCCAAAATTTTGGAACATGGATTATTTTTTCCCTGTTAGCTTATTGAAGTATTTCTATTTTGCTTGCAAATCATCAAGGGAAAAATAGTAAAAGATGCTTGCCCTTAAGTACAGTTTCCAAAGGCTTTTCTTACTTCAAATATGTTTGTTTTAAATATTAGGTAAAGAATGATGGGAATAAAATGGACAATGACAGAAGGAAACATAGTATGTGTCAAATATCAACAGGCCTTTGAATTCAGACCAAGGTCATACACATTAGCTCTGCTTGAGAAAATAATGTGTAGAATTTTTTTAAATGAGTATTAATTTGGGGCACCTGGGTGGGTCAGTCAGTTAAGCCTGTGTGTTAGGCTCAGGTCATGATCTCACGGTTCTTGAGTTTGAACCCCGCATCAGATGGTGTGCTAACAGCCTGGAGTCTGGAGCCTTCTTCAGATTTTGTGTCTCCCTCTCTCTCCGCCCCTCCCCTGTTTGTGCTGTGTCTCTCTCTCAAAAATAATAAACATAACATTTTTTTAAAGTGAGCATTAATTTATTCAAACAACTATTTGTTTAAAATATGTATTTTTTTTTACCCAGCTAGAAAGAGAAAGGAGAACAATTATGATGTTATCTCTAGGTTCTTTTTAGTGACTATTCCAGACTTGGTTGAAAGGTTTCTGTGCAGAAGTGATAGAATCAAGAAAATCTAAGACAGAAAAAGCATAGGCATTTAAATGACTCTTTCATTGAGGCAAGTGAAGAAAGAATTTCATGTTTTATTATAGTTTTTCCTGCTTAAGCCATACAAAAGTTCTTATATTCAAAAGATTCTTCTTTTAAAATTATGGTGTTGGCCACTGGTGTTATATCAACTTGCCTTTCACTTACCAAGCACAATTTAAATTTCTTCAATCCTAATTGCCTACTTAGAAGAAATTATATGGTATGGTAGACAGAACATAGTGTTTGGAATCACAAAGACTTAAGTACAAATTCCATCTTTACCATTTACTTTACTCTGTGAGCTTGAGAAAATTACCTAACCTCTATGATTCTATTTTCTCTCCTGACAAAGGGAGACGATGATCTTAACTCACAGAGCTGGTGTGAGTGTTATGAAAGACCAGACATAGAAAGTACCCAAGTATAACAGGTTATCTGTTAATTTCCTGTCGAGGTCAGGCTTCTTATATCAGACCCTAACCAAACTAATGGATAATTTCAAAACTTCACTAGAATCTTTGTCCAGCACTCTCTTTTTCTTTTTTCTTATAAAACACTATCAGATTCATTTTTACCCTTTGGTTTTGTAAGCCTTCAACAACAGGACTTTCAATTATACAAGTACAAAGCCAGTAACCTGTAATTTGGGGAAAACTCTAAAGCAGAGTGACTTGGATCAAGTTACTGAAGAATTACATATTTTTCAGATAATATCAACTGGGTATAAATTGTAATAAAACTGTATTTCTGTAGACTATAATCTCTTTGGAAGACATCTCTTCCTTTATATATATTTAAATTGTCCTACACCTGTATGTTACTGCTTTTTCCTTGGGAGAAGTGGGTTGTTTTTCAGCATTTTCCTCAGAATCTGGAAGTGAGGCCTCCATGAAAATGAATGCGTCAGAAAAAAACCAATCTATACAAGACTGACACATTCTACGTGTTTAAGAATGGTTTAAGACTGAATAAAGAAGCCTGTGAGAAATGCACTGCTATTTGATCATTGCATTCCCTCTGGTGTTTCCTTGTGAGTTTGAAAGCAGGGGTCTCTATTGTTGAACAGACAGCTCCTGGGACCAAAAAAAAAAAAAAAAAGTTTTTCAGGAGCTAGTGCTTATTCTGGTACAAATGGAGATCTCATTCTCCCTCAGAGCATCATGGTCCCTGAAGCCTAGGTATGTTGGTTGCCAGAATAGAGTCACAGCATGAAGAACGTGTGAATGACATATGTGTTGGGAGAGGTCTTAGAAGGTTTAACCTCCACAGCAGGAGAGCTTGGGTTTCATACTACCAGATGGTTCCTGATCTGTTTTACCTTACAGAATATACAGCCAGAGTCTGATCACTCTCCACTTCTCTATAGCGCCCACCCTGGTCTATGCCATCATCATCTCTGGCCTGGACTCCTGCAGTGCTGTCCAACAGAGCCTTTGCTCACACATTCTTGCCCCCAATAATCTACTCATAGCATAATGGCCGGAGTGCTCTGTAAAATGTAACTCAGATCATGTAACTATTTCATTCAGAGTGAACGCCGAAGTGTTGTCAGTGACCTACACAGCCCTTTAGAGTTGCACACTCAGTATCTTGCTCACCACCCTCTCCTACTACTTTCCCCCTCACCAACTCTACTGCTCTCATTTGGTCACTCGCTATGACTTGCCTGTCCTTGCCTCATCCTTCTTACCTTGTCTAATATCTTCTCTGTAGTATTTATTATCTCCTAATAGCGAGTCTTTTTTTTATGTGAGTGCCATATAAGAAGGGATCTTCGTTTTATTTATTTATGTATACCAAGCATCTAGTTCTATGCTGGGCACACAGTAGTCACTCACTAAGCATTTGTTGAATGGATGAATGAGTGAGTTAACTTATTTTGAGTGCACCTTCTATGTAACTTGTACCTAACCCAGAGATGATGGAAACAGAGTGCAAATAAGCCAGAATTATTCTGAAAGCGGTGCTATGTCAAAATTCAAATTAGCATCATGAAGAGCTGGCATAGCACTGATTATTAATTCATTCCTGTCAACCTTTAAGATGTGAAAAAGCCTAATACACTTAAATAAAGGAGATGCTTTAGAGGGATGTTTCTGCATTAACTCTACCATCAATGAGGGAAATGTCAAGCTAAGTGCACATACAGCTAGAACATTTCTAATTTTGTATGTATTAACTTTAAATATATATAGATCTTTCTCAAGCAGCGTGAACTGTCTTCTTTTATAACTTCCTCAAATCAATTTCTCTTTTGTTATACCTCTACTTAAAACAAAATAAAAGTAGTTCATTTTCTTGCAGCTACTGAGCAGGGGGTTGGTGAAGGGATGGTGTTGCCAGGGAGAAGGATTACTTTCTCCCTTGGAGTCCAAAGCTCCCAATCTGGCACTTTCTGTTTCTCTCTGATGAAGGCAGGCTTTTCGGAGGGAATAACACACCCACCACCTTCACACTTCACATTATTATTTAATTATTTCATCCAGACTTTCCAAGAGGTGGAATAGTCACTCTTCAGAGAAGAGGAAATTTAAACATTGAGTTTTTACAAAGTCACTCTCTGCGAGTTGGTGGCACAGAGCTGAAAGAAAACAGAATGTGGTAGCTCATGCGAGTAAGTCTAAGAAGACGATGAATTGCTCGTATGATCTGGAAATGTACTTGGGACACAAACACAAACCATACACCTATGCATTCATATGGCCTTTGAATATGAATCATTGTCTACTAACGATGGGCTTGTCTAGAAATTGTCCTTATCAACATGTAATATAATGAGGACTTGAAACCTATTCTCTGCCAGACTCAGTGCTTAGCTCTGGTGAATGCAAATTTTAAAAATGGGGACTTGTGAGGTGCCTTGGTGGCTCAGTCAGATAAGCGTCTGACTTCGGCTCAGGTCATGATCTCACAGTCCGTGAGTTCGAGCGCCGTGTCGAGCCCCGTGTTGGGCTCTGTGCTGACAGCTCAGAGCCTAGAGCCTGCTTCTGATTCTGTGTCTCCTTCTCTCTCTGCCCCTCCCCCACTCACATTCTGTCTCTCTTTCTCTCTCAAAAGTAAACATTAAAAAATTTTTAAAAATATTCCTACTTTTCAGTAACAAGTCTGATACTTGCTGACAGGCTCACAATTTCATTTCCCCTGTCTTCGTGTTGTAAGCCCTTTGTTTTCCTCCCCCTCCTGCTTTCCTTCCTGCCTCCACCTTTCTTTCCCGGATCCTCCCACCATCATTTAAGCATCTCATATAAGAAAAAAGGAAGAGAGAAGCAAAACCTCATGAGAGCTCTTTCCCCTCTGTGGACGCTGCTCTTCATCCTCCCATCACAGAGCAAGGTGATGACATTTGCTGCTGCCTGTTTTCCTGCTGCCTCATCACTCTTCAACTCACATTGTCCCTTTTGCTTGCGTGTCATCTCTCCAGAGAGGTGATTCTCATTGCTTTCGCGGAAGTTCTCCACAACTTCCAAGGGAACCAGCCTCTTTCTTGTCTTCCTGGGCTCCTTGGCAGTATTTTACCCCTGCTAACCACTTCTCCCTGTGACTCCCCATCATCTCTGCCTCTTCCACCTCCCTCCAACTCCTGCAAGTGTCTCTTCTTCCCTCCTACCTTTTACAGGCTCACTCCTACACTCCTTTTTTTCCTCATTCTCTCTAGTGGTTTCATCCTCATACATGGCTTATATTACCATTTGCACTCTAAAGACTAAAGCATTTACCTTCGGTTCAGACTCCTCATTGGGCCCTACTACAGATTTCAAACATTTTCTACTTGTATTTGTCAAGGGTCCCTCAATTACTATCTTATGATCTTTACTCCCATAACCCCATCCCACTTTCTCCCCAAATTAGCTCTCTTCTGGTCAACAGTAGAATCATACTGGCTATTCCTTCTGCAGATAGCATTCTGCCTCCTTACCTTCCCATGATGGACTCCTTTTCATTTAGAGCACTTTCTTTCAAATCTCCCATGCTAAAATAACTACCTAGCCACAGTCCCTATATAAATTATTCTGGTTTTTTATTTTGAAAAAAATTTTTAATTTTTATTTTTGAGAAAGAGAGAGGAGAAAAGAGACAGCAGTGGAGGGGCAAAGAGAGAGAGTGGTAGAGAGAGAGAGAATCCCAAGCACGCTCCACACTGTCAGTGCAGAGTCTGACGTGGGGCTTGAACCCATGAACCATGAGATCATGACCTGAGCCGAAGTCGGACACTTAAATAGCTGAGCCACCCAAGCACCCTTAAATTATTGTTTTAATAATAGCCATTTTTCTTGTATGTTTATGGTTTCTCTGCTCCCATGAGAATATTGCCCATTTTTATCTTTGTTCTCATTTATCCCCAGAATGTGGCATATAATAGTTACTTCATTAATGTTCCCTGAATGAATAAAGAAATTGCTCAAGCCACAGTCCCAAGTCATCCTTCAGATCTGCTTCACTTTTCCTATCATAACCCAAAGGCTGAGTGTCTACATTTTAAGTTCCGTATTTAACAAATCTACTTCTTTCTCTCCTTCTCTAATGCCAGCCATGATGTCTGTACATCCAGTCATGCTCTTTAAATCTATGGTCTTCTCAGCAATCCCAGGTATGTTCTTAGAAAACAAATATGGTCATGATCCTGCCCTGCTTAAAATTATTCAGTGGTTTCCCATTTTTCTTAAGAAAATCATCAAAAGTCTACTACTAGAAGTAATTATTTAACCCTCACCATTCTTTCCAAGTTCACCTACTCCCCTTTCATTCTGGTATTGAAAAATGCCAGTATCCTTCTTCCCATTACATGATATTCAATTGATCCTTGTTATGATGGGGTTTGCCATTAATAGATTAAGAGATCCCTAGGTGATTATAATATGCAGTCACTGCTTAAAATCACATCTAGCCCTCTTATTCAACTTATTTTAGGTACTATTCATCTTCAAACCTCAATTCAAAGTTTATTTCTTTAATTTCACTTCTGGTCTTCCCTCATCCTCCAGATGAGATCACTGCCCTTGATATAAATCATTGCAACATCGTTTACTTGTCTTTTAGGTCACTTATCACAGTTTGAAATTATTAAAAGTATCCTCTTAAGGAAGAATTTTAGACATTGTATCCATAAGTAGATATTGAAAGTCATCTTTCAATAATAAAAGCTTTATTATGCAAATCCATTTATGGTAGTATCCTTAGCTATGCAAATACTGGTCAAGTGGAAAGAGTGTAACAAGATTTTCTTTTCTTTTCTTTTCTTTCTTTTTTTTTTTTTTTAAATTTACAGCATTTTCCCTTGCTTGGGTAGGCAGAGTTACTTTGAGAGTATTGAATTAAATTTCATAGTGCTTTTAGGCCTTTTTTGGAAGGAAGACATACAAATCCCCTAATTCTGTTTCAAAACAATTAACCTCTATTCTGGAGAACTAGGGTAGCCTTAACACTTTCAATTGTCAGGGAAAAAAAAATTCATTTACCTTAGTGGAGGTAAGTGGGAAGAAAAAGAAAGCAGAGACTGGTAATTTGTGCTCAACACAATGGCTATAGTTTGTGGAGATGGTTGATTTCAATGAAATGTGCAGATGAGAATGAATATACTTCCTGATCATCTGTCATGATACTTTATTGAATCATGGGAACTAAATCCCAAACCTATAAATATGAACTAAAAGAGCTGCAATTGTGGAACCCAGAATAAAAAAAAATTAAAAAGTCAGCCCAGCAATAACAGTACACATAGAAACACTGTCTTGCTGAGAGCCAATCTAGACCAAACAAAAATAAAAACAAAAAATTAAAAAATTAAAAAAAAAATCTCTTAGCAGCGACTAAAGAGTTAGAACTCAAGGGTGAATGGACTGCCCTTTAAAAGCAGAACAGGACTCCATTTGGATGAATAACATCCTGTATTATTGCTAAGAAAATGGTGGAGGAACAAGGGAGAGGAAGACTCAGAAGAGAATCTGGACTTACTGCCAAGAAAACTAGCTGGAGACTGAGCCAAGTCATACCTTTTTCATAATTACACAATTGTCACGACAGACTCACATGCAGACTGAAAGTTCAGTGAAGGCAGGGACAGGGTCTACTTTACTCATTGGATCCCTAGTAGCTTGCATAATACCTGTCAAAATTATTTGTTGAATTCATAAATAATTGGTGATGTGTGAGCAAAGTAACTATCAATATTATAATAGAATGTATGTATAAATTGCTCTTGGTATAGATGAGGAAATGATTGTTTGTATGGAGGAGAAATCACAGGAGAATAAAATCTTATTACAAGACTGAGTTCATAAGACTTTGGTAATAAGTACTTATTGATTGAATTAGTCCACTGATATGGATATTCTGGGTTAAAATTCCCAGAAGAGACATAAAAAGGGAAACAGAACTAAAGGAATCAATAGAAATTGAGACCAGAAGTCAACTTGCCCAATTTTGTAACACTAGGCAGCGTGTGAATAAATCCTTACCTTGTAAAGAGTCAAGGCACTATTATTTTATATATATGAAAAATTGCTAATAAACATATCAGTTCTCTAGATCCATCTCAAGTTATAGTTCAGTATTTCCTAATGTGTTTCTTAGAACGCTAATCACAGAAGTAGTCCTGTGGAAAAAAAGAGCGGGGGCTCCAATATCACGTCTAAGTAACAGTGAGCATTCTATTCCATTGATAACACTTATTAGCAAATTATCTAGATATTTAACCAAAGAAATCATCAAAATTTTTTCACCTTGTCCATCTAATTTTCTAGAAAAGTAGTTAAATCCCACTTGTAGTAAATTAGGAGTCCCTCAAACATGTAATTTAAAGTTTTTCTTGGGGCGCCTGGGTGGCTCAGTTGGTTAAGCATCCAACTTTAGCTCAGGTCATGATCTCACAGTTCCAGCCCTGTGTCAGGCCCGGTGCTGACATCTAGGAGCCTGAGGTCTGCTTCATATTCTTTGTCTCAGTCTCTCTCTGCCCCTCCCCCACTAGTGCTCTGTCTCTCTCTGTCTCTCAAAAATAAATAAATGTAAAAAAAATTAAAAAAATTTTTTTTTCTCTGAATAAGGGAATGGTTGACTAAATCCCCAAGTTGTAATACTATACACCTAGTAAAAGAGATGAGTTGTATCTAAATCTAAAGGCAATTTAAGATATTCATAATATATTGTTAAATAACAGAATTGAGTAGTAGAATATAATGCATATCATGACTAAATTTTCTAAAAAATATATGCATATTTGTATATCTAGAAAATATACTTAGGACATCCAGCAAAATAAAATCAAGACATTAACAAGGCTACTAAAAAATAAGAGAATATGATTTGGGAGATAGTAGATGTGAACTTTGGCTTTTTATTTTGCACTTTATTTTACTTTCAGTTTTCACATTAAGATGTTTTCATTCTGCAACGTGATAAATATGTATTTAATATGTGTTTTTAAGACCTTAGAAGTTTAACTAAAATAGCAAGAGGTTTTTTTTTTGATAATAGGAGTATGAAAAATAGGCTTTTACCTCCTTTCTATTTTCCATTTTTTTCTAGTAAGCATTAGTAGTTTTATTGTTTCACTAGAAAAATACAACATTCTTTAAAGAACACTTAAGAAAAGCATTCAAGGAAAGAAAAGTTGTCAGGGATAAAGAAGGGCATCACATAGTGACAAAGGAGCCGGTTCTCCGAGAAGACACAACCATCCTTAACGTGTATGTACCAGATAAGAATGCCAGAGTATGTGAGGCAAAAACTGATGGAACTTCAGGGAGAAACAAATGAATTACTATCACAGGTGGAGACTTCAACATTTCTGTATCAGAAATACACAGATCCAACAGGCAGAAGACCAGTAAGGAAATAGTTGAACTCAATAACACCATCAATCAACTATTGCTGTAATTGACATCTATAATTGTAATTGACATCTATAGATTCCTTTATCCAACAACAAGAGAATGTACATTTTTCTCAAACTCACATGGACCATTCAAGAAGATTAATTATTCTGGGCCATAAAACACATCTTAACAAATTTAAAAGAAGAGAAACCATCCAGTGTCTGCTCTCAGACCACAGTGGAATTAAGCTAGAAACCAACAACAGAAAGATAACTGGAAAATCCCAAAATATATGCAGATTAAATGACATTCTTACAAATGACACATAGGACAAATATGAAAGCTTCAGAGAGGAAAAATAATTTTCTACTACATGAAAAAAAAACCATAATTTATCAAAGTTTAAATTATGTAAACTTTAAGTATAGTGAAAGCTGTGATCAGGGGTAAATTTATAGCATTAACTGCATATATTAAAAAAAAAAGAAAGGTTTAAAGTTAATCATCTAAGTTTTCATTTTAAGAAACTAAAAAAAGAAAGAGCGACTTAAATCCAAGGTAAACAGAAGAAAAGAATAAGAGCATACTATAACATTATGGTCAACAATATTTCAATAAAATAGAATTCTTTCATAAATCAATAAAATTGAAAACAGAAAAAACAACAGAAAAAAATTGATGAAACGTTTGGTTCTTTGAATAGATCAGTAAAGCAATAAGCCTCTAGTCAGCCTAGTAAGAAAAATAGAGAGAAGACACAAATCATCCATATCAGAAATGAAAGAGGGGACTGCGCTATAACTAAAAGATTAATAAAGGAATACTATGGTTAACTCTATGCTCACATTTGACAGCCTAGATGAAATGAGCCAATTTATTTAAAGACATAATCTGCCAAAACTCACATGCAAACAATACACAACCTGAATAGATGTGTATCTATTAAATAAACTGAATCATTAACTAATAACTTTCCCAAACGGAAAGCACCAGGCTCTGATGGGTACACTGATGATTTCTACGAAACATCTAAGGAAGAAATTGTGCCAATTTTCTACAATCTTTTTCAGAGTATAGAAGTAGAGGGGAAACTTCCTAACTCATTCTATGAGGCCAGCACTATTACCAAAATACAAAGGCATTCCAAGAAAAAAAGACAAAAACAAAACAAAAACAAAAACAAAACAAAACAAAAAACTACAGGCTAATATCTTTCATGAACATACATGCAAAATTCTTCAATAAAATATTAGGAAATAGAACCCAACAATGTATAAAAAGAACTATATACCACAACCAATTGGGATCTATCCTAAGTATGCAAGGCTGGTTCAACATTTGAAGATCAATTAATAACTATAAAAAAATAACTAGTGAGCTTCTATTCTGTGAAAGACAATGTCAAAGGAAATGATAAAACAAGCAACAAACTGAGAAAATACTTGCAAAAGACACATCTGATGAAGAACTGCTGTTCCAAAATATACAAAGAACTCTTAAAACTCAACAATAAGAAAACAAACAACTCAATTTAAAAATAAGCCAAAAGTCTTAACATACACCTCACCAAGAAAGATACATAGATGGCAAATAAGCATGTTAAAAGATGCTCTACTTCATACACCATCAGGAACATGCAAATAAAAAAAATGAGCTTACCACTAGACACCCATTAGAATGGCCAATATCCAGAATACTGACAACAGCAAATGCTTGTGAGGAATTGGACAACAGGAACTCTCATTTATTGCTGGTGGGAGTGCAAAATGGTATAGCCATTTGGGAAGACATTATGAAGGTTTCTTGCAAAAATGAACATACTATTAGCATATGATCCAGCAATCCACTCCTTGATATTTACTCAAAGTTGAAAATTTCTGTCCATGCACAAACCTGCACTAGGATGTTTAAAGCAGCTTTATTCATAATTACCCAAACTTGGAAGCAACCAAGATGCCCTTATACAGGCGAATGAATAGGGTGGCAGAGAGATGTATAGGCAGAACACATGGGATTTTTAGGGCAGTAAAAATACTTTGCATAATTCTATAGGGTGGATACATGTTACATTTTCCCAAACCCACATAATGTACAACATCAAGAGCAAACACTAATGTAAACTATGGACTCTGGATGACAATAAGGAGTCTATGTAGGTTCATCAATTATAACAAATGCACCACTCTGGTGGGAGATGTTGATAATGGGAGATGGTGTGTGGGGGCAGGAGCTATATGGGACATCTCTGTACCTTCCTCTCAATTTTGCTGTGATCTAAAACTACCCTAAAAAATGAAGTCTGAAAAAAAAAATAAAAGCATTAAAAAAAAGGATTGAGAAGCAAATCATTCATTCCAATATTGAAACCCAGACATTAACAGATTGACACTCTTTTCTTTTAACATTTTTCTTTTCATAGGGTTTTCTATACTTTATATAGGTATAATTATTCCTTCTTCAATTTTTAAAACTGTAAAAATAGTTATGCCCTTTGAAAAATATTTAAATTTACGGAAATGTATAAGTAAAAAAGGAATACATATTTAAGTGGGACTGTACATATGTATTTCTTTTATGTGGGCGAAAATAACTATACATTTTATAAAGCCATGTGGTATACACTTCCCATATTAAAACATATGAGATTATATCTCTTCCAGCATATTTTACCACACAACTAGTGTTATCAAAGCACCTACCTCCTTTTCCAACATCAGGCCTTCGGCTCTGAGGTTCTTTTCAAATGTGTTCCTTTTGTCATATTGTATATTTGACTTTCTATATACCAGGATGTAATCAATCCGTTTTTTGCCATCTTTGAATAGAAGTCCACTGGATGCTATGTAATTCATGTCATTCTGCAAACAAAGCAATGACTGTTAATAGTGTAGGCTAGACAAACACACCGTTTTGGTCTCAGTCACTTTGGTTTGGATACTGGCGCTCCAAAAGCAAAAATGTGTTTTTACATTCCAGTTATGAGATATGGGAAAGCTGATTAAAGAAAGTCTGAAGTCTGTAATAGGAGACAAGTTAGCAAGCGATGTTCTACAATTTGAAATTAGGCAGTCTGATACCAGACCCTGGGTTCTCTGATGCTGGCATCGAAATGCATATAGTAAGCTTTCTTTAGTAAGGTCCTGTAAAAATAATATCAGCTAGCATATGCTGAGTATGTATTTATTCAACATCAGGCTCAGACATAAGTGCCTTACATGTTTGATCTTTTTTAATACTTACAACTCCCATTGCAAAAATTAAGACATTAAGTCTTAACATAAGTACTGAAGCCAACATAATTTCCAATATTAAATAATATTCAGATAGGTATAATTTTCTAAAGCTCTGTTCAACAACACTGAACTGAAAATAATTCCTGAGCTGCTTGCTCCAGAGATACTTGTCCAGTGGATATAAAACTGTGATCCAACTAAGACAGCTTACTTATCAAGCTTAATCACTTGCTTATCAAGACTGTTGTATGGCCCTCACCTTGCTCTGCCCATTCGCCCAAGCTATTTTTTATAGACTGGCAATTTTCCACCAAATGCCTGCCTTGCAAGATACACCTTGCATGATAGTTGAGACACCTGAGTGATCCTCCACGTCATAAATTACAGCATTTAACTGCTCTCCTCAAGACCCTTCAAGTTCCTTCACAGTTACTAACTCCTAACATGTTATATGACACGAAACCATTTATTATCTTTTGTTTACCATCTGCCTGATCAAGGATTGTTTACTGTTTTGTCTCAGATTATTCCAGACATCTCACCCCAAACAGAGTGGGCATCAATAAATATTTGTGGGAGGAAGAAAGGAAGGCAACATCCATAAACCTGTGTGGCCAGGTAAGGCTGACCTCAAGAATAGAAAACCAAGAAGAGATCATATTGACACATCTCCTCCTCTCGCCTCCAGTATTTACAACAAATCAAATTAAAACAGGTTAAGATAAATAATCAAAAAATACAGCAGAACTGATAGCCATGGTGTGCCCTTTGTTTTATACCTACTATCCACTGCCTCCAGACATCTTCATGGTAATTTCAACAAGGACTGGGCTAAAATAAAATCATATACAAATTTCCTTCTTCATTTTCTTTTGCATAAAGTATACCACCCTCTCCAGTTGATTATTTTAAAAAACTTAATGTTTATTTATTTTGAGAGAGAGATAGAGAGAGAGAATGAGCAGGGGAGGAGCAGAGAGGGAGGGAGAGAGAGAACATCCCAAGTGGGCTTTGTTTGCACTGTCAGCACAGAGCCGGATGGGGGATTGACCTCATGAACCTTGAGACCATGACCTGAGCCAAAATCAAGACTGAGACGTTTGACTGACTGAGCCACCCAGGTGGACCTTCAGTTCATTATTGAGTCACTTCTGAGTTTTATGATATTAAAAACATATTTAATCCTAGGCGAAGGCAAGAGTCCTTCAGTGAGAAGACCTGGAAGTAAATGATGGGTTGGTAGGAAAAGTGTGAGGAGACAAGATAGTATTTAATCAATTTTATGTGCTCTTCATATTTTAAGAGCTGCATAGACTGAAAGTGGAACTCTGATAGTTATTGTTACCCATTGTTCTAAGTCTAAGCAAAATGCTAAACTCTCCCAGAGAAACAGCTGTTTTACCATTAAAAAATCGCCATTTTTTTTCACAATAAGTGACCTTAGGCATTATTTACAACTTTTTTGTTTCTGAAAAATGGGTTCACAATCAAACTATATTAACTAGAATTCTAATTTATTGTCTAATTATTTTATGAATTCTAAATTATTAGATGAGTTTTACCAGGCAGAATGAAAAATAGCTATCGAAATGGTCATACAGAAGCATGGTGAGATTTGGAAATATCTCCTGAATTATGTTTAAAAAAACATTGTATAGGCTCTATAAAATTTTAAGTTTATGAGTTTATATTTTATTTTAATACATATATGGCACCCATTAACCAAGATGCTGATTAACCTGCTCAAATCTGTTGCTTAAAAGCAGAACTGACAGGAAATTTATTATATATCATTGTGTTTAGTCACCAAAAGAACAACTTCTTTAATTGTTTGAAATCATAAGGGTTGTTTGAACATGAAATCAAGACTCCTCTCTTAAGTTACCTGGAATAGTGAAGTGCTTTCCAATTACAATGCAGAATGAATTTAATTTAGAAACAGAGTTTTCATGTTTATTATTCCCAGAAGATAGAATAAAACTAGTTTTGCTCAGAGAACCTGGGATGCTGATCATCCATCAGGCACCTTATCTTTCAACAGTGTTGAAAACAACTTAATTATGTAATGCATTGCAAACCATAAAGCTCAGGTACTTTCAGCAAAGCTGGTCTTCCTAAAGAGTATCCCAAAAATATGCATGTTATGGCTCACGTGGAGAAAGAACCCTTTGCAAAGATTTTAGCACATTTGCAAAACAGCAGTAGAAGTCTGCCTATTTGCATGAAAACACATTTTTGAGAATTTTTCAAATAAAATTATGGTAGTAACTATTTGTGACCTGCATATGTTTTCCAGAATTTATTCTTTTCAATCTAACAAGCATTCATCGAACACCTATTGTGTGCTACGTACTGTGTTAAACTCGAGGGATAAAAATAAGAGGACACAAAAGACTTTTAGGGATTTTATCCTGCCTGGGGAGTAGTAGGCATGTAGTTGTTTAGTTACAATGTTATCTAATATGTGCAGGAATATGTGCAGGAATATAATTGTTTAGTTACAATGTTATCTAATATGTGCAGGAATAGAGTTGAAGAATGTCCAGGTGTACCAGGGGAAGACTTATTAACAGGTGCCAGTAGCCACTAAGGGTCCTGTTATCTTGGGGAGTTTACCACAGTCCTCTGTCAGGCAGATATAAAATTAGGTCAGGTCATTAATCTGTTAGTGATTGCTGACTGATTACATGTTAACCATACACTTGAGTTAGTAAGATGCAGTATGATACACTGGTTAAGGTACTGATTTCTGCATTAGACAGACTGGTGTTTTAATTAACTGTGTTCATAGACATGTTACTTAATCTCACTGTTCAGTGTCAGTTCCCACAGCTTTTAAGCAAATATAATAATATTATCAACAGTATAAGATTATTGTTACGACTAAATGAGATAATGCACAGACAGCAGTCTCAACGTTGTCTGACCTTGTGAGATCAAAAAAGTCAGTTCTTGTCACGAAAAATAAGATAAAATTTGTATGCTCCCTTTCTTTCTCTCAAAATAAATAAAGATTAAAAAAACAATGAAATTTATTTTTGCTTTCTACTAATGATGAGTATTTGGGCTATTCATTTCCAGTCTTGCCTATTTTTAATAAACATTCATGTGTATATCTTGCAATAGATGTGTGCATACATTTCTGTCAGTATGTACCTAGGACAAAATTGCTGATTCCCAGGAAAAGTTTGTCTTCAACCTTAGCAGTATGCCAGTCTTAACTTAGAATGAAGTTTGTTGTATATAGGCTTTATTTCAATCTATGGTGTCTTCAAAAATTTTTTCTTTAATCATTATTTATTTTTCAGAGAGAGATAGACAGAGTGTGAGCAGGGGAGAACAGAGAGAGAGGGAGACACAGAATCCAAAGCAGGTTCCAGGTTCTGAGCTGTCAGCACAGAGACGGACGCAGGGCTCAAACTCACGAACTGTGAGATCCTGACCTGAGCCAAAGTTGGACGCTGAACTGACTGAGCCACCCCAGGTGTCTTGTAAGATGCCTTTTCTGGTGTCTTTCAAGATTTCATGGAACATGTCTCTGTACAGATGGACTCTTCTTGATTACAAAATCCTGGTCTATGCTTTAAAAATTGACTTAGTTTGCCATACTCTGGCATAAGACAGTACAGTATGCATGGAAGCCAGTACCTGCTCCCACCTGTAACAGTCTTTTTATCCAAATTCTGCTATTTAGAATGCAACCAATTACTGCCATGTCCTTTTACTGGCTATTCTGATTCTGTTGCCATGTCCTTTTACTGGCTATTCTGATTCTGTTTGGATTGAGAGAGAGGGAGAGGGAGAGGGAGGGAGAGAGAGAGAGAGAGAGAGATAGAGAGAGAGAGAGAGAGAGAGAGAGAGAGAGAGAGAGAGAGAGAAAGAGAGGCACGGGTGGGCAAGGCAGTGGGAGCAGGCAGGACTCTGGCTTGCTCACAAGATTGCCATTGTTGAGAAGGGCAGTGGATGCTTAGTTTCCTTGGCTGTGTGGCTCCGGCAGCCCAACGCTGAGGACCGATGATGGGCCAGGTTAGCCCAACTCTCCACTGTCATTTGGGGACCCAACAGGCTGTCTTCAGGCCAAATGACTGTGTTTCACACTTGTGTTTCATCTTTTCCTACAAAATCTTCAAATAATGAAAATCTTTTTCATTGGGTTTCAGCAGTGGTGTTTGTTTTTGCATTTCTGCATCCTTTTTTGGCAATCATTGATGGGAAATTGGGAAATGACAGTCTGGATGTCAATAGTCTGATGCCATATTTTACTCAGAAGTTCCGGCTTTACCCTCCTTAATTAGAGAAAAATCCAAATAGCCTCAGTATGTAACTACCATTCATTTCACAGTTAAAGCCATTGTTCACAATAGCTCTTATTGTTGGCCTTACTTATTATACAGAAAAGAAGAGGCTTTAATCTTTTTTTTTCAGTTCCAGACAAATGAGAAACAGTTTTGTCAAGAAAGTCACATACTTACAATAAAAGCAATCTCTGTTAAAATAAACTAACAGAAAATACACCATGCACTGTAGGTCAGAAGAAATCCTGCACGTGAGTAGAAATTTACTAAGTGCTGCTGAATTAATACAAATTCTGGCTTTTCTGTCATAAAAATTTTCCATTTTAAAATGATACTTAACAGGAGAAGAATGCTTTCATTTTTCTAAGTGTCCTTGGGGATAAAAAGTATATTAATACATATATATTTTAATGCACCTCACTTAACTTAAAACATGTCAGAAATGTAATTACTATGCAAACTTTCCTATGCAAATAACCTTTAATTATGAGTCATAGGAATACCAAAAAAATCAGACTTCAATGCTATACAGTGGCTTTCACTGTGGATAAGAATCTGGCCAGGCTTATTGCCTACTTAACAGAATGTCAACCCTCTTGCTAGTCCACATCATCTTTAGAAATACAAATATTAGGGGCATCTGGGTGGCTCAGTTGGTTAAGCCTCTGACTTTGGCTTGGGTCATGTTCTTGAGGTTTGTGGGTTCTAGCCCCAGGTTGGGCTCTGTGCTGACAGCTCGGAGCCTGGACACTACTTCGGATTCTGTCTGTCTGTCTCTCTCTCTCTCTTTCTCTCTGCCTCTCCCCCACTCATGCTCTGTCTCTCTTTCTCTCAGAAATAAACGTTAAAAAAATAATTAAAAGTAATAAAAGAAATAAAAAGAAATACAAATATTTTCTGTGCTGATGGCTCAGAGCCCAGAGTCTGCTTCAGACTCTGTGTCTTCCTCTCTCTCTGCCCTTCCCCCCTCCAAAAAAGTAAATAAACATTAAAATAAAGTTTTTAAAAAAAGAAATACAAATATTCTCTAAATCAGTGACTCTGGAGTACCCTTATCAGATGGTAGATTGCATTCTAGCTCCTACTACACCTGGTAGAGAAAACTGCTTTTTAAAAAAATAATAACTAATAAATTAGTATTTAAAGAAATAACACTAACATGAGCTGAACAGAAACCAAGCACTGTTCTACACACTTTGCGTATGTTTACACATTTCATGCTCACAAAAACTGAGATAAGTACTGTTTTCCCCCCATTTCACAGATGCTGAAATTGAGGCAGATGGAAAGAAAGGTCCTGTGGTAGCCAAAGAGCAAGTTATCCCAGCTGGGATTTCCATAGCGATTCCCTTTGTCTCCCTTTTCCTTGACACCAACTGGGTGTGTAAGCTGTGTGGCTCTGTGTAACCCCCAGATGAAGGAATCAGGTTTTGGGGAAGCAGGGAAGAGCCTCTTCTCTTTCAGGGAAGGGAGTAAACCACTGCCCCTTACCCTGACCTAGAGGCAGGCACAGATGGATTGTGCAGCCTCACCTGCCCCCAGGATACGTGACAGGTGGGACAAAGCCATTTGCCCTTTGTAGCTTCCAAAGGGCATACATATACACAACAGAAACTGAACAATAACAAAGCATACCACAGACATTCCAGACCATACTCCAATCTCAAGCTAGGTCTACTTCTCGAATTTCACTCTTCCAGGAAGACTTTTAGGCAAAGAGAGACACTTGGGAATGTGTAGGACTAAAGAATGCCTGATCTTCCTGTTGCTGGGTGACTTCATAGCATCCAAAGTTTGGTGATTTGTTTTTAAATCATGTAACGTTTTTTTTCAGCTTCAAAGGTGATTGCATGGCAGAGTGAAAGAAGGAGATCTGAGAAGTCTACATACTGTGCGATTCTAACTAACGGCATTCTGGAAAAGGCAAGACTATGAAGACAGCAAAAAATCAGCGGTTGCCAAGGATAGGAGAGAGAGAGGGATGAGAGGCAGAGCACAGAGTATCCTCAGGGCAGTGAAATCACTCTCCATGATACTATAGTGATGGATACATGTCATTATGCACTTGTCCTAATGCACAGAACATACAGCAGCAGAGTGAACCCTGTTGTAAGCTATGGGTGATTATGATGTGTTAATGCAGGTTCGTAAACTATAATAAAGGTACCACTCTGGTAGGGGATGTTGATAATGGGACAGGCTAAATGTGTGGAGGCAAGGCTATATGGGAAATCTGTGACTTTCTGCTCAATTTTTCTGTGAACCTACAACTATTCTAAAAAATAAAGTAATTTTACGGGCGCCTGGGTGGCTCAGTTGGTTGAGCGTCCGACTTCAGCTCAGGTCATCATCTCGCAGTTTGTGGGTTCGAGCCCCACATCGGGCTCTGTGCTGCCAGCTTGGAGCCTGGGGCCTGGAGCCTGCTTCAGATTCTGTGTCTCCCTCTCTCTCTACCCCTTCCCCACTCATGCTCTGTCTCTCTCTGTCTCTCAAAAATGAATCAACGTTAAAAAAAATAATTTTAAAAGTTTTTTAAAAGACTAAGTTAAGTGTCATAAACCTTACAAGCTACCTTGTATCTCTTATTGTCATTTTCCCGGCAATACTAAATGCACATGTGGTCTGAAAATATAGTAATAAACAAAGCAGAATGAGATTATATCCTGTAAGGCAGGTATAGTAAAGAAATTAATACAAGATGCAATAAAATTAAGGTGCAAAAAAAGTTTGGTGCCTTGGGAGAACATAAAGGCCATTTCACATTATTAAAAGAGAAGCAGGCCCTTTCCTTTTAGTGAATAAAAAGAAAAATGGGATTTGAAGATAGGGCAATAAGATTCAAGTTGTAGATAGCAGTCAAATTTTTTTTTTGCTATAAAAGGGGGTATAAATACCAGTAGTTCATACAGTTGTTGTAAAGTGAAAATTAAGTATGGCAATGTGCACACAAGACGGTCTCTTGTCCGTTTTAACATCTTATCATTGAATGTACACATAGGGCACTCGATAAATGCATGTTAAATGCAATGATGCATAAATGACAGGAGTCAAATTTATTTAGAATATTACAGACACGTTGGGACGTCTGTGGCTCAGTTGGTTAGGCATCTGACTCTTGAATTCAGTTCAGGTCATGACCTCACGGTCTGTGAGATCAAGCTCTGCACTGGGCTCTGAGCTGACAGCATGTAGCCTGCTTGGGATTCTCTCTCTTCCTCTCTCTCTCTGCCCCTCCCCTCGTTCTCTCTCACAATGTGTTCTCTCCCTCTGTGTCAAAATAAATAAACATTAAAAAGAATGAAAATATTACAGACATGCTTCTTCTTATTACTATTATTATTATGTGATGTTATTAAGTAGGAATATAGAGGAGAGAGACGAAATTGTAAAGAGGGATCCCTCTGTGTAGCCAGGAGAGTATAAAAAAAAAGTTTTTCTTGGGAAACATAGCTTCTTAAAGTAAAGAGACTCATGAGATTAGGTCATTGTAATTTTTGTCAAGCTAAATACTTGGAATTGTGTTGATACAGCATCTTGCTGGCTTAATTTTTATTGAATCGATTCAATTAATGCTTATGAATTATGCAAAAATAATTTACTCGAAACTTCGAATCTGTTTCAGTCAGTCAGAGCATATTGTTGATTATATTTGCCTGGCCTGCTGACAAGCACCTGCTGGGTATTTTAGCTAGATAAAGAATTTCCAGTTTGCTTCATTAATGGTACACCAAGCATTCACCGATGAGGCTGGATTTTAATGTATCAGAATACCATATTTTATGTATTAGTTATCTATTGTTGCACAAAATTACCACAGAGGTGCCTGGGTGGCTCAGTCGATTAAGTGTCTGGCTCTTGATGTTGGCTCAGGTCATGATTTCTCAATTCATGAGATCAAGCCCCACATCATGCTCTGTGCTAACAGTGTGGAGGCTGCTTAGGGTTTTTTCCTCTCTCTCTGCCCCTTCCCCACTTGTGCTCTCTCTCTCTCAAAATAAACTGTTTGTTTTTTTTTTTCAAATTAGTTAACATACAATGTAGCCTTGGCTTCAGGAATAGAACCCAGTGATTCATCTCTTAGATAAGACACCCAACGCTCATCCAGAAAAGTGCCCTCCTTAATGCGCATCACCTATTTAACCCACTCTCCCACACACCCACCCCCTTCAAGCAACTCTCAGTTTGCTCTCTGTACTTAAGAGTTTCTTATGGTTTGCCTCCCTCTCTGTTTTTATCTTATTTTTCCTTCTCTTCCCTTATGTTCATCTGTTGTGATTTTCAAATTGCATATATGAGTGAAATTATACATCTGTCTTTCTCTGATTGACTTGTTTCGCCTAGCATAATAGCCTCCAGTTCCATCCATGTTGTTGTAAATGGCAAGATTTCATTCTTTTTCATTGCTGAGTAGTATTCCATTTCATATATGTACCATAACTGCTTTATCCATTCATCAAGTTGATAGACATTTGGGCTCTTTTCATAAATTAGCTATTGTTGACATCGCTGGGACGCATGTGCCCCTGGAACACTGGGGGGCATGTGCCCCTTCGAATCAGCATTTTTGTATCCTTTGGGTAAATTCCTAGTAGTGCAACTGCTGAGTCATAGGGTAGTTCTATTTTTAATTTTTTGAAGAAACTCCATACTGTTTTCCAGAGTGGCTACACCATTTTTAAAAAAATTACCACAAACTTAGGAGCTTAGAACAATGAAGATATATTATCATACATTCCCATGGATCAGATGTTCAGGCAGAGCTTAGCTGGGTCCTTTGCTTACACCACACAAAGCTTCAAGCAAGGTGTCAGTGGGGCTTTACTCTTATCTTAAGGCCTGACTAGGGAGAATCCACTTCCAAGATAACTCAGAACCTCCGCAGAATTCATTTCCTTGTGCTGGCTGTTAGCGGGAGGCCAACCTCAGCCCCTTGAAGCTTCCTACTGTTCTTTGACATTTGGGTATTCCCAACATGGCAATTAGTTCAGGAAACCAAAAAGAAGAGTCTCCAGAGTGAGTCTGAAAGCCAGACAGAGTTTTATGTAATGTAACATAATCAAAGACGTGATACCTCACCACCTCTGCTTTATTCTAGTGTTTAGAAGAAAGTCATAGGGAAGAGGATTATGCAAGAGTATGAGTACCAGGAGGCAGAGATCACTGAGACCATCCTAGAGTCTGCCAAAGTAAGATGGATAAATTAGATAAAAATTAAAGAAATTATTTAAAAGATTAAAAGTTGACTTTAAAAAGAAATCACAAGGGACACTATATAAATTAGATAAAAATTAAAGAACTTATTTAAATGATTAAAAGTTGACTTTAAAAAGAAATCATGAGGGTCTCAGTTGGTTGAGCGTCCAACTTCGGCTCAGGTTATGATCTCATGGTTCCTGAGTTCAAGCCCTGCATCTGGCTCTCTGTTGTCTGTGCAGAGTCCCCTTCGGATCCTCTGTCCCCCGCTCTCTCTGCTTTTCCTTCTCTCTCACACACACACTCTCTCTCTCAAAAATAAAGAAACATTAAAAAATAAAAAGAAAGAAATCATGAAATACTGTATGAGAGAAGGAAGGCTTATAGTCTCACTCACCAAACTCAATAGAATAACCGGGGGAATAACATATCGGTTTAGAAAATGTCACAACAGGGGCGCCTGGGTGGCGCCGTCGGTTAAGCGTCCGACTTCAGCCAGGTCACAATCTCGCGGTCCGTGAGTTCGAGCCCCGCGTCAGGCTCTGGGCTGATGGCTCAGAGCCTGGAGCCTGTTTCCGATTCTGTGTCTCCCTCTCTCTCTGCCCCTCCCCCGTTCATGCTCTGTCTCTCTCTGTCCCAAAAATAAATAAACGTTGAAAAAAAAAATTTAAAAAAATAAAAAATAAAAAAAAAAAAGAAAATGTCACAACAGAGGACACTAAAAAGGAAAAAAGGAAGAAAAGAAAAGAATCTGAATCTGGGTTTACTCATACTTCTATCCTTACTGCTGTGGCTTCAGACAATTGGTGTTTCCTCTCTCAATTCCCTACCATGAATCAAGGAGGGGTGCTCTAACAAACAGATAAAGGGCGTTTATGGCTCTGACATTCCATGACATTTTTCTTTTCCCCAAATATTTCTCCAAGAAGCTATTTTCTAAGACCCCTAAAGTTTTTTCAACGAACTTTGGCTAGGGTTTTTATTTCTGTGCAGAATGATACATAAATATCTGGCAGCTTAATTCACTCCTTAAAGTGCTTCAAAGGTCTTTTCAGAAAAAACTGTAAATGACAACTGAGACCTATTTTACCTGAGTAAGCATGTTTGACAACGTGAAGGAGAAAATAAGAGATAGGTCTTCTCTTACTCCAAAATGAAAAGCGGTCTCTGATCTAACTCAAGGTTACCAAATTTCACAAATCAACTGGAACACAAAGCCCATACTTTAGAAGATGGCACTCTTTTTGACCTTTGTAATAATGTCTAAAGGGGAAAATGAAGAGATGTAAAGTACCACCAGTAAAAACCTAGCACCAAGTTTTAGAAGTAGGGCACAAAACCAGAAAATCAAGGTTGTGATTCCCGCAATATGGCCAACAACATAATTTCAAAACCCTTATGTCATAAAACACCTAGAAGTGATAGATAAAATAAAATGTATGCCTATTGAAATTCCAGAGGAATTAGCAGGAAAATATGTATAACTGTAGCTTCAAGGTAGGAAAAAAAGTAGAAAACCATAACACATGCTGGCAAGTCAATAGTGTGGCTGCTCTGGGTAAAGATGTAGAAATCAATTTAAAAAACCCAAAAAACAAAAAAAAAACAAAAATAGTGGACGCAAACACTGATAAATTTAAAAATAAAACTTCTAAATAACTAATAAGCTAAAGAAATAGAATTCAATAAAGTTAGAAAAGAAAGTGAAGATACATGTGCTTCAGTAAGCAATGCTGATTTAGATAAATTAGATAACCATGTAATAAAATTATTGTACTTTAGACTGTATTCAAACCTAAGTTCTAGTTCAGAAATAAACCCATAAATTTATGGTCAATTGACTTTCAACAATTGCCAAGGAAATTCAATGGGGGAAAAATGGCCTTTTCAACAAATGGTGCCTGAACAACTGCATGTCCATTTGCAAAAGAGGTTGGATCCCTACCTTAAACCATACACAAAAGTTAGCTCAAAATGGATCATCATAAACCTAAGTGTAACAAGGAAAACTGTACAATAATTAGATTAAAACATACCTATCAATATGGGGGGGGGACCCTGAGTTAGGTAATGATTTCTTAAATACAACACCAATAGCAGAGTGATGAAAGAAAGAAAGAAAAAAAAAAAAGACAGGACTATATCAAAATTAAACACCTTTGTGTCCCAAAAAAATATGCCATTAAGAAAGTGAAAAAGCAAACCACAGAATGGAAATAATAATTTTTAAAAAGCTATCTGAAAAGGGACTTGTATTCACAATATATTAATAACTCAACATTAAAAACACAAATAATCCAGTTAAAAATGGATAAAGAATCTTGATATAGGTTTCTTCAAAGAAGATTTTAAAAAAGGCCAACAGGCACATTTGACAGCTTTCAACAAAATGAAGATATTAGGGGAACAGAAATCAAAACCACAATGAAAAACCATTTCTAACCCATTATGATGGCTACAATCAAAACAACAAACATTAAAACAGTATTGACAAGATTACAGAGAAATTGAAACCCAAACTGGACAGTTTAAATGGGCAATGAATGTATGGTACATGAATTTTTTTCTCAATGAAGTTCTAAAAATCAATTACAGATGAATTATTGATAGTAAAATGCTTCTAGAAACTGACATAGGAACTCACAGGAGGTGAATAATTCTTAAATAGGATTCAAAAAGAAAATGATGCATAAATTTGCCTGTGTTACACTTAAAAGCAAGACTGAGTATTGTGAAAATGCCCATTATCTCACATTCACTATAAGTTGATATCATTTAGTTGAAGATTTCAACATAGTTTTGTGTAAATGTATGCAACATAACAAACTAATCCTTCTACTATATGGAATATCAAAGTGCCTTTGATAGGAAAATCTTGAAAAAGAACTAGGTACATGGGCTTGTCCTTCAAAATGCCAATATTTATTACAATTCTATGGTGATTAAGGCAGCAGGATGTTCATGAAGGCATAAGCAATATAAGAGAAAAATAGATACCCCAGAAAAAGACTTACATATACAGAACTGAGATGAAATTACATATCTATATACTACTCTTGGATAGGGTAGACGAGTCATTTACTGGCACTGAAAAAGTCAGCTATTTTCTTGGAAAAATACCATATACAAATAAGAAAAACTAAAGAATTTAAAGACAAATGTGAAAAGAAAAATTTTAAAACTTTTAGAATAAAATGGAGGAGGCTATTTTGATGATTGTAGTAGACAAGCAGTTTTGTTCATGTGTTTGTTTTTACCATGAATAAAAGCTTTGGGCTGGTAAGAAGGTGAAACTATGATTAATTAGACTACATTCAAATAAAACCTTTGTATATTAAAAGATCGTAGAGACTGTGGTAAGCTTTAATTAGAAGATATTTTTCATGAACACAACAAATAAAGGATTAGTCTCCAGGATATATTAATAATGCCTCTAAATCAATAAGAAAAGAAAAATAATACAACAGGAAAAAAAAGTGATGCTATTAATAGGCATTAAACAAGAGAGGAGCTGTTGAAATTTCAAAAAAGCAGAACAAAATACATTACATATTTCTTCACAGTTTAAAAATCTGAGAAACAATATTCAATACTGTCTAAGGATATATCATGTATAGTAAATGTAGAAAACTATAAGAAAGCTAATCAGCAAAATTAGAAGAGTGGTTATACTGACACAAATTGGGGAAAAGGATCAGGCAGTGTTACATGGGAGTCTTCAATTCTGTCTGTAATAATTTATTCTGAAACAAACATGGCAAGCAATTCAGATCCAGTAAAGCTCAGTATTGGACATAGCTAAATATAGTCTAATAATACAAATTTCAATATGCCTGAAATATTCATAAAATAGTGATTCAAAAGATCAACATTGCTGTTGACATTTGAAATCAACAATCTGGGATTATATATTTGCTTAGCAATTAAAATCTTATTTATAACTCAAGTCTCAGTTTCCTCATCTGTGTAACGGGGACAATAATAACCTGGCAAGAGTATTTTAAGAATTAAATGCATGAAACACTCTGCAGCAGGGGTGCCTGGCTGGTTCAGTCAGTTAAGTGTCTGACTCTTGATTTAGGCTCAGGTCATGATCTCATGGTTTGTGGGTTCAAGGCTCACATTGGGCTATGTACCAACAGCTCAGAGAGTGCTTAGGATTCTCTCTCTCCCTCTCTCTGCCCCTCCCCAATTTATGTTCTAAATCTCTCTCAAAATAAATAAATAAACATTAAAAAGGAAAAAAAAAACATTCTGTGACACATAAAATGGCACACCCTATAGTTACTATAATCAAAAACCTTTGAACTTATAAAATTCCAATTTTAATCATGGTCACTAAGCTACATACCCCCTTCAGTCAACTACACTTGTGTCTACATTATGATTTTTAAAAAATGAAATATGGTAAAATTACCTTATCAGAGATATTAAACTGAACATATTTGATCATTGGTGGTTCAGAAGGAATTCTATGAGGTCTCTTTAAAGAAAACCACAGGCTCAAAATGGCATAACTTAGGTTAAGTTGCCAAGTCAGTAAACCAAGACTTATTACCTTATTAACTGCTATTTTACCCACCTCAGCAATTAACCTTTAGCCAGTTAACATGGGGTTTTCCTGGTCAACACAAGGCAATTTATTGATAGCCCTTTTTATTCCCCTTGGGAGGGTGACCTTGCCTAAAACAGTGGATTCTTTGTCAATAATTTTCCTTTTCTCCATTCCTTCTCTACCTTTAAAAACCTTTCCTTTTCTGTAGCCCTCTGCACCTCCCCTCTACTTGCTAAAGAGGAAGCTGCTCAATTCATGAGTAGATGAATATAAAGCCAATTAGAGCTTCAGAATGTACTTGGTTGAATATTTGTTATATAACACAGGTCTCAGGGGGCATCATTAGACACAAATGATCACCTCAGAGCTCACATGCTGAAGAGATGCGAACACTGTCCATCTCATGTCAGCCACCTACGACAACTTAACACATAAACTCTACTTAAATCCAGCCTGAAGTTATTCTGCACTCTGCCAGCCATCAGCTGGAAATTAAAAAACAGAAGCAAAAACTACTGAAGAATTTACTGAAAGTATGAGAATGAAAATTTTGACTAAAAGATCTAATTTTATTTTTATTTATTTATTTATTCATTCATTCATTCATTCATTCATTCATTCATGGAGAGAGGGATTACACAAGAGGCAGGAGAGTGGAAGAGGGGCAGAGGAAGAGAGAGAGAGAATCTTAAGCAGCCTCCACTTCCAGTGCAGAGCCAGATGCTGGCTCAATCTCAGGACCTTGAGATCATGACCTGAACCAAAATCAAGAGTTGGGTGCTTAACCGACTGAGCTACTCAGTAGTCCCCAGATCAAATTTTAAATGCAAAACAAAATCAAATTCCATTTCATTGTAAAGGGTTTGAAAAAAGTCAGTAACATCAATGCATTGCTTGCTATCATGAATGCTATATTCTTCCTTACAGAGCTCTCAAAACAATACAAGAATATCGTAATAAAGGGGCACCTGATGATTTCCAACATGTGTTTAGGGAAATGATTTAAAATATTGGTAATCTCACAAGCCCAATGGAAATATTCTTTAAAATGCTGCACTATTTCTAGTCTGGGGGATCAATCTTTCCCACAAAAACAAGCAAACATGCAAAGCAAAAACCTTAAAAAGGATCAAAGAATTCACAAGGTAGTGAGGAATTGCTGGGTCAAGTTCAGAACAGAATAGAAATCAGAAATGGAGAGGTAAGGTGCATATCTGAGCACTTAGTCACTTCTACTCTCAAGGACATGTTGGTTGGCTTTTGTATTAGCACTTTTCTGTGTGCAGTCACTATGGGTACAAAGGTGAATAAACCAAACAACCTAGTGTGTCCAAGATATTTTTAGGACACATCAGTAGTAAACACATCTGAAATATTAAAACATTCCTTTCTTTTGGCTCTGGATTCATAACAGATGAAAGGCATAACAGATGCCTAAAACAAATGGGAAGCACAACACAGAAAAGTCCAATTACACAACGGGGTTGAATTCACTTGCAGTTTTGCAAATGAAAAATAAGTCAAGTCAAAATATAGCACGGGTAAAACAATCCCTATGAACCATCAGAGTGGCTCAGAACATTACCCTGGTCAAAGGCTACTGTTTCACTTGAATGTTTAACTTGAAATGGCAGACCTTCTGATCAGGGTATCAATTTTTCTGGCACTGAATAAATGGTTAGTATCATCATTAGTGTCCTTGACCATAAGTGGAAATAGGAAAACTCACATAATGCTCTGAAGCAAACTATTCTGAATTATTCAGTGTTTATCATTAATTACATACATTATGAAGGCAGAGGATAAAATCACCCAGAACCTTCACACCTAGATGGATTTGATCTAATGAGAAATGTATTGGCTCCTGCAGAATAGATGAGATTTGTGTTCCTTACATTTGCAGAAAATTATTTTTCATGACCTAGCAGTCCATTGTTTCTCTTTCCTTCTCCTTAAAAGCTCTATCAATACGACAAGGATCTCTTGAGACTCAACAAGCAGAAGACAGATTATCAGACAACTAATTTTGCTAACATCATAAAGCAGACGGCCTTATCACATTGGCTACAAATAATCTAGTGAGTAAAAATAAATCAGGTCATGTTGGAAACTTTGGAAAGCTGGCATTGAAAATGTATCATCGAATATTAATGCCCATTTTATACGATGAGCTTAGTTCTTTCCAGTTTCAGAGTTACTCTTGCTGCTGTAAGTTAGATATTTATAAGGAGAGAGGGAGAAAGATGAACTCTCCGAGGTCCCCATGAGGGTCATTTAAGATTATGGTCCTGGCTATTTGTACTTGTATAGGCTTCTCCAATGTTGGTAGTTTGGTTTCCTAGGCTGTAGAGGGCAGATCAAGACAAAACTAGTGGTTTTAAACCCCTCCTTGGTAATAGGCAGTATTTTGAGAAAAATACACATACTTACATATTTGTACAATTATGCATATAATTTCAGACACTTCGTAGATGCCCTGGGCTCATGTGTGAGCCCCCTTAGAGCTCTATGACACCAGGCAGGCTGAGAACTTCTGGACCAGGCAATCTCACAATACTCCCAGTTCTAGGGACACCTGCCTCTGTAAACTCAGCTCCCTTGGCAGGCCTTGACAGAAATAAGCTGAACCTCATAAGAGCAAAGCCTCCAAGCACTTTGGAAACCCTATAGCTAATCTAACAATGTAGTCATATCAATTTATTTTAAAAATGGACATAAGTGAAGGTATGGAACATTTCTTCCCCCCCTACTAATCTTGCCTTTTTGGAGACTATGAAAAACTAATGCACACCAATGGCCTATGTTTGAAACAGAGGTCATTGAAGACGTTTCTAAGTCTTTAATTTTGTGAAGATAGTATGACTTATAGTTGGAGCACCAGAGATGAAGAACCTGCTTATGCTTCTTATCTCATGTCGCTGTGCCCAAAAACCCAATTAAGGTTTCAGCATCTTCATTCATAAAGTGTTAATAATAAAGTGGTCTGTTTATTTCCCTGAAGATTGTGAAGACGGTGGCCAAAGTGTATAAAATAACTAATAAGAGGACCCTAGTTTCTGGATGAATGGTAACTGTCATCAGAGAAGTGATTAGACAAGATACAATATGGCACTGTTTCTCAAACATTAATCATATATCTCTATTTTTGGACAGAGCCACAGACAACGCATTATTTTTTTTTTAGATTACACTTTTTCTTTAAAAATAGTCTTTGTCAAAATAATATTCACCTAAAATTAACAAGTTGAGTGCACTGGTTATATTTTTTTCTAACATTAAAATAAAGTCATATCTATTAAAAATGTTCAAGTCATTGTGATGGAGTTTAAAAATTATTTTAGAGGTGCCTGGGTGGCTCAGTCAGAAGCGTCTGGCTCTTGATTTTGGCTCAGGTCATGACTTCATGGTTTCTGAGTTAGAGCCCCACACAGTGCTCTGTGCTGAGAGAAAGGAGCTTCCTTGGGATTCTCTGTCTCTCCTTCTCTCTTTCTGTCCCTCCCTCCCTCACTGCCTGTCTCTCCCAAAAATAAATAAATAAACATTTAAAAAAATTATTTTAGGGGCGCCTGGGTGGCTTGGTCAGTTGAGTGTCTGACTTCGGCTCAATTTATGATCTCACGGTTCCTGAGTTTGAGCCTTGCATCGGGCTCTGTGCTGACAGCTCAGAGCCTGGAGCTTACTTTGGATTTTGTGTCTCCCTCTCTCTCTGCCCCTCCCCTACTCACTCACTGTCTTTCTCTGCCTCTCAAAAATAAATGTAATAAAAAAATTTTTTTTAATAAAAATTAAAAAAAAATATTTTAAAAACCATACTTTGGCAAACATGTAGCTGTAACAAGCCACTAATGCTTTGCTTAAATTAGATCTAATCTGGGTTTATTATTTTCATTGCTCAAGAGAAAGACTTGAGAAAAGGTGGTTTGAGTTTTGATGGTGGAAAGGGAAAAATGAAATGCTGTGAGGAAACCAAGTAGCAGTGCCTGGAGCATCTGACATTCAGACTGGGATTTACAGTCACTGAGGAGTGGGAGGATGGAGTAGGAAGACAGGAGGTCAGGACAGAGAGACATGAATTTTAAAGACTAACATTACAGATCTCAGGTCCAGAGCTGGGTTAACTTGTGTCCTTCCTACCATGTAAAAGCTGCATCTCTATTCCGTGGCTGCAGTATTCTAAATCTGGCAAAAAGTAATAGATAGTACATCACTTAAAAAACAGAAATAATAATATAAGGCAGGAGTGGTCAGGACATTAGCTTGGAAGGCAGAAAAACTGGCTGTCTGTTGCTGATTTACTGATGAAAGTCTTTTGTAATGCACCCCTGTTTGTTTGTTTATTTATTTGTTTTGAAAGAGAGCACAAGTGGGATCTAAGAAAGGGCAGAGAGAGAGAGAGAGAGAGACAATCCCAAGCAGACTCCTTGCCGTCAGCACAGACCCCAACATGGGGCTCAATCTCATGAATCGAACCTTGAGATCAAAACCTGAGCCCAAATCAAGAATCTGACCTCTATCAACTGAACCACCCAGGTACCCCTAATGGCCTCCTGTTTAGAAGCTTGACATGAGATTGTAATTTCCTGAAGGATTTGGAAAGCCATTAAATCACTGCTTATCTTTTATCTGGAACTGCCCCTGAAACTGCCCATAGCAGTCCTCTTCCAGCATGATCCTGTATAGACAGTAAATAGATATGTCAATAAACAAGGAGGGAAATAAGTGACATCTCATGAAAGCCAGATTATTAAAACTCAAGAGGTGAAATTTTCATTAACCTAAAAAGTGCATGCTCGCACTCTCTCTCTCTCTCTCTCTCTCCCCCCCACACACACACACACGCCCGTGTGTGCACACAGACACACGCATACCTGTGATGTACTTAACAACTACTCTGAGCTACATGCTGTAGAAACAGAGGCATCTATCATTCAGCAAATCTCTTTTTAGCTCCAACTCAGCCCCAGACACTTATTGAAGTGACTGGGGAGAGAGAGGTGAACAACAATCAGAAGAACAAAATGAGCACTAAAGGCAAATCCTGTATATTTCAGTTTGAACAAAATGTTTATTAATCACCTGTGATGTGATGAAAATTGTGTCTTTCTCTTTATCTCAGTTGTTTCTTTCCATCTAATGGAGGCAGACAGATCTGGATTTGAATTCTGATTTTGCCTCTTAAGTCTATGTGGACTTGGATTTTACTAAACTTTTTACTCACTGATTTCCTCATTCCTAAAGTAGGAGAAAAATATTCCCTACAATGTAGAGTTAGGTACTCTCTAACAAGTGTGAACTTCGCATTCTTCTGTCCTGGTTACTATTTTAGGCATGTGTGAAAAACAATGAACAAGACAGATACACCCTCCAGTCAAACCATGTGGGTAAGTGAGCGTGAACTTACTGCTGTAGTTATCAAATGATGAAACTCTGAATGGGCGTCAGGCTGAGGAATGCATGTGCTTTAACAAAACAAATGGCAGGCATTCAATGACCAAGTGGCTATGTAGTAAAATAAAAAGCATTTTCAAGTATGTGTTTAGAAAGATAACTAACTGCTGCTGCAGAAGTTAAATAGAAGAAGTTATGGTGCCCAGTAAGGGCTAACCAAAGGTAGCCTTTCTCAACATGTAGTTTCTCCTAATCATGTAACATACAAGTAAAATGACTCTAGACATGGAAAAAGAAAAAGTTAAAAAAAACTATAAACTATATACATGAAGAGAAAAAAATCCAGATCAGATGGTGTCATAACTATTTAGGCAAAAGCATCTATGAACATTCAGTCTAGAAGCGACAGAAAAGCTGAGGTAAAGCCAGGGGTATATACACCTCAGCTCTCTGACTCGTTCATGAGACACCAAGGCCTAGTCTCATTGTAATGTCTCAAGGAGAACTCAATTGTATCAAGCACCACTTTAATTCTGGATACCTAAGGTATTTCTATGCCATGGCCCACAATCAACATATATTTGCTTATCTGTGCTCAAATGAGAAATAACAAACAGAGGATCCCTTGTCCTTTTATGGCTGATTTAAAGATGACCTTGTTTGGCTTTACATTTTACAAATGATAGTTTAAAAAGATATATTAAGCTGTACCTTTGAAAAAATTAAATATCTTTAGCCCAAGTTACCACTTAGCAGATAATGTATAGTAGTTAAATGCATTGCCTTTGAATTGTTACATTTTTGCTTGCTTTTGAGAAAAGTTCAGAAAATTATACATTTTAGAGCAAGGCTGCTCTCAGTCTAGTGCTGTTGGGTAGAAGGGAAAAGTGGAAATGGAGATGAGGACTCCATGTGAAGGGTAGGTTAAAATTCACCTGCTTTCCACCTAGGTATGGAGAGGATATAGATGAACTGTGTCTAAAAGCAGAATTTCTTCTGGTTATCTTTATATAGCCTTAAAAAAAATAAAGCGAAGGAAGAACACAGAAAATTATGTTTTCTTATGTTTGGGACTTCTTAGGGATTCCTGGTAATGAAGCCCTGTGATACCCTGCCTCCACTTTCCGAATTACCCATCTTTACACTGACATCTTTCCTTCTTCAGAGCCAGCCTGCAACTGCACACAGGAATTGATTGTGAAATTTTCAGGAATTTTGAGAATTAGCATATTGGTAACTTAAACAGACCAAGGTGGGCATCAGTAAATGCTTTTTTTTTGAAGGCTTTTACCACCACTGCTTATTTATCTCAATGCATAAAGACACAGAACACGTCTTTGTTGCTTTACAACTGTTTACGTGGTGCTTAGTCTAGTATCTGCTCTATGATGGATGTATACAAGCTAGATAAACCAGATAGGAGAGTTATCCCATGATCACTCTCTCTCTCTCTCTCTCTCTCTCTCTCTCTCTCTCTCTCTCAAAAATAAATAAACATTTACATTCAATAATTCATTTCAAAATCTATATATGACCCTTAAAATCATAACTACTCAGCCTCACAAAAATCTCCAATTCTGCTATTTCCATAATTCCCTTATGATAAGGAGGAGATGCACAGGAATAAATTATATATAGGAAGGAAGGCAGAGTAAAACATGAATTTTATAACAATCTCTGGGAACTCAGTCCACTTCAAGGCAGGACATCTTCCAACAGGGTGGCAGAGCCACTCACAGTGCAGGAGTTTAAACAGGATAAATAATCTACTTTCTGAGCAGAATTTTGGGGAGCTAGAGTTTTGAAGTTGCTTTTCAGCTTTCTGCTATTAACACCCACCATGGCGGAGGAACAAAGAATGCAGTGGTTTTGGGCTAAAAGATTGTTGTGACTCATTTCTTGGAGACTTCGGAAGCCCAAGAATTCTATGTCACCAGAGTCCTTGCAAATCAGGTTGAGGTCTGCAGGGCAGTGGCAACTGCATTAAGTAATGGGGAATGAGGAACACACAACATTAGAGGTGATTCTTAATAACAGTGTTCAATAAATGTTAGCCAATGCTACTTTTTCCACTAAAAGCCTCCCCTCTTATCTGCTGTTTTGACCCAGTACCACATCAAGACCCTATCAAACAAAGATGACAGATTCCAAGGTCCAGCTTCTACAAGAGTGGTACTTCTTTAATCTTTGTCTCTTCCCCAGGATCCCTTTCTTTTTACAGATGGCTGGCTGCCTTACACCCACTTAATAAAAACACTTCACTCAATGTCAAAAATGCCAGTCATATGTGCTAAACTCTAAGATCTTATGTCAAGATAAGAAATTCCTTGTAGGCAGTCTCCTGCATTTCCCCTTGATACCGAAGGAAAAACTGCTTACCTAAGAAGGACTAGAATGAAAATTCACATCTATAAACACATAAACATTTTGAAATGTTCAGCACTTGAAATGCTCTGGCAAGCATTTGTAGTTCTTGAAAAGATTGCTTTCCAATGCAGTGGCACCATAAAGGAAAACATAAACACAGTTACAGATAATGGCAGTCCCGAGACCTCTATTTAGGAATCCTAAAGTCATTCTCTTTTAACTGTTTAATCCCCCTTGCATTTTTAAAAATAAATTTCCTAAAAAATATTTGCCTTATTGATGTACACATTTTAATTTAAAAAGACAACGTTAAATATATTTTAGATAATATAATGGAATCCAATTATATGGATATGTGAATTATCCTTAAATAGAGATATGAAACATCTGAAGTCAGATAATTTCTAAGTAGGATGTCTTCTTAGATACAGATATAAACCATCTGTATTGAGATTACTTCTGAGTGATAAAATAAAAGATAAAAGACCAGATTTATAAGTATTCTACAAAATCAATCCCAAGTGACAAGCAAAATCCCCAGAAGCTTCCATGATCCAAGGAGCGGGGGAGAGAACTGAACACATTTTGATCTTTTATATATATATATAAAAGATCTTTTATATATATATATAAAATATATATATATATATATAAAAGATCTTTTATATATATATATATATGTATATATATATATATCTTTTAAATATATTTCTTAGGTTTTGTTTGCCTTTTAAAAGTTTCTCAGAGCAGCAACAGATTCCTATTTTGTTTAGGGGACTTCTTACACCTCTTTGCCTTCTCAAATTCATATAACCCATTTTTTTCAGCCTTCTCTACCTTCCGTTTCCATCCAATATTGAAGATAAATCTTATTGACAAGGCCCAACCTAGACATTATCAAAGTCCTTGAAAGACTAGTAACCATTTGTTTGGTGGCACCAGGGAGAAGTGAGCATTCCAGCAACCAACATTCTAAGTCTATTTTCTTCAGTTATAAACATACAACATCTAGCATTTATGAACTTCCTTCATCCTCTTCTTTACTTCTCTCCCCACCCCTCCCCACAAAACCCCATTTGTGGAGAGCACTGGTAAACAAAGTGTAATTTGTCACCTGTAGTCTAGAGGAAAATGAGAGGTTTCATACCACAACACACTTCGATAGACAAATCTCTTCTCCAAGATCATTTTTTTCTTAGTTTTTCTTTTTTTCTCCTAGAGTCCTAAAACTTCGAAATACCTGCCTCCTCCTTCTGGATTCTTTCTCTAACCTCAATCTCCCTCTCATTCTCAGCCCAGAATCAGACCGCCGAAGGAATAAAAGGCCAGCTTTGCCCTTCATTATGACTGTGTGTCCGGGACCAGTTATTTAATCTCTCAAATCTTTGATTTCCCTATCCATAGGAACATGAATCCTTTTTCTTATTGAAAAATTACGGTGTACCAATACAATTCTAACTTTTTAAATGAATATTCGTTCATTCCTCACAAATACCCTAAGAGGTAGGTATATTGACTGCTACCATTCCTGCACTTTCTCTTACAGAGAGGAAATCTGAGGGGCAGTGAATTTAACAATTTTTCCAATGTAGCTTCTAAGAGGTAGCACCAAGATCCAAACTTGTGTGTCCTAAGTCCAGGAGCCAAGTTCTTAACTCTTCTTGTATTGGAAGACATGTATATATTAAAAGGTGCTAAGAATCATATCTAGTTCACATATTTATTATATAAACCCTATGTACTCCTTGGCTCATATTATTTGTCAGTTACTTCAGTAATTTGCTATTATTATTTTTAATTCTTATTTTTTACTTACTACTCCTCTTAGGCATATAAAAGACTGGTATCATCCACAAAAGATCCTCCAATGCTGTATTCGTCCCACAGCATCAAACAGGAGTCTATTCTGTAAACTGAAAGGGCCACGCTGGCATTCATATAAGGGGTTACACATGGTGCTGAGTTAAGGAGTAACACAGCCCAATTTGCTTTCGTGTTTGAGTCTACCCAGCAGCAGCTCAGTCGGCTGACTCCAATCCAGCAGTGTGCCCGAAAGTGTACCGTAAGTCAGCAGGATGCCACAAACGGGTCTGAGGCATGAGGCACTAGAGGCTCCTGAATAAGACGCATTACATGAATCCACCTTGCCCCCCACCCCCCGCCACATCTGTAGTCTTTCCACAGCCGGTTCCTCCCCACACAATGTGCTGTAGCCAGGTGTGTCTCCCGCCTTGGCAGCTGCACACACGTGATCTAGTCCAGACTCTGAACTTCTGCTCATGCTGCTCTTCCGATTGCCCCGATCCTCCCACTGCTAACAATGGCTCTTTTCAACTCTCTTTTTCTTTTTTCCGACTCTGCCACTGTTTTCCCAACAATATGTATGATAGGTACAAAATAGCGTAAGCATTGCTAGAGACAACAGCTCAGGGACAGTTGCTAGTACAAGTTCAGAGTTCAATTTCTCATTCTTTCTTCTTTCTACCCCCAAAACTAGATGTAACTGTATGTGTGTACGTATACACGTTTATATAAGATATAAAATGCAATATACAACACAGAAACACACATGGGATTTTATACATACTGTTAAAAAATCTGCTCTTACTCAACAGGGTATCATAAATATCGAGAACAATCAGGACTCTTTAGTTCCAAATGACAGAAATCCAACACAAATCAGACAACTATAACTTCCCCTAACATGAAAGACTTTTTTTTCTGCTCACACTGCAAAAATTATTCAGCTCTCTACCTCTGAAAAGTCCAGGGGTAGAGCTAGTTAACTTCAAAAAGAGCTGGTTCTGGAGATCCAAATGCAGTTGTCAAAATTCTCACTGTCTCTACTATTACAACTTTTCTTTATATCTGTCTCTTAATTCTGTTTTTGTTTGCTTTTTGTGGTTTGTTTCTCTGCTTGTCTTATTCAATCCCTTTAAAAATAACCTCCTTCCTATAGTTGGGGAAGGAGCATCTTTCCTTATAGTTCTTGGAAAACATCCCAGAGCAGAATTCAGCTTGAGGATCTTGTCCGTCAGTGTACCTGTTGTTATAATCAAGAGGATGGAAAATTCTGATTGGCAATCTCAGGGTAAGGAAACAGGGTCAGTTCCACCTGAACAACAAAGTAAATGATGTTTGGACAAACAACAGTAACAGTCCATTGTACATCTTTACATCAATACATAAAATTTTATCTTATTTCATTTGAGTTAGGTTAAAAACAAAGGCTGTTCTAGGTAAGAGTAATGGGTTATTTTCATTTTGTTTTGGTGCAAAGGATACACATGAGATTAAGGATTTATGATACCGGGGTTCCCTAAAGTTTTTCTCGATTTTCAGAGAAGAGTGTCCATGGCTTCATAGTCTCATGGCTTATGTGGACTAGATCTGCTGAGTCAGGGAATCCCAGAACCAAAGGTGGGAAATAATGCAATTTTATATTCCCTTGTTTTATTTATTGTTGTGCCATTGGCTCACTTGAGGATTAGTGGTTCAGGTTGGCTATATCCTATTGCACTGGTTAAACAGCCAGATACTGTAAAAAGCTGAACATTATTCACTTTTATGGTTAGATCATTACTTATTTATATTCTACTGAAGGATATTTCAGTTTGCTTTGCTAAGTTATCCTTTGCAGTGATTCATAATGATGTAATGAATATCCTTGTTCTTATATTTCTGTTAATATCTCTAATTGTTTTATTAATACAAATTCCTAGAAGTAAAATTACTCAAAAATTTTCATCTAAAGACAAAGTTGATTTTGTCTTCTCCATAAGCTTTATCCTAACTCTTGAAAGGTACACTAATAATTCTATTGTAGTCTACCTAGAGTTATAATATTCTCTTTCATATTCACTCATTTAACAAGCTTATCATGAGTTTCTATTATCAGTCAGGCTCTGTGCAAGGCATAATGTAATTACAAAGACAAATAATCCATGATCCCCATCCTTTAATAGAGAGTAATTTAGTCAGGGAGACAAATGGGAGGAACAAGTAATTACAATTTGGTGTGATTTATGCTATAAGAGGGGTGAATATAAGTGCCATGAGAGCAAAGATAAAGGGACTATCCTGAGAAACAGAAACCATCTTCCTTCAGAAGGGATATGTTCTCTTCAACAAATATTGCTGGAACAAACTAAACATCTGAATGCAAAAAAAAAAAAAGAAAAGAAAAGAAAAGAAAAGAAAAGAAAAGAAAAGAAAAAGAACCTATACATGGATTTACACTCTTCATGAAAATAATTCAAGATGGGTCAAAGACCTAAATATAGGACATAAAACCATAAAACTCCTAGAAGGTAACAGGAGAAACCCTAGATGACCTTGAATACTGTAATACCTTTTTAAATATAACACCGAAGACACGATCCATGAATGAAATCAATCATAAGCTGGACTCATTAAAATTCTGCTCTGGGAAATACAATATTAAGAGAAGGAAAAGACAAACCACATACTGGGAGAAAGTATTCTCAAATGATACATCTGATAAATGACTGTTATCCCAAATAAGCAAAGAAGTATTAAAACTCAACAATAAAAAAACAACCCAATGAAAAATGGTATATGATCATTAAATAGGCAACTCACCAAAGAATATGCAAATATGTCAAATAAACATATGAAAAGATGTTCCACATTATATGTCATTTAAAACAACAATGAGTTACCACTAGACATCTACTAAAATGCCCAAAATTCAAAATATTGAAAATAGTAAATGCTGACAAGGATGTAGAGCAGTAGGAACTCTCACTCATTGCTGGTGGGAATGCAAAATAGCACAGCCACTTTGGAAGGCAGTTTGGGGTTCCAAACAAAACTAGACATGTGTGATCCAGAAATTGTATCCCTTGGTATTCACCCAAAGGAGTTGAAAATCTATGTCTGCCAAACCCTGCATATGGATGTCAAAAGCAGCTTTATTCATAACTGCCAAAACTTGGAAGCAACCAAGATGTCGTTCAGTAGGTGAATGGATAAATAAACTCTGGTACATCCACACAATGGAATATTATCCATCACTAAAAATATATGGGTGATAAAGCTGTGAAAAGACATAGAGGATCCTTAAATACATATTACTAAGTGAAAGAAGCCAATCTGAAAAGGAATTACACTGTATAATCCCAACTATATGACATTCTGGAAGAGACAAACTATGGAAACAACAAAAAGCAGAAATAAAGAGATCAGTGGTTGCTGTGGAGTGTAGGTAGGGGAAGGGCTTGGGAGGGGAGAGAGATGAATAGGCAGAGCAAAAGGATTTTTAGGGCAATGAATACTCTCTGTATGACATTATAATGATGGATGTATGCCATTAAACATTTGCCCACACCCACAGAACGCACAACACCAAGAGTGACTGTAAGGTAAACAGTGGACTTCGGGTGAACATGATGTGTCAATGTAGGTTCATCCTTGGTAAACAATGTACATTTTGGTGAGTGATGTTGACAATTGAAGAAGCTACACATGGGTGGGGGCAAGAGGATACAGGAAATCTCTGCACCACCTTCTCAGTTCTGTTGTAAACTTAACATGCTCTTTAAAAAAGTCTTTAAAAATAGTATTCGATTTGATTTGTGAAAAATGAAAGAGGGGAAGAAAACTCTACATGCAAAGGCAAGGGGCATGGGAAAGGGAGAGTATATTCAAGATTTATTAGGTGTTGGGGTACAGGGGTGGCTGTTGGTTAAGCATTAGACTTCAGCTCAGGTCATGATCTCACAGTTAGAAAGTTCGAGCCCCACGTCGTCGGGCTGTGTGCTGACAGCCCGGAGCCTGAAGCCTGCTTAGGATTCTGTGTCTCCCTCTCTCTGCCCCTCCCCCACTCATGCTCAGGCTCTCTCTCTCTCTCTTTCTCTCTCTCTCTCTCCTAAAAATAAAATAAACACACACACACACAGAAAGATTTATTAGGTGTCGGGTTGTGATAGAAGCAATTAGTACCTGGAAGGGTTATCAACAGCATAAAGGATAATTCTTATATACTCTAACATTTGAGACCCACTGATCTTACGTCCCTATTCTTGCCCTCTCCAATAGACTGCAAACTTTTTGGGGACAAGAAATATATTTTATTCATTTTGTATCCACTGTACTTTGCATCATGCAAATGCACGCACACACACACACACACACACACCACAAATAGTTTAATTAATTATGAAAATTATGATTGTTTTCTCAAAATCACAGATTTTTCTTTGTCATTAAATATCTGAATTTAGGAATTTTTATAATAATGTATATTTTTTCTTATTGCATAAAAATAAAGGGAATAAAAATCACTTATAATCTTGCCATTATCATTGGTTTCTCTCACTACACATGATTACAATTTTGCTTTCAAACCTGCTTTTTTTAAATTCCCTTGACATATTTCCATGTCGTTATAATCAACCTCAAGATGATTTTTAAATAAATGCCGTCTCTGTGGTTTCCACACTTTGATATTAGAAGCTGATGCATCCATCTCAGCTGTAACCACTCCCAGCTAAACCATGGTCCTCCTCCAGTAGGAATGCTGTCCTGTCACCCCTCCTTCCAACATTGTTGCCCCCATCCTCACACATAGAGTTATTCCATGAAAACAGAAATCTGTTCAAAACCACTTAAAGTTAGGAGAAAATCCAAACTCCCCATCATAAGCCTTTCCAATACTGTGCTTTGCTTACCTCTCTTTCTCCTCTCATTTCGGCCATCCTGGCGTTCGGTCTCTGTGTTCCTGCCACACAGGCCACATATCAGTTTCTTGAACACACCAAGCTCTTTCCCACCCCAAGGCCCTCCAAGAGGGCACTCTGCCTGGAATGCCTCTTTCTCCCACTCTTCCCTCCTCAGCTGACTTCTCATCTTTCATTTCTTGTCTTCAATCTCTTCTAAGAGACTGCCTCCCTGGTCACCTCAGGAAGCTTCCCTTCCACCAGTAAGGACCCACTTAATGACAACTTGCAAATAGATATTTAGGTGTTGATTTACTTATTTATTTTCTGACCCCTCCACTAGACTACAAGCTTTGCAAGGATAGAGATTTTGCCTCTTTTATTCATGAATGCATATCTAGACTTAGTACAGAGTCTGGCATATGGTAGGCTCTCCAAATGCAGAGTCCACTAGAGATATTAAAGGAATATTTAAAGCAGTCATTCTTAAATGTAGTGCCAGCACCAGGAACATCAATGTTATCTGAGAACTTGTTAGAAATGCAAATTCTCAACGTTCAACTGGAATTATTGTTATCAGAAGCTCTGGGGGTAGAGGCTGGTCGTGTGTGTGTGTGTGTGTATGTGTGTGTGTGTGTGTGAACAGGCTCTACAAGTGATTCTGCTGTTCTCAGTCTGACAACGACTGCTGTAAGGTATCTCTGTTTAAAAGTTGCTGCAGCCAACATTTCTTAGAATGTGAGGTTGGAACCTTAAATATAACCTAAATGTACTCTCTCATTTTATTCAGGAAAATAATGTCAAAAAAGAAATTTTTTATATGTTTTAATTTAACAGTGACAGTTCTGCTTATAAGTTTGCTTTTAACATAGTAAAGCATGCATATTTTTTATGATCATTAAGTATAATTATGCAGCACAGACTCTTTCCTGAAAGGAGTCTTCAAATGTAAAGCTACTTTTATACTGATGGCTGAGTATTAATTCAATTAAATTCAGATATAATTATGGAAAATTTGCATTTCCTATTTCTCTTATGGTTCAAACAATGAATTGATCTGGATGATTTATCAGATACTTTGTCTTTGAGTTGTAATTCTCCCATAGTGATTTACTTATTATATTTAAGGGGAATCATTAGGTTTTCACATTTGGAGTGTCCTATTTAATAAAGCTGATTCATTGGTCAACACAGTATCAATGGGGTCACAAAGAAGATGGAAAATTAATCATTGAATACAAGACTTCAGATCGGATCCAAAACACCTGAGTTACCTGATCTGCATAAGTGGATAAAATGTGGCTTTGAATACCATCTGATAAGATGTATACATCCATGGAAAGAGTCAAAATTATGAAGCAAGTGTAAATACTCTTAAAAAGTTGAAAAGGAAACTAAAGAGAGGAGAGAAACACAATACTGACTGAACTTCTATAATGTGACAGGCATTGCACTAAGTCGTGTTTTTTAGACTATCTTATATTATTCTCTGTCCACCCATTTTTATTTACTCAAAATATCAAAGGTTTTCTGGCTTATGTAAAGCAAACCAAAAGTCAAGCTGTTCTAAGTAGAATGATCTATGATGGAGCATAGACTGATTTTCTACCAGGTTCTCAATGAAACAAACATTTGTAAAAAAAAAAAAAGTATGTGAGCTTTAAATATCATCTTAGTAATTTACTTGCACTAAGAGAATATATTTGGGTATACCTTTCCTGCTCACAGATTTTTTTATTTTAAATACCATGTAAGGACTCTGTTGAGTACTTACTTTTTCTTAAAGAAAAGAATATTTATTTCCATATCCATATTAAGTGATCTCACCTGAAATGCGGATTCAGAAACCTAACCTCTGATTTCCTAAAGGGAAGCAATTAATATTTTTAAACAAAGAAATCAAAATGAAGCCTTTGGAATGGAAAAAGAATTAATTTTATCCTCTTTAAAACCATGAAAAAATAAAGATAATAGGTTGAAACATTTTGTTCCGTAGCTTAAATCACAGTGACTTTCATTGTTGTCACTTGTTTACTTTAACATTTTTTGCTGCGAGTTATGCTTCTTTCAATTCAGATTTTTTTTCTCAGATTTTCTATTTTGACCGAAATTATTTACTAAAATATTTTATATAAAAATAACTTCTTAAGAACATTTTAAAAATACACACTTTTACAAATAATTGTATCTTACATATTCTTGAATCAAGACCTAATTTTACAGTAGGATTTGGGAGTAACTATTTTAGTGAAACCAATAATCGAATGCATTTAAAAACAGTAAAAACTTCAGAAAGGCACCATTTGTTTCACATACAAAGACAAACACAGATGCTCAAAAGGTAACAATTTAGATCACATACTTCAAGTTTTTAAGAACGCATTTCTGATATTTTGAAATAAGAGACATACTCATCCCCAGTTCTGAAACTAATATCAATTATTCTTAATTGGCTTCTCTACATATTTCAAAGGAAACAGAAAGTAACATAGAATTCCTAGATTGATGTACTGTTAAACGTACCACCGTCAGAATTCTGGGTTCAGCTGCATTTGGAATCCTTCATTGCTGACAACAGAATTGCAAATGACAAGCTTCTTTCAAGCACTCTTCAGCACGACAACAGAAAGTTCTCCCTTCCACTGCCTGCTTTTTTTCCATTAGCTAGAGTGTTACAGATTGAATGCTGCAGGAGGCATTTGACTGGAGGGTTTTTAGACAACTCTTTAAAATGCCTGAGTTTGAATAATGATTAAAAAAAGGAAAAAAAAGACAACTCATTTCTTTATAAGAACTTCTCTCTTTTTTTTTAAATTTATTTAAGAGGATTGGCTATGGGGTGGGGGGGTGGGGTTAGAGGACATCTTCATGTGTCATTGGTTAATAGTTTCTATGTATGATTCACCTAAGTGACATTTAGTCATATAATGTCAGTGACATTTTCCTAATTTTACTGTCAATTTCTAATAATCTATTGCACATTCTTATGTTATTTGAGCGAGTTGGGCAGATTAGCATAAAGGTCGGAGGTATGTTTCAGTCTGAATAATAGCGGTCTGGCAAAGAAAACTTTTTTATTGATGAAACATTTTTTATTTAATGTTTTTGATAGCTGAGTGGTGTTCACTAGGATTTCCTTTTTTTTTTTTTTCAGCTTTTCAAGGAAATTGCCTCATTTTCTTGTTCATGGCGGAAAGGTACAATAGAAACCTTTATGGTTTCTGAAAAATCCTGCATCTGGTTAAACTTGACATTGCAGCATATTGGCTCAGGGCTACATATAACGAAGTGACTGTAATCTGAAAGCAACAGAAGTAAATGTTATCTAAAAATAAATTAAAAATACAATTGAACAGTTTTGTCCCTCTGTGGTTAACATTTACATGATGAGACCCAACAGAGGATTACATTTATATCTGTCAAGAAAGCCTCCACAAGACAGCTTAGAATTGCGACTGACAGGATACTGAACTAAGTAACAGCCACTTAATGGATATGGCCTTGAATCAACCAACATGCTTAAAAATTGGTCTTCCAGTGAACCCACAAAATAGGGAATTTTAACTTCACACAATAGCTTGAAACCTTTATGAGACAAAGCATAGATTATTGTAATCCTTGTGTTGAAATTGCCTGTCATCAAGGGATTAATCAAATCATCCAGGTTTCAATGACTGAGACCCTTATCTGAACTCTCGATTTATATCTTGCAAAGCAGTCAATAGCAATTACTCAATTAAAAAATTTCCACAAGCATCAGAAATTATTTAATAAATTCAACAGCGCTTTATATTTGCTGACATTTTCTTTAAAAATAGTGACAGCTGCTCAAATAATTCATATTTTGATAGGCTCATTTGGTGAGATTAACAAGTCTACATGCCCTGGGGTGTCTGGGTGGCTCAGTCAGTTAAGCATCTGACTTTTGATTTGGGCTCAGGTCATGATCTCATGGTTCCTTGATTTTGAGCCCTGCATCGGTCTCTGCACTGACAGTGGGGAGCCTGCTTGGGATTCTCTTTCCCCTCTCCCTCTGCCCTTCCCTCACTTGTGCTTTCTCTTTCAAAAATAAACTTACACACACACACACACACACACACACACGCAAAAGTCTCCATGCTAGTGTGAATGGAGGAAAAGGACATGGGAAGGTGAAGGAATAGAAGCATCACAGGAGGAACGAATATTTTACAGTTTATCCGGATCTGAGCATGGGAGTCTTAGTTTTATTGTATTTTTCCTTAAGCATAAAACATTGCGGAAAGCACAAAACTCATGGTCTCTAATACATATGGTCATTCATTCCCCTGTAATGTGAACCTGTTCTCGAACTACCTGATAAACTTGTCTCACACTTCCTACAGTCCCTTGTGCACACCTCTAGTCTGTACAACCTCGCCCAATGCTTAACAGGGTGGTGGACTCTATACAACTCCTGCCTACTGCTTCCCCAATTGTGTATTAACAGGGAAATCATTTAGCCATTCTGAGCCTCCATTTCCACACGTATGAGATGGGAGTGAAAAACAGACCCCACCTTTTTAAAGTTATCGTTGAGGCTAAAAGAATGTATCAACAAAATCACTGAAAAATCCTCAATAAATATTAGCCATTGTAGTTTTTAATATTAGCATTATTAAATGCTCCAACCCCCAATCCTGTGGTCTTTCTCTACACACACAACCTGGGGGCCCTGGAGGTGGGAGATTAATGTAAACTTGACTTTCAATGTATCCAAATAACATAAGTTTTGATCTGACTTCTCTGACTGCCTTCATGTCTAAGCAGAGAACCGGTCTGATGTGGGCCTACCATTGACTGAATGTATAAAAGTCAAGTAGAACGATCATCTGAACCTTTTCAATGGTATGCTGACACACTAATTTATTGAGTTTACTTTCACATCCCATAATCATGTACAAATTCTGCAGAGAGGTTATTGCAGCTCTCATTTTAGAGCTAAGTTCCCCAGGGAGACTTAGAAGGTAGATCTCCCAAGATGAACTCTTAAGCTCTCATGGAGAAAACCAGTGAGTTGATGATTCAGGAAATTTCCTATATGTCTTACTACCTAAATATTAGTGTCAGGAAAGAGAAAATATCTGTACATCTCATTTGCTTACTTGTACTGGCTATGGAATACTAAATAGGCAGGCATATTTTTTCCCATATAGTCTTTGAAAGAACTAAAGACACCAATTCATCAAATTCATCCCTCACCTAAATTTACTCTTATAATTAAAATGTCTTCATGTCTTGATTCCCTAGCCTTCCATTCCAACATAGCTGTTGAACTTTTTTTTTTTTCTGATTGACAAGGGGAATTCCTGTTCCATAGAGTAGATGCATTTGAAAATATTTCATCTACTGATTATTATGCAATCCTAAGGAATACCTACCCACTCCCTGTGACTGACTTTTACTGACATTTAGTAATATTAAATTTGAAACAAACTCCCTGCCTTTTTTACTTACTTATTTGTTGATACAAAAATAAAGTACAAACAGGTCAGTCCATTCCTGGGATGTTGTAGGTTAGCCACACAGATAATAAAAAGCAAAGCTGCCTATTTCAGAGCAACATTTCAAGGTTTTTGAAGGTGTGATTAATGTGTAAGTATATTTCTTACGGTTAACTACTGAACTGGAGTCAGAAAGGCACAGGTTCTGGAATCAAAGAGACATGGTATAATCCAGCTGGGTTACTGTCTAGCTCAGAGACTGGACAAAACACCTTTAACCTTTATTTTCTTCATTAGTAAAATGAGACTACTACTGGTTCCTCTCATTGAGTGTGGGAGTTAAATGAGATAATACATACAAAGTGCTTACCGCAGCTTCCGGTGTATAAGTGATCAATATGTATTAGGGGGAGGAATCGAAATGCTACTTACAATAGCTACCAGACTACAAAGATGAAGTCCTGAACTGTTCTTGTCTTGCCAGTGTAGCAAGTGGAAGAGCAGTTTAAGGAAACAGAACCATCTTATTTTTCAAATCTTGGCTCAGTCATTCATTAGCCGTGTAAAATTTCAAAATGGGGATGATGTTTATGATAATACTTATGGCTTGAATTTAAGAACACATGACATACATAACCTTAAATCATTTGAATCCTATGACCCAGTGATAAACACTTTAAAAATTTGTTGTGTATCTTCTCAGTAAGAGTTAGATATTTTTATATAATCAATATCAAACTGTACATGTTGCTTTTAATAACAACCTTCTTGTATAATCATACATTGTGATCATTTCTCATCCTTACCTATTTTGGAAGTTTATTTTTCAATTGCCTCATTTGAGGGATTAGTTTTTATTCAACTTATTTATTTAAATTCAAGTTAGTTAACATACAGTGTAGTCCTGCTTTCAGCAGTAGAATCCAGTGATTCATCACATATAACACCTGGTGCTCATCCCAGGAAGTGTCCTCCTTAATGCCCAACGTCCATTTAGCCCACCCTCCCCACCTACCTCCCCTCCAGCAACTCTGCTCTCTGTACTTAAGAGTTTCTTATGGTTTGCCTCCCTCTCTGTTTTTATCTTATTTTTCCTTCCCTTCCACTATGTTCATCTGTCGTGTTTCTTAAATTCCACATAAGAGTGAAATTGTGATATTTGTCTTTCTCTGACTATGTCGCTTAGCACAGTATACTCTAGTTCCATCTACATTGTTGCAAATGAAGGCGTTATTATTTTTAATTTTAAATTTTACTTGAGAACATTTAAGTGTTTATAGTCCCTCACCACCCACAAATTACAGTGTGAGAAACATCCAAACATAATTATATGGGCCAACATCTAATTATATTCTCCGAATAAATTCTTAGAAGTGGCTCAAAAGGTAAGATTATTTTAAGGCTTTTAATCCTCATTGTTAAGTTGTTTTCCAGAAAATGAGGATCAATATACATGTCTACCAGCTAGCAATAAACAGTTTATAGTGTCAACACTGTTTTTTTTTAAATTATTTTTTAATTTGATTAAAAAAAAAACATTGTTTATGGGGCCCATGGGTGGCTTCAGTCAGTTAAGAGTCTGACTTTGGCTCAGGCCATGATCTCACAGTTGGTGAGTTCGAGCCCCACATCGGGCTCTGTGCTGACAGTTCAGAACCTGGAACCTGTTTAGGATTCTTTGTCTTCCTCTCTCTCTGCTCCTCCCCCCTTCACACTCTGTCTCTCAAAAATAAATAAACATTAAAAAAGAACATTGCTTATGTTTGCATTTCTGCAATTGCTAGTACTGCTAATAGTTTTACATGTTAAATTATACTACTTTTCAATTTTTTCACTCATATTTATCGATTAAGAATAGTAACTATTGTTTGGTAAGTATGTTCTATTATATCAGTTCATTATCATATCTTACGTTTATCCCTTACTCTAATTTTATTGTAATTTTGATACTGATTATAATGTAAATAGTCAAATCTATCAAGTTTTCCATAATCAATTGTTTAAAAATGTTTCTTTATTTGTTTTGGGGGGTGCAGAGAGAGAAAAGGAGAGAGAGAATCCTATGCAGGCTCCCTGCTGTCAGCACAGAGTCCAACACCAGGCTCAATCTCAACAACTGTGAGATTATGACCTGAGGCAAAATCGAGTCAGCCATTTAACTGACTAAGCCACCTAGGCGCCCCTATGATTGATTTTATTGTTTTTTTAAAAAGACCATTTAGAAAGGCCATTTCACTATTCTGTGATTAGCCAAAAAAAAAATGCTTATTTTATATTTATATACCCATTTTAAGTCTATTAACTGTTTAGCTCTTCAATAATTCATTTGGGTGTAAGATGCACTAGGCATTTAAAATTAGTGTAACCCCTTATTGACCTATTATTGTGAGAACATTTGCACATTTTTGAAAGATCAATATTTCATTACCAAGGTGAAATACCTTCATCCAAACACCACACACACACACACACACACACACACACACACACACACATCACATACTACCTTTAGGTTTAAGTAATCTACAGATAATGTGGAAGGATTCTAAAAAATCTTACACTAAATGTTCTGTAATATCTACACTATCAATAGGCTGGTAAAACACAAGTCCTCACCACTTACTAGGGAAGGTTTCTGAGGGTCAAGGTAAATACCTAATGGCACTAAACTCCTATGGTTGCAGGGAGGATAAAACTTTCTTCTATGTTAGACAAAGACTCTGCAAACAAGACCAAGCATCTTTTGGGCTGCTTGAAAAGAAGTCTTCTTATACTAGGCAAGAAAATAAACTTAAGAAAGTGGCCAGAAAGATGAACAAATCAAGATAACCTGTTGTATGTTCCATAATATATATGAAAATTAAATATTTAGGGTACCATTTCCAACAATAACATTACTAAATAAAAAAAATATTACTTCTGGTCTTTACATTATGAAAATATGAAAAAAAAAGAAAATATGAACATTTTCCTTAGAAACTGACTTATCCCATTACATGCAAATAATTAGCACTTAATTTCATGTGTAATTTTGTCAATTAAAGCAGCCCCATAGGGCCCAGTTTAGTAATTTATCTTGTAGTTTAAGTCATAATTATCTCATAATTGCTAGGAAAAAAAGTATGCAAGTTCAGAATGCTAATAATCCCTATACACTACTTGGAGGCAAAGAGCCACTGAGGCACATGAAACATTTGCTGATACCCACATGGAAGGTACAGGAAACTGCAGAGGCCATCCTCCTCTCGTGTTCTCCAACATATGATGTGTCTCCAGCCTCCATAGAAAATTATTCCTGCTACCAGTTGAGTTAAAGATGAACACCATCTGCCAATGCCAGTTGACACAGTCAAACTGAATGGCTTTGTGATCTAAATTTAATGAACTGCTAAAATATTCATATCAAGATTTTCCTGATCCATAACCTTTTTCCTGTCTGTTTTGATACTCAGCATCCTTTAAGAGGAGAAGTCACTGTAATTTGGAATATAGATTCATATTCCCAGACTGGTTATTGGCCACATCTGCAATTGTTTTTGGCATCCTGAGGGATAGTGGCAGCAGGAAATTCTTCATTAACATTCACTACAGAAGCCATGGGTTCTGCTTCACAGATTTGTGCCTTCTAACCTAAATGAACTGTAGATGTTTCCTGTAAATTATCCACATCTAGAGGCCTTAGCTGGTGTGTAGGACAGGGTGCTTTGACAGAGAGGGATTTTGCTTCTGGGGGTCATCCAGCTGGCTGTGGGATGTGATCTTTAATCGTTATTCATAATGATCTCTATATTAATAAGACAAAAAAAGGAAATATTCACCCAAACTGTTTTAAAAACAATCTCTCTACTCTAGAACTCTTCTTGAAGTCAGAGCAGGTGCCTTGGTCTATATGGATTTACAGAAATTTTCCTTTTTTTCATTACAAATTTACTTTCTGAAATTTTTTATCCATATAGTTGTGACAGAGACTTTTTGTCAAAATGTTAAAAAAAGAAAGAAAGAAAGAAAGAAAGAAAGAAAGAAAGAAAGAAAGAAATTTGTCTTTAAAAAATAATTCTTCACCAATTTTAGTGGGTACTTGTGACTACTGCTAACTATCCACACATAGTTCCATTGAAGATAATCTTGAAATTCTACCCTGATTTGATATTATCACGAAGAAAACACTTTTGCAAATAGAGTTGTTTTTTTTAAAGATAAACAATGTCAGAATGTTTTAGATAGGCTGGCTAGATACCATGCCATTTAGATTATGACATTTAAAATATACTTGGGCTCTGTGGAGCAAAGCGGGTAATATGAGTATGTTGTGGAAAACCTAGGGACAATTTTTCAAATCTTCCAGTAATGGAGGAAGAATTCACTTTACGTTAACAATCACTGGTGTCAGCCCACATGCTATCCTTTAACATTCATGGCCGCATCCATTATCTACTGCTGAGAAACAAATCATCACCCAACGATTTTCATTTAGATCATGATTTGGTGGGGAGGCTGGGCCCAACTGGGTAGTTCATCTGGGTTCAGCTGAACTGTTTCAGGCTCTGAGTTTCCTGGTCTTTGCCACTGAATTCTCTCATATTTCTGCTTCAGTTGGGGCAACTGGGCTCACTAGGCTCTGATCCACATGGGTCATCCCCAGGCAGGATAATTCTGGCTTGTTTGCTGTGGTGGAGGCACAGTCCCAGGAGAAAGAATGGGAGCGCAAGATCTTTGGAGTCCAAGGTTCAGTACTGTCACATTGTGACTTTCTGCAGCAGTCTGCTAGCCAAAGCAAGGCCCAAGGCCATTCTAACGATTCTATCTCTTGATGGGAGATGCTAAAAATAGAGATATAAGAAAGACTGTGGCCTATGTCCCATCTACTACAGTGCCTCTGAGTTATTTAAAATGGCTCCTGTCAAAAAGCTTGAGGCCAGCCTAAATCTAGACTTATCACATAGTTAGTATGATCTCTCATTTCCAGAGCCTCTTAGCTTTCTCCATTTGTATGCACGTATCCTGTGCTGCATCCTGATACCTGGACAGCAAAACCTGTCCGTATGTGCCATCTTCATTTGTCCTACAAGTGCCAAGTTTTGCACGTGGTATCTTCCAAATACATAACATAAATATTGACTACTATTTTCTATTACTTTATCAATATGACTTCATCATAGGAGATATCAGTATTGTAGATGTTTTCATTTTCTCAAATATTAAAGGATTTTAGTATAAATGACATCCCAAAAGTTCATGATTAGAATAAAATATCCTAAAGATCCAATTCATTGTTCTCAAGATTAATTCTATAACAAACTATGGTGCCTTACAAATATACTTATTTCATTAAATTATCATAAGCAGTGGACATATGGTCATAATTTAAACTCAGCATGCTGACTCAAGATCATTCAGGCAACGTTTGCACAATGGTTGACAAATCAAATGCTCCATACATTTTTAGATTTGCTTGTTTGTTTTTAAAGCTGATGAGCTCAACAGACTTCCTTATAAATTCGATGTAAAATGAATTTACCTACTTTAGAGCTAGGTTCATAAGTAATATGGCAAATTTTGTTAGAAAGCTCCCCTTGTTTTCCTGTAAGCCAGTACTTATCATTACTCACGATATAGTTTCCATTAGCAGTCACTTTCTCCTGAAAGTTTTTGCTTTTAAACTTGTTCCCTCACCTCTAAAATGATCCCTTTGCAATTGAGTAACTTCTATAAAGACATAAAATATCAGTTGCATCACATCATATGCATGGGGCATGTGGCAATCAGTACAATATCCCAACCAGAAAAAAAATGTGTGAAGCACAGATCTTCAGCCAGATCTGAAGCACAGATCTTCAGCCACAGAATGTATATATATATTCATACATGTTAATTTAAACAATATGAAAGTTGCTATTTTGTAGCACAAAAATGAAGGGATCTTGTCAATTTCATAAGGTCCAACTTAAAATATACATAATCTAATATATGCACACACATATGCACATAAATACTCATATCACTTAGTAGTGGGAAGGAGTAAGAGGAAGGTTGACCACTTTGTAAATGTAAGGATATCCAGATACTGGCCCAAAAAGTAGAAATAAAAGTCACTGCTCTTCAAGGTTCCCTGTAACAAATGTACACAGTTAACATAATCCAACAGATTATTTTGCCCTTCATTTGTAGACAGGCAAGTAACCAGTGAACATTTTCTTTCTTTTTATAATGGGACCATTTGTTCAAACGGGATTTGTACTGTGATCTAAGCTATGAAATGGATAAAAGTGGATGTATTTCAACAGCAACTAAAAAAGTAAGTCCAAACCATCCAGGTGATGCATGACTTTTCTTTATATTTTGAGTAGAATTACAATAGCAGGAAAGTATGTAATTACATTCAGTAAGACATTATATACTAGGATTTCTTAGTTCGAACAAATATTACCATCATCACATACCATTCCCTTAACATCAAAAATAAAATATGCATGCAGGTTTAACTATTTCTTCTTAACTTTTATATTACACAGTTCAAGTCTGGTCAAAGTGAGATTGAGAAATGGCTACTGTTGGGGTGACTGGCTGGCTTAGTCTGTAGAGCATGTGACTCTTGATCTCTGGCTTGAACTCAAGCCCCACATTGGGAGTGGAGCCTACAACGAAAGAAAGAAAGAAAAAGAAAGAAAGAAAGAAGAAGAAAGAAGGAAGGAAAGAAGAAAGGAAGGAAGGAAAGAAGAGAAAAGAAAGGAAGGAAGAAGGAAAGAAAGAAACAAAGAAAGGGCAGGCTACTGTTGAGCAACAATAAAATGGTGGAGTATCATTGGTGGCATGTGGTAAATCCTAGAGAAGAAGATGAGACAGATTTTATTTAATCTTAGTTCATTTCCTAATTACTTTTTAAATTTTTAAAAATGTTTTTATTTATTTTTGAAGGAGAGAGACAGAGCATGAGCAGGGGAGGAGCAGAGAGAGAGGGAGACACTGAATCCAAAGCAGGCTCTAGGCTCTAAGCTGTCAACACAGAGACTGATGCAGGGCTCAAACTCACAAACTGTGAGATCATGACCTGAGCCAAAGTCAGACGCTTAACGGGCGGAACCATCCAGGAGCCCCTCATTTCTTAATTATTTAAAGCATACTGTGTTTGCCTGCTCATTGGTGCCATAGGCATCTTAAAGAACAACATCTGTTTGCTTGTTTTTTTTTTTCCTATTTCTGATAACCTCTCCTCTCAGTTGACTTGAAACAATGTTTCACAGATAGAAGAAACATTCTAAACATCATGATGATCAGACAGTCACAAGGAGGCTGATGAAGTAACAGGGTAGACAAACTCCTGATTTGTAAAGATAACCTAAGAGTTATTGGCACAAAATACTGACCACATTTAACAAAACAAAACGAAAGAGGGATGGAGAAATTTGACACAAGCATTTATTCTTACGTCTATTTATCAAAGTTGGTCTCATTTATGATGGTAATATTTAAATTGTGCCAAATTTCTTCACTGATGCTTTTGTGGTGACTAATGAAGGGATTTTCAAAACTAATCCAAGCCAAACCAAATCAAACATCAGAGAAATATATATTCAAGGGTGTGATTATTAGACTTGCAGAAACAATGAAAACAAGTCATTCCCCTGTGTTAACCTGCAAATTTCTTTTACAAAGCCATTCCCACTTTAATCAATAGGAAACAATGAAAAAAAGAAGTGGGCTGGGACTGAGTCAGAATTTGTCTTGGAACATATCAAACAGGGATGCTATTTGGTGTTGAATAACCCAACTGAGATGCCTTGAAGAGTGCACAAAATCATTTTGTTTGAGGGATGGTCGGATTGCTGCAGCCAGGTTTTTTTTCTGTTTTAAACTGAACTCTAGCCCAGTTCTTCCTCTGTGGAAGAACTACAGTTTCAATGAGGTATTCTCTGCCTCCATGTTGTTATAAAAAACCTGCATATAGTCAGCTATGCTCTTAAAATACTTTCATATGGTTGTCTCATGCACTCATCAAAGAATTCTGTCAACCAGACAGCATAATCCAACTTTACAGATGAAAAAAACAACGCTCAGTGAGTTTAATTAACCGGTTCAAATTATCACAACTAGGAAGGAGTGGAACTAGAAATCAAATCTTGGTCCATTCCATGCTCTCATGCAACCATGCTGCCTTTCAATAAAAATGTAAAATGAGGCAATAAACCCCTAAAGGTTAATGTTGCAGTTCAGATTGTTTTTAAAAAATGTTTGATAATATACATGAATATGATGTCTACATATAACTTTCCACCTTTAAGTGCTTAAAGATGTGTATTAAGCTGTGTGACCTCTTATACTCTCCAGCACAATATGCATTAATGTTGAAAGGAAATGCAAGGGTTTAGACATATTGCTTTCAAGTGACTGATTGATAGTTTAGTTTGTATTACCTTAGACAATTTTGCCTTGGATTCAGAATTATCTTTGGGAACAGAGTCTTTAATAAGCCGAGATCGGTCATAATTAGCATGTTCTGATTCATCCATGTAATCCTTATCTTTTCCTAGGGCTAGAAAAGAGAAAGAGAAAATTACATCCATTTTTATACTTCTTCCTTTTCTTTCTCTTTAAATGTACTAATCTCTCTTTTATTCATGTTTTCCAAGGGTTAGCCAAGTATAACTCTCTTATGACCATTTGGCCAAAATGTAAGCTAAAAAAAAAAAAAAAGAAGAAGAAGAAAGAAAAGAAATAACATGACTGCTTCTCTGTTAGTGGATTAACACTGATGCTACAGTAACTTTCATAAGAATTAAATGCATCTCTACTGTTCAATGTACTTAAGCTTTGAAAATAACATTAGAATCATGCAAGCTCATCACCTCTTTCAAACTTGAAGACAAAGATACTTCTAAGAATTCAATAGCTTCCCAAACATTTATTTGCTTAATTAAAAACTGTATGAATTTTGAAATTCAATAGATTCCCAAACATTTGTTTGCTTAATTAAAAACTGCATGAGTTTTGAGAATTTGTTTTCTTAAAAGTTGGAAAGTTTTTTAAATGTGAATTTGACTGAAGAGTGACAGAAGCTCTGAAAAATTATGGAAGAAAGTCTAACAAACGTTACAAGAAAATCTTTTTAAAAATATTAGGAGATTGAAATGTAACTACAACTACAAAAAAAGGAGAGGACATTAAAAAATAATTCCTATTAGAATTACAAAAAGAGTAAGACCCCGTAATATCAACCACGTGTAAGAGCATATATGAACAATGAAGAAGCTATAGTCAAGGTAAAAAAGTAGAAAACAAGAAGCCTCTATGGTGACTGCAAGTACAACCAAGAACTGTGACATGCCTCACAAAATCTGCATTCCATAGGACACAAGCCTCTCTTCAAATTCAAAAACAGAATCGTACATATTTAGCTTTTTCAAATAAATCAAAATATTTTGGAGAGAGTTATTCAATTCCATCTGTTGACACCCACGAAACATAAACTTTGACATAGACAGCCATGTATAATGCTTTAAAGAGTTCAATCATTTGACTTAGTATTGTAACAGAGTAAAAAATTATTTATTATACATGCATTAATTTATGTTATTAGTAATGCATAAAATCTGTGCATATGTTATACTATGCACAGCCAGAGTATCGGAATCTTAGCAATGGTATGAATTAAGATTGGACAGGTAATATTATGTCTTAGTATGTCATTAATTGCCACTTATGTTAAAATGTTCTAAGCACTTACAGTTATACCTAGATCTATTAAAAAGAGCTAACTGGTGGTTAACATTTGTTGAGTACATATGAAGAGCCAGAAACTTTACAGGTATCATTTCCTCTAATCCTTATAACAATTGTACAAAGTGGGTATGCTTTTTTTACCTACATTTAATAGTAAATTAAGGCAGATGGAGATTAAATATTGTGTCAAAGTCACTAATTCAATAAGGAGTGCGTCTAGAACTGAAACATATCCAGATTTGACTCCAAAGCTGATGCTCACGAATATACCATAATGTTTTCCCTAGATTTATGTAGATTACATTTGATTCATTTAACAATTATTTATCAAACACTTATGATATGCCAGACATTGTTCTAAGAGTTGGAAATATAGCAGCAAACAGAATTCTGCCTTCATGGGACATTCAAGTACAAGAAGAAAATGATAAATAACACAAATTAAGAAAACAGTAAGTATGTTTTCTGGTGAGTGCATTGGAAAACATACATTAGAAAGGAAGGATGTAGGTGTCAAAGGTGGGGAGAGGGATGTTAGTTTAGACAGAGAGACTAGGTAGGAGTTACTGCAATAATCAGGTAGAAAGGATATGGTTTGGGCCAGGGTGGTATCAAGATGGAGAAATGGTCAAACTGAAGATGTATTTTTTAAGGAAAAGTTAACAGAGTTCTATTGGATGTGACATATGAAAGAGAAAAGTCAACAATAGTCCCAATGGTTTTGTTCTGAGCACTGGGAAGGGTGCCATATTATTTTCACATATTATTCGATTAAATCCTTTACAGGTATTATTTCTAGACTTTGTTACTGATGAGGAAATGTAGCAGTTACCTAGAATCTTAGATTTGGTGTGTGGCAATAGAGTTCCAGAAATCGGGCTCTAACCTTACGTTTCTAGCCACTATGTAATACCGCTTTTTGTGGTATTTGGAGAGATGATGATTTAGGAAACTTTGAAGCAATAAAATATTCACAATTTAAAAAAATGGGGTCACATAAAAATTGTAATATATTTATTGAATGAAAAAAGGTAGAGTCTCTAATTATAAACATAATTTTCTATCCTCCTAAAGTTGACAAGGATGGAGATAAATATTAGTATCCCAATAGATAAAGATAAAAATTGTAAGCAGACAAGAAATGAAAGATGAGATAAATTTAGTAAAAACTTATTTATTTTTATATGGTTTAATACTTTCAATGACCAAGAACTTAAAGTAAAAAAGGTACTATTTTATGCCAGTACAGAAATATTCTTTTGCATCTTTCATTTTTTAAAACATTTTATTATTTATTTTTGAGAGAGAGAGAGAGAGAGAGAGAGAGAGGGACAGAATGTGAGCAGGGAGGGACAAAGAAAGAGGGAGACACAGATCCAAAGCAGGCTCCAGGCTCTGAACTGTCAGCACAGAGTCTGTTGCGGGACTCAATATCAAAAGCTGTGAGATCATGACCTGAGCCGAAGTAGGATGCTTAACCAACTGAGCCACCCAGGCACCCCATTGCATCTTTCATTTTTAATAAAAATATCCAGGGGCGTCTTGGTGGCTCAGCTGACTAAGCCATCTGACTTCAGCTCAGGTCATGATCTCAAGGTTCGTGGGTTCGAGCCCCACGGTGGCCTCTGTGCTTACAGCTCAGAGCCTGGATCCTGCTTCAGATTCTGTGTTTCCTCTCTCTGTGTCCCTTCTCTGCTCTCTCTCTCTCTCTCTCTCTCTCTCTCAAAAATAAATAAACACAAAAAAATTAAAAAATATATATCCAGATGCTAGGGAAACTGATAATAGTCATTGGTTTTCTGAACCAATATAAATTGGTAAAACTTTTGGAACAAAGTATGTCAATATGTTTTAAGAGCACAACTGGAGAGGAATCTTAAAATCATCTAAAAGAAAAAAAAACTATGTTCACAAGAATGTTCTCCCAAGTGCATAATAAAATACAGGAACAATTACCATTTTAATAAATAGCAACTCCATTCTTCCAATTACACAGGCCAAAATCATGACTCCTCATTTTCTCTTACACCGAATGTCCTATCCTTGAGTAAATTTTGTTGACTGAGCATGAAGTATCATTTATTTTTCTGCTTTTACTCCTTAGCATCTATCAGTATTGAACATGCAATATGTTTTTATTTATCTTCATTTACTATGTATTTCCCTCACTAGGGTATTTGAGGGCCAGTTTTTTGCTTTGTTCATTTTTCTTGTCTTTTTCATTCACTGTTTTGTCCTTAACGTCTAGAACAAGGTCTGACCTGCCATTGCCATTCAGTAAAATTTGCTGAATGACTACGGGATTTAAATGTCCATCATTCTTGTCTGAACTACCTTCAAATTATATCTAGAAGTTGATAATTTACCACCATTGTACGTTCTTAACCCAAACCACCACTCTTTCTTGGCAGAAGTCTGTGAGAATCTCCTAACCAGTCTTCCTATTTCTATATTTTGCTACTATCACATGATAGCCAGAGGGGCCCTTTCAAAGCTTAAGTTAAATTACATTAAACTTCTACTCAAAACCTTCCAATAGTTTCTTAGCTCCAAGTAAAAGTCATATCTACATCATGGCACCCTGGGTAAGCACCATCCTTGATGTTAAGTATGCTCTCACCACAGAGCCTTTGCACTTGCTCTTTTCTCTGCCAGGAATGCTCAATCCCTATTGCAGCCAAGCATCTGCTCATGTTACAGCCTCAGAGAATCTCTCCGTGATCACTGTTTCTAAAATAAAACCTCCCATACGTCTTTGTCTCCTCATAAGGCTTTATTACTTTTATCAGCACTTGACGTAGAATAACACACACACACAGAAAATAATGCATGGTATATATGTACATATATATCAGCACTTGATATTAAGTTATAGCATAGATATATAAGATATATGAATGCTATATATACATGTATATATACACAAATAAACATTTTTACATGCATATATGTGTTTGTATCCATATAAGAAACAGGAAGAGGATATAGATATATAGATATAGATATAGATATAGATATAGATATAGATATAAATATAGATATAGATATATACACACACACATACACACATACATACATACATATAATACTTACAACTCATTAATAAGAAGGCAAATAACCCAATTTATAAATAGGCAAAGGATATGAATAGACATTCTTCCAAAAAAAGATATACAAGTGGCCAATAATCACATGAAAAGATGCTCGACATCATTATTACCAGGGACATGTAAATCAAACCCACAATGAGACCACTTCACACTCACTGGGATGGCTATAATAAAAAAGATGGGGGCATCTGGGTGGCTCAGTCAGCTGAGCGCCCAACCCTTGATTTTAGCTCAGGTCATGATCTCATAGTTCATGAGTTCGAGCCCTGCATTGGGCTCTGTGCTGACAGTGCAGATCCTGCTTAGGATTCTTCCTCTCTCTTCCCTTCTCTCGCTTGTGCTCTGTCTCTCAAAAGAGATAAAAACACTTAAAAAAAAATGGACAATAACAACCATTGGTGAGCATATAGAGACATCAAGCCCTCATACACTGTTGATGGGAATGAAAAATAGTGCAGTTGCTGTAGAAACCAATCTGGCAGTTCTTCAAAAGTTTTAATATAGTTACTATATGATTCCCTATACTACTCCTAGGTACATTCTCAACATAAATGAAAATATAAATTCTCAAAAAATTTGCAGCATTATTCGTAATAGCCCCCAAAGCAAAAGCAATCCAAATATTCATCAACTGATGGATGAATGAATGAAGCATACAATGGTATATTATTCAGCAATAAAAAGGAACGAAGTATTGATTAGTGTTAAAACATGGACGACCGCCTGGATACCTTAGGCTAAGTGAAAATGCTAGTCACAAAAGACCAAATATTATGTGATTCCATTTATATGAACTGTCCAGAATAATCTATAGAAACAGAGAGTAAATGAGGCTTAGGGAGCTGGGGTAAGAATAATAGGTGACTGCTAATAGGTATGGGGACTCCTTTTGAGGTGATGAAAATATTCTAAAATTGGTTATGGTGATGACTGCACACCTCTGTGAATATACTAGAAATCATTGAGCTGTAGACTTAACATGGGTGAATTCTATGGTATGTGAACGATGTCTCAATAAGGCTACTATATGAGGAAAAAAAACCAAGATTCTGAAAGCTTAAACAAACCATTTAATATGTTGGAGTAGGGAGCCCAATGTAATAAAAAGTCCAAAATAATAAAAACAACTAATAATGATTTCAGTGAGCCCAAATTAATTCTGATTATGTCATTTATTAGGTTAAAGGCAGTGGGTCAGTGAAAGTTTCTTACTCTGAAAATCTGGGATAATAACATCTTCCAAGAATTAAATGAAATAATCTATGTGATTTGTACACATAAGGTATTGAAGAAATTCATATTCTTTTCCTTTGATCTTTCTTTAAATTTATAATTCTAGTAATTAGGAATATACAAAACCAATTATTTATTTTGGGGCTACAAAAAAAGTCATATCATCTATTTTAAATGGACAGTAACGTAATTAACTGAGTACACCAATGAACAATTTAAAATCTAATCTAAAAATCCCTTTTTCAATCATCAGTAATATAATTTATGATGAAAACTTTTATTGAGACAAGTGAGAATCCATTAACTCTTCCAAGTTTTGTTTACAAACCAACATTGGCTCAAAACTCAAGGGGACCAATCAGGATAGGAGCCTCCTATGGCTGCAGCATAAAGCTTAGAGCCATTTCCAAGAGTGTAATTTTAACCGACAAAGTATTCCAGCTCAATTCTTCTTTATTTTAATGCCATTTCATTACTTTGCTACATTGTAATATAACTGCTGGAGTATCTGGAAATGGATAAGGTAACTGTTAGGCAATTTTAAACATGTGTGAGTGATCTTATTAGATGGCCTCCACTTACTTCCACCTGTGCAACCTTCTCATACGTGGCTAATGATAGTGTGTTCCAGGATTGCCAGAGTAGTTGGGGCCGAAGATTAAAATAATAATAATAATAATAATAATAATAATAATGGCTTAAGGTTATTTTTAAAATTTTTTTAATGTTTATTTTTGAGAGAGACAGAGACAGAATACGAGTGGGTTAGGGGCAGAGAGAGAGGGAGACACAGAATCTGAAGCAGGCTCCAGGCTCTGAGCCTTCAGCACATAGCCTGACACGGGGCTCAAACTCTCGAGCTGTGTGATCATGACTTGAGCTGAAGTCAGACTCTCAACCAACTGAGTCATCCAGGCACCCCAAGGTTATTTTTATTCTTTATAATTTATATATAAATGTATATACACTAAAGCCATTGAGTTGTACATTTAAAATTGGTGAAATGTAAGGAATGAGAATTATCTCAATAAATTATATTATATTTAAAAAAATATATAATTAAAATTATATTAAAAAAAAGATTCTCAAAGCTTAAAAAATTGTTTAATATGTTGAACCAGGGGGTTGATACAGTGAAAAGAGAACTAACAATGATTTTAGCAAAACCAAATCAGTTTTCATATTAATTAATTTTTAATTAACATGAATATTCCCAATGTGCATTCTCTTTACTTGAATCTCACAAAGCTCTTAATTCATTTTTGTTCAATCCCTATCTACCTTATAAGAAAAATATCAAACTGTAATATTGAGATCTCCATTTCCTAAATCAGGAACCTGAGGCACAGTGTATACCTTTCTACTGAATGATATAGTTCCTGAAACTGGATCTTCTGACTGCTAATAAGTTCCATGATTTTAAAAATTATTAGTCTACTGAAGTGTCCTATGAAGAATAAACCTAATGGTCCATGTATGGTCTACTTAGTGGTTAGAACATGGTGGTAATGAAGATCCAGACTTATTCTTTATAGTCCTTTGCTGCCTACTTCTTCCTACACTAGCAGTGTTCTAAAGTCCTGACACTAGCTGGTCACGGTGAGGTAGTGCCACCCCTCACCCCACAACTAGGCAGATCTTGAAGATAAACTGCTTTGCACTGTGTGAATGTGCCAGTGTTTATTCTATCCACATCCATTGTTCCATACATTCACCTAATCATCAATTTTCCATCTATCTACCACTGAGTAGACAGTATCTATTAGACAATATGAATAAGACAGATATAAATAGCAATTATCATCTGGTGAACTGAGTATAATAGTATTATAATCAAAGTGCTATAATAATAGAAAGTAGGAAGCATCTAAATGGGTATTTGGGAGGACTTCCTGTAAAGATAATGTTAGAAAGGCATTCTCCTACTGCTTAAGAAGAGTCATAGCTATTAGGTCTTTAAGTGCTCTGCAAAACGGTTTGTCAACACAACTTACATGAAAAAGAGGAACACAGATTAGGTTTTCTGTGAGAAAAATAACAGACTGCTGATTCCTAACAGGTGAGAAAAATCACAGCTATGAATGACATCATGGAAAGCAAAGTAGTAATGGAGAGCAGATTCTCCAAAGATATGTGTGTCAATATTCTCCTTGTCTTTCATCCATTCATCTATCCTTCCAGTGATGCTAAAAATACTCTTTGAGTACCTACTCTGTACAAGGTACTATTTCTGATTCTTGGCTACAGGCACCAACAAGACTCACAAAGTCTCCTTTGGAAAAGGGAAGAGGGAAAAAATAAATCTTATTAATTCCTGGTAAGACCCCCTGAATCAAGATCAGGTGACACAAAGTGAAGCTTGTATGAATCCAGTTTCTATCAGCGTAGGGCCTTGGGGTAAGTGCAAGCTCATTATGAACAAACAAAAGAGGGCTGGTTGGCTACAGCGCTGTGAGTCAAACAAAGTTTTAGCAAGTGCTCTAGAGAGATCAGGCCCATATTCTGTAAGGTCTCTGAAGGCTACAGTGAGGAGTTTACATTTTACATGTTATGGGAAACAGGGTGGATTTGAGTAGAAAAATAATGAGATTTAATTTCTCTTTTATGAAAGCTTCTTGTAACTGCTCTATGGAAAATAGACCATAATGAGACAAGCATTGGAACAGAGACAATTAGGAAGCTATTGGGCTGATCTACCAAGAGACGTGGCAGACTGGACAAGGTGTGGCTTGAATACAGCACTTGTAGCAGCAAGAGCAGAGGTGTGTCAGATTCTGAATGGAATTTGAAAACTGAGTCAAGAGGACTTACTTAATGGGGTTAATAAACAATTGAAACAATTGTAATTCCCTTAATTCTGTAATCCTGAACTAGGTTGGTAACATTACTACAAAGTTCCTTTCTACCCCATCTGAAGATGAAATGCTATTTGAAAAAAAAAATTAAAACTTAGTGGAGATCATCTAATACTACAGAATGAAAGTAAAATCATCCTATACTCATTTGACCATAACTGTTTTAAGAAATAAAATGAACATTCCACCAAGCTGAACTATTGAGCTCATAGAAAACAAATATCTTACCACTCTAGTATAAACCACTTCCTAAGGGACTTTTTTCATAACATTAGCAAACTGTTTATTTTACAAGATTAGATAGATATATATTTTGGTTGGTTGGACTCAAATTATGTTGGTTTTAATAAGCCCCAATTATATCATGTTGAAGTTATCTAATTTTGCTGCAGCATGATTGTGGGCAGAATCAAGCATCAGTTACTTGTCAGTATGGATTTTTCTGTCTTTGTCATTTTACAGAATACTAACAACAGAAAGGGTGGGTGATGATGGCAGGGATTCCAGGACTGATAGACAAGAGTATCATTACATCAAGATTCCAAATTCATTGTTACATGGATCAGCACTTTCCAGAATAATTGTGTGTGTGTGTGTGTGTGTGTGTGTGAATCTGTCTGTCTGTCTATGTAGGTGGGGGCACAGGGTGAAATGGTGCCCAGGCTTTGAAAGCTGCTCTATGAAAAGTAGAATTAAAGGCTCACAGATGACAAAAAAAAAAAAAAAAAAAAAAAAAAAAGGACGAAAAACCAAATTCTATCTAAACCTCCCAACCTGCTTAGCTTTCTTTTTTTTTAAATGTTTATTTATTTTTGAGACAGAGAGAGACAGAGCATGAACAGGGGAGGGGCAGAGAGAGAGGGAGACACAGAATCTGAAACAGGCTCCGGGCTCTGAGCTGTCAGCACAGAGCCTGACGCGGGCCTCGAACTCACAGACCGTGAGATCATGACCTGAGCCGAAGTAGGATGCTTAACTGACTGAGCCACCCAGGCGCCCCCCTGCTTAGCTTTCTTCAATCATCTCGCAAATATATTTTGCCATGCAGTGTTACCCCCATCTTTCGCCACTCACAGCCTCATACTTAATAACATCTTGCAGAGCTACTGTTCTATGGACACCGCTAACCACTTTTCACCTCAAAGGACTGACTGTGTGCCTACTGTGATGGTTAAGGTTTGAGAAAACGAGGGATTAAGACTTCCTGGGTTGGAATCTCAATTCTCCCTTGGCTAGATATATGGCATTTGGCAAGTGATTTTATCTCTTGGCCAGATTCCTCAGCTATAAAAAGAGGTTAATAATAGTACTAATCAAAAGAATTGTTATGAGAATTAAGTGAGATAATGCAGGTAGAGAGTTGTATAATAAGTGTTCAGTAAATTATTGCTATTCCACTCTGCCTTAAAAATCACTGGTTAGTGAAGACCTCTCCGAGCCCAGAAAAATTTGGGGTAAAAGATAAGCTTACAAGTGAGTGAATAAAGCAATGGGGAAATATTGTTGAACCTCTATGATACCATGCTAGGAGTGTGATGGAGTTATGTCTCTTCATTTATGTCAATAATCATGCAAAGTGTCGATCATTAATTCCAATTTACAAATGAGACTACTGAGGCTCAGACTGTTTAATAATATGCCACAGTGACACAGCTAGTGGATACAACAATGAGAATTTGGCCAATGTCTGGCTGAGAAAGCAGCATTTCATTCATATATACTACAAATCCTGTTAGGCAAACTTAGTGAAAATGTCCAGGCCCGAATCAATAGAATCATGAATGTTCCTTCCTCCATAGCTATCATTTGGAACAGTGAGAAATACTCATCCTCAATGGAACTGACTACATGCAGTTAACCCTGCCACAGTATTGATCTTCTCTCATGGGGCAATTCAAAGTAGTTCACTTAAAAACACACACACACAGCTATTAATTAGATGCATCAGTCAGTTTCCAAAAAATTGTATCAGAGCCTGTTGGCACTTAGAAATGCGTTAACCCACCCAGAAGCTGGCAGTCTGCACTCTAAAAGCAAAATTAGAAAATGTAACTTTGTTGAATTTAAAAGAGAGTATGTATTGCTAAAATACTCATGCTTTATTTAATTACACTCTTTGTATATTTGACATCGTTTTGCTGGATCTTTTCTGAAACACGATAAAATCATTCATGTTTTAGATATGCAGCTGACTCTAAAAGAGTACTTTCCAGCCAGGTGTTACATCCAGATGGATTCCTGGAATGCTTGGTGATACCACCATCAGCCAGAGCTTCATTCTCACCTTCACTGTAAAGACAAATACCTTGTATGTAAATGCTTTAATCCCGTTAGAAGCTGTGATGTTTCTTTAAATGGAATAAATGGTACATTGACGCTGGGGGTGCTAAAATATTGACTATGGGGTACAATGCCTGGAGAGACAGGAATGCAAGTCAAGTGTGTAGATTGATTGGGATACACTGGAATGATGAGGAAAGAAACACAGAGTTAGGACACCCAATTACATTAAGCACTTAGTGACAATGTTAACATGTGTGATGGCAACCTATCAAAATAAGATGTGTAGAATTGAATGGAAAGGTTTGCATGGCCAGAGTTATTGTTAAGCTATTAACTAGTATTAATTTGGGGGAATTATTAGTGAAAGGTGCTTTGCAAACTGTTATCATCTGTATGGATGTTTTGGACAAGGCTTTTGCTCTTGTTTTTGTCTTCTTGTTGGAAAATAACAATAGTCACCGTTTTCAGAATTAATTACTCTGGGAAAGACCTTTGTACTCTGATAGAGTGCATTTGTTCTTATGAAAAGTTCTTTTTGATATTGATGTTGTATAGGAAATGAACCTGCTAGTGGTTATCTTCCTTTAATTAGGAAACTGAACAAGTCAGCACCGTTTCTATGCCACACACACAAAAGTGAGTATTATAAGAAACATGACTAATTTGCAGTAATTCAAAATGCTACGATAAATGACACAGCTCATTGTTTGAAAAATTATGAACAAGTACCTTAAGGATGTCCTTAGAGAGAAATCAGGATACATGTTTCAGGCTAGAAATTCTTCATTCTGGCTACCTTTAAGAGTTATCTGGGGTATAGTTAAAATTATGGATCCTGAATTCACTTCAGACCAATTAAAACTGATTCTCTGGAGCTCCCAGCTGACTAGAATGTGCAGCCAGAGTTGAGAATCACTGATGTAGGCAATGCAGCCAGGCCACCGATATGCTCACTACTGAAAATCTAGGATTAACTTTCTGAAGGTTATAAATAAATTCACGCTGAGGTTGTAAAATACGTGTTGGAGCAGAGTGATGTCAGTAATGTCCTGACTTTATTTTCTTTCTATTTAGTTTATGAAAAAGAAAAGCCCCGGTGTAAAGGTACTGCTCATGTAACAAGGCCAGCAAGCTACAGATCTGAATGTAAATCTCACTCAAATGAAATAAATCTTGCATGATAATAGCAAAGGGCAAAAGAGAAGGTTAAGTAAAATTGTCTCTGTTATAGGAAAAATAAATAAAAATTATATTGACTCCCGACAGAGGGTCAGGATAGAATCTTCCAGTATTACTGTTATTCCAAATACTGGGTGACTATCAACCAGTTTCAAATTTCAGTTTTGAAAGCTATCCATAGAATTGTGTGTTATTCTGACTGAAATACGAACAATTTTCTCTACTTACCAAAAAAATTCTGATGTGAGTTTTTTCTTTACATATTCTTATTATATAATATTTGTTTATGTTGTTTATAGAAAACAAGACAATATAGGCAGCAAGAGGAAAGAAACAAGCACAAATAATCTTACTGTATGGAGACATGCACTCTTAGCTGGCATATTGGTATATTTCTGTCTAGCTATTTTCCAATACGCTTTTAACTAAAATGAGAGAAAGTCTATATTTATATTTCAGCTATTTTCCCCCACTCAGCAACATGTCATGACATGTTCAATAGTACAATTACCAGAATATCCAATTTTCTTCCATTCCTAATTCTTATCAAGAAAGCTGTGAGGAAAAATGTTTTTTTTTTTTCATTTATGATACTATTTTTTGGGGGGAGGGAATAGATTTTTAAATGTAAAACTGTACTGAGTCTCTAAGATAAGTGCTCTATAGGTTTCATTCTTTGGCTCATCCTTAAAGAGCTGTTCATCATCAACTTGTTAGCAAAGAAACAAAGATCAAGATGGTTGAATGAGCTTTCAAGTACATCCACTATCCCTTGCTCTGGAGACTTCATTAACATGATAATAAATAACTTTCAAAAAGTTGCAGCAGTTGCCAGTGTTCTTTTATTCTTAAATGTAAACAGATGAACAAAGATCACCAGAAACTCTTGGAAATTCTACAGCCTAAAAGAGAATGACTAATTTAAGTAGTCAGAAAAATGGATCTCGGCCACAGTAGACTTAACCTTAAAAATCAAAGGAAAACTTAAGATAATCACAAGTGTAATTAGAGAGATTAGAGATGTTGTGTTCATGAAATACAATAAGATGCTCTGAAAAAGCTACCTTCTTTTTTTTTTAATTTTTTTTTCAACGTTTATTTATTTTTGGGACAGAGAGAGACAGAGCATGAACGGGGGAGGGGCAGAGAGAGAGGGAGACACAGAATCGGAAACAGGCTCCAGGCTCTGAGCCATCAGCCCAGAGCCCAACGCGGGGCTCGAACTCACGGACCGCGAGATCGTGACCTGGCTGAAGTCAGACACTTAACCGACCGCGCCACCCAGGCGCCCCCCCCCCCAAAAAAAAAGCTACATTCTGAAAACAAAAAAGACTCTTGGAAATCAAATATACATATATGACCTCACCCTTCCCCCAACACACACACACACACACACACACACACACACACAGAAATGAAAAGTCATTTGGAAACTGCAGGAAATCTTCCACAACTGAGGCAGAGGCAGAAATTAAAACCATGAGATGAAAACAAATGCACACACATACATGTACCCACACCAAAACATTATGTTGTATAATTTTGTAACACACAAAAATATAGTAAAAATGCACAGAGAGAAGAAAAAAAAATCACTGACGAACAACAATCAGACAGCAATTGAGGTTTTAGCAGTAACAATGGATGCTAGATGGCAGTGAATCAGTCTCCAGATTTTGAGGAAAATGATTTTTTAATGGTTATTTATTTATTTATTTTAAGAGGTGGGTAAGGAGAATCCCAAGCAGGCTCCACACTGTTAGTGAAGAGCTTATTGTGGGACTTGACTTCCAGATCTGTGAGATCATGAAATCATCGCTTGACCCATTGAGCCACCCAGGAACCTTGAGGAAAGTGATTTTTAGCCTAGAACTTTATAACTAAGAAAATAAAATGAAATTTAAGAGTGAACAGAAGTCACTTCAGACATACAGTAACTTAGAAAGTTTGCATCTCACATGAGCCTGCAGAGGTAATTGCTTGAAGATATACTCAAAAAAATGAGATTGAAAAGTAAGAAAGAAGAGTATGTGGGAAATTAGAAACTGGACTGAATCCAATAATCCAATGAGAAGCCAGTGAACACCAAGAACTTTTTAAAGAAGAAGAATGAGATAAAGATATAAAAATAAGAATCTGGAACATATGGGAATATTTAGAAGATGAGGTATTTTCTCCTCCCAAGAAGAAAAAAAACCCAGAATCTAGGAAAATAAAACTAACTAAAGTTTGTGGTATAAAGAAGAAAGTTTAATGTGGCATGATTTTGAGTAATAGATGGAGGGCTGGAAAGGGGAAACAATTCGACCTTGACTCTAGGGATACTCAAGAGTGGCACAGAGGTCATAACAACTTGGAACTGCCAAAGCATTATTTGCCAAGAGACAAGAGATATCATTAAAATGTGAGAGAACACGATATAAAGGTATAAATATACTATTTAAAGCTACAGATTTAATCAGCAGAGAGATCTAAAATTTTAAATGGCAATATAACTATGACAATTTGAAAGGTTATGCAAAATCTTCATCTGACACAACAGGGGATTAACAGATACTGCTGAAATTTGAAACAATCTAGAAATAACGGTATTAATGTGCTTATTCACAGAGAATTGAAAGAAAGTGTCAAAAAATTCTGGGTTATGAGAATTGTTCATTACGAATCTTCTTCTACTACTTGAATTTCAAACTGTACCTGAAATAGCTTACTCATTTTTTCACCTTAGATTGTTATGCTCACCCATCAAATACTAAAGACCAAGCATGCATCTTTTTCTTTAAAAACAATGTTCTAGATTTGAAGAAGGCAGCTTACCTTTGGAGAGGGGATAAAGGAGTAGGAAATACTAGAAATCAACTTACCCAAGCAAAAGTCACTGAGGTCAGCGAAAGAGCATTTGAGCACAGAGTCTTTATTATCCTCCTCAGCATTAACTGGGAAAAGAAAAAAAAAGACATTCATTGTTTTGGGAAATAGAAACATTAACATTTAGAAAAATGACCATGGTGGCTGATGTCCAAATGATAGCCAAACATAAAGAAACTTTTTTAAGTTAACGAGTTGAAATTGGTTAATTAAAATTTCACTCAATAAGAGAAATATCTCAATATAGAGATACATTATATTATCTCTATATTATATATCTATATATTATATCTATTATTGAGATATTTCTCAATTATTGAGAATATTGAAAATATTGAATATTGAGAATATTGAATATTGAGAATATTGAAAATATTATTGAGAAACATCTCAATAATAGATATATCTCTATTATATTTTAATACCTTCATTTTCTTGAGTAATTAGCTACTAGAAAAGTAGTTATTGGACATGGATGTAAGCTACTTATAATTGGTAGTGATTTCACAATATTATTGAAAAGAGAATCTTGGTATTTTCAAGTTATCCAGAGGAAGAAATAACCCCAAAGAATCACAAAGGAATGCATTCTCATGAGACAAAAGTATGGGATGGGAAAATAAAAACATACCTCATCCACTGAATGACAGGGGGCTTGGTTGTACTTTGACTCTTGGCTTTTGTGAAAAGGAATTGTCTAAAAGCATAATGGTGTCTCAGATTGGCAGATGTGTGGAGAAGGGTGACCAGGGTGGCCACAAAGTCTCATTAATGTGGAATTTAGCTGGCACTTCCCTGCATTTCAGCCCTTTTAATATCTATGACTTCAGTGCCAACATCTGATTCCTAACACTTGTCCAACCATATCTTCCCGCAGCCAAATCTTCATTGCTTTACTGTCAATATTATATAAAGTTTTTAGTCTTTCTTTTTAGGAAACTGATTTTATTATTGCTGACATATTCTACTCAGTTACTGGTTATAAATTCTCACCAGAAATGATAATGACCTAGCAATTCAGGTAGATGGTCTGTCTGCTCCTGCAAACAGAAAATATTAGGTCCAGGTTCCCATACGGTTGGCTACTTTCAAGGCAAGGAAGAAGCAAAAACACATCTGGCCAACCACTGGCCTCCCATTAACTAGTGTACTGTTGTTTCTATGCCAGCCTTCTTGCAAAAGAGCTCTAATAAATACTAGTAGAATGGATGAAGGAAAGAAGGAATGGCTTGAAAACACTTACTCTGCAAGTTGAACAAAAGAACAGGATAGGTGCTCACCTTGCTCTGCTTTGTCAGCGGAGATTAAGGTCACAGAAGTGGGAGCCTGAGATTCACTCTCCGTTGACTGGAAGAGAGAGGTGGACTGGCTCAAACTCTTTGAGTAGGCATAGCTCTGGGCAAGGCAAGGCAGGGATCTCCGGGACGGTTTTAACGAAGTTTCTTTTGTTATCTCACTCTTGCTTATATTCATACCTGCAAATTCAAAATGGCGAGTTTTAGAAGTGAGAAATAATTAGCAAAAGGCAAAAAATACATTTTAATTCTTGTGATGACTGTTTCAGGAAAGTACTCTTGAAAAGCAACACATAGGGACTAGAACTAATTGAGTTCATTTTGTTTATATTTCGTCAGGGAAAGTGAGAAATTTGTCAAACAGTTCTGAGAAATAAACAGATTTCAGCTGACCTTTTATCATTTTTTAATTTAATTTTTCTTAAGTTTATTTATTTTAGAGAGACAGAGACAGAGTGCAAGGAGGAGATGGGCAGAGAGAGGAGACACAGGATCCGAAGCAGGCTCCAGGCTCTGACTGTCAGCACAGAGACTGCTGCAGGGCTTGAACCCAGAAACCATGAGATCATGACCTGAGCCGAAGTCAGATGCTTAACAGACTGGGCCACTCAGGTGCCCCTGACCTTTTATCATTTTTTAAAGCTTCTGTAAAACAAAACAAACAAACAAACAAACCTAATCATTTAAATTTCCAAGTAGCAAGTAAATAAACCTAGTATATAAACATTCAAATTACTATTTACTAAACTGAGCCCTTCTTTTTATACCCTATTCTCCCTTAAACATATACATACTACATTTGATTTTCTAATAATCTTACAGATCAGGTATTATTATTTCTTTTTTTAAGTTTATTTATTTATTTTGAGAGAGAGAGAGAGAGAGAGAGAGAGAGAGAGAGAGAGAGACCTGGGGGGGGAGAGGGGACAGATGGAGGGAGAGAGAGAATCTGAAGCAGGCTCCATGCCACCAGCACAAAGCCCAATGCAGTGCTTGAACTCACAAACCATGAGCTCAAGACCTGAGTGGAGATACATTCAGATGTCTAACTAACTGAGCCACCCAGGCACCCCCAGGTATTGTTATTTCTTTGGTGATGGGGAATTGAGACTTAGAAAGGAAAAGCAATATGAACTTATGTCACACAGATAAATGAGGAGAAAGGTGTTCATATTCCAAGCTAAAACCACATCAAGGTGTGTCTACAAATTAGTTCAAAACTCCTGAACATCATCTATTCACCCCCAAATTCACAACATTGAAATGTAAAGAACATTTAGCAAAGTCCATTCCAGTAGAGGTTAAAACACATAAACAACATAGCTATAAGCACATCTGTTTCTACCAGCCTCCCAATTCACCTGCCCATATGCTGAATCTCTGTATTAATGTGAATTTCTAATGTGGTGATTGAAAACTGAAAATGCTAATGCAAATGCATTAGTACACAGAAAGTTCAGTTAATGAATGTTACTCATCTTAAATTCAATTTTGAGGCTGAGTAAAATCTGGGTCATAATAGGTGTGGGCAAGGGGTGAAGAAAAGGAAAGGTACATTTTCAGTAATTATCATATTTAACATACAAGCAAATTGAACTAAATTCCCCTGAAATTTCTCAGGCCAATAATTGTTTAGCTACTCAATTTTGTAGTCAGTTCAGAAATAAACTCCAAATTTCTAAGTAGCTCTTCAAAGAATGGATTCAAATGAAGACACGTAGAGGTACCAGTACATACTGTTGTTGAGACAAGTGAGAAAACTGAGATAGAAATAACAAGGCAATTTTTACAGAGGTTCTACAGAAATAAGACATGGTTGAACGGATGAAATTCAGATAAACCTGGGTGTGGGGATTTTATCTTTCAGTATTATAAAAATATGTATCTGTTTTCACATTAAGTCTCAGTGTGCAAATGGAATGCGACCTTGAAGGGGACACAAGGAAGAACTGTGAATTGACTGGAAACAGAACACCCTGTCTCTTGATTTTCTGGGACCTGGTCATGACATGAAAAGAAAATACCCTCTTAAAGGGCTGCCTAGGTGGGTCAGTCAGTTGAGCGGCAGACTTGGTCTCAGCTCAGGTCATGATCCCAGGGTTATGGGATGGAATCCCGTGTTGGGCTGCATGCTGAGTGTGCAGCCTGCTTGGGGTTCTCTGTCTCCCTGTGCCCCTCCCCTGCTCATGCCCTATCCTTCTTTCCCTCTCTCTCAAAAATTAAAAGAAAAGAAAAGAAAAGGGAAGGGAGGAAAGGAGAGGAGAGGAGAGAAGACAAGAGAAGACAAGAGAAGAGAAAAGATTCTCTGGAACAGGAATTCCCCAAGGTCCACAGAAAGCATAGTGAAATCCTGCAAAAACACTAGACAATTCTTCTTAAGGACCAACCAGTGTTTTTTACACTACATCCAAGGAATAACATAGGGCAAACCTGTCCTAGTAAGTTTTTATGTCTATTAGTCTTTTGTAATGTGATCTGATATATTTTTTTAAGAAACACCAATGTAGGACACTGGTGTTTCAGTGAAACAGAAATTTCAGTTTCTGGGGCCTGGTTGCGAATAATCTTTTACTCTAGCAGAACATATGAGTAAAAGAATAAATATTTGTGGAAGGGATGGGGAAGAGAGAAGGTGCATAGATGAAAGACCGTAACAGTTGATGGTAAGGATGTTGAACTGGGAGAGACATGTCCCCTGGGCCCCAGAGAAATGGCCTGGGTGGGAATCTATAAGATACCATTCACTTTAATCCACTGACCCCAGCATCTAGCTTCAAAAAGCAAAAACTTCTGCATTTCCCTTTCTTACCGTACTCAAACACGAGGGAAAGTTTCAACAGTTCTTTAGATGAAAGATGACTATTGACTTAGTAGACATTACTTCATAAATTGGTATGGAGTGAGACCAACTTAATTATGCTCACTGATGCTGCCAGTGTGTTCTGTCATTTTATTCATTCCAGTATGCACCTAGTCATTCACAGATATGAAATGGGCCTTTGCTCTCTCAGCCACTCTGCTGGCCCTCGGTATACACTGGTGACCAAGGTAGACTTAGAATTTCTGCCTTCACGGGACTTGTATTCTAGTTGAGAATCAGACACTGACCAAACCAAAATAAATAAGTATATACACATAAATTGTCTGAAATGCTATGAAAATACAGGTATTGCTATTTTATTTATTTATTTATTTATTTATTTATTTATTTATTTATTTATTATTTATTTATTCATTCATTCATTCATTTATTTTGAGAGACAGAGAGAGAGAGAGAGAGAAGAGAGAGAGAGACAGAGCAAGAAAGGAGCAGAGAGAGAAGGAGGGAGAGAATCCCAAGCAGGCTCCATGCTGAGAGCACAGAGCCAGGCACAGGGCTCAATCCTAGGAACTGTGAGATTAAGACCTGAGCCAAAATCAAAAGTCAGATGCTCAACCAAGTGAGCCAACCAGAGGTAGGTAGTTATATAATGATAATAATAAAGGAGACTTCCTTTAAGAAGTGGTCAGGGACATTTTCTCTGAAGAAGTGACACGTTAGGCGAAAAACGTGAAGAAGAACCTAACATATAGAAAAGTGTTTATGTATGTTTGCATTGATGTCTGTGTGTGTGCATGTGTGTTTGTGGAAGGTGCTTTTACAGGAAGATAATAACATGTATGAAAGTCATGAGGTAGTAAGATTGCAATGTATTTACAGAACTGGAAAAAAATCTGTTTGTGGCACACTGAGACAGACAGGCATAAAGGAACTATTGCTGGAGTCTAGGTGAGTCCAGATGAGGCATAAAAATTAGCTACTGCTCTTTGGGGTATTATTTTATTTATTTATATGTTTATTTGCCTTTTATTTTTCACAAATTTATGTCTTGTGGTCTTTTCTTGAATAATTGCATTTGTCAAAATTTACAAAAGATTTTTAAACACTGCCCACCCTAGATGGGAAGGAAACTGGGAGAGGTTAAGATATTTACTTCCTCCAGTTCATAAAACTAGCAACTGGCAGAACTGAATGTGAAAGTTATAGCTTCTGGATTTCAGAGCCCGGGATCTTTTCAGAATGCTCTATGGCTCCTCATGAACCCCAATCCTGGATGGTTCATTACCATGGCTTCCCTTGGTATAAATATCACACACGTTTTTAGCAGAGAGCTTGGAATGTAGAAACCACAGAGCTAAAGCCAACTGAGCTTGAACCTATAGCTCAGAACCTATAATTCTATATCCACAATCTTAACAAACTGTGGAATATAATTTGATGAAAAAATGAACATGTGCTGCTTGGTACATATCAACAGGAAATGCCTACCCACCATGTATCTAAACTGTATTTCTTGTGCTGATCTATAAAAGAATAGATATGAATAATACATAATCTGTTCTGAGTTAACAATGTGTGTAACTGATTTACACAAAATAAGTATCAAATATTATTTTTAAGGCTGAGTTTTATTCATTTAGTTTTTCATCATTTATGTAGTGATTTCAAACAATTCTTGAGTGCTGTCTCTAGGCCAGACTTTGACCCCATGTTGAGTGTAACAAGGTGCTTACTCAGAGGGGAAGCACAAACACAAAAACAGTTTTTATAGTAAAAAGAGAATATAAAATATACACATGGCATTATAAAACCACCCAAGAGAAACTCCTAATACAGGTGGTAATGCCACTGAAGTCTTGTCTATGAAGGTAATCCGTCTGGATTATTTTTGGCGTATTCCTACTCCTACTTCTCCATCTTTATTTATAATTCTTGGGTTCAACACATTTTCTTCAAAGGACTGTGCATGTAAGATAGAAAGCTCCCCATATAAAACACCATTGCTGAAAATATTTATCAAATGCAACACTCAACGAAAATTGAGAAAATAATGTTGAAGATGAAACGAAGGTCCTTCCTACATACAGCTCTTCATTTTCCTTCCTATGGGTCTTCGGTGCAGTGCTTTCTCATTTCCTCAGCTGTTGAGGGTTTCCAAAGCTATTATACAGATAGTCTTTGCTAGAAACCAATATAGTCTAAGCTCTAAGTCTGATATCCTAGCATTCTAAAGAGTACAAAGTTTCTTTTCAAAGTTCTATATTAAATATCATCATAATCTGCTTGGCATAACTAACAGTATCTGTTCTTCACACGGAATGATTAACATCAGCTACCCCCATAGCATTCAGAACATTTTTCTTCTGTGCCCCAAAGTTCCATTTCTTTCCTTGTGTGGCTTTACCTGATACCCTCGAATAATACTGATTCAATATTATTTAAAACTAATAACCAGAGAAGAGACCACAGTAACATGCCAATTTTGGTAAGCATATGCAGCTCCTGAGTTCAAGGATAAATTTGTCAACTGCAGTCCATGTGTCATTTTCTATAGAACAGATTTTTCTAAAGCAACAATTAGCTACTTCCAATTGTTCTAAAAGCACTTCATAAATGCTGACATACTTAAAGGAATCTACTGAAATAACATTTTACTTGTGCATACCCAAAGGTCCAAGAGATATAATTGCAAATAAGATATCTTCTACAAATGAAGTCTCATAAAATGTCTGACACCAAAGGAAGAAAAGTTGCCATTCAGATACCATTTAATTCAATGGGCTTTGAGTTGATATAGAATTTTAATTGGAAGAAACAGATCCTTAGAAAACTTCAAAGGGACAATTGGAGAGTACAGAAAAAAATGGTTGGTTTTCTTAGTGTAAAATATACATTTTCAAAAGATGTACTCTTTTGCTAAAATTTTTCTTCAAGAAAACTAACTCATCCTAAGACTCGTGTGAAAAAATATATTTATTCTGTAATAGAACGAACTCTGAAATTTCTACCAAGTAAATGGTTAGAAGAATTCTGGAAGACTTGTAGTAAAATAAAATGATAATATGACCTAAGGGGCTTTACATAATGTCCATAAGAGAGAGATTGAAAAAATAACAAATGTAGTTGTCTGACTCTTGTTCTAATCTCAAGATGCATTATGTGGTTTAGGAAAACTTTACACCTTCCTCAGAAATATTTTAAAATTGATGGTCCAAGAATGGGTGTTGTCTCAGGATGCCATTTGATTCTATAAAATTCAAACACACTCTCCTATAATAGTAGATTATAGGAACGCACATTTATTTAAATAATAAGCATTGAGGAAAAAATAGAAATATAGACAGAATTTTCTTCTTCTCTTCTGTGTCAAAATCATTGTAGCTCTGTTGTGTTTAAAGAGACATCTCTGATTTGTTGCTTGAGTGTGCTCTTTTTGCTGGAAGTTATTGCTGGTATAAAAGCACCATTTACTGAGTGCCTACGAAGTGCCAGGAGCATCCTGTATGTTATCAGTAATTCTCATACTAGTCCTGTTAAGACTTTCCATCCCCATTTTAAATGTGACAATCAAAGGATTTAGGTAACTGGTGTCCAGTCCCACACGTAGGAAGTGTTGGAGCCTGGAACAAACAGGGTCCATGTAACTTCAAGGTCTCTGCCCTTTGCAATTAAACATGCAATTTCTTTGTTTACCCAGAAACTTCTTTTACAATAGTTTGCTCTTATTTCATTTTTCAGTTTTACTCTCACTTCGAACAAGGAAAAGTATATCTCTTGTAGCAGAGTCCTAGTAGAATAGGATGGCTAACTGAGAGTAAGTGAAACAAGTTTAATAAAGGGATTATTTAGAAAGGTGTGGGCAGGTCTAAGAGAAACCAATAAATGTTGATGAAGCTCCCTACAGCTAACAAGGGCCAAAAACCTTTATTATCCTTGGAGCTGCAGACCAGGGAGAGGGAGCCGACATAAGAACCTAGAGATGATTATATCTGGAGGAGAGGAAATCCTGCAGAACCTAGGTGATGAGAGAGCAGAACGCAGCCGCTGTAAAACCACAGAAGGGCATGGAGCGAGCCAGGGAAACAAAATATCCCAACCTCTCTTTTGTCAATTTCTAATCTGCTGCTGATGCTTCCCAACTGGTCAAATCTAAATAGTAGTTAGAGGTCATGCAAACTCTTGTTTGTTGTAGTCCACAGATATCTGCTCTCTGGGGAACAGAACAAGGTAGAATATGGTGCAGGATGGATTTAGAGGGATGAACCAAGATTATTCACTACACACATACGATGTAGAACTTGGGGGGAAATTTCAGCATAACCTTTGGGGGCAGAAAGAAACATTACATACTTTTACCATTAGAGAATAAAATTATAAGTATTCTAAGATGTTTAGAAGTAAACATGGAAAAGGAAACTTGATTTTATTGTACTTTTGACTGGCTGGTTAAGTGCAAGACTGTGCAGGAGACAAAAGTAAACTATGCATACTCAGCCTTGAAACAAGAGTTATTAGCAAAATCAAAATTTATCTCATTTATTTAAAACATATTAGGTATTAGGGTGAATAAGTAAAGGTCTCCAATAAATCTAATGCAAGACAGAATACTCTAAGAAAGGCACTAAGTTATGAAGGGGTTTTTAAAGTGGTGAAATACATTTTCAAAGCCCCAAAGGTTGAAATGAGAGGTCTCATTTTATCTTTATCTGTTTTATTTCTAATTTCCAAGTCACACAGCCCACCCCAAATAAGTTCATTTTCTTTGCTGTATGTCCTCTTTGAAATAAATACTTTGCTTTAATAGAACTCATGTTTGCATTTATATATTGGACTATTATTTAACATACAGTCTTTCTAGCTGTACGGTAAGTTCCATGAGGGCAAGGACCATGTTTACCTTGTTCACAGCCACAGTGCTAGCACGTGGCACTGGGTCTGCATATTACGTATAAGTACATATAATTATATTACGTATAATTATGTATAATTACATAAATTACGTATATTTGCATAGTACGCAAATAAATACTTATAAGACTCAAATGAGGTTCTATTAATTGAGTTTACCAATTAATATCTTCATTTGACAAGTATTTACTCTAATAGATTCTAGATATTCTTTCTAGACCATAGGTTACAGAGATAAAACTCCTTGTCCCCACAGAGATTGAAATACAGATTTGAAGGGGTACATGCACCCTAATGTTTACAGTAACATTATCAACAATAGTCAAACTATAGAGAGAGCCCAAATGTCCATGGACTGATAAATAGACACACACACACACACACACACACACACACACACACACTGGAATATTACTTAGCTATCAAAAAGAATGAAATCTTGCCATTTGCCATGACTTGCATAGAGCCAGAATGTATTATGCTAAGTGAAATAAGTCAATCAGAGAAAGACAAATACTGTAAGATTTCACTCATATGTAGAATTTAAGAAACAAAACAGATGAACATATGGGAAGGAGGAAAAAGAGGAGAGGTAAACAAACCATAAGAGACTCTTAATGATACAGAACAAACAGGATTGATGGAAGGGGGTGACAGGGAGTAGATGGGTGATGGGTATTAAAGAGAGCACTTGTGATGAGCACTGGGTGCTGTATGTAAGTGATAAATCACTGAATTCTACTCCTGCAACCAATATTGGACTGTTTGTTAACTAATTAAAATTTAAATAGATAAATAAATAAATAAATAAATAAATAAATAAATAAAATATCAAGGGGACATTAAGAGGCATTTACTCTTCATGAAACAGTGTTCAGAATCTTGAATGTTCATACAACCTATTACCTATAATGCTTTTTGGAATACAAATGAGTTTCTTCTTTAAATTAAATGTTTATATGGTAGTGACATAAATTTGAACATTATTATTACAAAAACAATGATCCACATATGATTTGAGCTATTCCAAATCCTACTCCTCCCTCCTCAGTGGCCATTAATTTCCTTGCTTCCCTTTTAGTACTCAAACAGATTTTGGCAGTAATTGAAGCTGAGAGTAAGAGATTGCTGGTATTAAGGAAATGTGCTATGATGCAAAGGGATTTCTTTAGGATGCACGGTGGAAAAAGAAAAAATAAAAATAAAAAAAGAAGCATGAGATAAACCTTTAGCTGAGATTCTCCCCATCATTTTGTGTGTGTGTAAAGGAGTAAGACAGAACTCCTGATCATTCTTGCCTGCTTCATGCAAGGCAATTCCAAATGAAAACAAATTCTTGGGTTTGGATTAGGATATAAAAGTTGAAGTTTTATAGTACTTCTGACAAGCTGCAAAGTTCTAATGTTTACACTATCACAGGACAAACTGTTCCACTGTGAAGAGCTCAAAGATGGCATTTGGATTTTGCCCAAGTGCATGGACCCAGCAAAGAAACCTGGATTACACCCAATTCTTGAAGTGGGAAGGATCTGAAGACTCCTACCACATCTCACAAGTCTATGATGCTATTTTGAAAACCTAAAAATCTAATTCAATGTGTTGCAACCAAGACTTATTGGTAAAACCAGTTAAGTCAACTAGAAGCAACTGATGTGTAGACTCTGAACCTAGACACAAGTGTGACTAGTCTAACCAGTACTGCATCAGGGCACAACCTGTTCTATATTTTTAGCCTGCCATGAACATTTGTAAACACAGAACTTCCCACTTTTTGCCACCTGTTACTGTTGTGTTTACTTATGGGTTTCACCATAGTGTGCCAAAGGCTGGCAATTTCCATGTCTTCTCTTGAACATAGTTTGATATTTTATAATTGAAAGCTCATTTCAAAAGCTTAAGAATGGGAAAAAACTAACTTCTACTAGAAAAGAAAACAGAAAAATGGTATTGATTCTGGATATTTTTTCAAGAAGTTTAGGATGAGAAAATTTTTGCTGTTAGTATTATGGTTTTTTAAAAAGTCCATTTTAAAAGATAAAGGATAAGTAATATCCTGCAGGGCTTGAACTCATGAACCAGGAGACCATGACCTGAGCCAAAAGCAATAATCTCACGCTTAACTGACTGAGCCACCCAGGTGCCCCTTATGGTCAACTATTTCTTTAAAAGGCTGCATTCTCCATTCAGTTGTCTTTGCACCTTTGTCAAAGGTCAGTTGTCTCTACTTGTGTAGGTTATTTTCTGGTTTTTCTATTCTGTTCTGTTGATTATGTGTCTATCCTTTCACCTATACCAAGTTGTCTTGTCGACTCTAGCTTTATAGTGTCTCTTAAAAACAGGTAGTACTAGTTCTCAACTTTGTTTTTTTTTTTTTTATTGCTTTGACTATTTGAGTTATTTTATCTTACCTTATACACTTTAAATTTTTTTTTAATGTTTTTATTTATGTTTGAGACACAGAGAGAGCATGAGCAAGGGAGGGACAGAGAGAGGGAGACACAGAATCCGAAGCAGGCTCCAGGCTCCGAGCTGTCAGCACAGAGCAGACGCGGGGCTCGAACTCACGGAGTATGAGATCATGACCTGAGCTGAAGTCAGACGCTTAACTGACTGAGCCACCCAGGTGCCCCTTACCTTATACACTTTAGATTCAGCTTATCTATAATTGGTTTATCTATAATTGTTGACATTATAATTAAGATTGAATTAAATCTATATATCACTTTGAGGAGAATTAACATCTTAACTGTATCAAGTTTTCCAATCCATGAACCCAGTAGAATCATATTTTTGCAGTTTTCTTCATACAAATAATGCACATATTTTATTAGATTTATAGCTAGCTGTGTCATTTTGTTGGAGCTTTTAAAAAAGTTCATATATTCTTTTAAATTTCAATTTCTTAGTTTTCAATTGTGCTTTGTTTATGTAAAGAAATGCAATGATTTTTGTGTATTGACACTGTATTCTGTCAACTTGGAAACTTACTTATTAGCTTCAAGAAAATTTTTTTTTCTTTATGGCCAGATATTTAATTAGAAATTCAATTCCCTGAATCATTCCTTGGAATTCTCTATGTAGACAAGCATGTTGTCTGCAAATAAGGGTAGTATAACTTCTTCCTTTCCAATTGGATACCTTTTCTTCTTCTATCCTTGTTTTATTCTCTAGGACTTCCAATGCAATATTGTGTAGGAACGGTAGAAGTAGACAACCTTGTCTAATTACTGATCTTAGTGGGAAAGCAATCTTTCATGATTAAGTATGATGTTAAAGGTTAAGTTCTTTATAAATGCCCTGTATCAAATGGAGGAAGTTTCTTTGTATTCCTGCGTTGCTGACACTTTTAGAATGACAGATGTTGGATTCTTTTGTCTATGTCTATTGATATATCAGGTAGTTTTCCTATCAAATCTGTTAGTGTGGCAAATTATACTGATGGATTTTTTTGGTGTTGAACCAGCCTTGCATACCTCTGTGATAGTTGTTATATTTAATTCTCAAATAAAACTGAAAGAAAGCTTTCATTATAAATACTCAAGAGTGAGAAAACAAAAATTAATTAGAGACATTCACCCCATAATTGCCAAACCTACGATCTGAACTCAAGTCCACAGGATCCCCAAGCTATGTACCTCTCACTGTAGTACCACCTTTCATACATTCAAGAAGAAATACTATTGATGGGCTCTAGGGCAACCACAAAGCTTCTCCCTTCTTATAGTCCACTTCCAAGGTATGGAAATTTTTGCTATTGACAGTAAAGCCAATAGGTACACCAACAAAAAGGCTGCCATGGCCAGACTCTCTTGGACTTGCCTATCTCTCTTTCATGTGTTGGGGCTTATAAAAGTGAAGCAAGAACAGTATAACTAGAGCTTATGCAGCTAATCTTCTGGATGATGGTTTAACCAGTTGAGATTACACTTTAGGTATGTTTTCATTTTCCTTCAATATTTCCTTGTGTTTATCAAGGCTTTGAAAGAATGTAATATTAAGTTTATAATCAGCTATAGGCCAAGAAGAAACACACCTAGGAGGCCGCAAGATCTGCTATTTGTTATTTTATATCTTAAAACAGAGTCAGCAATTAGCAGAGTCAGCAATTTCATGTAGAATTTTGAGGCCAAGGTCCCAGTTAGGAAAAAAAAAAAAAAGTGATTTTTCCTGAATGTATCTTGTATCCTCTCTGCATATCTTTCACATGGATCTATTGTAAGATTTGAAAATAATTACCCTGGGTTTCAGCTAAGTCTTTGTCTTAACACAAAGAATAATTACAATTTGACTGGATTACAAATCCCCAGGAATTCTGGTTTCCCATTTTTTTTTTTGTCTAGTTACACAGAATTATTGAAACATACTTACGGAATAGAAATACCAACATTCAAATAAAGTCTAAGGGACAACAGACAACTGTTTTAATAAATGTTATTTTATTTAGGGTAGAGAAGGAGACTAGAGTGTGGATGATCTTATCATATATAGATACTTATATATCAAGAGTATCACTAAAGTATTTAGAGCTACACCACCTGTTATGTAAAATGGAATAGTTAATAAGAAAATAATTTCCAATCTATACAAAATCAATGCTGAGCACTTTAATCATTATATCTAAGCTAAAAAAAAGTAAAAAAAAGGAATATTCCGTTTACTTCAGTCAAAATCTAATGTCAAAAACTTCAAATGAGTTTCGTTGCCTCTTAATTTTCTTTTAAAAGCTGTCTGAATATAAATGTTCTGCTCTTGTCACTATGATACAGAATGTATTTAAATTGACAGACTGACATTATAGAAAAGAACGTTTTCAAAATGTTTCATATTGTGCAGATTTAGTGCCCAGTTCAAAGATAAAGGGAAAGAAAATATGTGCCTGGATTTATTTCACAGGTTTTTCAAAAAAAAAAAAACACTGCAAAGTTCTTGATAAGTCTTTTCCAAAGTGACACCCAAAAGAACAAAGAAATGGTCTGGAATTCTTTTTTGTTTTTTTAATTTTTTATTTTACAGAGAGAGAGAGAGAGAGAAAGGGAGAGGGACAGGGAGAGAGAGAGAGAGAGTGAAAAGGAGAGGGATAGAAGGAAAGAGGGAGAGAGAGAGAGAGAGAGAGAGAGAGAGAGAGAGAGAGAGAGACAGAATATCCCAAGCAGGCTCCATGCTCAGTAAGAAGCTTGATGCAGGGCTCAATCCCATGACCCTGAGACCGTGACCTGAGCTGAATTCAAGAATCTGAGCCACCCAGATGCCCCTGGTCCAGAAAATTTTCTAATCCTTAAAAAGAAAAATGGACTGATGCACAAAGAAGTGCTACTTTTTGCAATGAGAACAATGGAAAAGAAATGCAAAGTCAGATACAAAAGGCAGGAGCCCACTGGCTGTTTTGGGTCTCTTAGCAAAATCTGGCCGCACAGTTCCTGATTGGGATATGCATTTTCAGGTTACTTTCTTTCTTTTTAACTCACTGACTGGATTACAAGTCCTTTGCCGTCAAAGAGGCAGCAGTGGGCAAACAGATGGCCCTGGAACCTGGCTAGGTTCCTAACTCAGTTTAGGCCACAGCACTGACACTGAACACAGCACCTTCAGTTGGGCTTGACAAGGCTTTCTGCGTACTCTGTTATGTAAATGAATAAATTTAGATAGGGCTCTAATTCAAAAGGGAATACTGCCCTCTGAAATTCCTAACAGGTCTGTCATATGGCATTTTCCCACATGTCAATGGGTACAGTGGCCTTAGGGCAGATCTAGGTATATTCAGGAATTTGTAAAGAAATTCTAGGTAGACCTAAGGCCACAAGTGTGTATGCTGAAGGTGGGGATGCGGTTTTATGATAGATTAAAAAAAAATTGTCACTCCTCTGAACCATAAGCACTTTTCTCCAAATAAAAACAAACAAATTGGCCAGATCATAGACAATTCTGAGAAGAGTAGTGCATGTTTTTTATTAAAAATAAAAAAAAAAAAAAACAACAAATCCCAAATCATGGGATTACTCCAATATTGTATGTGGATTAACTTCCAAATTCTGGACAATTCCAATTCCAAAATTGTAGTATTCTATGGTTTTCAGTAGTTAAATTTTGTCACTCTGTTTCTAAGAGAAGTCTCAAGGCCTTTAGTTCAAATTGTATTCTAGTTATTCTTATCTGTACTTTATTTAACCTCTTTTCAATTTCTTAAATCCATCACTGTGGAGCTGCCAATAAATGCAAGGAGGCTATAAATTTAGCAGCATATTTTTATAGACTTGGCTATGAGCCAATGTGTGTAAATTCTCTCCACCAATCCAATCCCTTTGTTCGATTTTGAAAAAAAAAAGAAAACTTAAAGATGAAATCAATGAAAACAGTACATAAATACAGTTTATGACATTAGTGCTTTGGGGATAAGGTACAACCTTAAAGTAAGGAGTTTATTTCGTATTAAATAAATTTTAAATAAAACTTAAAACTGGTTCTCTAAAATATTAAATCAGACTGAAATTTATATTTATATATAACATATATATGAGTTAAAATAATAAGATTTTTCTACAAATATGAGAGAGTAATTATACTGAAATTGAAAAAATTAGACAATTCTAGGGAAATGTATTTAAGCAATGTTCAGAAACCAGTTTTCCCAAACTGTATGGCAATACTCTTATTTAGGGATTTAAAAAAATTCATCATACAGACAATCTAATCATTATCTCTGGTTAAAAAAATAATAAATGAAATAATTTCTTAAGCACCTATGGGAAAGGCATTCAGAGGTGCCAGGATGACAATTTGAAAATATGTGTGATTAAGCCAGTAATAGCTATCTCTTCATTTCCTCCCCCTGCTTTTATGAACATCATGGCAACTTAGTGCCAAGGCAAGGCTCAGCACTGCTGAGTAAATAGAATTCACAGCTGCCATGGGATTATAGGGTGAAGTAAGGGTGGTCTCTTCCTTCCTGTTGTAAGGCACACGTATAAAATATTCCTAAAGAATCTGTGAATCTCTTTAGGAAGGATCCCTGGATTCTGCAACAACGATGATTGTCCAGAACATGCATTTCCAGAAACACATGGAGATTTTTCTGACTCCATTTGTGATTTTAGAGGTTAATAAGGAATGAAATGGGAACAGGTAATTAATTCAAAGTAAAGAGGACTAAGAGGAATGTGGTTCTGTATGATTTACCTTCTCTATACTCAATATACTCAATATTCAATAATACTCAATAATATATTCAATAATGCATCCACACATATCCATACCCTTTGTACAATCTTTCCTTATTCTGCCCTTAAGAGAAAATTTCCTTCTTTTGAATTTTAATAGCACCTAGTCTGCTTAACTAATAATGATCATTTTTATTTGAATTATAATTTTTCTTAGTAAGTTCTATCTCTACCATTGGACTCAGCCCCTTGAGGACAGGGATCACAGATCCTTGTTCATTTCCCTTCTAGTAACTTGCTCAGTGGTTTACACTGGTGGGACAATTTGAAGTATTGTGTGGATTTCAGCACACCAGGGGCCAACCATGAGATTAAAATATACCTTCACAGGCTAAAAATCCTAAAACAACTATAAGAGTATTAAATCAATAACAATATTGCTTCATTCTACCACAGTTATAAGAGATTATGTTACTTATTAAGAATGTGTACACACAGAGATTGATACTCATGTACGATTTTTATGATTTTGATGAGTTAGTATTTACTTATAAAACAAATTCTTTATTTGGACTTTCTTGTTTTAGTTTAGTATATATTATTATAATAATGATTACATTTATTAAGGGCTTTTTGTATGCCAGACATGGTGCTAAGCCATTTATATATAATATTTTGGATCCCATAAAATGTTCATATAACTCATATAACTAGTGGCTGAAAATATACAGCCAGATGGCCTAATTAAATTGCTTGAGTTCATATAAATAATTGAACTGATATTCAAATCCAGGATTTGTATTTTCCCAAATCCTATGGGATTTTCATAATGGCTCTCTTTTCCCTCTATAAATATTTAAAAATTTTAAACTATAATGTGCGTAATTAAAGAAATGATCAGTATATAAGTTGGATATATTTGTTGTTGGAGATCACGTTAAAATTAACATACATAAGCTTGATTTTATGTCATTAATTTTCCAATTAATATGCCTTTAATTTTCAGGATCAACCACATAAATGGAGAAGTATCCACTTCACTGGCCCTATCTTGAAATATCAGAAGGAGAGTAGAAGATATGGGGTTATAACATTTAATCTTAGACTCTATGTGGGAGGAAGGACAAGTCTAAATGCAATCTTCAAATGCAAACAATGTGTTAAAACAATGATACAACTAATTATACCTATAATACAGAATTCGTTAAGACCCAAATAATGGAGAATATGAGAAAGGCAAAAAGGTGCAAATTTCTTGGATTGAACAAATGAACAGAGATGATAAGAAGGAAGTGAGATGAGTAGACAAGTATCCATTAAGTGCACAGAAACCAGCCAGCATGTCACACGGAGATCATACTGGCTAAAGTTGGTGAACACATCCCTGAGTGTTTTGACTTGAATCATTAAAAGACAGTACTTGGTGAAATGCAAAATTGTATTAGCATGATCAATTTGTTTTTGAAAACCTGTGATAACTCTTTTTAAAAAAAATTAATGTTATTTATTTTTGAGAGAGAGACAGAGTGTGAGCAGGGGAGGGGCAGAGAGAGGGAGGCAGAATCCAAGGCAGACTCCAAGTTCTGAGCTGTCAGCACAAAGCCCGATTCAGGGCTCAAATCCACGAACCACGAGATCATGACCTGAGCCAAAGTCAGACACTTAACTGACTTAGCAACCCAGGCGCCCCTGTGATAACTTCTTTTTTACAAAGTCTACTTCTATACAACCTAATATTTACACTCTGATTGGCATAGCTCTGAAAGGAATATTAGTTTAATTTACGATAATTACTGCAAACAGTGTAAATGATAAATGTTTTTCTCACACTGGCAAAATGCTCAACTCTAGCTAATCTAATTAGTCTTAACATCTTTATTAAAATAAATGTCTCCTTATCTGGAGTACACTTATTTATTTATATCAGTATTCTCTCTTAGACTGTAAACTACTTGCAGTCAAGATCAGCAACTAATTTATCTTTATATCTTCCAAACCATGGGACACCATACTCTGTATATTTTGCAGAGTGAGCAAATGACTGAATGAAAGAATGAAATATTTCAATCTTTGGATAAATCTGAGTTGGTTTTCCATCTGTCAAGTTCTACAAATGGATGCCTCTATTTCTATCAAAGTTAAAGACTTTTCTCTTTATTCTACTCAAAAAAAAATGTTGTAATTTAAGCCAATAGATTTATCCTGGAACTAGACAAATCCTGTCAGAGATTCACGAATCTCAGGTCCCAGGACAGAAAGACAAAACTGCTCTGACAACCAGCAGCACCCTTCATACATGGAGCGCCATCCTCCAAACAATGGAGATTTCTACTGATTCTTCTGTTAACACTAGACTCAGCACTTCTGCTTAGATTATGTCATTCCCTGCTTTGAAACTGTCGGTGGCTCCCCCGGGGCAGCCTGTTCTGCGTTCAGACCGTTCCAGCTGTTAAAAAATTCTTGTTGTAGAACAGAAATTTGCCTTCCTATGGTGCCCAACATTGGTCCTTGTCCTGCCCTTCAGAAAATTGAAAACTACATGCATTCTTTCTTCCATATGACAGCTCTTCAAATATTTGCACACATCTCTTACTTTCCCTTTAAGTCCTTTCTTCTCTAAAGACCTTGTTTCTACAACTGGTTTGTGGGATATTGCCAAGCCACAGCATCTCCCTTCAATTGTCATAAAGGTGATGACTTCAGTTTCAACTCGGAATCACCTAATAACCTGTGTTCAGTTCCATTGTGTTACAGTCTGCCCATTTTACCAGCTCTTGATATTATAAAGGAAAGAGATTACCTGCAGCTATTTAGGACATATTTTCTAATCTCAGCTCAATTAAATGAGGTTTCCCTGCTTATGACCTTACCACATGTAGACATGCAATTCCATTGTAATGAAATAATTCTCCCTGCAATCATTTGATTTTTGTCTGAATAGCTGCTATATGTTAAGGCTCCAGCAGGGAAGAAGTATGGCTTGTTCACAGCTACACTGTGAGACTACCACTAAGGCCACAACAATGCCTGGCACCTAATAAGCACTCAATAAGAATACCTGGTAAGTCCTGGATACACATTTATTCAGCGAATATTGAGTGATACCTGAATACTGAATACTAGCCCTTTAAGATTTATTTACCTGTATAAATGTCAAAAGCATTTTTTCTTTACGATTCATTCGAGCAATTCATGAAAATACTGAATGTGGCAGGAACAAGAAAAAGAACTCAGGATCAGAAGGTTTACAACCATGTAGAAAATTATTATGGCATTGATCCCTATCACGGAGACATAGTCATTTAATTACTCAATCACATTAACAATCGGCCATATGGCTGCCTGGCTTCTAAGGGTATCTTATCATTCCTATTACTACATCATTTTGCTAGAAGCAACAGGAGGGCAGCACATCACTTAAACTGCCATCCTACTCATACACAATTTAATACCCCTGCCAAGGCACAAACAGCAAGATGATTAGAGGGAAATAATCTGCTGTGGGAAAAATCCATGATATTCATTGCTTTCAGGGTAATTTCTATTGTCATGAAAATGAGACAGAACACATTATTTCACAGCAAATTTCTTAGAGTATATATATATGTATATATATATATATATATATATATACATATATATATGTAGTGAATATATATAACATTTAACGTACTGGCATGAATTCATGTAACTGCTGTCCCTCAAATGTCAGGTCATTAAAAAATAGATGGTAGATATGGGGAATGGAAATCCAGTGTTACAAACTGCCAGTGGATAAACAATTTTATGTGCATTCTTCAAGGCTTTGTTAGCTGACTCCAGGACAAAAGCATCTTCTTTCTTTTATTTTCCAAGAAAAACATGCACCGAGTACATTTCATTTCAGTACTTCCATGTCTGTTGAACTACACGCCACATGTAGTGTCAGATCTAGGGAGAAATGATGACTTAGGCAAAAGAACACCCTGCGGTGTACAAGAACTTACAGTTGCTAGAGTGTGAGGAATGCTCTGGTAGAGGAAGTGCCCAAAGCCCCTGCAACGTGTAGGAGGGGCTTCTTAGCAGAACTTACAGTGGGAGTGGGGAGCAGGGACAGCCTTCCAGACCAAAAGATTTCTAAAGTGTACTTGAAGAATAGATAAGAATTAGATACGATGGGAGAGTGGAGCTTTCTAGAGAGAAGAACCAACACATAGAAACACCTGGAGGTGAGGGAAAAGTTTGGTATTACTGGAAAACAGAGTAGAAAGTGATACAGAATGGGGAGGGGGAAGAAAAGGGGCTACTGGAGGATAGCAGGGATCAGCTCTTGAATGGCCTGGCGGGGCCTGTTGAGGAGTTTAGACTTTATCTTAAGGCAATGGGGGGGCCACTGAAAGCTTTTAAACTGTAGAGTGACACAGTCTAATTTGTCTTCTCAGCATGTAGAATGGGTGTGAGTAGGATATGAGTAAAGTCATGGCAATAAGAGAATAGGCTGCTTCAGTTATCCACAGGACAACGTATTGGTGGCCTTCAACCATGGTTGTAGCTGTGGGACAAGAGAATAATAAACAGATTCGAGAGAAGCTTAGGAGGTTAGAATTCACAGGTCATGGAGCTTGACTGAAAAATATTCATTTAATACTAATTATGAAAAAACATTCTGTCAGCAATAGAGTATGATCCAACAGCATAGAAGCAGAGAGATAGCAATGGTAGTAAAAGAAAAAAAAAAGGTGTTGTTTGAGTTACGTATTGAAGGATGCATGTGATTTTCAGAGGGCAAAGCTGGGTGTACAAAAACAGAAGAAATGAACAAAGGCATAGGGTTAGATAAGTTCATTATGTATTCAGAGAATTAATTGGAACACTTAATTACAGAAATGTTTGTTTTGTTTTTCCTGATCAACACATAATGCTGGACTTTGGACTCATATAAACTTTTTTCTAATTCATATATATATATATATATGTATATTATGTATATATGTATATCACATGTATATTACACATATAGTTCTATGGAAATTAATCATTCTGATAAAAAGAAATGAGTTAATCTTATATTTCCTAGTATATGAGAAAATTAAACCAGGTCTTGATTTCTATAAAACAAACATAATAATCTTTGTAGTAGATCACAAATTTGAAGGGAAACAGTAAGCATATTTTATATGACTATAACAACTAAGGAAATTGACATTAAAGACTATGTCCCACACACACATACCTGCCACCAAACCACCAACACCAACTTCTCACCCCAATACACACACACACACACACACACACACACACTACCATAGATTCCTGGCCATTTTACACTAGGCTGTCTTAATGTTTTATCTCCTGCAGAAAGTACCCCCGAAAGTTAACCATAGGTCCACATAGCCAGTCATATTTTGCCACTGTGATTACTAGGTCCATATAGACCCCAAATCTTTCTTTCTCTGTCTAATTCAGGCAAAGCACTAACTACACAAAACAAAGTTTTCTAAGAATCTTGTGATTTGCTGAGAAAATTCTATCAAAAATAAAATGGGATTCCTGTGGAATTCTCACAAGAATTCTCTGTTAAAAGTTGCATTCAAAGGTCTATCAGCAAAGGCCCTGACAGATGAAACATAGTGGCTAGGTGTATGCTATGTTTGATCCTACTTATTAGATATGCCATCAAAGCTTAGAATGCAAAAATGTCACTTTCAAACACAGCATTTATTTTTTTTTCAATATATGAAATTTATTGTCAAATTGGTTTCCATACAACACCCAGTGCTCATCCCAAAAGGTGCCCTCCTCAATACCCATCGCCCACCCTCCCCTCCCTCCCACCCCCCATCAACCCTCAGTTTGTTCTCAGTTTTTAAGAGTCTCTTATGCTTTGGCTCTCTTCCACTCTAACCTTTTTTTTTTTTCCTTCCCCTCCCCCATGGGTTTCTGTTAAGTTTATCAGGATCCACATAAGAGTGAAACCATATAGTATCTGTCCCTCTCTGTATGGCTTATTTCACTTAGCATCACACTCTCCAGTTCCATCCACGTTGCTACAAAAGGCCATATTTCATTCTTTCTCATTGCTACGTAGTATTCCATTGTCAAACACAGCATTTAGAAGAAAATGAAAAAAAATTTTTCAGAAATTGAAGAGTGAGTGGATACCCTATAGATAGGCTGTGCAATTTATTTTATTTTATTTTATTTTTTAAGTTTATTTATTTATTTTGAGAGAGGCAGAGAGAGAGGGAAAGAGAAATCCCAAGCAGGCTCTGGACTGACAGCGCAGAGCCCAATGTGGAGCGTGAACTCACAAACCATAAAATCATGACCTGAGCTGAAACCAAGAGTCAGATGCTCAACCAACTGAGCCACCCAGGCACCTCAGTCTATGGAATTTAAATATGAGGTTCAAGGTCAGTTGCAGAGTATATTGTAATGCAGATTCCTTAACACTTCTCCAGGACAACTATGTCTCTCAGAAAGGAGTCTAGAATCTGAATTTTTAACACACACACTCATGTTCCAAAAATTTAAAACTACTGATATAATGTGACTGTACAATTAATCAATAAAGAAATTGATAATCAGAGATGAAAAATGAAAAATTTGCTCAAAATTGAAAAAGTAGTTTTTACCGATGCTAGGATTTGTCTCAAAACGTAAGAAAGACAAATACCATATGATTTCACTCATATGTGAAATTTAAGGAACAAAACTAATGAGCACAGGGGAAAAGAAAGAGAACGAGGCAAACCAAGAAACACTGAACTATAGAGAACACACTGATGGTTGTAAGAGAGGAGGTAGGTGGGGAATAGGTTAAATAGGTGATAAGGATTAATGAGTGCACTTGCTATGATGAGCACTGGGTGTTGTATGAACGCGTTAAATTGGGGTGTCTGGGTGGCTCAGTTGGTTAAGCGTCTGACTTTGGCTCAGGTCATGATCTTACGGTTCACGAGTTTGAGCCCTGCGTCGGGCTCTGTGCTGACAGCTCAGAGCCTGGAGTACGCTTTGGATTCTGTGTGTCTCTCTCTGTGCCTGCCCTGCTTGTGCTTTCTCTCTCTCTCTCTCTCTCTCTCTCTCTCTCTCTCTCTCTCTCTCTCAAAAATAAACATTAAAAAGAAATTAACACAAAAAAGGAGGTGTTGAATCACTAAATCGTACACCTGAAATTAATATTACACTGTAAGTTCACTAACTAGAATTTAAATAAAAACTAAAAAAAAAAAAAACCTGTGTGAGGATCATTTGGTCTCCATCATTAGCTCAGATGCATGGCATGTGTAGATGGTGGCCACACGCTGTCTTCCTCATCTAATAAATTGGCCTATAAAGAGTATGTGGAGATTTGGCCATTAATATCCTGAGATTTAATGTCTTCTCGATGGGTTTTTCAATCATGTTTGCTTATTAGGTTTTGTCAGCAAATATAACAACACCCAAAAATGTAAAGAACCAAAGAACGTACATCCATTTATAATTTCTTTATCAGTAAGAAGACTTCCTTTCTATTTTACTTAACAGAACCTTGAAGAAAATAACCCCAAGAACAGAATTGGTGACAAACTCATAAAAGATTTAAGCAGTATTGTGACATCATCCAAATGGGATAGCGAAGAATTCTAGAAATGGATTGTTACAAGCATCGGGATTTTGTTGATAGCAGGTGACACAATATAAAGCAAATAACACTTTATTCAATTAAATTATTCTCTTTTTTCACTTTGTGGATTATTATTTTCCCATGGAAAGAGTAAAAAAAAACTATATAGTATCTATGAAGGAAGAAAAAACTAACATTATTTGAATGTTCGCTATGAGGCAAACACTGTACATTAGGCACTGCCATATAATGACTTTCAGTCTCTCCCCCTGCAAGCACACACACGTTATTGCTTATTATTCAAATTAGCCACTGGCTATTAGCAAATCTACCAAGAATTGCCAATGTGATTTTAAAACTTAATTCTACTTTATGAGCCATGGAATTTTATGGTTTTCCTTTAAATATCTCATCTTTTGAGGTATTTCTGTAAAATCGCTGTTATATTTCCCCATGTAGCTTTTTCACCATAACACTGATAATGACTATATTGTTATAACTATTGTTTTCCATAAATGACTCACCCTCCAATCCCTTGCTAAACTGGAAGTGTCACCAGGAAGAGCAAACCGAAACAAACTTCTGGTTGAATAACAGTTACAGGTGCTCCAGCTATACAGCTATTAGCACTTGCCAGACTATCAAGACTCAGAAACAGTCTAGGAACTTTGGTTCCATAAGTTCTAATCATCGCAACATACTTGCTCTTTAATTATTTTTTTCTTCCTTAAATAGAATCAAATGTAGAGAAAGGTTTAGTCCCTAAGGGAAGCAGTCGTTCTACAGATCAAACAGGGAGCAAATTTGTCTTGGGAAGCCGTTTTCCAAAGTGACTAGGCAATACAACACTTAACTGGCCTCATAAGGCATGTAAGCCCAGGATTCTTGCATATTGAGTTTAACAAAATGAAACTCAAGCTTACCACATAGCATCCCATGGACAAGGGCTGATGAAGACTGGGACTTACTCATTGTAGCTCTTACTCTGATTCCTTCATTCACCCCTTCATTCAAACGTTTACCTTACTGAGCATCTACTATAGGATAGGCATTGTTTTAATCCTATCATATTAGAAGGGTGAACAACACAGACAAAATCCCTCCTCAGATTGTTCAGAAGTCGGAAAGACCGTCAATAAAAGTGTGTAATGTTAGGTATTCATAAGGAGCTGAGAAAAGAAACCAAAGACAAGATATGAGAACAGAGAATGATGGGCAGGATGGTTTTTAATGGAGCCATCACAAAAGTTCAATCTGAGGAGGTCAAGAATGAACAAAAATCAAGATGAAATGGGGATGAAGTATGAAAACACCTGGGGTAAGAGCATCCCAGGCCGACTGCAAAACCAGTGCAGGTCTTCAGTTAGAGAGTGCTTGAAACATTCCAGGACGAGCAAAGAAGCCTCTGGAGCTACAGAACAGTGAGCAGAAGAGTGAAGAACACAAGGCAAAGGCAAAGCCTGGAGACATATACTGTAGGAGCTTGTAAACCTTGCTAAGGAGTTTGCCTTTTGTTCCAAGTGAGATTAGAAATCAGTAGAAGGTTAAAAACAGGGACTTGGTTTAATAGCTATTTTGAAGGCTTGCTCTGTTATGTGGAAAACAGGCTAGAGGAAGTAAGGCTTGAGGGTGGACAGTTAAGGTGCTGCAGAAGTAGTCTCAGTGACAGAAAAACAGATGTTGCACTAATGTGCTAGGGAAGCAGAAGGTGTAACAGGTTCCCGTTCAAGCTGCATTTTGAAGTTAAATCCAAAAGGATTTGCTGACGAACTGCCACGCTTCCTCTGTGACCACGTATAATGAACCTAACCAGACCTCGATTTCTACATCTTTAGAATAAAATACTGTCTTAGTAAAATACTAAATCTAGACAATGATCACCCATGGCTGCTATTATTATGGGGAGACAGAAAAGAAACTAGGTATTATGTACTTCCTAATATAAATATACAACACCAATTATGAGATACTCTTGACAAAAATTCAATCTGAATCTGATCATGTTTCTAAATCTAACTTTCTGATCATGTCTCTAAGTCTTACATAAAATACAAGAAGCCAAGACATATATTCACACCAAGGGAATGTAAACAGCAAAATCTAGAATATAGGTAAATCTGAAAGACAAAAATTTCAGTTGTCCATCAAATAACCCAAGAGACAAAATGAGAGGGTGAAGACCCAATGCATTAACAGAAATCTGAGAAATATACCAGACAATTCCAATGTATGAGTCTTTTTAGATTCTGACTTGAACAACTACAAAAATAAATTTGAGATAATTCATGAAATATACACAGGGACTGGGTATTAGCATCCCGATGTTAAGGATAGTATTTTTTTAATATGAAAATGATATTTTGGTTTTGGTCTTAGAAATTTCTTAAATTCTAGAGGTACACACTGAAACATTTACTAAATAAAACATGATATATGGCATTTGATGAAAACTAATCTAGTGGATGGTAGAATCCAATAAGGGTATATAGATAGAATATGTTCCACTAGAGGTTGGTTGATAATGTCGAAGCTGAGTGCATATACATAGGTATTCAACATACAATTCCTTCTACTTTTGTATTATTTGGAATTTTCCATAATAAAAGATCATAAAACTAAAAAATTAAAATAATTTAGTAGAAATATTGGAAGAATTATTGCATAAGTCATCCAAGTACATCCTTTCCAACTTTTGGGGATAAAATGTAAGCATGAATGACAAAGATATGAACAATATTGGATGATTTCCCTTTTGATATATTTTACAAAGGAAATAAGTCACAAACAGCTATAAGTATGTTTTCACACTATTGGTCTTTTGCCCAAAACCCATTTCCTGTGTCACTGTAATCAGGACCTGGGTTTTGTTCAGACTTCCACCCATTTAAAAAAGGTGACTCTACCCCTCAGCTGAGGATAAATCCTGAGAAGTCGACGCCAGTGGTGATAATAGCATTTCTTGTAACTGATTTCTTACAAGTGAGCATGTGACCCCATTTATGTCAAAAGAAAGTGAAAGGAAGTATGCAAATGAGGGCATACAGGGAAATTTTGTCATTGTTAAAGGAGATATAAGGAAGACTTTTTGCAGTGGGATGTTGTGTGTGTGTGTGTGTGTATAACTGCAGGGATAGCTGCAGCTATTTTGCGATTATGAGGTACACTAGCCTGGGGATGAGAACAAGACTCTGGAGATGGTAGGGCAGACAGAGGTATATAACCCGGATCCTGACTGACAGTGTTGGTGCATTAAACAATCCTGAAGGAGACTACTTTGGAATTGCTGGTTATGTGAGAAAAGAAATGTTCCTCTTTGTTCAAATTGTTCTGAATTAGGTTTTCTGTTACTGTCAAATCAGAATTTATTTAGGAACAGCAAGGAGTTGAAAATAACAGACTAAAATGTGGAATCAAATGAGTGAAGGAGTTAGAGTAGGGAGTCAATAAAGTATGGTCTGCAAGTCAAATCCAACCTGGCATTTATTTTTGTGAATAAAGTTTACTGTTTTACAGCCATGTCTACTTGTTCACATATTGACCACAGGTCTTTCGTGTTACAGTGTCAGAACTGAGTGGTTGCAACAGACACCACGTGGCCAGCAAAACCCAAGGTATTTACTACAGGGTCTTTCACAGAAAAAAGTGTGCCAAACTCCAACACGGAACATAGGGCACTGATAACCCAATTTCAGGCCTAGGAGAGGATAGCCCTTGTTGTGAGATTGTAAAACAGTTACTTAATTTTTGTCTGTTCTTTGAGTGTGTAATATTAGGGGAATTTTTTTTTTAAATAGGAAATAGAGGGGGCATCTGGGTGGCTCAGTGGTTAAGGGTCCGACTTCTGCCCAGGTCATGATCTCACAGCTTGTAGGTTCAGGAACCCACATAGCGTTCTGTGCTGACAGCTCAGAGCCTGGAGCCTGCTTCAGATTCTGTGTCTCCCTCTCTCTCTGCCCCTCCCCTGCTCATGCTCTGTCTCTCTCTCAAAAATAAATAACATTAAAAAAACTTTTTAAAATAACAATAGGAATTAGAATGCTTCCATATCAGGACTGATTACTATTTTGTAGTAGTTGTCCAAGAAAAGACAAAATTTAGATAAAAATGGCTCATCAAAAAAAATCAAGAATGGAGTAAAATATAGCTTTCTCAGGGAAGTGTTTTGTGACATACAATAAAAATAGATGTTTTGGAGTCTTATAGAGCTGGAAAACATAATTTTCCATTTCACACTAAAGGTAGTAGGAAAAGAGCCAGAGAAGTAGAAAATTTAGCAATAAAGTTCACAAAATGTAAGAAAATCTGGCTTAAATGAGGAAATCTCATGTTATATAAGACCTGAAAACATCTGGTTGTTGCTATTAGTGCACAAGACTGGCAGGAACCAAATGAGCAGTAGCACATTAAATTACAAGGAAACTAATGCTAAAAACACTAACATCTATTTCACAAAACCCTCTAACTGTTCAGCTATTAGGTCATGCATGTATTTCTGAATGTAGACACCAGGAAGTGGATTCCTAACCATGTGTTTTCTCTAGAAAGGTCTTCTCCTAATTGTCCACCTCAGATAAAGCCACAAAAGAGAATAATAGGGGAGACTCCTGGAAGGCAGAAACAGGACAATGGAAGACAATAAACCAAGCAAATTATTTTAGAGAACAGAATCAAGGGTGCCCCATGATTGGCTGAACTGAGAACTCACTCTACTTCCATGACCAAGAATCCATATCTTCCCATTGACAGGGATATGATCTATGTTAAGTCTCAGCGACTGCTGTGTTTTTGATTTCCCAGTCTACCTTTTGGGAATAGGCTTTTTTTTTTTTTTTTTTTGCAGATATCCTGTTCCTTCTGTGCCATCCTATAACGGGTATCTAAAGGTTGATGCCTTATTTTTTTGCCAGAAAAACATTTAACAATTTTCTTTCTAAAGAGAACAGCAACACTATCCAGAGTTGACCTGACTTTTGGATGAAAGTAGTTCATGGTGGCAACTTTGTATTTTCTCTCTTTCTGGGCTTTGAGGTGAAAGCATTGTTAGTATGTGTGCACAGTAAAAAAAAAGGTATTCTTGTTTGTGGCAGAGAGGAAAGCTATGGGAAATACTATTAATTGCCTTTTTAAAAATATTACCCATTTCCTCCTTACTAATTGAAACCCTGTTTTCTTTAATTGATTAATATATACATACATATTATATGTGTGTATAGGTAATTTGCATTTACCCTGAATGCTTTGTTCACCACTGTATCTCCAGCACCTAGAATATTCTCTGACTGAAAGCAAGTAGAGTAAAACCTTGGATTGCGAGTAACTTGTTCTGTGAGTGCGCCACAAGACAAGCAAACATTTCTAATAACTTTACTTGATAAATGAGTGATGTCTTGTATTACAAGTAAGTGATGTTGAATGTCACATGATCACAAGCCAGTGCTTCTCTCTCTCTGTCTCTGTCTCTCTTTCTCTCTGTCTCTCTCTCGCTGCGGGACTGTGGGTGATTGTCCCCCATGCTTGGATGCTTGGTCTCAGGCCACGGTGTTTGGCAGAAATTGGTGATTTTTCAGAATGTTGGAAGATGCCCACAACTGGCACTGGTGTATTTTTTGTCACTTCAAAGCACCTATGGACGGTCCTTTGCTTTTCCATACAAGAGTAAGCTTAGGAATGATTTGCTTCCTTCTAGGTCAGGCTGCCTGCAGATATAGACCCTTTCCTCTGCTGCCTTATTGCAATTTACATTAAATGCAGTATATGACAAGAGTTTATTAATATTGTACTGTAGTCCACATCCTTTAGTGATACTGAAAGTTGTCCTAAACAATAACCCTCCTTTCTTTTCTCCCTCACACCAGCCATTAAGGTTTTCAAAGGTAAGTGCAGGTTAATTTATATATATATATATATATATATATATATATATATATATATATATATAATATTACAGTATTATATACATTTTTATACGAATATTTTTGGGTTGGGGAACAAATCACCTGAATTTCCATTATTTCTTATGGGGAAATTCACTTTGATATACAAGTGCTTTGGATTACAAGCATTTTTTCTGGAATGAACTATGTTTACAAACCAAGGTTTTGCTGTATATGAAAAAAAGAAAAGAAAAATACTAAGAAGAAAGCATGGAATAAAAAGCAACATGCCAAATGGCAGATGTACTATGTTTATGTTTGAAACTATGAAATATGTATATGTATGGTCAAGGACCAGAAGGTGATATGCAAAACAAATGCGCTATAATTTGTTACAAGTGACTTGTAACAAACCATTTCAAAATGGTTTTCAATATTGCTTTATATTATATTTTCCATAAACAAGAAAATAAATAAAATTTGGGAGATGTCCAAGATGATATCTCCCTTTCATATGCTATGATTTTTTTCAGTCCCGCACACATGCAAGCTGCCTTATGCCTGTGTTGGCATACGTGATCAGTTGAGTGCTTCCTCAGCATTCGGATTTGATTATGAAAATGCCCCAGCAATCCACTCTAAGCTCATAACCAGTAATAACAGAAACCACTTCTCCTAATGACCTCACATATTAAGTTTCCTCAAATGTTTGGGTTAATGCCCAGATTAGAAGCACAAAGGGAAAACAATCTGTGCTTTGCAGAATCACTACTTGTGGGTACAGAGGCCTTACTTAATACAGTGGTGTTAATGTGGCAATAGTGACACAAATAAAGAAATAATTTCAGTAATCTATATTTGGTTGGCAGGATCCAATGTATTTTTTTTAAACTTTCCTAAATACTGTGTGTTTTATCGAGTTTAGCCTTTGCAGACTATAAAATGAACAATTTAGGTCTAGAACCCAATATAATGTTCTCTCAAATCCAAGGAAAGCAGTTGATACTGTATAGAGAAGAAACACAAAATAAAGAGGGGGGAAGGTGCTTACTTTCCAATGTGATAAGGGCTAGATACAATGTTACATTAAATCTTTTAAAAATGGTGTGGCTGGGGCACTGGGGGTAAGGAGAAAGGGAAGGACTTATTCAAAACTCAACAAGAGCAAAGGACTCTGCAAAGATGAATGAGAAAAAAAAGGAACTAAATATATTGAGAGTTTGATATCTCTAGACAATCTTCTAAGCACTTTACATTTATTTCATTTAAATATACCAATCACCCTTAACCTTATATACTTTTATCTCATTTGCAAAGAAAGAGCCAAAGCTCCCTGAGGAAAAACTTGCCCAGATTAAAACTGTGGTAAATGGTGATGCCGGTAATTGAGTCCTATTTGTATAGAAGGCCTGGGCTCCCACCCACACCCAGCAGGAGAGGAAGAAAGTGCAGGCACTAAAAGCAGCTGTAGCACATGGACAATGGGACAGAATTTGATGAAATGGTGAAGATCAGTAGGAGTCTGAAAGTCATGCTATGGAGTTTGCATTTTAAAGACTTTCTGTAGTTGATGGGGGATAACTGAAACCTCTCAAATAAGGGGAAGCATTGTTTTAGAATGGTTTTTCTGGGGAGGCTGCTCTATCACTGAAAGCACCATCCCTCTGCAGAGTCCTGTTTTGTAAACCAAAGGGCCCTGAGAGAAGTAAGACCTAATATTCTTAGACTTTAGTGCAAAAGTGCTCAATGAGGAGCACCTGGGTAGCTCAGTAGGTTAAGAGGCCAACTTCAGCTCAGGTCAGGAGCTCGCGGTTTGGAGGTTTGAGCCCCGTGTTGGACTCTGTGCTGACAGCTTAGAGCCTGGAGCCTGCTTTGGCTTCTGTGTCTCTGTTTCTGCCTCTCCCCTGCTCATGCTCTGTCTCTTTAAGTCTCTCAAAAATAAATAAACATTAAAAAAATGTTTTTTAAACAGTGCTCAGTGAAATGCACAGAAAGAGACTGGTGGACAGAGAAGGTAAAATTGGGCTCTGGAAGAGAACAAAAAGTGAGTCAGCACAATTTTATCTCCTGAGATTTAAAAAAAAAAAATTTTGTTTTAATGTTTATTCATGTTTTTGAGAGAGAGACACAGCGAGCTAGTGGGGAAGGGGCAGAGAGATAGGGAGACACAGAATCTGAAGCAGGTGCCAACCTCTGAGCTGTCAGCACAGAGCCTGATGCAGGGCTCAAACTCACGAACTGCGAGATCAAGACCTGAGTCTAAGTCGACTCAACCGACTGAGCCACCCAGACACCCCTCTCCTGAGATTTTGAGTTCTTGCAGGTAACAAAGTGTATTGGACAAATTAAGAGCTGGAGGAATGTATAAATAACCTATGGTCTCAACCGTAAGACTTTGCCTTTATTATTACATCTGCCTGGAAAGTCTGTCTCCCTCTGTACTCCAAATTCTAGTTATCTGTCTACGCAGATTCTAGTTACCTTTCTAGACTGATTTGAAAGTCAAAACATTCAGGAAACTGGTCCTGCCCACTAAGTTCATCTCAGTTTCTAAATGGCACTTTGCTTCCTTCTATTCTTCTATTTCACCTTTCCTTCCAAGGGTTGATGAATGGGACAATACCAGGGGACATAAGTCCCATGATAATCTACATGAATAGCACCCCTTGGTTTTTGCAGGACACATCCTGCATGGCTCCATGAGGAAGACCTACCTCTACCAGACTGTGAAAGCATTGCTTACATTCCCTCATGTCTTATACAGTTACTTTCATGGAGTTAGTCCTAATCATCATTATCCATGCTGCAGTATGCCACATGATCCTGATGGAAAATCAATTTAAAATTGTTAATTATCTTGGATATACAAAAGAAACAGAGTATAGCACATAGTGAACATCTATGTAGTGACATATAATTGACAAATATTAACTTTCTGTTAAATTTGCTTTGGGTCATGCTTGTGAAGTCATAAAACATTGCCTATACCCATGAAATCTACTTTTTACCTCTTCTCAGTTTTTCCTCCCATTCCTCTCCAAAGGTAACACTACATTCATAGAAGTCTTTGGAAAAGTCATAGAGCCCTTTCCTCTCGATCACATGCTGGCCGAGAGTTCATCATTTCCGGCAAAAATTCCCTCTAGAGTGCTTTAAAAATCACTTCTGCTATCTGGCTGCCTCCAAGTCCAGCGTGCCCAGAACCTTGAATGGAGTGTGATTCTGGGTACACTCTTCCTTAGTGGATTGCAAATCGGACTGCCACTTGGCATTGCACCAGGATATTTTTAGAGTGTTCTTTTCCTAAATATTTATTTAGCTCTGCAGATTTTAATCACACGTCTCTTATGTAATACAATACTCTTGTGTGGCACCTTTTATTTTCAAGGGCTTTTTTCATCCATCCTCATAGTGATTGAGAAGAATCAAAGAGAATAGGTTTTCTTCACCATTTTCGAGCTGAAAGAAACCATGGAATGGAGAATGTAAGAGAAGTTGAATGTGTCACAGTATATAAAGGACTAGAGAAAGAAAACATCTTCACTTCTGTCAACTATGTCTTCATCCCTTCTCAAAACTTATAAAAATATAGTGGCATTCTTTCAAATATGTGTTCTTCTTGTGTCAAAGAACTTCAGCTCTGTTTTTATGGGGGGGGAAACTTTTAGAGAAATCTTGGAATCCTAGGCTACTTTGGTATTTTGTTTTTTAGAAAAACTTCCAGATAATTCTTTTTGTTTGTTTGTTTGTTTGTTTGTTTGTTTGTTTTTGGTACAAAAGGGAAATGGGCTAAAAAAATGACATTTTATGAGACCAGATGCAAAATTATAAAACCTCTGCTGTGGTGCTAGATCTAATTCATCACATCTCTTAGGGAAAAAAAATGTAGCATCATTTTCACCACTGAGGAAATTGAGGTTCAGAGTAAGTACATATCTTGTTTAAGGTCACAGATATTCAAGATTGGGGCCCAGGTCTTTCTAAAAAATTCCCATATTCCTCTGTCTTTGATCTTTGGTATTTTAGTCTGAGTTAATTGACTGAACTGAACAATCTGAACTGTGCACTTATTGGAAACTTCCTCAGTCCTTTTGTTGAGACTAAGGCAGCATAATGCAAATTCTTTACCTGTAAGTAAATGATGATAAACAGCTGCACCTAAAGTCCTATAAACTGAGGAGAATGAGAAACTTGAGGTTCTGTACCAGGGGTCTCCTATCCCCAGGGGAAAGGAAAAAGCCAACTGAACAAGTATACTAAAACAGTGCCTTTAGTATGGGTCATTGTGAGAAATAAATAAGATAATCCCTTTTTAAAAGAATCCATTTTAAGTGCTCAGCCAAGTGTTTGGTGTGGAATGAAAACACAATATGTGGACATAATATACTATTATGTTATTAATATTATTATGGAAATTAATTTAAGTCCACATAGAAGGGCTAGAGGAAAACTGATCTTCCCCTCCACACAATGTACTGATACCTGCTCTACAGTTGAGGATACCATGTCAGGTGTAGGAGGACACCCATGAAATAGGACTTGGTTCTTATACTTGAGAAATACACAGTCTAATGAGAGAAATGAACAGTTTCAAATAATTGCAATGAAGTATGAGAAGTGTACAGACAGGTACAGGCTTAAGGGAATTTGAGGCTAGAGAAAGAATTCTCTAAGGACTTGAGGGAAATGTCACCAGAAAAGGGGCCCAGTGATGCACCTGGTGCTGCCATTGTGGGACTGTAAATGAGCAAACAGACCCCCAAACCTTAGGTTTATCATGGGCAAAGAATGGGCAACAATATTTTTCTATACAAGTTTGTTGTGAGTAACACACACACACACACACACACACACACACACACACACAGGCTAAACACTAAATTTTAACATTGAGTTTATCCAAGTTTGCAGACTGGCCTCAGATTCCATAGGAGTTTTCCTATAATATGATGTTGTTCCCAGGAGCCTTGGGAAGCTATGAAAGGACTCTGGAAAAGTAGTATTTGGTGTATGCTTGCTTATTTATTGATTACTATCTATGAGATTGATAATTGTAGAAAATTGCAAAAATATACAGAGATTAATTAAAATTTTTTCAATCTAGCTTCTATTACTAAAGACATTAATCAGTACTGGGTTTTTTATTTTCATTTTTTTTAATGTTTATTTATTTTTGAGAGAGAGAGAGCAAGAGAGAGCACATGCAAGCTAGGGAGGGCCAGAGAGAGAGAGAGCAAGACAGAGAATCCAGAGCAGGCTCCGTGCTGTCCGTGCAGAACCTGATATGGGGCTTGAACTCAGGAAACACCAGATTATCCGAAGTTGTATGCTTAATGACTGAGCCACCCAGGTGCCTTAGTCAGTACTGTTTTAGGACATTCAGAGCTTTGACTAGTTTGTCAATTTGGCCAAAATATCATTGATTAACATTCTAACTCTGTAAAATTCTTGTGGATTTTCTGACTTCTAAACCTATTTATAATATACAAAATACTTATAATTTGAAATCAGCTAGAAAGAAAAGTCATTTCTCAGAAATAGATCTTTTAGGAAGTAACATAATATGTAAGGATACATAACATATAATGAAATGTCTACAGAATGGTCTTTATGGGAATTAGATAATCATAAACAAAAGGAATTGTGAGTGGGAAGGTCTGGGTTCTAGTCTCTGTTATGATTCAAACAAGCATTATAACTTCTCTGAGTCTGTCTCCCTATGAGTACAATAATATCAAAAACAGATAATCTCAAAAGTTCCTTGATTTTATGACTTTTCTAATTCTTATTTAGCTAAGTTTTTTTTCAAGCTATGAGTAACTAGATCTAGCAATTACTGTAGAAAATATTTTATCACAAATTAGAGAATATTAGAATTTTACCTAAGTATTAAAAATGATAGACTATGCAAGTGGTTTGGGAAAATAAATAAAAGCAGGTGACTTACAGAAGATCCTTAGTGAAATTTCACCAGTTAAAATTAACTTTTGGTATCCTAAAAGCTAAATCAGCTATTTTTATCAAGTTGATCAAAACATGCCATTACTTAGAAAGGTCACTTAAACAAATGTTAAAATGCTTTTACAAATCAAGTGGATATTGTTAGCAGATTATTTTAAAAGTAAATTCACTGTGTTTCCAGGCAAAAGGTTTTATCTAAATTATCTAAAAATAATCTGTTATATTTCTACCAAGGCATTAAAAAAAACCCAACAAAACATTTACTAGTATATACATTAACCATTTATTTGTTTGAGGTTTTTAGAAAAGATCTTTTGGGGGAGCACCTGGGTGGCTCAGTCAGTTAAGCATCCGACTCTTGATTTCAGCTCAGGTCATGATCTCATGGTTCATTAATCGAGCCCTGCATTAAGCTTCACACTGACATTGTGGAGCTTGCTTGGGATTCCTGCTTCCCCCACCCCACCACCCCACCCAGATCCCTCTCCTGCTAGTGCTGTCTTTCAAAAATAAATAAATAAACTTAAAAAAAGATCTTTTTATGGCAATAGCAATTCCCAAATTATATTGTTTTATAATATGAAAGAAAAAAATTTAGACTGATATATTTGCTAGCATATTAACAAAATTCAGTCTTACATTTGCTTTTTAATATCTAAAGCCTTCTGATTATTAAGGCAACAAATGTCAACTGCTACTGGAGATACAGAAATTTAATTTTGATTAATAGTATCCATTAAAACTGTTAAAAAGGCGGAATCTAGACAAGGTCAAGGGTCCCCATCCACTGGGGGGTGGAGCATGGGGCTCTTCACTGTATTATGCCTGATGAATCTTTTATACTGATTTCTTGGCCTCTTTCCTCTATGGTCAGATATTGATTTCTTTTTTCTTTCCCTCTATCTCTTCCTTTCTCAAAGAGGGCACGCTGCAGTGCTCTTGGGTTTATGAGTCTTTTGAGAAGGAAATACTGGGGAAAGGGCTCAACCTGCATTCACTGAGTGCCACAAGGTACACAGGGATGTGTTTGGTGCTGTGATGGATGCCGGAAGGATGATCAAGATGAAGATTGTGTAGGGGTGCCTGGGTGGCTTAGTCAGTTAAGCGTCTGACTTCGGCTCAGGTCATGATCTTGTGGTTCATGAGTTCAAGCCCTGTGTTGGGCTCTGTGCTGACTGCTCAGAGCCTGGAGCCTGCTTCAGATTCTGTGTTTCCCTCTCTCTCTGTCCCTTCCCTTCTCATGCTCTCTCTCACTCTCAAAAATAAATAAACATTAAAAAATGTTCTAAAAGATGAAGATTGTGTAGAATATAAGCAGGAAAAGGCATGGACTCACAAAGCAATGAAATGAAGTACATGTGATTGGTACCAGAAGGAATAAAGAGGTCTGGTAGAATCTTACAAGGACCCATGTACTCAGTTGCCCTATATGCATCCATAGATTTTTTTAGATTTAGAAGGTACATTTGAAATCATGCAGTCCAAATCTTTCCAAGGACTTTTGTGCATATTAACAACAGAGCTAGAATCTGTGTCTATCATTATTTCTTTACTACAAATTTTTAAACATCTTGTTTCAGTCTTCAACTTCCAGACCTCTGGCCCTCACACCTAATTCCCTATACCTCTCTCCTAAATTCTGTTGCAAATAAGACTAGAGTTTCCTTCTGGATATCCCCAATGACCTCCTAATTTCTAAACCTGTTATCTTCTCAATGTTGTTGTTGTTATTTATTTACTGATTCTGATAGCTAATTTTGTGTGTCAACAGGATCATAGGTTGCTCAGGTATTTGGTTAAATATTATTCTGGATGGGTCTCTAAGGGTGTTTCTGGAAGAGATCAGCATTTGAATCAGTAGACTGAGTAAAGTAGATTGTCTTCACCAACATGGGTGGGTATCATTCAATGTGTTGAAGGCCTAAATAAAAAATTAAAAAGGGGCACCTGGGTGGCTCAGTGAGTTAAGTGTCTGACTTCAGCTCAGGTCATGATCTCATGGTTCCTGAGTTTCAGCCCCGCATCGGGCTGTGTATTGACAGCTCAGGGCCTAGAGCCTGCTTTGGATCCTGTGTCTCCCTCTCTCTGCCCCACCCCACTTGTTCTCTCTCTCTCTCTCTCTCTCTCTCTCTCTGTCTCAAAAATAAACATTAAGAAAAAAAGAGTTAAATAGTAAAAATGATGGAGGAAGAAAGGATTTGCTGGTTCTCTGCCTGACTGCTTAGCAGAGACATCAGTCTTCCTCTGTACTCTACTCTTGGTTTTTAGGTATTCAGACTAGGACTGGAATCTGTAAAATTGGTCCCCTTCTTTCGCCCTCATTTCTTTGACCTATACCACTTTCCTGGGTCTCCATCTTGCATATGGCAGATAATGGGATTTTTGAGCCTCTGTCACTGCATGAACCAATATATGCCAATACTTTTGCACTGCATGGATGGCAATTGTAGGGAAAGCCAGTTAAACTACCTTTTTACAAAAGAAAGACAGTGGTTACTTTAGTTGAGTGTAACTTTTTAATATAACAAGATTGACTACAAGTAATTAAGTCATAAATAATCAGAATGCCCTAATTTATATGCTTAACAATTCCAAATTCCATTAGGGGTACTGATTATCCAACTCTTGGTAGGCACAACTGTAATGTAAAGTTGAAGAAAATCAAAAATAAAATCAAATGTGCCAAGTGCATAAATTATTAAAATATAGCCTATTTTTTTGTTGCTGTTGTTCTGGAGAGCCTGACTAATACAGCATAACATAGCAATGTATGTGTCTTCTTTAGGTGAAATTTTTCTCCTCTGGTTTAAATGATACTAATTTTTCTTATGTTTACGTGTCTTCATTTTGTTTTTGTTTGAGTTTAAATTTCCCATCTCTTCATTTTTCTCTCCTATAAATGTAGATATTTCCAAAATGCATCCCTTAATCTTCCCTTAAGATTCATCCCTTAATCTTCTACTTTTTTTTGCCTCTATCATTAGTTCTTAAATTGCAGCATGTGCAAAAATGCCTATGAGTATGTGTATTGTGTGTGTGTGTGTTGGGGGCAGGGAGAAAGGCAGTTAATAAAAGTATTCCCATATTCACCTCTCAAAATTCTGATTTAGAACCCGTGAGATAGAAGTCTGACTGAATTTTTATCAGCTCCAACAATAAATGTAGATGGTCCATTAACTCTACATGGCCAATGAATCTCTTTCCAAACCTATTTTCAGCTGTCTAGTTTCACCTCTGAAACCATCAAGGGGAAACTTTCCTTTCTTTGTAATGAACACAGTCATATCACAAAGAACTTTTTTTTTCCTATTCAGTTGAACAATAGCTCACAATGAATGCTTTTCTTGCTTCAAATCATATTGTGAGAAGTTCACAGGCGAGCAAATATAATACCCCACCACATGGAGGAGGACACAGAAGCTTTTAAGGCTTAGAACTCCTACAGGCCTAACAGCTAGTGTGTTATGAAGATCTGGCCAGAGCCCAGCCCAGTATCACTTTTTATTTTTTAGCACTTCCATGTGCTTAACTACGTTTTAAGTATTATAATTTCCTGAATAAAAAGGCCAGATTCTTACAAAGTCCATGCACAGGCAACAAGCTTGTAACTGCAAAAGCATATAAATAATTCAGAAGCAGGAAAAAAAAATGTGTAACTGGGTATATGCATCGATCTTTTTGTTTGGAAGCTTCCCTGAATTGAGTCTTAAAAATGAGAGGAGGAGACTCATGGCATAAAGAGACTACCAGAAATGGCTAAATTTTGACCCCTATTAACTACAAAACTATCTAGAATGTAAATAAACTGGGAACCAACAAACTAAAGCTCTCTGTTTTACACCCCCCCCATGCCACTGTTTGCAAAGTCCACCCCCATGCCACTGTTTGCAAAGTCAGATTATCCTCCACAACAGAAGACCTGAAACAGGGTCTAGCACCAATAAGAAAGAAGAAAGAAAGAAGGAAAGAAAGTGGGGAAGATAAAAGTGCATTCTCAGAAATACAGGATCCACCAAAGTAATTATAGGTTATTAGTGATTGGTACAGATGGAACAATTGCATAGGAAATAAAAGGTAGAGGTTAATTTTCATGAAATCACAAATCTTTTAGTTCACAGTATATTCCCAAAGGAAGTGAATGATGAGGTACTGGAAAATTTGGTTATCAGTAACAGTCAAATATCATACCAAGAATATTAGAATATTTTCTCTCTCTCTCTCTCTCTCTCTCTCTCTCTATATATATATATGGATATATATGGATATATATGTGTGTGTATATATATATAGGATACATATATACATATATATACACAAATATACATGAAGGAAGGTATATAGAAGAATATATATATACATATATATATGAAGGTATATAAAAGGATATATATACACACACATATATATGTGTGTATATCTATGTATGTATATATATATGTGTATATATATGTGTGTGTGTATATATATATATATATATATATATATATATATATGAAGGATGGATGGTGGTTGGTAGAGAGTAGCATATGCACTGGTCAAAGATACAGTGAGCTGTTAGTGGAATTTATGCAATGAAGAAATGAGAAGGAAGGGATGGGTTGAAAGACACTGCAGAGAGAAAGAGAGGAAGGGATAGAGAGAGGGGATAGAGAATGACCAGAGTTTGAGAGTAATGGGGAACCTAGATGACTGAGGCAATACAGCATCAAAGTTAAGACAAGGCTTTAAAGTTTAACAAACACTAGGAATCTTTCTAGGCTTCATCATTTATGAGCCTTGTATTATTGGACAAATCACTTAGATTCAGGAGTTACCATTTTATGTGTAAAAGCACAGGTATGAACAACCTACTGAGTTGTTTTAATGGTGACACATAATAATATACATGAAACAGTACCATGTCTTGTACCTGTACCTCAGTTATTTAAAAAAAATTGGAAAGAGGTACAGTATGAGGAGATGAGTCCTTTAGGAACATAATACAGGGAGGGAAGTTGAGAAATGACTCAAGATAATGACTCATATTTATGGACAAAAAGGAGACAAAGAAGGAAGGAAGGATGAGAGGAAGGGAAAAAGGTAAGGAGAAAGGGAGTCAGATTATAAGAAAGAGAACCAGGAAAGAGCAAGTCACAGAATTTTAGGAAGGTGAGAGATCAGGGAGGAGGGGAGTCAGTCAGTTCAGAACCTAACTTTTCCCACCACACTTCAAAATAAGTGTATTTTGAAGAAATATATCCAACTTTGAAACAGAAGACAAAAATTACCAAGGAAAATTATATACATGTGTGTAAAATTATACATAAGCGCATATATATAAATTAATATACATAAAAGTAACAAATTAAAAAGAAAATAGACTAGGAACATATTAATACCAATTTTTTAATGTTTATTTCTTTATGAGAAAGAGAGAGAGAGCATGAGTGGGAGAGGGGCAGAGAGAGAGGGAGACACAAAATCTGAAACAGGCTCCAGGCTCTGAGTGGTCATCACAGAGCCCAAACCGGGGCTCAGACTCATGAACAATAAGATCATGACCTGGGCTGAAGTTGGACACTTAACCGACCGAGCCATCCATGTGCCCTGATATCAATATTAAATGTGATTGGAAAAATGTCAATTTTTATTATCTTATTTATCAATGTAAGTCCTTCATTGTTAATTAATAAAAAGTTAATTATCAAATATGATAAATTTTAATAATTAATAAAACAGTAATGCAAATAATTAACTTAGTAGATGTTTTGTTTATTAGTGTCCATGAAGAATATCAAGGTATTTAGTAAATTAAAAAATGAAAAGCAACTGGACAGAAAATACATATAGTTTAAAAATTAATTGTATGGGATGCCTTGGTGGCTCAGTCAGTTGAGTGTCTGGCTCTTGATTTCGACTCAAGTTCATGATCCCAGGGTTATGGGAGCAAGCCCAGCACCTGGCTCCACACTGAGCATAGGGCCCGCTTAAGATTCTCTCTCTCTCTCTGTCCCTCTGCCCTTCTCCCTTGCTTGTGCTCTCAAAGAAAAAAAAAATAAAATAAAAACACCTATAAATATTGTTCAACCAAAGCATATAAATTAAAACCACACTGGGGACTCTAATACTCATAAAATTGGAGAAACATAAACACTAAAACCCAGGTCGGTTGAGGTAGCTGAGAAACTGATAAAATTATATACTACTTCTCGATTCAAAACCTGGTTTAATCACTATGAAAAATAATACAGCAATACATAGTAAGAGCATAATGATGTTTATCTTCATGGGCGATTTCATTCCTAGGAATTAATCCTAATGAAATGACTAAAGGGAGAAATTAATGAAGAAAATAAGTTTCAAGTACTTTCAGTGTTATCCCCAGGCAAATTTTCACAATCCATGAAAGATAGTGATGGATATTGGATTCCTTCATTTTACCTGTGTAGTTTTAGAATTCACAAAGCAGTTTCACACCCTTTAAGATTTCATAATAGGAGTATCATTCCTCTTTTAAGTATGAGGGAGGGTCATTATCCAACATTATTCAGCTAATGAGCAATAAAGCCTACAGAAGCCCAGGCCCAAATAATCAAATCATTTCAAAGTTTAAGAAATGATTATGTTATATAATCTTTTCAATTAATTCAGTCTCTCCCCTGCCTCAATCTGTAACAGCATAATGCCAATTCCTACAAAAATCAAGACAAAGGGGGTTTTGCAGTAGGCTTTGAGGTCTCTTTCTTTTCTCATCGGTGCTTTTTTTTTTTTTTTTTTTTTAACCTTATGGTAATCACCTGCTAAATGTGTCTCTTACCTCTCTGTGTCTGCTCTCTCCAACCTATAATTTGCACTGTACACAACACTGTCCAGAAATAATCCTTTTTTGAATTACTGAGACTTGACCATCCATCCAATAGAAATGCTTGAGTTGTAATCTGAGTCCATATTTCTAACAGCTTCACTAAAAAAAGCCTGACAGACACTACTGGTGATATTCCAAGAGTTTGATACATTATTCTCTGCCAACCACAAAGTCATATCCTACAGATTCTAACACTTTGAAGACACTTGTAAAAGACAAAACCATCTTAAGGTAGGAAATAGTAAGTGGTTAATTATTGATTGCCCTCTTTGTTTTCCTTCTTACTAAACTTTCATATCTGCTTTCAAACGTTACTTCGCAATTCAGACTAGTACACACTTACTGAACTTCTAAAGACAGCTTAGTACGTACTTCTTGAGTTAGGCATCATGGATGTACAGTGCCTTTTAATTACAATATTTCAAAAATACATTACGTTTATTATAAACCTCTTTTAGATTCTAGAATTTTGCAGAGTACATACAAAATTAGAATTTCAATATTCCTCATAGCTTTTTATTCAAGAAGAAAATAATACCTTTTCAGTATGTATAATGAGAAGATAAAGCACTATAAAACGTAACTTGAGATATTCAACTTTTAGACAAAATTAGCAAACATGTGGTACCTAATACATATTCATAATTGTAAAGTAAGACTTTTCATAGGAATCAGAAAATCCTTTTCAAATGTTAATCAAAGTTTATAAGGTCTCTAAAGAATGGTATTTATAGCTATCAATTTGCAAAGAGTACCCATTTGAAAATGAGCAGGTCAGCTTGGCTAAGGTTGGAGGAATACAATAAAACCACATCCATTCTGATACTTATGTATCAGACCCTTAAAGTCATTCATTCATTCATTCATTCATTCATTCATTCATTCAGTTATATTCACTGGCCTTTAAACTTCATAAAATCCTTATAAGATAGGTACTGATAATAATCACAACATGTTTGTGAGGAAACTGAGGCAGTGAGAGGTTAAGTTAGTCTAAGACCACAGAATAAGTTGTAGAGCTAAGACTTAAACCTCAACAGTCTTAATATATGTTCTTATTCAGTGCTGTACCGTTATGTTTGTATACTTTTTTCACTAACAAAGAGAGGGAAAAAATCATATTTGGAGTTGCTGCTAATATCTTTCTGACATTGGCTTGATCTTATTGCTATGGAGATAGAAAAAAATTCCATATATAAATAAAATTAAAATTTCATATATAAATTCCAGTTTATAAATTAATTTAACATATCAAACAAAGTTGTCCTAAGGATTCATTGCTTAGGAAGAAATATGGGGGGCCTTATCTCTAAGCACTAAATTTTGCATTCTGAAGACAGGGACTCCTCTAGGTTTGCCTCAAAAGTTTTAGCTTTTCTCAAGTATAAAATGTTCCCTCAATATTTATTTCAAGTGCTAACAGGGTACAGAATGCCCAACACTACTCTATTTGAGCAAAGTCTACATGGCAGAATCCTACTAGAAAAATCTAAGAAAGAAGGTTAGGTAGAAAGATGTGTGTATAGGGTGTGTGCGTGTGTATACACGTGTGTACACATTTATTTAGTTATGTATTTATTTATCTTACATAATACATCTTTGTGTAGATGTCAGCTTTCTCTCAAAGCAGGACATCAGCAGTGCCTTCACGTGGCTCTGTGACCAGCAGACAAAAAAAAAATTGGCCATAATGGGACCACATATAAGGTTTGATGTTAAGCAATTCATTTAGCTGTTTCAGTCTGTTTCCTCACTCATAAAATGAGAAAATGGTTAGTAAGTAGTCATACATACATTACAAGGGCTTAAATGAGATATTACATGCCATGGACTTGGAACACTGCTTGTCATATTTAAATGCTTAGTAAATTTTAGCCACTATCAGATACATTAAAGGCTATTGTGATGAGATTTCAAATAGACCTTCATTAATTCATTTGTTACTCACTTTACTATCAATTATTTTTTGTGGAACTCTGTGCTAATGCCAACATAATAAGGAATATACAACATTGGTGTTATTTATAGACAATTTTAAGAAGACCATTAAAACATTATATACTCAATTTTCCTTTTTTTGCATAAATAAATTCTTGACATTTTGAAGGGTTCTTCTGCTAGAAGATTCTGGTTAAAACATATTGTAATGTATTTCTTGGTTTGTAGGAAGTAATAAAACTTTATAAAGCTAAAAAAATAGCAAAACAAAACACATCGAACAACAACTAAACAAAGAACTAACCACAATTTGAAATAACCAGAGATAGTGAGTGGTAAGAAAGTGAAAGCCTGTGTTACCCAGGAGTCTAGACCTTTGGCCACTCCAAAGTGAGGACCTGAAGTTACAATTTCCACATGAAGCTTAGGCAGTTAAAGCAGGGAAAGGTGGTTCCATAGCCCCCAGGATCCCAACAAAAGAAAAACACAAATGCATTCCTGGTTTAAGCCTCCATGGCACTCCTATCAAATAAGATCTCCCAAATGTAAGACACAACAAAGATTGCCCGAAGAGAAAAGGAAATGAACCTCTACTAATGAAAATCAGGACAAATAAAAACAGGTTTAGATCCTTAAGGATTTCAGATACTGGAATAACATAAAGAACATAAAGTAACTAAGAACAAAATGTTTAAAAATAAAATATAGACTCAAAAAGATGAACAAGCAAAGAGTATTCATAAAACTTTCGATTTAAGAAATTCCATAAGAAATTTTAGAAATAAAAAATATAAAAATTAAAATATAAAACTCAATGAAGTTACATAGTTGATTGGATATAGCTAAAGAAAGAACTAAAGTACTGGATTTAAACAAATAAATTACACAGAATGTAGGGCAAAACGGAAAAGAGATAATGAGAGAGAGGTTAAAAGATATGGAAAAAAAGAATTGGAAGTTCTCAGATTCAACTCTGATCACCTGCATCCTTACCACTTTGGACCAAGTCATCCATCACTTTCCATTCTCTCTTTCCCTCTTCCTCTCTATCCCCAACACAAATTATAATGAGAATTTTTCAAAACTTTCTGAGAGCTACTGTCATGCTGCCTCACCATTCCTACATACTTGAGTGCATCACCTCCTCTCTAAAACATATCAGATGCTTTTCTACATACACCATTCAATATTCCAACTCAGGAAATCAGCATTGATAAGATACTCCTGTACAGTCCACAGATGTGATTAAAATTTTACCAATTACCTCAACAATGTTTCTTTTTTCCTTTTGGTCCAGGATAGTATCCAGCAATACATATTTAGTTGTCTTGTTGGTACCTTCCATTCTGGAACATTTCTCAAGTCTTTGAGTTTTAAAGATTATAACCTTTATATTCTGTAGAATGAACCTCAACCTGAATCTGTCTGGTGTTTTCTTGTAAGAAATTCCTGGCAAAAATACACTCTTCTCAGTGCATTGAGTCAGTAGGTTCAGGATGTCAACTCAGTTGCACCACTGTGACGTGAATGCAGATCACTTGGTCATGTTGGTATCAGCCAGGTTTCTCCAAACAATCAAGCCACCATATCTCCTTTGTAATTGATTAGTATTTTTTGGAAAGATAATGTCAGATTATGGCAAATTATATTCTTCATCACACTTCCTCCCACCAGCCTTAGCCTCTACTGAATATTCCACCTGAACTGACCAGCGATATGACGATTACTAAAAGGTGACCTATCTCTATCATCCCTTCTGCATTCTTAATTCTGCTTTATAATGTAAGGGAAAGCCTTGTCTCACCCCCAACTTATGTATATATTTATTCATACTTATGTATATAAATATGGAATCATAGATTCTTATTCAATAAGTTAAATCCATTATCATCATTATTTATTTTAATGCTAAAATTACCCCAGATTTGGCCTGTGTCATTTTTACATGTCCTCATATTCTTTGAGAACATTCTTATTTTCTAGCACAAGCTTTTCCAGACTTACCATGTCTTTCCCCTGCCCTAGTCTAATCATTTCTACAGGATCCTCGTTCTTTTACTGGAGGATGGTCTTTAAAATCAAGAACTGAGCACTTGTGTTTGTTGCCACTGGGCACCTTTGCTTCTAGGTTCACTCAGCACAAAAAGTGAAGAAATTACATACACCCCCACACATATACACACAAACACATACATATACATGTAAGTACATATGTCATAGCTTAAATATTCTTTTCATTACTTTCCATGTATCAAGCGTTACATGATTTTAAGTTAAAAATAACTATCACAATGGACATTTTTGAAAAATAAATAGGATTTAGACAGTTTGTTTTTAAACAGACACTTCAAATGCACTAAACAACTTGAGAAAAAAAGCAGGTATTCAGGACTAAGCATACAGGGGGAAGGGGATTTTGGAGACCAGACCGGGAAGAACATAATGGTGTATGTATGAACTTTGATATGTTCATATTGATGTTTCCAGTTCTCCTCTAGGAGGGGCAGAATAACACCCCTTTCCCAAAGATGTCCACACCCTAATCCCTGAAACCTGTGACTAAATTAAAGATCTTTAGAAAGAGAGAGACAGAGACAGAGACAGAGAGAATCCCAAGCAGGCTCTGTGCTGTGAGTGCCGAGCCCAACACAGGGTTCGGTTCCATCTCACCAGCCATGAGATCGTGGCCTGAGCCAGAATCAAGAATCAGAAGCTTAACTGACTGAGCCACCCAGGATCCCCTAAGTATAACATATGTATCATATGTTATATAACTCTAAATTAAAAGTGCCAGTACCACGAATGAAAAGTTTTGTAGAGTAAGTAGGATTTAAGCAGGTATTAAGAAAGAAAGAAAAAGAAAGAAAGAAAGAAAGAAAGAAAGAAAGAAAGAAAGAAAGAAAGAAAATTTAAATGTATTAAACAGCTTGAGAAAAACATACATTCAAGACTAACTATACAAGGGTTAAGAGACCAGAGAAGGAAGAACATGATTAAACAAGATAGAATTGTTTAAAAAAATTTTTTTTACATTTTATTTATTTTGAGAGAGAGATAGAGACAGACAGACAGAGCACAAGTGGGGGAGAGGCAGAGAGAGAGGGAGACACAGAACTCGAAGCAGGCTCCAGGATTTGAGCTGTCAGCACAGAGCCCGACGTGGGGCTCGAACTCACAAACGGTGAGATCATGACCTGAGCCGAAGTCAGACACTTAACTGACTGAGCCACCAAGGCACCCCAAACAAGGTAGAATTATTAGAGAATAACATCAGGCAAGGTGGAATTCCCAGGGGAGATGTTCACAGAAGAAGCCAAATGTCCAATGAAAGAAGTTCGGAGAATGAGGCCCATCACGTTTACCTAGTTTTGATGTTTTTTGAAAGGGACTCTCAATGCTACCACACTTAGGAAAAATGGAGTGTAAGAAGTAAGAATAGAAAGAGGCCAATGAGGAGGCTACTGCATTAATCTAGGTGAGAAATGATGGTGTTGGAATCAGATTAACAAGGAATAACGGGCACGCTCTGGCATATTTTGGGGGTAGAACTGAGGGACTGAGTGATAAACTAGTTTCAAGAGAAAAGGGGTAAAAGAACATCAACAGAAACTGGGAATTGTGCCTGAGTATTTGGATGCATTGGAGTGTTCTTTTTAAAAGATTTTCAGTTAATCCTCTCTAAACTCTACCCATGTATCCCAGTCAGAGTTGGTGTTTACAATCCCTGACATTTTCTAAGTTCTAGAAGCAGATAGGCATGATTCTTGTTGGCTTCTCCAGACACTCAGCTTTCAACTACCTCATGTCTAAAGTTAACTATTACTTGTTTATCTGCCTTTTGCAGATTCTGAGGGCATCTATTGACAATTGTTATTGTAAAGCACTGAGAACAACACCTGGCACAAAGTATGCCCTATATAAGGGTTAGCTATTGTTGTTACTCTGTTGCATTTTATTACTTCTAATCCTTTACTTCCACATCCTTCGTCATTTTATTTTTTTAACGTTTATTCGTTTTTGAGAGATGGAGAGAGAGCACAAGTGGGGGAGGGGCAGAGAGAGAGGGAGACACAGAATCCGAAGCAGGTTCCAGGCTCTGAGCTGTCAGCACAGAGCCTGACACAGGTCTCGCACCCACGGACTGTGAGATCATGACCTGAGCCAAAGTCAGATGCTTAACCAAGTAGGCCAACCAGGTGCCCTCTTAGTTTTTTTTTTTTCTTTTAAAAATTTTTTATTTTAATTCCAGTTAGTTAACATATAATATTAGATTCTGGTGTACAGTATAGTGATTCAACACTTCCACACATCAGCTGATGCCCATCATGACAAGTGCCCTCCTTGTTCCCCATCACCTGTTTAACCCACCTCCCCTCTGGTAACCATCAGATTGTTCTGCATAGTTAAGAGTCTGTTTCCTGGTTTGCCTTTTTTTTTTCCATTTGCTTTTTTGTTTAGTTTCTTAAATTCCACCTATGAGTGAAAATTATATGGTATCTGTCTTTCTCTGACTAAATTCTATACCTGAGACTATTATTACACTCCATGTTAACTAACTGGAATTTAAATAAAAACTTAGAAGAAAAAAATTTGTGTATACATCAAATTTTTTTCATATATATTCCATATATATATATTCCATATATATTCCATGTATATATATGTGTGTGTGTGTATATATATATATATATACACACTCAGCCATAAAAAGATTAAAACCTTGCCATTTCTAATGACATGGATGGAACTAGATAGTATTATTCTCAGGGAAACAAATCAATCAGAGAAAGACAAACAGCCTAGTAGTTTTGGTGAGATTTGAAATAGGCAAATTTTAGTCAGTGCACATATTTAATCAGGAGTCTGAATAATTCTTTTTCTCTCTTGGTTCAGGCTGAATCTTACCACTTGCTTTAGGTTTCTTTTTTCAATGCAGTGCTTTAAGGGCAACCTAAAGTAATTGTGTGAAAATACTGTTTGACATGTTAGATGTCATAATTTCATAGTCATTTAGGATGGGGGTAACTCATTATATAAATTGCTGTAATTTCCTAAAACAACCCACTATGGTAACCTGAGTTAAAGTGGCAGAAACATTCTGACATGCATTGTAGAATATCCACTCTATCATCCAAAGCAGAAAAAAGTAAAGATTCTCACAGCTCTATTCACAGTTAAACATGATAGAATATGTGGTTTTCATGACCCATTCTTCGGTTAAAAATTCTCAAAGCATGTTTTGTGGAATTCTTTTATAGTATGTTAGTATAACTTGGTTGAAAACAAGTTTGTTTAAAATCTGTTTGGCCAGGAGCTTGGTAAAACTTATTTGTGTCTTCAATGTGCTAATTTTTATTACTATCCACCTCAGATGTGATTACAGGACAGTAAATACTAAGTAATAAATTCCTACCTCATTTGATCATTAACCTCTTTTCTTATTTTCTTCGATTTATTAGAATTCCCAGGACCACACTTTGGAAAGTGTGGTCTTTGTCTAAAAGTGCTGCAGTCTCTGAATGAATACATTTTTAAAACTTAACACTAAAGATCACAGTAAAAATGCCATTTATGGATATATCAAGTCAGATATATATTCACTGAAGTCCTATAGATTAGGATATATGCGATTTCCCCATAAGGATTCACCATTGCAGTAAAACTATTAGCAATAAAAAAAATAGGGTGAGGGGCTGCATTTCTTCAACTTCTCAAATAATGCCAGTGTTCTCATAACCAAGGAGGGCAGTCTCCAGCTTGGGTAACACACACTTCTAATTATATAAGCAGTGCCATTTTTGGAGATCCTCAAGGAGCTAGAAAAACTAGGGTTTACAAGGCTAGGTTCATAACTGCTATGAGCTTGCTACTAGACAGAAGTGGGCTTTAGAGAATACTCATGTTACTTCTGAGATATGATGACTAATTCTACAGTAGAAAAGCATTTGGGGACTAACCAACCCGTCTCTGGAACTGTTTCTCCTTAGGTATCTAGCTTTAGGAAATGATACCATTTTTATCAAATTTTCTTAATGTAGGAGTTCATGCTTATTTTTATCTGAGATTATCAGAGTGGGTACATGAGAGACAAGAGGAGAGGAGCCAAGTGTGAGGTGTTAGAGGATGTTCTTACCAATTAATTTCTAATCTCTGGAAATCCTAGCAAAGTGGAGAGGGAAGGTCTCTGGCCACTGGTGATGAAGAGAATGTTGCTTTGAAAACCATAAGGTTGCATGTTGATTGTATGGATGCTATCATTATTACAATAGCAGTACAGCCCAAATTACTGTGTTGGAACTTCTCACTTGGGAAATACAAACTGAAGTGTTGTATGGTTTTTACCATCTCACTTCTGATGAAGCTGCTGAGCACAGAAAGCTCTCTGCACATACTGAATGTGTGTGTTTATGATATATGTGCTGAATTAGTATCTATTGGCTGGAGTTCAGATATTATGACAGGACAGGATGAATACATTAATCAATAGAAACAGCAATACGATCTTCTGAAAATGCAATTTGAAAACAATGAATACAATCATGATTTTTCTTGCTGTCAAGGGTATTTTTCCAAGGGAAGAAAAAAGGCTTACATATAAATCCACTCTGTATTTCTAGAAATAAAATACTCATTCTTCATTTTACCATAGAGTTACTATTAAGTTCTAAATTATAGCTGACAATCAATAGTTATTGCTTTTTCTAGCACATTCCAACATATCCCTCCATTTTAAATAATGTACTGATGTCAGGCTTATTTTCTTAGAATAGCACTACTTTTTTCCAACTCTTAATCATAGATTCTTTCTCTACGTTGAGACCTACTTTTGCTGGGTAAATAAGTTTTGAGGAAAAATCCTTATGTAAATAAAGACTTGTGGGGAATAAGCTTAGGAATCCCCTGGGCGTACACCAATGAGTTAACAAGGCATAAAGAAGTACAAAGTTATAGGATGCTCACAGCCAAGTTTAGGTAGACAAGATTAGGTGAATAAGGATACAGAAGGGGGCTTAGGCCCCCAGAACAGAGAGGGGGTCCAGAGCCCCAGAATAGAGAGGGAGGGGCAAAGGCCCCAGAATAGGGAGGTGCAAAGGCACCAATATAGAACATAGGTATACAAAATAAACAAGATTAGGTATTCAGGGTGGAAGTGCCCCCCCCCCCCCGCAATTTAGTACTATAGCAGAAAGCTTCTTTTACAGGGAGGAAGGACCAAGTTAAGTAAGCAGGTAAATTGGGCTATAGACCACTGCGCTGCAGGTGTAACAGCCCAGAATGGAGATGATTAACAAAAGAAAGGTGGCTTGTTAACTGTCTCATCCCCAAGGCTAGTTAAGATAAACAGAGTTGGTGTCTCATGTCTGCTGTAAACAACCTTCCGCCCTACCGCCCAGTGCCCAGATTTTGTTTTTTATTAACCCAAACCTCTAACCCCGAATATCTTGAAGACCCCCTTTTGCTCACGTCCACAAGTTACAAGTTAATGTTCACAGATTCATTGTCTCTTTGTGCATGTCCATCACCATGTTTGTAAGCCTTCTGATCCTAATAAAAATTCGGGGCTCTTGTCTTTTCCCAGACATTAGCCATCTCTCACTTTTCACCCTGTGTCCCGCTCTCTTGCTAAACAAAAGAGAACTTTAGACCCAGAGTCTATGACAAAGACTGAGACCCTCAAGGGGTATGTTTACATGGTCTCCCTTTAACCAACTGCTGAGTTTTATTTTGCTGAGTGGGATAAATGGGTCGTTCAGGATAAGGGTGAAAAATTAAAGTGCGATATGCTTAAAGGGCATCATCAGATATTTAATGTAGAATCTAAAGTTCTTTTATCTGTGATATGACTACTTTTCCCCATGTCTTTTCAATCGTTAATACACCTCTTATTAATGGATATGGAGGCTGGATTTGTTTGCGGGCCTATGACTAAAAACAGAGTGTAATTTTACAAAGGGCAGCATGAGGAGTGAGTGGAGGCCGAGGTTAGGAGGCTCATGGATCTATTGCAATGATCTTACTCATCCGTTCATGTGCCTATAATGAAATCTTATCATTTGGAAATCAAATACATGCTCTTTGACATGCAAAGTGGTGCTTGAATTCAATTACCTCAAAGTCAAGTGGCCTCTATAAAGTCTTCTAGGCGCTGTTCTCTTTACCATCATTAATGCAATGCTACTCTTTGCATTTTGGTTACATGATTATGTACTTCCGAGAATGCACACTTTATGTTTCCCACTGGAAACTTAATTTTCCCCTCACCCAACTAAGTAAAATATATTTCAAAATAAACTTTTGAGCCTCTAACTGTATACTCATGGGGTTTTGTTGGCTGTTTTGGAGATAACATCCTCCCTGGCTGAAAATAATGTTTCTGCTACTCTTTGTCCTGTGATAAGAGCTCTCCTATAATTCTCTTGATGAATTTTTCTCTCACTGCTTTATGCACCTCTACTGTTCTCCCCTTTCTCTATTCAAAAACAAAACCACAAACTACTCGAGCATAAAAACATGTCTTATTCTGTACCCTCTAAAGTATTTACCACTGTGCTTGAGCCACAGAAAATGGGGAGGAAATACTAAATTTCCTGTAGTTTCGTTACTTTAAGTGTTGCAGCCAGCAATAACCGGCTCACTCATTCATGTTTTTAACATTAATTTTTCCACCAAACACCAAATAATTATTAATAACTTATTTGCAGATAAATGTCTGCACTTGTGTCTAACTATATGGCACATGAGTAAAAAGAGTTCTTTATACTCTCATGGAATAGGAATATATCATTTTTATTATCAAAATCTTGATACAATATTTAATTTCAAAGGTCAACCTGAATAAATTATATAATTTGAAATGGAAAAAAAGAGATTATTACTCACCTTTTTTGTTTCCATTGAAATTTGATTTATTTCTTCCTAAAGACCAGGTTTCTTGATCTTTAAGGGATCAGTTATAAAGACTGATTCCAGAAACTGACAAAAGCATTAAAATGATCTGTACATCCAAGATGTGGATCCTTTCACTTGTAATACCTCCTATGAGGGACTGAAAAACATCTTGCTTTGCCACTGCCATAGCAAATCATGAATGTTTAATATATTTCAACTTCTAAATGTGATGTTTATCCTATCAAATAAGAGTTGATGCCATAAATGGCTTCTTTGCCACTCAAACAGAAATAGAAATGAGAAAGAGTAACTGTTTGATGAAGGAGCCCTTTCCTCTCACAAAAATGAACTACTGATTCCAGAAACAAATGAGCCTAAAAGAAATATGAGTCTTTAGACCTTTGACCATATATCCTTATTCAGTGCTCTTTAATTTACCGAGGTCTATAAGATCTGGCAAACACAAATACCCATGACGCAGCCATGAACCTGAAAGCAAATAAGATCTCAGAACCATGTAAAATTGATACCACTCATATACTTTGCTGGGGTAGGTGTAGAAGTCTTATATGTGCATATACACCTGTTTGTTCTTAAAACTTCTTTAGTCCTTGTGACACTGTGAGCCAGGTGCCATTATTATTCCATTTTACAGATTTGGTTTACCAGCATACATATATAACTTGTCCAAGAACACAAAATTAGTAGCAGAACAGTTTTGTGCCCAAACAATTTGGTCCTAGTATCCAAGTTCTTACCAATATACTCTATAACCACCAACAGTGAATAGAAGTGACTTTTCAAAAAACCCTTACACTATGTGTCTGTGTTTATATACATGTATGCAAATATAAATGTATGCACACATTTGTATGTATAAATCCTTAGGCTTAGAAAAACAACTGGAAGAAAATAAACCAGTAGGATAAAACTTATAATTTCTAGGTGGTAGTCTATGCTTTGTTATCCTTCATATTCTTATCACATTTAAAAATTTTCCAAATACCCTATAACCTTTTACTATTCCTCCTTCTATAAAGCAACATATTCAAAAACAAATTTTTTATAAAAAAAGCTCAGCAACCACTCAATCTAAAATTTTGAGTATGGGGCACCTGGGTGGCTTAGTTGGTGAAGCGTCTGACTTTGGCTCAGGTCACGATCTCACAGTTTGTGGGTTTGAGCCCCGCACCGGGCTCTGTGCTGGCAGCTCAGAACCTGGAGCCTGCTTTGGATTCTGTGTGTGTGTCTCTCTCTGCCCCTCTCCTGTTCGCTCTCTGTCTCTCTCTCTCTCTCTCTCAAAAGTAAATACTAAATAAACAATTTTTTTTAAAAAATGACTATTACTCCACCATTTCACGGATCCTTTTCCTGCCTTAATTTTTATCTCTTTGGCACTGGTCACCATTTGTTTGACATATTATGTGTTTTCCTTACTTCTACTCTTTCTCTCTACAAACAGAATATTAACTCCCTGAGAATCTGAATTTTTGTTTTCTTTACTGGACTTAGAACAGTGTCTGGTGTATTGTGAAATCAATCAGTATCCAATAAAAAATACTAAAATAGTATAAAAGCACTGTTAAAGATTGGTAATTAAATTAAAAGGAAATTCCATTTACTCATTACCCTTTATAAATGTGCAGTAACTTCTTTTATAAAAAAAATATTAAGTCCAATTTTTCCAGGTCTGAATGACTGACTGTTCATCAAGAAGAAGACAAAAGGCCAGCAATCCATTTTTAAGAGTTTTGGACACTCATAGAGCATATGCTTTTCTAAAAAGGGCAACTTAATTTTCATCTGAGAACAGATTTTATTCTTATATCAAAGAGCTGTCTGAGTATATAGAGGGAGAGAAAAGATGAGAAGGTGTTCACTTGCTGGATCCCATTTTCTCTCTTGGTAACCAGCAGGGTGCCAGGAGGCAGACCCCTGGATGTTCAAACTGAATTCTTTTGAGTATCCAAGAATGAACTCCCACACGATGGTTGAGTGGGAACTAGGAAGATTTCAATTTTAGAAAACAACAGTAAGCAAGAGAGTAGTCAATACGGTTTGAAGGGAACATGGAAGAAGATGTTCTTTATATGGGGATGAAGAGAAAAATGAAGATAAAGTTATGAGCAGGTACTGTGTTGAGTATGTAATTTGGGAGTAAGAAACAAAGTCAGAAACAATGGGAAAAAAGAGCTACAATTAAAGGTGTATCCTGCAGGGTTGCCAAGGACACTAGAACAAAAGTTTATTTAAAAAATGGTAACTGACAATGTGTTGTTGCTTCCTATTTAAAAAAGCAAAGTATGGGGTGTCTGGGTGGCTTAGTCGGTTAAGCGTCCGACTTCAGCCAGGTCACGATCTCGCGGTTTGTGTGTTTGAGCCCCGTGTCGGGCTCTGTGCTGATAGCTCAGAGCCTGGAGCCTGCTTCGGATTCTGTGTCTCCCCCTCTCTCTGCCCTTCTCCTGCTCACGCTCTGTCTCTCTCTGTCTCAAAAATAAATAAAACATTAAAAAAAATTTAAAAAGCAAAGTGTGACAGAATCAGCTTTGTTAGACCTGTTAGGCTTAGAGCTCTCAAACTGAAACAGACAAAACATTTAGAGAAGGAGGGGGATGTGAAACAGGAGGAAGGGACTGAAAATTAGAAATATCAAAGAGAAATGGTATCGTTTCTTTGACATTTAAATGTTTCCAGACAGCACAGATTCTGAAAGATGTCCAGGATTCCCTTCTGAAATCTGATAGCATTTCACAATTCATCTTCTGCCTCTTGTCTCATCTTCACTCTCCCACTACTCACCTCCACGCTTTCCGCACATGCGTGTGCACAACATACACAGATTTGTTTCATTTGAGAAGATGTGTTACTTTAGGGTCCTATTTAACTGATTGAAAATAGAAAAATATATGAGTCCTTATTTTGCTCTCTGAAATGGGCCCTGTAAGTTGGGGGGAGGAGTGAATTATGCCAGAACTACAGATCTTTGTGCTTTTTTGAATGTAAAGTATCAGAAAAAAAAAAGCAAGTTCTTCAAAAGGAGCCCTTTTTTCCTCTCCCCCTTTTCTTCTCCCTCTTTGCCCCCCCTCCTCTTTTCGCTTTCTGTCAGTTCTCCACACATGGCACTGGTCAAAGGTACTATACAATACAAAATCAGGGAAGAATAAAGGAAATTGAATTTTGCCAATTTTCCTTCCGGGAAATGTATAATTTTAAAATAGGGGTTCATTCATATTGAGATTGTTGACATAAACTGTGATACACATATTATTCAGAATCTGACGTTAGAGCTCACTTTTAATTACTAAAGGAAATTCACAATTCATAGATTCTTCTGGCTCATTCTATAAGCTACACAGTGCTGTCATTAATATTTGTATTCATTGTGATGAGGCAGAGGTCTCTCAGCACTTTTAGACAAGGGCTCTTTGTCCCCAGGATTTTTTGTCCACTCAGGTAGAATTTAATACTTACAGAATTCAGAATTTCAAAACAAACATGTCCCAGACTTACAGAGATGTGACTACATTTTCTAAAAGACCCATTCTTTCTGGAAACAGAAATGAAATTAAAACATTATCTCAGCTTATTGGATTTGGAACCAAGCACCTTAGAGCTATGTGGACTCACAGCAATATTTACTGTAACATTGAAACCGAGCTCTTATTGCTTTTGATGTTGTTAAAATATCTGTTCTACAGATGTTAGCTACAGTTTCTAATAGCCTATCCCTTCACTTAAGTAACATTGCAAATTAATATGTGCTAACCCCTACTAGAAAGACAGTATTTTAAGGGCTGTCCTAGTCATGGCTGAATGGACCAAAAGTAGGCCCTTAAACTTTTTTTTTTTTTTTGATATTCAACTGACTGAGCCACCCAGGTATCCCTCTTTCTTGTACTTTTTGATCCTAATAAAAACAGAGCATTGACCCTTAATCGGAGTTCTTGTCTTCCCCCGGACATTAGCCATCTCTCACATTTTAATCATGCGTCCTGCTTTCTTGCTAGACAAAAAAGAACTCTAGACCCAGAGTCTACAGCAGAGACCTATAGTAGCCTCTTTTTTTGGAGAGATGAGTTAGACCAATTGGTTTCCTCTCTCTTTTTCTAAAAGCTATATTTGGGAACATAGAGAAAACACAGTTTTCAATAAGAACTGAAGCTGACAGGAGACTTGAAGAAAAGAGAGATCCAGGGGCGCCTGGGTGGCACAGTCGGTTAAGCGTCCGACATCAGCCAGGTCATGATCTCGCGGTCCGTGAGTTCGAGCCCCGCATCAGGCTCTGGGCTGATGGCTCGGAGCCTGGAGCCTGTTTCCAATTCTGTGTCTCCCTCTCTCTCTGCCCCAACCCCGTTCATGCTCTGTCTCTCTCTGTCCCCAAAATAAATAAAAAAACGTTGAAAAAAAAATTTAAAAGAAAAGAGAGATCCATTAAGAAAGAGTGTGTAGGTTGCCTCAAGAATATGAAAACAGTCCAAGGACACATTCTCAGAAAGCACAGCTTTAAACCCTCTTATGAACTGGATTGTGCCCCCCACTTAATTCAGTTAGGAAATTCTAACTTCCAATGGGATAATATTTGGAGACAGGACCTTAATGTGATAATTATGATTAAGTCAGTTCATATGGATGGGGCACTAACCTAATAGGACTAGTGTCCTTATACTGAAGAGGAAGAGACGCTAAGGATGCCTGTATACAGAGAAAGAGGACACATGAGAACACAGCAAGAAGATGACTATGGGCAAGCCAACAAGAAAGGCCTGAGGAGAGACCAAACGTACAACACTTCGATCTTGGACTTCCAGACTCTAGAACTTTGAGAAATCAATTTCTTTTTTAAGCCATCCAGTCTGTGCTATTTTATGGTAGTGCTAAACAGAACCTTGATTAATAGAGACCCTAAAAGTGGGGCATCAATTAATAATTGCCCATGGATTGCCTGATGAGTTTACGTTTTGCCATTATCTAACTGGATGATTTAGGGGTGGTTATTTAATCTCCGTATAGATCATAGCTTCCTCATCTGGCTGATGGGAGAACTGTCATTAAGATATTCACAAATTTAAATTTAATGGAAATGATGACATTCCTGATTACTCCAACTCCCCAAAATTTCCCATTCTCTTGATAAATACATTTCACAGATTACATTACTCACTGTAGGACAAACATTCAGTTATATCATTTCTTCTTGATTGATACATGGATACTTTAGTCCCACCAACTGAGTGGAGAGAGTCTTGAGGGAAGATTCTAGGTCATGAGTTTAGCTAGTCATTAAGAAATATTTATTGAACATATCCTATGTGTAAAGCACCACAGATGGGAATAAAATTATAAAGAGGATGTGTGTGACAGCTTCCCTCATGGGAAAGACTAGCAAGCAAAATTATGCAAGTTAATTCAGAACTACAGCAATGAACAAAATATGAAACAGTCTTAATATCTGGAGAAAAACAGTGTAACATTATAGTGCAATTCACAGAAAGGTAATTCCTTCCCCCAAAGATCAAATTAATTCAGGAGATGATCAGATCATCTGAGGCACACTTTGTTTACACACTTGAAACTGGTGGTGAAATCCCTCTGGTTAGAGTCAGTCCTAGCTAGAGTGAGTTCAGAATTGCTTCAAGGCCATGTGCTTAAAAATAGGTAGCTGCTCATCTGCGAAGAGTGAAAGTTTGACCTCCTCCTGGCCTATTTGGATGCCTTTTATTTCTTTGTGTTGTCTGATTGCTGAGGCTAAGACTTCCAATACTATGTTGAATAACAGTGGCAAGAGTGGACATCCCTGTCTTGTTCCTGACCTTAGGGGTAAAGATCTCAGTTTTCCCCATTTGCAACTACAATGGATGGAACTAGAGGGTATTATGCTAAGTGAAATTAGTCAGTCAGAGAAAGACAAATATCATTATGACTTCACTCATATGAGGACTTTAAGATACAAAACAGATGAATATAAGGGAAGGGAAGCAAAAATAATATAAAAACAGGGAGGGGGACAAAACATAAGAGACTCTTAAATAAGGAGAACAAACAGAGGGTTACTGGAGGGGGTGTGGGAGGGGGGATGGGATAAATGGGTAAGGGGCATTAAGGAATCTACTCCTGAAATCATTGTTGCATCATGTACTAACTTGGATGTAAATTACAAAAAAATAAATAAATTATAGAAAGTAAAAAATCAGTAGCTGCTTGCCATCGGTCATTCCTTTAAGATACATTGGCTTGCTGAATGAAACAAGAGCAATTTCTAGGTAAGGTATAGCTGCTTTAGAGCTCACAAAGAACAATCTGAATTTAAGTTACTTAAACCTTCAGACCTTTAATTTTCATAACTGAATGATGGAAAAATACAATCTACCCTGTACAGTTACTGTGAAAATTAGAGACCAATCTACACAAAACCCCAAGCAGACTATTTAACATTCAGTAGGCACTAAAAGTGCTTATCATTATTATTTTGTTTCTAAGTAAATATAGCAAAATGATAATGATTGATTGTGGAATTCTGGAGCACCATTTTAAGAATGATGTAAGTCTGTGATTTGACTCAAGATCCATGAGCATCAGTGAGAGAAGCTGCAATATCTGAGTTACATTTAATCGTCATCCTCATATTAAAAACTCCTATTTGGGGGCGCCTGGGTGGCGCAGTCGGTTAAGCGTCCGACTTCAGCCAGGTCACGATCTCGCACTCCGTGAGTTCGAGCCCCGCGTCAGGCTCTGGGCTGATGGCTCAGAGCCTGGAGCCTGTTTCCGATTCTGTGTCTCCCTCTCTCTCTGCCCCTCCCCCGTTCATGCTCTGTCTCTCTCTGTCCCAAAAATAAATAAACGTTGAAAAAAAAACCAAAAAAAAAACCCACTCCTATTTGGAGGAGGGGTCAAGGGAGATAGTGATGTACAATTCCATCAACTCTCCTGACTCTTTGAATCAGGCACCAAGTAAAAGAAAATAAGTGGCAAGTATTTAGCTAAATTCTAATAGTGATAGAAAGGAGAGAGAAAGGGGCACCTGGGTGGCTCAGTGGGTTGAACATCCAAGGTCAGTTCAGGTCATGACCTCACGGTTTGTGAGTTCAAGCCCCGCTTCAGGCTCTGTGCTGACAGCTCAGAGCCTGGAGCCTGCTTCGGATTCTGTCTCTGTCTCTGTCTCTCTCTCTCTGCCCCTCCCTTGCTCACCCTCTGTTTCTCTCTCTCTCTCAAAAATAAATAAACATTATTTTAAAAAAAGAAAGAAAAGGTATTTTCCAAACTCTGACACAGTTCACTACTCACAGGCAGAGCCAGAAGATAAACTAGTCATGACGAGGGGATGAAAACATTAAAGAAATAGAGGGCTATTGAAAAAAGAAATCAGATTGCCAAAGGACTAAAGATGAATATTTACTGACAGTTTTGTAAGTGGCTCCCACTGTACTACCTAGCACACCCTTAAAGTAGTTGGAACAGTATTTTCAGAAATATTACCTTCTAAATCATCAGTCAGCAACAAAGTTGGCAGCTGACACTGGAGGCCTAATTACCATCCCTGCACTCTCCCTTCAGAATAAATATGTTTATTGCAAATGTTCTCTATTCTTTTTGCCTGGCGCTCAGAAAGGAGAAGCATGAACAAAAACAGCTCAACAAAATCATTAGAATCATACCAACAGTTAAATTGTAAATGGCCATTTAAGTCACATTCCTGGGTCAAATGCAATAATATTTCATTATAAATATTACTATAAAAAATAGGTGTCTTCAAAACATATATGACAAAGTGTGGAACAACAAAATGTCATCAGGTATTTGAAATGAAAAATAAATCTAATATTCCTAAACTTCTGCAATTACAAAATGCTTGCAAAATCACCCAGGGGCCTTTTTTCCCCTTGATGGTGGAACTCTTTTTTTTTTTTTTTAAGTTTATTTATTTTGAAAGGGAGAAGACCACAGGCAGGGGAGGGGCAGAGAGATGGAGAGGGAGAATCCCAAGCAGGCTCTGCACGCTCAGTGCAGAGGCCGATGCAGGGCTCGAGCTCATGAATCATGAAATCATGATCTGAGCTGAAACCAAGAGTCGAACGCTTAATGGACTGAGCCACTCAGGTGCCCCAGGATGATGGAACTCTTAAACATTCATTAAGAATCTGGATACTTCTCATTTTAAACAGCAGCTTTTCATTATCGATGGTGTAAGCACTGACCTCCAAAATGGTTAAACCAGACTTCAGATTAAATAAAACTGGCCTTTTCTGGCTTTTGGTAAACAAGTATAAAATGCAGTCACATCCTGAGTATGAAGCTTAACAGGATGAAATTTAGGGGTAAAGCTGCATTTACACAACTAATGCAGGAATCTGTCTTTTTATTGTGGTATAATTGACATATGACATACTAGCTTCAGAGGTACAACATAATGATTCAATATTTGTACATATTGCAAAATGATTACAATAAGTGTAGTTAACATATGTCGTAATATATAGTTATGAAATTTTTCTTGTGATGAGAACTTTTAAGATCTATTCTCTTACTAACTTTCAAATACACAGTATATGATTATTAACTGTAGTCACCATGCTACATTGAATCCCCATGACTGATTTCCTTTATAACTGGAAGTTTGTAACTTTTGACCTCCTTTGCCCATTTTGCCCACCCACCCCACCCCTGCATCTGGAAACAACCAATCCATTCTCTGTATCTGTGACCTCCATTTGTTTCAAGTACACATATAAGTGAGATTGTGTGGTATTTGTCTTTCTCTGTCTGACTTATTTCACTTAGTATAATGGCTTCCAGGTCCATCCACGCTGTTGCAAATGGCAATATTTCTTTTAGCTGAATAATATTCCATTGTATATATACCACATTTTATTCATTCAACCACTAATGGACTCTTAAATTGCTTCCATGCCTTGGCTATATGTAAATAATGTGGCAATAGAAATGGGATACAAATATGTTTTCCAGTGTGTGTTTTTGTTTTCTTTGAGGTGGAATTGTTGGGTCATGTGGTAGTTCTATTTTTAACTTTATGAGGAACGCCCATACTCTTTTCCATAGTGGCTGCATCACTTTACATTCCTACCAGCAGTGCTCACGGGTTCTTTTTTCTTCACATCCTTGCCAGCGCTACTTATTTCTCATCTTTTTGACAGTAGCCATCTCATGGGTGTGAAATGATATCTCACTGTGGCTTTGATTTGTATTTCCCTATGATTAGTGATATTAGCACCTTTTCAAGTACCTGTTGGTCATCTGTATGTCAATTTTAGAAAAGGTCTCTTCAATCCCTCTGTCCATTTTTTTAAAACATTTTTTAATGTTTATTTTCGACAGACAGAAAGAGAGAGAGAGCGAGCACGAGTGAGGGAGGGGCAGAGAGAGAGGGAGACACAGAATCTGAAGCAGGCTGCAGGCTCTGAGCTGCCAGCACAGAGCCTGACGCAGGGCTCGAACTCAGGAACAGTGAGATCATGACTTGAGCTGAAGTCAGACACCTAACCGACCGAGCCACCCAGGCACCCCTCCTCTGTCCATTTTTTAATTGGAACAGGAGATCTAACAGGAGATCTAACAGAAGAAAACCAGAAAGAGAAGTCCCAGTATGACAATCCTGAAATTTAATCCTGAAATTTAAAAATTTCTCATAGGAGCAGGAGACAGGTAAGATGAAGGAACATCTTAAGGAAAACAAGTTATAATTTCATGTGTTTCAGCATAAGAAAAAAATGTCTGCTAGGGGTATGACACATTATTTCTGAACATTAGAAAATGATGGAAGAGTTACAATGAAAATATAGCAAGGTAAAAACAAGTCTTTTGAGAAAAATAAGAAATCTTACCTGAAAGGATATTAATCTTAGTATACTACTACCACCTGACTAGCACTAAACAATTTTAAAGTGAAAATAATACATACATTAACTATTGATTTCATCAAAATCGGTACTGCTTTAGTGGGACAATAAGGAAGAAGGGATGGCAGAGGTGACGGAGTGGTAGAAAGAAAAGTTAAATTTCCACTAACTCAACAGAAAATCAATATTTTAATTTAACAAGTAATAAAATCATAGAAGTCCCAGAACAAACATTAGTAAGTAGTAAAGCTAAAAAGTTTATTTCTGGGAAGAGAGCCTGGGGAGTTCAGAGGGGTGGGACAGGATATTACTTTTTTGTTTGTTTCTGGAAACTTCTGTCACTATTCTGCTGTTTTTTAAACCATGAATATATGTATATATATATACTTTAATTTTTTAACAAGGGCTTAATGAGAAATCAGCAACGGTTGTCTTAGCAATACCTCCTAATTAGTGGAGCTCTGTTTGAGCCTCTATTCATATGTTGAATCATTTATTTTCAGAAAAATATGCTTTAGGGTAGCAAAAGAAAAAAATACTAAAAGTTCTCAATTTCATTACCCTTGCATAGCAATTTTTCAAAAATAGAATTAAAAGTATCTACTGTGTGTTAGGAAATTTCAAGTTTGGTGATAAAAAGTTAATAAGAACCTATTCTCAACAGATTATAGTTTATTGGTGGGTGGTAGGGCCAGTGATTAAACAGAAAATTAGAATTCATTGTGATTATGTTCAAGGAAGTAGGGAAAGTAGACAGGTTTCATTACAAAGAAATTTTAAAACTGGAACAGTTTCCAATTTACAGAAAAAAAATTCTTGGATGGGCAAATGTAATCAAGGTAATGAAGTGGAGAACATGTGAATGATCTAATGTTTACTGAACAGCAGGCACAGTCCAGACCATTAGGGGAATTTCAAACAGAATATACACCTTCCAAATCACTGAAGTTGAAAACTAGCAAACTTAAATTTAATATAGCAAAGACAAAAAGCAAAGAAAATAGTAAACAACAACCAGGGAACATTAAAGAAAATGAAAAAAAAGGGCAAATTGACAAATATAATCCATATATTGGTAAAGTTTTCAATTAAATTCCTAAGAGAATTCTGGGGAGTTTGCTTGTTAAAGATAAGTATCTAATTCCCTCTCTCCGAACCATATCCGCACCCCAACCCAATGGCCAAAGAAATGAAAGGAAGAGAGCGCAAAAAAGTAAATGAATGAACCTCCATTCCTACCTCAATGCTGGAAACTAGGAAATAATTATAGAATAGACAAAGCCAGGTTAAATAATCTAGTCATCTTTGGCGCTGTTTTGCAACAAGAAAGTTGAAGGAATTCTGGTTTGAGTTCACCATTATCTCTTGTCTGGGCAGGCAGATTAGGAGACTGTATCCCTCATCTCTAGGTATTAACAGATGAAAAGCTAGCCCAGGGCAAGTGTGTCCATCCCAAACAGAAAAAACAACTGGAAGTGAAGTTTTCCATTGGGTTCTCTCCTTGGGAGAAACCTCCTTGGGTTTTCTCGACATAGGAGGAAACAGAAACAAATGAATTAGACAGAAACACAATGTGCCTTAAGTAGAAACCAGGCCAAAAAGAAATTTTCATTAGTAAATGTGCCCAGAGGTATAGGTGACTGAATAAACAGTTATCCATTTTTTAAAAAAAATGTTTATTTATTTTTGAAAGGGAGAAAGAGAAAGAGAGCAGGGGGAGGGCAGAGAGAGAGGGAGACACAGAATCTGAAGCAGGCTCCAGGCTCTGAGCTGTCAGCACACAGCCCAACATGGGGCTCGAACCCATGAACCATGAGATCATGACCAGAGCTGAAGTCGGAGGCTTAACTGACTGAGTCACCCAGGCACCCCAGAATAAACACTTTTAAAAATGAGCACCTATAGAGCCTGTCCAAAGACCCACTTCCAGTGATCTCAGGATTCAAGCTCACCGAATTGGAAAGGAACAGAAAGCAGTCATCCACCTTAACATCTAATTGGAGAGTGGTAAACTAGCAGAGATTAGGAGAATCCTTTCAAACTGCTTTGGTTCAAACACCTGGCTATATAGATCTCTCTCTTTCCTCAAGGATGAGGATTATAAATTAAGTCATAGGACTAATGAAATGTCTCTCTTTTTTTCAATACAAGAAGAAATAATATGTCTCCAAGGTTGCAGAAGAGAAAAACTTTGAATAAGATATGCTACAACAAGCAAAGGACATATAGACAGAATCTACAATTTCCCTTTAAATAAAAATGATTCCTCAAAAAAATTAGTTCACAACACATCAAAATGTAAACAGAGTGGGTAAATTAAGACATAATTTAGGGTTAATAATTTGTTGGTTAACATTAAAAATGCCTTTTGAAGATATAAAAGAACAAAATCTACCCATGGAAAGATTGAGTCATCGGTAAGAAAGACAATCTTAAGCAGCACTACCAGAATGTAGGGGAGAGAAATGAAAATAAAAAAAAAAAAAGAGAGAGAAGATAAATTGATTTGGAATGTGTATACACCCCTGAGTTTATAGAATCAATTGTGATGGTTGAGTAAAGAGGCAAGAATAAAAGAATATGAAATAACAATTATAGCATTGCTACAGTAACTTCTATGGGCTGCATTCTGCAGCTCAAAGTTATCATATTTAGGGGAAACTATTCCTGTGTTAAGCATCCTCTAGTCAAAAAGTTTTCACTCACATATGAAGGTTTCAAGAGAAGGCATTCCATCAGATATATCTGCATTTTCTATTTAAAAAATATCACAAAGTTGTGCTCTTTCCAACTGGGAAATTAATCAAAATATACATATGACCCCAAAATGTGAAACTTGTAAAACTTTGGTTGCACCTACACACAAAATCAAGCCTAAGTAATGATAACCTGGAAAACGATGAATAAACAAAGCTAAATAGTGATAAAACTAGAAAATCAGAATCTAAATATTTTTAAATTATAGAATGTTTTAACAGGTATAATTATTAAAATTAATATTTTTTCATACTTTCTACCATGATCATGCTATGTGAATATTAGAAAACATTTTTAAATTTAGGTCATGAGCAAATAAACTGAACAGATACATTTCCTGCTAAGCAGCCTACTCAAACTCGGGCAGAAGCTAGAGTTGGTAACATGTCCTAGACAAGAAGGTGAAAGGTCCGCACTTCTGCAGGATGTGCTACACCACCCCGATACTGATGGGTCATGTTCTGCTGATCAATCTCACTCACAGCTCCCAAAGAAGAATGGACATGCTCTTACTCTCAACAGCAGCCCTTCTAAGGAAGTTTGAAAATTGGGTACTTGGTATCAGCAGTGAACTGGCTTCTACATTTTGGGTTGCTTATGGGGGTTTCTCCTCTCAGGTCTGTCTGCCTGTTATTGCTTTTCCCCCGCTACCCCTTCTCTCGTTTTCATTTTCCTTTTCTTTCTCTCTTTTTCTCTCTCTTTCTCTCTTTCTCTTTCTTTCTTTCTTTCTTTCTTTCTTTCTTTCTTTCTTTCTTTCTTTCTTTCTTTCTTCTTTCAGTTAATGACATTCTAAGGTAAAGTGGGCATTACCAGAATACATATCTCTGCTCTAGTAAGAAAGGAAGTCATTATGCTTAATTATGGGTTTCTGCTACTGTCAGGGCTCCCCCCAAAACTAAGAAAGATTCTTTCTTCACTGGCTTAGTCATTTCTTTAAAAATTCTCATTCCTCAACATGGCTTATATCAGTAAGGAAGGGTTCTTACTGACCAGTACCAGTTACTAGGGAAAACTAGGAAATGCTTGTTAAAAATAACAACGATTCCATGTATTTGAGATGTGTGTATTTCATGATCCTCCTATCATATTTTTATGCTATATACTATAAACAGTCCTACAAATTTAAGACATTATTAGAACTATATATGTATTACCATTTTTTATTTTAATCTAAGTAGGTCACAGAAGGAATATCTAAACTTGGATTTTAAATTTTCATTGTAGTTTTTTTTTTGAAGATTTCATTTTTAAGTAATCTCTCTACCCAATGTGGGGCTCAAACTTACAACCTCAATATCAAGAGTCACATATTCTACTGACTGAGTCAACCAGATGCCCCTAATCTTAACGTGGTTTTAAAGCTCAACTTTAAGGATCAAACTCTAAGTATGTTACAGTAATTTCGTAGTTGGTACTAAAACAATACACAGATTTAGAATTAAGTGCATGCTATGAATCAAAATAAATTCCCTGAGTTGGGAGTGATTATAATGTGTCTAAGTCAATCAACTAAACAATATCTCTGGGGCACCTGGGTGGCTCAGTTGGTTAAGCATCCGACTTTGGCTCAGGTCATGACCTCACAGTTCATGAGTCCAATCCCTGAGTCGAGCTCTGTACTGACAGCAAGGAGCCTGGAGCCTGCTTGAGCTCTGTCTGTTTTTCTCTCTCTCTGCCCCTCCTCCACTCATGCTCTATTTATCTCTCTCTCTCAAAAATAAATAAACATTAAAAAAAACCCAACATCTCTTATTAACACAAGAATCGCTATAATAATAAGCTCATGATTTCCTTTCAAAGAGTCTCGTAAACCTCTGTACTTACTTACCAATCATGGGCCCTCCTTGGTAACAAGTTGTGAGATGAAGTGAAAGAAGCAAACGCCCAATAATGTCACAAGAGCAACCATACACTTGTCCTGAAAACCCATCTCGTCATCTTAGGCTAGAGTTCTTCCTCTCCTATTTCCACGTCCCTAGTGGGCATGTCATCCACATTCTCACACTCTGCTGTGACTTCCCTTTGCCCAGCTCTCTCCTTGTTAGGATGTCAGATCTTAGAGAATAAAGTCCCCTTCTGATTTTTTTCCCTAAATCCCTTATATTTCCACGGTGTATGGTAAAATTCACTAAGTCAACTAAAATACGAGTAAATGAGAGATTTCGTTCTAATTTGAGATTCATTCAAAACCTGGTCTTCAGGAAGTCAGAGAAGTTAATCATAAATATATATGATAAATTGAAGTTAGGTCAAAAGTTTAATGTCCATTATTCCCATTACTGTGGCTCTCTTAAAGACAGGTATGAATTGGCCATCTTTGTAATCCTTAAATTTCTTAAAAAAAATTTTTTTTAATGTTTACTTTTCAGAGAGACAGAGAGTGAACAGGGGACGGGCAGAGAGAGAGGGAGACACAGACTCTGAAGCAGGCTCCAGGCTCCGAGCTGTCAGCACAGAGCCCATTGAGGGGCTTGAACCAACGAACTGTGAGATCATGACCTGAGCCGAAGTCTGACACTTAACCGACTGAGCCACCCAGGCGCCCCTGTAATCCCTATAAACTTCAGAATATAGAACATGGGAAGAGTTCCATCAATACATTATACAATAAATCCTTTTAGATTCTCAAGCTAGGCTACCAAGAGTGTGGCATTCTTGAAGGAATGTCCTATGCCTTTCATGGTATTAGCAGTTTAATGTATCAAACACATACTGGGGTGCCTGGGTGGCTCAGTCGGTTAAGCGTCTGACATCAGCTCAGGTCATGATCTCATGGTCTGTGAGTTCGAGCCCAGCATCGGGCTCTGTGCTGACAGCTCAGTGCTGGAGGCTGCTTCAGATTCTGTGTCTCCCTCTCTATCTACCCCTCCTCCACTCACACTCTGTCTCTCTAAGATGAATAAATGTTAAAAGTAAATAAATAAAAATCATACTAATTTTATACCTGAGAAAATGACTTTCTCTTTGACCAAAAAAATCAGTATATTATGATTACCCTAAATCATGATTAATTATTTGTTAATATCATAGTACACTGGCAAAGTAAGGCAGAATGTACTTAAGTGGTGATATGGGATTCCTGTTGGTTTCAGAATCAGGAATGCTTTGAGAAGAGAAGAAAAGAAAAGAGTAAATTATGTTGCAAGCCACATGTTAATATAGGGAAGAGATGGGATTAAAATGAAATAAGTGATATTTTTTGAGGGGGATATTATTGAACTGGGAGAACATTTACACCTTTCTTTTTCATCTCTGAAAATAATATTTGGTGAGCAGGGCCAGAGAGGCTGTTGATCAATCATAACTAGGATCTTTTGGCTCAGGACCCATTTTTTGCTCCCTGGGGAACACATGGTATTGTATAAGATGTTGTTCAACCCACTCATTTTTAAGTAAACCGAACAATACCTAGACTTTCAAGATATAATGTGAGAAATACCTGAATTATTTCATCATTCCATCATAAAGTGCAATCCCAAACCTTTTTGTTTTGCTCTGATTCCTCTTTTTCCCCCCTTTGTCTTTACTTCCTTTCTCCCACAAGTAGTATCAAAAAGTAGACAAACGTGGCACTTTGTTCTTAAGAGATTGATTAGGGCACTCCAAATTCTAGCAGGAGAGTGTAAAAGAAGTGACACTGACTTGTTCTCACCATAGATAAGGTAGAGCTGAATTCCTGATTCCATAACAAGGTTGACAAAAAGATTTCATTTCCACATGAACTCTGTGAGAAATGTAAAGAAATGTAAAGAAACTCTGTAAAGAAGTATTTTCAAGTCAGGCTTTGACTTGGATGAAAGAGGGGAAATGATCATTTAGAACACAGATATTTGCCTCCTCTGCTCTATGATTTCAATACTGCATTTGCACATTGACAGTGCAAGAATCTGAAGCTTCTGTATGCAACTACCATCTTATATTACTTCCTTATAAAAATTAGATACTGGGAAATTTTATTGCAAATATTTCCAAAACATTAATATAGGCAGTGCTTTTGGATTTCAATGCTGGATCAGCTCCCAGGAGTTTATTCCAAGGACAAGGCTGACTATAGCTGTTCTTAAAGCTCTTTTGCTTGCTTTCAAAATTTTAAGAGATTCCTTGACCACCAGAACACTTTCATGATTAAAGCGAGTGTCCAAACTGATGACAGCCAGTTATTTCTTCAATAAAAATGGCTAAGAGATACTCATAGTGCTTCAACATAGAGGCATCAATGGAAAGGAACATAAACTTCAGCAGAGTTTCCTCAGCAGATGTCAAATTGTATTGAATGTCATATTTTCAACGTTAAGCATAGTGTCTGGAACATAGTAGATGTTCAGTAAGTACTTTCAGAAACATATAGTCATCGGGCTTAGGCACCATGATTCCTGGTCCCGTGTCATTCCCCATTCCAGGACAGACAAGCTTAGCACCCGACATTCACATCCAAGTGAAATAACAACAAACGGTTAAGTTTAGATTCCAGAGGGTAGGGTGGAGAATACACTGAAGGGAACTGGGTATTCTTGCAGAAGGTGGTTTAGAATAGCATGAGAATGGAAGGGAGTCTTTCTGAGACAGTAAGAAAATCTTCACAGATTGTCACCATCCTATAGAAAGTGAGAAATAAGCTGTAACAGAAATTCTGAAAGATTCTTAGTTGATATGCCTATTGTATCTTGTAACTGAATGAATTTCATAAGAGGCCATAATCCTTCCACTTTTCATGACAGACAGAGATCATACCCTGAAATGTTCATTGTAACTATTCATCAATATGCTGTTTTTCCTAATCCAATTTTTTTTTCAGGGTAACTAATGGCAGAAACAGAACTACTCTTCCTAAATCTAATGTATCTCGTGGTACACTAGCAAGTCCATGGGATTTAATCTTATGTTTGCCACATATTAGCTGTGTGACCGTGTGCGACTTCCTTCTCAGTCTGTTCCTTTCCTGTGAAACAGACTTCTGCCTCAAAGCATTAATATAAGAATTATGTGATATAACATATATGCAGTGACTAGCACATGGATGGACACACAACAGGCTCTGAACTATTATCAACTCCTTTCAGCTACTTTGATAAAACTTCTATACTCTTAAGAGAACAAGTAATGCAGCCACACTGCTAGTTCAAATTCCAGCTAAGTTAAACACCTGTTTTACACTACTAAATGCTCATCTTACACTGCTAAGTAAACTACTTGTCACGCTAGGCCTCATTTCCTTACCCATAGAATAGAGTGGATAGTACCTTCTTTGATGGATTTTCAAGAGAATTAGATGGGTTAATGCATATCAAGCACACAGTGATGAGCCAAACACAGGAAGTTCAATTACAAATCCTTCATGCTTTCAGACAGGTATCTTCAAGTGCTCAATAAACACAGGATAACATCTTTTCCTTTACTGAGAAGTTAAACAGATTTAAATATGACAAAATATTCTTGGCAGAAATAAAATTCAAATATATTAAGCTTTATATCTGTTGAGTATCATTCACATCAAGGATTTTTAACTTGGCTGAAGGAAGGAATATCGTATAATTTCAAAAAAGCCTTGACTGCCACATTTGTGACTGACTACAAAAGGTGTTGTTGTTGTTGTTCTTGTTGTTCTTGTTGTTGTTGTTTTCCCCAAGACTAGGTCTGAAGCAAAGTTCAGAAACTCCCCATCCCTTTTTTACTTTTTGATATCAAATCACGACATTCTTAAAGACAATGTGGTTCTCAAGCACCACAGAGGACTCCGATTATATGAGGAAAATTATAAGAATTACATCTAAAACATTACATTTAGATAGAATATTCTCATACATGCATTCATTGTTCGGCTATATTATATAGTGTTTTTCGAGTATATAAATTAAGTTTTGCAAAACATGATTTTATATGGACCATATGCTAACGTAACTGCTATGTGTGATTTAAATTCTAGAGTACTGTTGTCTAAATGGGTATAAGTGCCTCTGAGTGGGTGTTTTCTTCACATCTGGGAAGAGTTATGACTAATTGCAAGCTGTTCAATGTGGTATATACCACCGACTCACTTGCCTTGGAGCAATGTGCTAGAAACAGAAAAGCATCATTCAAAGTATAAGTGGTCTAAAGGAGGCATTATACCAAGGATAGTATTATATTATTTATTTACTTATTTATTTTTCCAAAGATAGTATTTTAAAAATATTTTTTAATGTTTATTCAATTTTGAGGGAAAGAGAGACAGAGAATGAGTAGGGGAGGAGCAGAGAGAGAGAGAGAGACACAGATTCCAAAGCAGGCTCCAGGCTCTGAGGTGTCAGCACAGAGCCTGATGCGGGGCTCGAACCCACGAACTGTGAGATCATGACCTGAGCCAAAATCGGACACTTAACCAACTGAGCCACCCAGGTGCCCCATCAAAGACAGTATTTTAAAAGACAGTATTTTCCTCAGTAAGGAAATAGGAATTCACTGTTTTACCCTCAATTTTCTTATCTGCTTTCAGTGACTAACATCTTAAAGCTGCTTCTTTCTTATTATAGCAGGCCATAGTATATTTCATAATATGTAAAATATGGTGAATAGAAAGGTGCAATTTGAACTACATCTAAATAAAATTCTTTTTAGGGGTGCCTGGTTGGCTCAGTTGGTTAAGCGTCCGACTTCGGCTCAGGTCATGATCTTACGGTTCATGGGTCTGAGCCCCGCATCAGGCTCTGTGCTGACAGCTCAGAGCCTGAAGCCTGCTTTGGATTCTGTGTCTCCCTTTCCTCTCTCTGTCCATCCCCCACTCATGCTCTGTCTCTTTCTCTCTCTCTTTCGCTCTCAAAAATAAACATCAAAAAAATTCTTTTTAGTTGTCATGAATATCTATAATTTTATAAGCATAATATCATAAACAATAAAAAATTGCTAATGCTATATCAGGAGTAAATGCAAATTCAGAGACTAACAATTATGTGAATTTGATAATTCTGTTTTCTAAATTTATGCCCTTGTTATGTTGAAATGTATAGATATAACATGATTCAAAAGAAATCCACCTAACTACTGAGTTGTAAGGAAAGGGTGTTAAATTTGACTTTTCCTGTCTTATGTTTAGTAGGAACACTGATATCACAAGCATAAATTGTATTGGAATGTCTTAGAACTCCTTAGGATCAGAAAAAGTAGCAAAAAAGGAGGGAGGCAGATTGGTATATGTCTTATCTTTTTTTGTTTGTTTGTTTTTTAGTATACACTATAGCAAGTACTCCTCTAAACAACACGACCAATCCTAATTTATATAGGAGAAAATGGGAAATTTAGAGAAGTAAAAATTGTGGCAAAAATCATACGTACAAATCATTTTTTTTTAATCTTTTTTTTTTCAACATAAGAAGCATCATTTGAATTCAAGTTGCTTGACTCCTCCACTCAAGTTCTTGACCACTTATCTCTCTCATTGTTAGTCTGGGGCCATCTTGTGTTGCTATATTCAGTCTGTAGTCAAGGTCATTTTAGGCAAGTAGACTAGAAGTGTATGATTGGCTGTAAGTATACAGCTGTGTCTGTAATATCCATCAGTTCACAGCTAAAATATGCTTTGATATCTTTTGAATAGGTCTAAATTGAGGTAATGTTAGTGAATTAAACTCACTTTACCTAAAAGGAAAAAGAAGTTGAATCTTTACATTCATCTAAACTTTGGGAGAATTATTTGAAAAATGAATTGAGAACTATTGGTACAACCAAGTAGATAGTGGAGATTATGTAGGTAAGGTAAGGAACAAAAACCTTGTGCTGGATAATGGACAATCCTTAATTTCACTGATTTGAAGTTAGGGTAGGGAGCTACTTGTGTTTTATAAAAACATTAATCACCAAGTATTGAGCCTACTATATAGCAACCCCCGTAGGAGGAACTAACCATGCAGAATTGCTAATCCTCATGACATTCCTACCTGCCAAATAGCTATCTTAGCTCTACTACTCCTACTGTGTGACCTTGAACACCAGCTAGCTTTTCTCCTTCAGCTTCCTCATCTATGAAATTACAATAACAGAAATTTATCTTTATGAATATTATGACCTGAGCCTAAATCAAGAGTCAGATGCTTAACCAACCGAGCCACCCAGGTGCCCACAAACAAAACACTTTAAATAGTATCTGGCAAAGAATAAGCATTTAAATAATGGCACTTAATATTCTGGGTTCGTACATAAGGAAATTGAAACACATTGAAATTAGTTTGTCCACGATCACTATGTGAACAGCCTTAAGATTCAAACCCAATTCTGTGATTCCATATTTTGATTTCACAAAGTGTGTGTCTCACTATGACTTTAAATTATGACAGTGAATTATAAAACAATTAAAATACTACAAATGTAACACACATCTTCCCTATACATAAATCAAGAACTATAAACTTTTACCATGTATTATTGTATTTTTAAGACACCATTTTGAGATATTTCATAATGAGAGGGTATTCACTAAACCTCCCTTATTTTTCAAAAAATTATATAGTAATAAATAGGATCTAAAATACCTATAGCAAATATAAAGAATTGATAGCATTTAAGGTATTTACAAGGGTCAAGACAGAACAACTAAAGACAATGTCTGAGAGCTCTTCTCTATAAGTCTCCTAACTCATTTATTGGAGTGTCCATAAATGAGACAAGGTAGTTAACTTCCATTAGGAGCTTCATCATACCTTAAAAACAAAGGATTAGGGGATTATAATTAATATTAGAAACACACTAAAGTTATATTTTCATTAAGACTAAATGCACGTATCATCAGCTAAGTATATCTAGGATCTGTGTAGTTTGCCACTAATAATAATAGTTAAGCCCTATTTACAACTTGCTATAGTCCACATACTGAAATTCATTATCTCAATCACTGCTCATATTTTTATTTTATAAAACTGTCTCCCAAATGGGCTCAGTTGTTAGAATCCTGCAGGATGCATGTCGGCTAAAAACATAGATTCTTAGTCTCCTCCCCAGAATGAGATGAGACTGTAAATCTGGAGGGAGTGAATAATTTGCATTTAACAAGAACTTCAGGTGATTATTTAAATCTTGAAAACGTAGGTCTTAGAATTCAGAGAAATGAGCTAAAGTAGAGAAATACAGCAAAGAAATTGCTCAAGATACCACTGAGGGATGGAAACTGGGTTTAAACTGGACTTGTGTGTGTATTTGCAAAGCCGCCCAACCCCTCTCCCTCCACCTAAATTGCTTTTAATAGTGCTCCAAAGCCAAATAAAATACATACACTTTCGGGAGTTATTTTGAGAGATGTCTTTTGGTCAGCCTACTAACTTTCTAGAAATGTAATGATAAAAAGTGCCCTGAGACTAATACAATGCGTTTGCAAAACAGTTTCACATCCACCCAATTTCACGCACGTGGAAGTCCTCTCCTCCAAGGCCAACTGTGTCTCAGTTACAGTGAAGATGTGAATATAGGGACTCGTGTTTTAGTGAACCAGGATCCTGTAGCTGGTGCTGGTTTCTTACATGCCTGCTGAGTTGAAACCAACCAGAATTTAAAGTAATTGTTGCTTTGCAATGCAACTCAGCAGGAAAGGCAGTGACTAAGGGGACAGACAGGTTGCCTGCTAGGTTTAGAATAGGACTTCACACTTCTGCAACTTCTGATGAATGGCAGAGTCAGAAGGTAACATGGAGATTATTCTGTCTAAATTTTTCATTTTCCTAAGGCCACAGAATGGACAGTGATTTACCCATGATCTAGCTCAGAAATCTACCTTGAACTCTGACAGTTTTACAGAGAAGAGGTAGGACAAGGAGACAAGCTACAAACAGCTATGGTGGAAATCAAATGGGAATGAGATGACTCCCAGCTGCTGAGGACAATAGTCCTCCAAAGAGCTTGCAGCCAGTAGTCTTCCTTATGGGATGCAGAACAATTAGAATGTGGACTTTGACTTTCACCACTGTTGTTTAACAGTATTGGAAGTCCTAGCCTCAGCAATCAGACAACAAAATGAAATAAAAGGCATCCAAATTGGCAAAGAAGAAGCCAAACATTCACTTTTCTCAGATGACATGATCTCTACATGGAAAACCTGAAAGACTACACCAACAAATTGTTAGAACTGATACATGAATTCAGCAATGTTGCAGGATACAAATGTACAGAAATCCGTTGCATTTCTCCACACCAATAATAAAGCAACAGAAAGAGCTATCAAGGAAGTGATCCCATTTACAGTTGCACCAACAACCATAAAATACCTAGGAATAAATCTAACCAAAGAGGTAAAACTGTATGCTGAAAACTATAGAAAACTCATGAAAGAAATTGAAGAAGACACAAAGAAATGGAAAAACATTCCATGCTCATGGATTGGAAGAACAAATATTGTTAAAATGTCGGTACTACCTAAAGCACTCTATACATTCAATGCAATGCCAATCAAAATAGCAAGAGCATTCTTCTCAGAATGAGAACAATCATAAAATTTGTATGGAACCACAAAAGATCCCAAATAGCCAAAGTAATGTTGAAAAAGAAAACCAAAGCTGGAGGCATCACAATCCCAGACTTTAGTCTGTATTACAAAGCCATAATCATCAAGACAGTATGGTATAAGCACAAATAACAGACATATAGACCAATGGAACAGAAGAGAGAACCCAGAACTGGACCCACAATGTATGCAGTATGGTCAAACTAATCTTTGACAAAGCAGGAAACAGTATCCAATGGAAAAAAGACAGTGTCTTTAGCAAATGGTGCTGGGATATCTGGATAGCAACATGCAGAATGATGAAACTGGACCACTTTCTTACAGCATACACAAAAATAAACTCAAATAGATGAAAGACCTAAATGTGAGACAGGAAACCATCAAAATCCTTGGGGAAAACAGGCAACAACCTCTTTGACCTCAGCTGCAGCAACTTCTTACTTGACATGTCTCTGAAGGCAAGGGAAATAAAAGCCAAAATAAACTATTGGGACCTCATCAAGATAAAAAGCTTCTGCACAGCCAAGGAAACAATCAACAAAACTAAAAGGCAAATGACAGAATGGGAGAAGATATTTGCAAATGACATATTGGATAAAGGATTAGTATCCAAAATCTATAAAGAACTTACCAAACTCAACACCCAAAAAACAAATGATCCAGTGAAGAAATAGGCAGAATACATGAATAGACACTTTTCCAAAGAAAACAACCAGATGGCCAACAGACACATGAAAAGATGCTCAACATTGCTCATCATGAGGGAAATACAAATCAAAACCACATTGAGATACCACCTCACATTGGTCAGAGTGGCTAAAATTAACAACTCAGGAAACAACAGATGTTGGCAAGGATGTGGAGAAAGGGGAACCCTCTTGTACTATTGATGGGAATGAAAACTGGGTGCAGCCACTCTGGAATCAGTGTGGAGGTTCCTCAAAAAATTAAAAATATAATTACCCTACAACCCAACAATAGCACTACTAGGAATTTATCCAAAGTATATAGGAGTGCTAATTCATAGGGGCACATGTACCCCAATGTTTATAGCAGCATTATCAGCAATAGCCAAATTATGGAAAGAGCCCAAATATTCATCAACTGATGAATGGATAAAAAAGATGTCATTTACATATATAGTGGAATACTACCTGGCAATGAAAAAGAATGAAATCTTGTCATTTGCAACAACACGGATGGAACTGGAGGGTATTATGCTAAGGGAAATAAGTCAGTCAGAGATCATATGTTTTCACTTTTATGTGGAGTTTGAGAAACTTAACAGAAGACCATGGGTGAAGGGAAGGAAAAAAAAATAGTTACAAACTGAGAGGGAGTGAAACCATAAGAGACTCTTAAATACAAAAAACAAACTGAGGATTGATGGGGGGATGGGGAGAGGAGAAAATGGGTGATGGACATTGTTGGGATGAGCACTGGGTATTGTATGTAAGTGATGAATCATGGGAATCTACTCCCGAAGCCAAGAGCACACTGTAAACACTGTATGTTAGCTAACTTAACAATAAATTATATTTTAAAAAAATGTGGACTTTGGAGTCAGGGAGGGTTCAAACCCTAGTTCTACCACTTATTAAGAGTTAATGCATATAACACCTAAACCTCAATTCTCTCACCAGTCACCCCAAGACTTTAGCTCATTAGAATCCTTAACAAATGTGATGTTTTGGATAACTGAACTTCTAGGTAAGTTTGAAACACTTATACTTTTATCTTATAATTACTCTAGATGGAAATTCTTTTAAATCTTATCACTTCTCTTCATTCCTAAATAGAGGACATGTATTATCACAAACTCTATAGTCTTTTTGTTAATTTAAAGTCATCATTTTAAACCTCAGTGTTCTCACTTTGAAGTAATGCTTCTGAGCCATTTGAGGTATGCAGGATTTTTAAAGAAATGGTCCCGGACACATGTGTTTTCTATTTGGGTTGAACTATCTACATTCTTTTCATAGCTTGGCTCTCCCTCTCTAGGAGATTATCATTGGGGAGCTAGAGTTGTATATATGTAGGATATCTACTGAGGAAATAAATAAAGAGAAGGGTGAACATTAAGGGACAGAGTAGAAGATCTCGGGGTCTCACAATTAGATTAGATGTCCATCCTTTGTGATGATCAGGTTGATATTCAGTATCAGCCTGAGAGAAGTATAATTTCTGTCCCTGAAATATCGTCTATCAACTTTTTTCTCCTATGTAGCAGGAATTATTTTAATGAGAGACAATGCTTTCTCTGTAGTCATAAATAAAAGAATCAACTGTCGGGGTGCCTGGGTGTCTTAGTCGGTTAAACATCTGACTTTGGCTCAGGTCATGATCTCACAGTTCATGGGTTTGAGCCCCAAGTCAGGCTCTGCAGCTCGGAGCCTGTAGCCTGCTTTGGATTCTTTGCCTCCCTCTCTTTATCTGCCCCTCCCCTGTTTGGTCTTTCTCTTTCTCTCTTAAAACAAATAAACAAACAAACAAACATTAAAAAAGACTAATAAAAAGAAAAAAGAATCAACTGTCAAAATACCAGGGAGAGTCAGAATACCTGTGTGAATGCATTTCTGTCAGTATATAAATGGGTTCACATTTTTTTTTTCTGGTTTCGCGAGGGGATGAGTATAGGGAAGTTCTAGATCCTAAATATATTAGTGACAGGAAAATGAGGCTTAAATAGTGGATATCTGGGATTCTGAAACTAGATATTTCCCACAACATTGTCCCTGCAGGGTACTGTAAACTAAGAACTGGACACAAATCAGGATGGCTGCTAAGAGGCTTTACAGGTGGGCACCTGCAATAGCAAGTAAGTTATTTTTAGAAAAGGAAAATATAAGGGCTTTGTGATCTGGGAATTCCCATATAAGTGTAAAGATTATTATTATTAAACCACTTTTTGAGTAGGAAGTGTTTGATTCCATGGAATTATTAAAAACATTCTTTTCATGTTTAACCAAATGTCCCTGAGAATAATGATGAATCACTTAACAGCTTCAGCAAATCCCATTAAGCCCAAGCCTTTTAGGGACAGTCTGTGTTTGATGTGACCTATGGTTTCCCTGAAAGTCTTACTGGTTGTATTGGTAAATAACAGCCACCAGAAGCCAGAACTCACATTGTCCTTTTCTTGCCCACTTTTGCGTGATACATGAATCCATCCTCAAGCAAGTGAACAGAGCAAGCCAGGCTAGGAAGCACAGTTGGACTTTGACCAGATATCATTGCTGATTTGCCAGCTAATGTGTTCCTCCAATATGTGCTAAGGCAAAGGCAAATGCACACTCCCAGTTCTCTGTAAGCATAATACACCCCAATTTACCCTTGGGACTTCAGAAATAAAGAAACTGTGGAATACTCCCCCCCAGGCATCTCACATTTTACTTACTAATTTATTAAGCCTCTTAATAAAACAATATAATTAGAGTGGAATAAAAATTTTTAAATATTAAAAATATTAAAAGTATATGTTGGGCTCTTCTTTAGAAAACAAAATTTAGCTGACATTGTCAAGAAACAAAACATCTTCCTAGAAAAATGCAGAGTTGCCTATAATTTGCATAAAGATTGTATTTAGTGAACCTCTCAGACTTCCTACTATACAAAGTTCTCTGAAAAATCTGTTTGCAATAATAGTTTCAAGAATGAAAATCTTATTTTTTTCAAGTTTATTTATTTATTTTGAGAAGGAGAGAAAGCATGAGTCAGGGAGGGGCAGAAAGAGAGGGAGAGAATCCTAAGTAGGCTCTGCATACTGTGGAGCCTGACACAGGGCTCGAACCCACAAACTGTGAGGTCATGACCTGAGCCAAAGTTGGACGCTCAACTGACTGAGCCACCCAGGCACCCCAAGAATGAAAGTGTTCTTGATGATGCCGTTGCTAAGCACCATGCCGGGCACACAGCAAGAGCCTGGTATATAGGGGTTGAGTGGAGAGTGAATAAGTACAATTTATTTGCAGTAACATTTTGAAATTATGAAATGAATATCTAAAATTACTCTATGGGAATTTTTGAGAGGCTTTCTGGAGGAATGGGTATATGAGTTGGGTAGTTTGTGGTTGTAACTCAAGACAATTGTCAGAAATCTTTAAAAGGTCTGGAGTCTAATTTTCCTTAAGAATACCCCCCCCCAAAAAGAATACCCCAAAATGACAAAAGTAAGTAAGATAAAGTAAAATAAAGGTCAAAAACTTAAAAGGGAAGTGCTGAGGGTGTTTTTTACTCCTAAATAGTCAACAAAAGCCAGATGAGTCTGGGAAGAAGAGTGACTATCATATTATTATTATTAATTATTCACTATATTTATGAGCCCCGATTTGTGTGCCAGATGAACTGCTAAGTACATTACGACTCTGCAATGTCGATATTATCTTCAGTTCATAGACACAGTAACTGAAGATTAGATATATTACAGAATAAAACTTGTAAGCAGCATATGTAGAATTAAAATCCAGGGATGAAAACAAAGATCATAGATTAAATTAATGGAGAAATTTGGTTTTATGTACAGTAATTCACTTTACAGATAACGATTCTGGCATCTATATTGATTTGTTGAAAAACGCTGAATAATATCAGTGAGGAAATTTGGATCAGGAATTGATTGCCCCAGAGTTCTCATATAAGGGAAAATCCCACACCAGCTGAGACTTTAAATATAGAGGGTATCTGTTTTTCAAGTGATGGTAAACATTTTTAAAGTCTTACAAAAGGGGTGTTTTCTGAATATTCAGGCTCTTTCTAGGTATTATAATATTGAAATAAAAATCAAAAACAGATATTAATCTGACTTGATTAAAAGTAATCCCCATAAACTGGTTTACTCAACTACATTATTTCTTAAAAGTGAACTAAATGCAGGGCTTTCCTCTTTGGCCCAGAAAGAAATTATCTCTGCTTTCACATTGCTCCCATCCTTCCCTAAGGAACAGAGAGAAATAGAAAAGGCATAGGGGTCAGGGGTTCAATCTTTTCAATCAAGCTAAGTCCAAGGAAATTAAACACTTTGCTCAAGGTTTTTAAGCTAGTTATGAAGGTGAGCTTACTATTTAGAACTCCCAAGTTCCAGTACAGAATATTCTCCATTTTAATGTTAAGTTTTCTGGTTAATGTTATGGTGAAAACACCCCTGAAAGCTTTTTGTCTCATGCTTCCTGGGTCAGAAAGTATCTAGAATATTATTTTGCTGCTGCTTTGAGGAATTAAAATAGCTAATCATCAGTTTGGTATGTCTTTTTGGAATGTCCATTCAGGGTTAAGAAGCAATTAACCAGAACCACTTTATTACTGCTTCTTTTCCTATTCCCTCCTCCTCTCCATATTTATCCTTCTGCTAAAGTTGCCTTTTGGGCCGACAAGTAAGACTTGAAAATAAATGTCTCATAATGCATCATAAAGGAAACCAAATGTTTTTGGACAATATGAAGAACTAGGATTTGCATAACTTTTATAACTCACTTTGAGCAATGACAGGTGGTCCTTAAATTGGCAATTGTTTGCTTTTAAAAGCAAAATATATATCCATACATAATAAGTTGTGTGAGGAGCATTTCAAGGTTCCAAGTTCCAGAAATGAGTCACGTATAGCCATGTATCAGAGGGAAATATTAATTGTATAAAGCTGGGGCAAAGTTCCTATAATCTTTGTCTTCATTCTGAAAGGGCACATGTGTTTAAAACAATGATTAAAGAGAACATGACTTCTTAAAGCAATGTAATTTTCTTTGGAACACTTAGATTTGACATGGAATCGCACACTAGGTGAAATTTTGGTCTAACTGGACAGTCTCTCATCCCACTCCCATTTCAACATATTTTTTTAAGAACCAAGAGAACTTGGACTTCTAACAGAGTACAAAATTATGGAATTTGAAACTCATTCAGTCCCATATTCTGACTAATGAAGGAATCCCTACTAAATTGTCCCTGGTATGTCCATCCAGTTTTTGCTTTAAGATCTACATAGAAACAACTGTTGACTGTAGATAGATAGATGATAGATAGATAGATAGATAGATAGATAGATAGAGTATAGATAACATGGGGGGAAGGTAGGAATATTTAAGTAAATATTAACTTCACTTTGAATGAGCCAATTTACCATTCCAGAATTCATATATTTTAGGTATCGTATGGTCAACTATGGCATAATTACCATTACCATTATTAAGTCAATAAAATGGCATTGTTGTTTAATATGTTTCTGGACAAACTCCAAAAAAACTGGGGATATGCCTAAAAATAAACATGCTCTATAAAAATTCTTTTCAACAAGGTAAGGAATAAGGACCAAAGAGTGAGAATAACTTGGAATATTTCTTAATTTGACTATGAATATATAGACTCATACCATGGCATCCAGGGGGAAACTTGAAGAAGCTAAGAGAGATAATACAAAGCCCCTAGAAGAGGAACCTACCAACAATAACAAAAGCTTGAAACCCAGAATCAAGCATAGGACACAGGCAAAATTAAGTTTTCCAAGAAAGTTTCAGAGCTCTTTCAACAGGCCAACTTCTGGAACTCTCCTAAAATTCATTTATCTAAGATCGGGTAAAAGCATCTCAAACAAGAGATTTGCTCATGTGAAGCTTCTTAACCATTTGAATCACAGACTGGGGCAAACATGGTCCAGAATTTCTGTCTTCAAAACTCAAAGCACTATTGGGTTAATAAGACAACCCCTACTAAGCTGGTTTACTGCAATGCAATGAAGCAGTCTTAGCAGAGATAATAAATTAAATCAAGTCCCAGAAATGACGAATTCTGCTTCACCCAGGGACCGTGCGGAGGCTCAGAAATCAGACTCATCTTGGATGCAGAGTGAAGAAGCATTAAAAAAAAAAAAAAAGAAGAAGAAGAAGAAAAGAAAAAGAACATTTTTTTTTTTTTTTTAACTTCACAGAGTTCTCCACCTCTGCGTCGCATTAGCCTGGAAAGGATGCTCCTACACAACTGCAAGGGCATGCAGAGGGGGATGTGACGCCCTTAGGAAGGGGGGACCAAGATTCCAACTGACCTTTTTGCTGTTTAAAGGACTGAATCGAGCCTGAATGGTGGACCATTTTCACTCTGTGCGTCCCAGCTGGGTTCGGAAGCTGTCCTAGAGGGAGGCGGAGGAATAGTAACCAGACTGTTTGACAGGCTCCCGGGCTCCACACAATCCCTGAGCCTCCGAGAGCGCGCTGCAATCCGACACCTGCTTTAGCCGGCACTTAGCTCCGAAGGCTGCGCGCCCACCGTTGTTATGGCAACGTCGGAGGGCGGTCCAGCGTCCAGCTCCCCTTAGCGGCTACTCAGGGAATTAACCTCGCATCCCCGGAGCGTCCAGTGCCGCAGTGTGGGTGGGCGTTGTGTTGGGTTTGCTGGGAGAGGGAGAGGAGGACTTTTCTTAGCGACTATAAATAAATCCGAACAAATCTCTGGAGCCACTAAGTAATTACCTCTTTTTCAAGTTTGAGGCGAGTTATTATATCGGGGTACGGTTTTAATTCACTAAAAGTTGGTCTGTAAACACTGGCACTTGCAGAAGGGCCAAGCTGATCTATTTCTCCCCTGAGAGGAATGCAACAGCAGATGCAGAGACGTTTTTGTCTTTTCCTCTTAAAGTTGCATACAGGAAATATGGATAACTTCCACTTAGCCAGTAGAATGGTTTTATCAGATCAGCTATGTTAAATGTCTAGAACACCACTGCATGTGAGTTATCCTCTTGTACTTCAGCCTTTGAGGCATTGAATGCTATAATAATGGCATGGGGCCATTTATCAGTAACAGGTGCTGTAAAAACACTCTCCACGATACCTAAAGTAATCCTAGCAAAAGCCTTATAAGGTATATAGAATATTATTTTAATATTGTAAAAGAAACTAAGGTCCAGAACAACAAAGAATTCTCAAAATCATAAATAACCATCACCTTATGTTGAGAGAGAAAGACACCTGATACCAAAGAGGTGAAGTAACTATGGGAGGGCCAAACCACACTGGCCAAAATAGAATCAGGAGCCAGTTCAACACATTCTTCCGTCTCTCTTCCTCTTACCTTCCTTTTCCTGCTGCCTGATTCAAACCTTTTAGCTCCTTGTGGAAGATATAACCTTATTGAACAAGAGCAAAGAGTATATGCTTTCCTGAATTTTGAAGGTTTGTGAGACCAGCTCAGTCAGTTGAGGAATACAAGCAACGGCAGATGATAAAGAGAAAACAGTTGTTTCAAGATGTTCAAAACCTCACACAGGTTGAGCTGCTATCATACACTTTTTGATTTCACCTGTAGTGCATAATACAAGGGCAGTAAAGGGAATGTAGCTTTGAACAAGCAGATGTTCCAGTTAAATATGACTGCATAAAAAAACACTCCGAAACTATTATCTCTCATGACATTTCATAGGTTGGCTAGGCTCAGCCTGGTGGTTCTGCCTAGAGTCCTCTTGAGTTTTCAATGGCTAAGCCTGGAGAAGACAGAAATTGGATTCCACTCCCAGTGAAAGGCCTAGCAAAGAATTTGCAGCTGTCTTTAATGAAGGATACCAGTGTTTCCAGAAAGAAGATGTTGAACATTCAGTAAAAACTAAGTATGCAGGCACTGAAGAAATACTTGGTTATAAAGAATTAACTCAGTGTGAGTTTTATCTTGAACTGAAGATTCAGAACAAACCTCAGAGACTGTCTCCACAAAGCCTCATTTTACAGCTAATTTTATACAAAAGAGCACTGAAACCCAAGACAATAAATGAATTCCTGAGGGTGCTTTTGTTATATTTTGTTCATCTGCAGTTAAAATTCTAATGTAGCTCAACTCATAGGTCATTCCAATTACAATCCAACTCATTGAATTCTAATACCACCCAATCTCTTAGGTGAGGATTAAATTAAATAATATATTTAAAGACTAGTTCATGGCAGGAAGGTAAAGCTCAGTAAATACCAGATACTATTATAATTATTACCCCTGAAGATCTGATCTTCTTTTTATTTTATTTTCGTAAGTTCATTCATTTATTCTGAGAGACAGAGATGGCACGAGTCGGGTAAGGACAGAGATACAGGGAGACGGAGCATCCCATGCAGGCTCCATTGCCAGCGCAGAGCCTGACCCGGGGCCTGAACCCATGAAAACACCAGATCATGATCTGAGCCGAAATCAAGATTTGGATGCTTACCTGACTGGGCCACCCAGGGGCCCCCTGATCTTCTTTTAAAAACCCCTTTAAATCACTAAGTTTAGAATCAGAAATATTGTGGAAATATGAACGTTAATTCAATTCATAATTGGGAAGAACAATTGAAAGAAGTAAAAGCCTATGGTTCTACTCTACACTTCCAGGCAGAAGGACATCTTCAATTTCCCAGAGCCTCTTCTTTTGCTGATGTCTAATTTTCTCCAACCACAACTCAGCTGGAGGTGAAGATGTGGGCACTGGAGCCAGGAATGAGTTAAGAATTAGAACCTCATTAGAAATTAATTATTAAAAAAAACGTGATTTGGTATTTCTAACACCATCGCACCCTCACCTCAGCAGTGCCAACTATGGTTAAATTATCTTCTCATAAAGTTGATTACTTTTAATTAGAAATATTTTAGGCTGGACTGACAGATTGGCTAGCAGGGAATTCAAAGAACATCTTTGCTTGTTTTAAAATCAGTCTTTTAAGGAAGGTTGCTAGAGGAACAGCTTTCGTAAGGACCCTAGAAAATTTCAAGCACCATCTGCTTTACAGGAAAGGCAATGCAAAGAGAAGGAAAGGCTGTATGTGTATGTGTGTGTGTGTGTTGAAAGCGACAAGGGCAGGGGGTTTGAACAAAGACCTTCCTAAAAAATAAATCTTCCTATGAACTGATAAGAGGAAATTTTTGAATCTGACATTTCCATTGTGGAAAGGTTAGGAATGAATATATAATAGCTTCATCAAAGATGGCTACACTGATTTTTTTTAATTTTTTTACTATTTTTGGTTTTAAATTTCTTTCTTCAAATTTTAAAGATGAGAGAATATTTTATATAATGTTCAGTGATGAAACACAATTATCATATGTTATATGATCTTGACTTTGTTTTGCAAAATGGGAAAAAAAAAAGACTGGAAAGAAGCATACCAAAATTTCTAAATAAGTAATTTTGCAAATAGGGATTAAAGCTGATTTTTTATACCTCCATAATTTTTGTCATGTTCTACTTTTTACAAATGATATATACTGATTTGATATGGATTTTATACATACATTCTTAAAATCTCTCCCTATCTATCATGCTACAAAGTAATTTTTCTTTTTCAGTCTTGGACTTTTGTTTTGTTTTCTTGCTCAGGTCTCTGCTGCATTCACCCTCCCACAGCTCACCACCTGTCTCATGTCCTCCTTAGGTAATTAATTTATCAGACCACATGCTAACTTTTGCCTCCCAGAAGAGGTAGGAAACTCTGTTTTTACATCACTGGGAGGTTTTTTATTCCTTTGAACTTCGAGATATGAACACTCAGCTCAGCCAATCGTTAGCTTCCCTGTTTTGTGCTCTATCACAGGAAATGTGAGACTTCTGTCATTACCTCTTTGGGTCTTGAATAAATGACTTAATTGAAATTGGGCTGCCAATTCTGCTCTCATTATCTAAATGGTAACTGAAATAAAGCAATTCTCTTTTCAGTCATTCCCTCTATAGAAAACCCAATTATTTAAGGTATTAAAAGGCAAAATGATGAGCAACTGGGTGGCTCATTGGTTAAGTGTCCGACTCTTGGTTTCAGCTCAGGTCATGATCTCATGGTTCATGACATAGAGGCCCCACATTCAACTCTGTGCTGACAGTGCAGAGCCTGCTTGGGATTCTCTCTCTACCTCTCTCTCTGCCCCTCCCCTACATGCATGTGCTCTTTTTCTCTCTCTCTCTCAAAATAAATAAGCATTTAAACAAAATAAAAGACAAAATGAAATAACCAAGTCACATTGATAATGGGTTTATTTGAGAAGAGTAAGGAAAACAGAAGGGGAGAGCTCCCCCAGAGACATTATCATAGAGAAACTCTGATCTCCCTGAGAGTGGACTGAATGTTGACTGTTTCTTCAGGGACCAGTATAGTTCCTTTCACACAACCTGAATGAATACTTACTAATGAATAAGAAACGAAAGAAATTAATTTAAAATTTTAAAATGACTTCAAGAAAAATGCTGCTTTAGTGGCTTGAGTAGCTGTCTTCTTCCTTATGCAAAACCAAGGGGAATTATATTAAAATCATTTATATATTTTATGCTTATATATATTTATATTTAATATATGAACTACTTTCTTGGTGCAAGTTGCTATCCATACTCTATTAGAAGCACAAACAAGCTCTTCAGAAAACCCAGTGCTGTGATACGTGAAGGGTGGAGTACAATTTAACGGTTGTTTCCCCCAAAGCCTAGTGTAGCTGACCACACGTGACAGTAAAAGAACAGGTGAGTCCTTCTGACAGCCAGGCTAGATGCTCAGAGATGCATTGAGGAATGACAGGTCCTAAGGGATGTAAGTGCCAAAGAGAAAGCAATGGAGGAAAATCAGCAGCTTCCACCTAATCCGAACCCAGCCTGAGGTGCTCTTATCACACAGTATTTTGTTGTTGTTTTTACTTTTTTTAATGTTTATTTTTTTGAGAGAGAGTGAGACAGTGAGCACTATTGGGGGAGGGTCAGAGACAGAGGTTGAGAAAGAGAATTCCAAGCAGGCTCCATGCTGTCTGCACAGAGCCCCACACCGGGCTCAAATCCCACGAACCATGAGTGCTGGAAGCCGAGCTATCCCAGCCTGAGTGGCAGGGCCCGGGCTGTGGACGGATTGGTGACTGCAAGGCGGCCCACGGACAGAGAAGCTTCTTGTACTCCCGCTTCTAGGTAATTTGGCCTTAATAAAAGTACCTGGGGTATTGTCTGTTGGGGAACCGCCCTCAACAGGCCCCCTGGGAAAAGAACCATTAGGAAAGAAAATAAGGTTCCGCAAGAAATTGTGTGGCCTTACGTTTAGCCCTTGCCATCCCCTATGGAGACTCCTCTACTTACAGGAAGGATAGCCTCATGTGTTTGCCAGCAAAGAGGCCGACAAAAGAGAAACATGGATTTGAAAGCCTCACTCTGGCAACTAAGGAGTGTATCTCTGGGCACAGGTGACTTCAACCGCTAGGCCCGCCTGGCCCCTCGGAGGCATTCCAGATGATGATGATTGAACCTAGTGGGTTAAGGTACAGAATGGTTCATTAGTTCCTAGGTGCATTGTGTCTCTGAGAATGTGTGAGGCATGGGTTTCTAAGGCCCTTCCGGCCCCTTCCTGGCACCTCGGATCGAGGCAAACACATTGTTCTTCTGGCCTCATGTGGTTAAGAGGTCATGTCCCTCTAACTGTTCCACTTGAGGCGTTGAGAGATAGATGACCTTTCATGAAAACAGCAAAGCAAATGCTTTATAGATTATAGATAAATGCAAATGCATAATGGAATAATGTAAGAAATTAATCAATAATCAAAGGGTATGAGGGAACATTACAAGAAAATCGCCACGTTATTTCTTAAAGGTTGATTACACATAGAAACATTTTTAAAATTAGGTAATGTTAGAAAAACATAGATGCCAAGGAAATCACTAGCAGATATAATGCCACATTTGCTACAATAAATCGGCCAGATCAACGCACTGCTGTTGTCTGTGTCCATTTTTATTTTTGTTTTATTTTATTTTTTTTCACTTTTTCACCGATGCCGTTTATGCTTCAGGAACCCCTGGACCTGCTGGAGCTGGACTCCGGCACATGAGATCATTACCAGAACTGAAATCAAGAGTAGGATGCTTAACTGACTGAGCCACCCAGGCACCCCATTATCACGTAGTATTTTGAAAAGACAGGGACACAAAATGATTTGCTTAAGAAGACAGCATTAAGATGCGTGGAAAAAAGTAGTTGATGGTGGAATAAACATTTTATAATATTATGTCTCTGTGGAAAACTTATCATCACTCAGGATGCCTATAGAATAGAGACCATGTTTATTGTTCTACTATTCAAGAAGCCCCATGATCTGCCCTCAACACTCTCTAATCTTGTTTCTAAGACTCTCTTACACTCCGTTTTGTTCCTCCAATGGTTTTCTTCCTCATAGGCCTCTCTTCTTTTGCTGCTGCTGTTTTCTGCATTTGAAATGCTCATCTTAAAACTCCCATCCTATTCAAGTTTTCTCAACCCCTACTCTCCTTTAAGTCCCCAAAGCAATGCCATTTCCACGATGAAGCCTTCCTTTTTTCACATCCACCCGCTATAAAGCAAGTTAGATGTGAATTTAATCTCCTATAATTCCTATAGAATATGACTGACATCATTCATGGCATTTTACCATGTTTGTATTGTGCATTATATATGCATGCTTTTGAAAGTAGGCACAAACTTTTCTCTTGTTTGCTAAGAGTCTAATAATAAGATATTCAAATATCAGTCCAGTGTATTAATTGTCTTTCAAAATTAGCATGTAAGACTATGGCTTTATATTGCTCTGTGATTTTATTTACTCCAGGCAGATAATTTCATAAAGACTAATTTTGCTTTGTTTAGAAAATCTAGGATTACAATAACTATTGATTTATTTTTTTACATCTGTTCATCTTCATAACTTCTTAAACTGATACTCTGGTCATCTGGACCACTCTACCACATTTTGGTGAATTTCCATGCTTTTGAAAACAGCAAGTTTTCCATGAAAACTCAGCTGAAGTTCTGGATGTGGAAGTGCTAGTCTATGGCTAGTGTCTATTCTGATAGCTTGATGCTTCTGCTGACTTACGCCTGTGCTATACTGGTTGTTGGGGTGTTTGCCAGCAGGAGGTGGAAATGAAAGTAGCTTCTGTAGTTACCTATTTTCTTTTTAGAGAAAATGTATTTGTGGCCCTGGGAGGCTGGAGTGACTGGTTGTGAATACTCTGTGATCTCTATTTTAACATAAGCAGTCCAGCAGGAGCAAAGAATGTATCTGCTGGCTTGACATTCCCACAAAGACATTAACAATGCAATATTAAGAAAGCCTTTAAAGAGATAGTGTGCATGAATATTTATGTACTGGAAAAGTTTCCTGATTTATTGTTTTGTTTTTTTTGTTGTTGTTGTTGTTGTTGTATGGGGGGGCGGGGAGGGGCAGAGAGAAAATCTTAAGCAGGCTCCACAACCAGTGCAGAGCCTGATGTGGGACTTGATCCCATGACACTGGGATCATAACTTGAGCCGAAATCAAGAATTGGAAGCTCAATGAGCTGAGCCACTCAGGCACCTCAATATTTCACTTATTAATAACAAACTGCAGAGGCACCTAGGTGACTCAGTTGGTTAAGCATCCAACTTCAGTTCAGGTCATGATCTCCGAGTTTGTGAGTTTGAGCCCTGCATCAGGCTCTGTGCTGACAGCTCAGAGTCTGGAGCCTGCTTTGGATTCTATGTCTCCCTCTCTCTGCCCCTCCCCCACTCATGCTCTGTCTCTGTCTCTCTCTCTCTGTCTCTCTCTCTCTCTTTCTCAAAAATAAATAAGCATTAAAAAAATTGAAAAAAATAACAAATTGCCAAAGAATATTGAAGTGTGAGGTCAATTTTTGCAAAAAAATTATATGCACAGATCTATGATAATAAAACTCAAAACAAAGTAGAGTCTACATAAAGAAGATAGGGGGTGAAGTAATTTTTTTTTTCATTTTGCTTATTGATATTTTACCCTTATTTTCCATTTATCCCTAGAGTGACATGCTCTGGGTTGCTTTTTGTCACAGTGTAATTATCAATGGCCTCAAACTTTAAAACGTGTCCTGTTTTGTATAGTAAGTTAAGCAGCCACCTTAACCACCAAATGCATATGACTTATGTTAGAAAAATAAGTGCAAAAAATACAAAATGACAACAGTATTTAAAAATAGTCTGGGCAGGTGGCACCGGGGTGGCTAGGTCAGTTGGACACCCAACTTCGGCTCAGGTCATGATCTCATGGATAGTGGGTTTGGGCCCCATGTCGGGCTCTGTACTGACAGCTCAGAGCCTGGAGCCTGTTTTGGATTCTGTATCTCCCTCTCTTTCTGCCCCTCCCCTGCTTGCACTCTGTCTCTGTCTCTGTCTCTGTCTCTGTCTCTGTCTCTCTCTAAAAAACAAATAAACATTAAAATAATTGAAGAAAATAGTCTGGGCAGAAAATGTGGTTATGCCATTTTAATCCAATAGTAGCACAGATTTAAAATTGAAAACAGAAAATCAGCACTTGGCATGAAGGTCCCCTTTCTGATGTAGCAGAGAAATGTGGAAGGGAAGGCATTGCTTTGGGAGTCTTGTCCTGATGTGTAAAGTAGCATGCCATCTAACAGTGTGCAAATCACTTTGCCTTCTTGGTTCAAGGTGTCCTACCTATGATAAGGTTGATGGATTTGATGCTCTCTAAGGTCTCTTCTGCCCCTCGTATTCTAGGATTCTTTTCAGTTGGAAGAGAATTTCATATGCTCTGACTTCAGAAATATAATCCTTGTGGCTGGTTTGACTAGGATTATTCCTCTTTCCTCTCCAAAGGAAAATAGTAGAAATAGTACAGAAAATCTTCACTGATTGAAATCTACAAATAGAAACCTTGTGGCAATATGAACTTGAGTGGGGTCTAAAATTAAATAATGATATGATGAAGAGACAGTTTGCAAAAAAATAAAACTAATAGGATGAAAATGTTACTGAATTAATTATTTAATGTGACAGCATTGAATTTACCTAAAAAATAAATATTGGCAACTTGAAAACATTTATGTATTAACAATGTGTCAATTATAGCCCTTGTATTCATTAATCTAAATAATTTATGTTAGCATTACTGAGTAGATGATCACATCATATTACCTTGAAAAATATTTAGTAAATCATACTTTATATCAAATAAAGTTCTTCCTCCCTTCCTATAATTTCTAAAAATATTAGAATAAAACTACCTATTCTATTTTTAGTACATTTAACAAATATATACTGGAATCTATGTGCCAAATTCAGCCAGGATATATATATTTTTTTAGTCTTTGTAAGCTTTGTACCAGAAAAACAGTACATCTTTGTAATTTTTTTTTTTAATTTTTTTTAACGTTTATTTATTTTTGAGACAGGGAGACACAGCATGAACAGGGGAGGGTCAGAGAGAGAGGGAGACACAGAATCTGAAACAGGCTCCAGGCTCCGTGCTGACAGCTCAGAGCCCGACGCTGGGCTCAAACCCACTGACCGCGAGATCATGACCTGAGCCGAAGTCAGATGCTCAGCCTACTGAGCCACCCAGGTGCCCCTCTTTGTAATTTCTTTAAGAATAGATAGCAAATAGTTATATAAGCCCTAAACGTTTGAAGTTCCAAGTCTCCCCTGGTTGTGACGTTTTATTGTAAAAGAGTGATTGAACACTTTGTGGGGGAGGGGGGAACAAGAAAAAAAAAACACTATAGCAACACATTTTACACAATAAAAACAAGAATTTTCTTCCAGTGACTTTTAGGAAAGTTTGCCTTTTAACTGTCATGACTATATTTTCCAATCTTCAAATAAGGTTTTGTCACCTAGGAATCAGTAAAATATTGATTAAGGAAAACAGAAAAGAGACTGACATTATACTTTTTCATATGCAATGCTGGAAGTTAGAACAGCTTCTTCAGGTTGATGATATAATTGACTTCATCTCAAAATCACATACCTATACAAGATATAATTATTCTCAAGTACAGGAAGACACTTGAAAATCTTTAATAATTTGAGGAATGTATAACTTACAGAGTCTATTTGAATAAATACTTAAGGATTCTACTTTAAAAAAGAATTAGAAAAGGGACCTCAAGATAAAATAAGAGTAAAATATAATTGTATCTAATCTTTATTTACCTAATTAAATTCAAGTGGATAATAATACACACTCCAGGGATACTTAACATAAGAACTACAAAAAGCTATTAAAAAGAAAACACTATAGAATAAATTCTGATTATTAATTTCAACAAATCCAGGTAGTTGGGCTAAATAAGAATGTTACAGAAGTCTAAGGAAAGGAGAATTAGAGAGGAAAAATAAAAGTTTAATATAGTCTTAAGACCTTCTTTTATTGGGGAGGGGATCAAACAAGAGGCAAATGAAAACATGAATATTAATAGAAAAATAACTTTGTTTAACTTACTTGATTATGAGAACAAGGAAAATAAAAAATAATATTTAATGAATGGGGAAAGAACAATGAACTTTCCAAGGAGAAAACAAATGAAATATATTGCACCTTGATCAAACCAGGAAAAATAAGGAAAAGGAAAATGTGTACTCAACAGTGAAGACAAATTATACATTTAAAATAAGATGAAATGAATAAAATCAAGCATGTCGGCCAATATTCCAAATATAAGGACTCTAAAAAGAGTCCACTAAAAGACAGTGATTTAAATTGGATTAAAATCAAGATAAGCACTTTGTGCAAAAAAAAAAAAAATATATATATATATGTATATATATATATTTAATGGAAACTAATAAAGTGGTGGTCAAAATGATTTCAGGTAAATACAAATAAAAAAAGTAGGCAAGTCTAGCAATATTTTCAGTCAAGATGGAATTTCACATTATACGGAATAAAATGTTAAAGAGGCACATTACATAAAGCTAAAGGTATAATTTATAAAGAAGATATAAGTCCTATACCTTATCCACCAAACTGTACAGTCATTAATATAAAAGCAAAAAAATTAGATGGACAAATTGATAAAATTGCAAATGTAATGGAAGACAATAAATATTTCTTAAAAAATTTAATATAATAGACCAAAGTAAACAACTAAAGATCTAGATTGACTTACTACAATGAACTTCATTTAACAGAAGTTTATAAGATCACACTTGTAACACTTATCTTTGTATTTGGTGGACATTCACAAAAATTGGTCCTGTGCTTTGTTATGTTCCTTTTGTGTCAACTTCACTAAACTACAACCGTGTTCTCCAGAATTGCCTTCCCAATATGGTTCCAGGCTAAAGCTGATCAAAAAGAAATCTGTGCAAGCCTAGTAAAATTAAAGGAAAGCAGCACCCACTTCCTCTGAAGGTCACTGTGCTTACAAACAATGAGACAATGACACAGGAGCAGACAGATTCTAGAAGGTCCCTATTTTTCCCAGTACCATGTCCAGCTCTTTTTTGCTCTATGGAAGTACCATGCCAGGTGCAGAGGTGATAGTCTTTCCATAGGCTGCTCCACCAATGCTCTGTCACGGACCCACTCTAGATTCCCTGGCAAACTCTGGTTTGTTTGCCACAGCAAGTGTTCAAAAGAACTGGCTAGTTGCTTTTCTCTGATTCTCTAACATCCTTTTTTGGACTATTCTCCACAAAACTCCTACAGTTGGGTAAGTTCTCACTCCTGTAATAAATCCTTATTCCATAATACTTAAAGTATTTCTCATTCTGTTTTGCTGATTGAACCCTGGTTGATAAAAAGAAAAAAAATGAAGGAAAAGTAAAGCAAGACAGAAAAAAAATAATGCAGAGTATTGGGGTGCCTGGGTGGCTCAGTCAGTTAAGTGTCTGACTTCAGCTCAGGTCATGATCTCATGGTTTGTGGGTTCGAGCGCGTGTGGGCTCTGTTCTGTCAGCCCAGAACCTGGAGCCTGCTCTTGATTCTGTGTCTCCTCTTTCTGCCCCTCACCCCTGCTCACTTTCTGTCTCTCTCTCCCTCTCTCAAAAATAAATAAACATTAAAAAAAATTTAAAATGCAGAGTATTTACAGACCACATTGTAAGATTCTAATCTAAAAAAATCATAATTTAAAACAAAAAAAATTCTCTGGTAGTCAGGGAAATAGAAGTTAAAATAGTGAGGTATATTTTTAAGCTCTTCACATTAGCAAAAATGGAAAGGAGCCATGGTATCTATTTTTATAGGGATGTTGGGAAAAGCATTCTTTCATACATTGCTTTGGAATTGTGAAGCATTAGAGCCTATTTTAACCAATAACCCATCTCTTAGAAGTCTATCCCATTCAAATAAAGCAGCCATAAATAATGACCCATATGTCAGGGTTGTTTATTGTACCATTGGTCTTGGTAGCAAAACACTGGAAACAAAACTCATACCCACCAATATGGCAGATTATGATTTATCCTAGTAGGGTATCTATCTGATTAGTTGGACAGGGAGAAAATATAGAGAAAGCTACATGCTGGGTTGTTAATATGGGTAGGTAGGTTAATACAACTGGATGGAAGAAGAGAGGCTGAGAAGGAAGCCAAAAGAGAGAAAAAGGAAAACAACTATACATCCAAAAGCGTGTGAATAACCACATGTATGCATTTATGTAAAGTTATGTATATGCATGGGTAAAACAAAATTAAACACTAAAGACATTCTCATCATCTGGCCCGACCTATTTTATCCATCAGATTTCTCTGGATTTCCCAGCACAAACTCTGTTTGGGTCAGAATGTAGTGCTTGATCTGCCTCACGAAAACAGCCCTTTGTTTCCTCTTCGGGGAATGTTCTCTTCTTGCTGTTCATCATCCAAGTTCTCCCAGGCCCAATGGCACCTCTTCCCTGAATAGACCAGCCCACATGAAGTCTCTTCTGAACTTGTTCATCCTTACTAAATAATTGAGAACTTAATTATATAGAATCATGAATTGTTCTGATTCTTTTGTGCCAGTTAGTCATGTCCCTAACGATTAGTCTTATTCTCAGTTTCTACTTCTCTTAAGAGATGCATCACCAAATTGTACCTTTAGTGTAATGACTGTTATGTTTAGCGTAATTCTTAGTATTTGGTTTCCAAACAAGGAGACACTTAGGAAAGTATGGAGCCTTGACCTCAGAAGATCTCAGTTAAAATTTATGCTCTGTTACATCTTAAGGGATGTGCCTGAGTATATTTTGTTTCCCTTAGATTTAGTTCTGATATCTGTAAGATAGGCCTCTTATGTTTAACGTAAAACTTTAAAACAGCCTGCATTGTGTAGAGTTCTGACTAGAGTCAGCCTATCTGGCTCTGAGTCTGGACACTATAACAGTTTTATCTCATATAGTACTTAGCAATTATTTACTTGTCTTTCTGCACCCATGAAATTTTGGTCTGTCAATAGCTATGACATTTGTGTTAACCAGCACTAATGTCATCAGAAAATTATTTCCCTAACTTGGATACTTTTGAGTATGAAAGGGGTCACTATGATTACATTGGATGGACAACAGTTACAAGTAAGGACTGTCTGACAAACCAGAAACTATGGTGAGCCCATCTAGAATAAATATTTGGACCACAGGCCACTCATTGTGAAGAGCAGGAGATCACCTCATTCTTTATTCACCCTTTCTACTCTCACCCCTGCCATAAATGGAGATGATAGGCCGTTAGTAAAACAGAATTAAGAGACAGACTATGGCGTAACTCATCGGTCACTTGATGAAGGACAGTCAATATTAGCACAGGACTATGCTTCATTTATCTTGTACCTTCTCAAACTTCTTTTTTTTTTTTTAATGTTGATTTATTTTTGAGAGAGAGAGACAGAGCCCAAGCTGGGGAGGGGCGGGGGGGGGGGGAGGGGCAGAGAGAAGCAGAAGGACAGAGAGAGGGGGAGACACAGAATCCAGAATCTAGAATCCAGGGTCTGAGCTGTCAGCATAGAGCCCAATGTAGGGCTCGAACTTGTGAAGTGTGAAGTTATGACCTGAGCAGAAGTCAGATGCTTAATTGACTGAGCCAACCAGGTGCCCCCTCCCTTCTTAAACTTCTGAAGCTTATAAAGCAGAGGTTTCAGGTTTATAAACAAGGGACAAATCTGGCCTTGAGGTCCTTTTATTAGGCTTACCTAGTATTTAATTTAACTAATACTTTGTTATACTTGTCAAAGGTCAAGTGGAACTGAATAGTCAATGCCTCCTCTCTAATTCACTAACTCATCACACTTTTCAGGAAGTTAAGGTTCCATTTACCATTCCCGTTGGGATATTGTGGACTGCCTTCCTAATTCATCCCTTTGTCCTTCCTAGACTCTGAAAGATTTTTAGACATTCCAAGCTTCATGTGGACCTCGTTCCAGCAGCTTGCTACAAAGCCTTTCAGAGTGGTGCTGGGAGCAAGAGCAGAGAGCTAGAAAAACTCAGATTTTGGAAAGGAAAAGTATGAGGACTAGAAAAAGAGCAGACTCTGGCCATGTGAAATGGATGTTTATGGACTGATGGATAATAAGATTGGAAATAATATAAAATGCTGAGATTTCTATAGACTGATAACTACATGGACTGCTCATCATCTGAATACCACAGGAAGCTGTGATCGTCTATACCTGGCTTTTTTTTTTTCAAATAACATACTCATAGACCTACCTAGAATTTATTAAAAGGACACAAAAATTAATATAAATTAAAAAAATAATACTTATTTAACTTGTAAAACTGTCGGGATTAAAACCAGTAATAAGTGACAGTGAGTTACAAATTAAAAATAATAACACTGTTAAATGGCTTGATGATGATGATGATTGGTGTGTATTTATAAGGCATAATTTTTGGTTTGGGAGGTGACTAGAATACCCAGATAAAGTGTTTATTTTTTGCTTCTTAAGATACTTACTGAACATCTCTTGTTAAAAATGGAGAAAAAAAACATTAAATCATTACTAATATGACTTGTATCGGTTTATCACTTACTTAACTTATGTCTTATGTTCCCTGATTCCTGAATTCTGGAGTCCTACAGAGACAAATAGCCAACATCTTTGAGCACCAGATGGGACTGCAGTGAGGGGCCGTAGACAATATGAGCTTTGTAAGGTAGAGACACTAATATACAGAAGTAGACAAAAACAAAAACAAAGAGAGGAAGGGGCGTCTGGGTGGCTCATTCAGTTAAGTTCCAACTCATGATTTCAGCTCAGGTCATGCTCTCACGGTTCATGAGTTTGAGCCCCAGGTTGGGCTCTGTGTGACAGACAGTGCAGAGCCTGCTTGGGATTCTCTTTCTCTCTCTCTCTCTCTCTCTCTCTCTCTGACCCTCTCCCGCTTGCTCGCACTCTCTCTCTCTCTCTCTCTCTCTCTCTCTCTCTAAAATAAATAAATAAATAAATAGCCATTTAAAAAAAAGCAAATAGGAGGCCAACTTGCTACTCTCACTTATACCAAGATGATCAAGGGGTCACCTCATTTCTTTGCATTCTTTCCTGAAAATCCATTTCTGGCAACAGGAATTTTGTGTGCTGCCTCACTTACAATAATAATAGCATTAACAAGTAGAATAACAGCAATTAACATTTAGTGTGAACTTAGTATGCGAAGCACTTATCTTAATTCTCATACTAGCCTTATGAGGTCAGTACTATTATCTCAAATTTATTAATGAGGAAATTGAGGAACAGAGGGAGTAAGTAATATACTCAAAATCCTTCAGCTAGGTAGGGAAATGCATAACTAAGATTTGGAAAAAAAAAATCTGACTCTAAGGCTCATGCAGTTGACCACCATGCTGTATTAGTACAATAATCACCTCCTAAGCCATCTTATAATAGGGGACAAATGACCTGCCAGTGAGCTACTTCCATTACAAGACCTTGCTCAAATGCTACTCTGCTGATAAGGCGTTATGGAATTTGCCACATTGAAATTAAACTTTTGACTATGGACCCGCAAACTACATTTCTATCTTTTGATGGACAGGCAGATGTTGTTTTTATTATTAACATTTATATATTCTTCTCCTCTTGAATTTTTTAAGTTGAGAAGAGGTCCCTTGGTTCACATTCCCTTTCTCTCAACCTCTTCTTTTCTTATATACTTCCTTTTTTATTACGTTATGAAATGATGTATGATATTTAATTTTATATAAAAATACAATTTTTATTATAACATGATAATGAAAATGCTTACATTCATATAGCATTTTACAAATTATTTTACAACGTATAATTCTTTCAGTACTCATACAAAATCTAAGCTTGTGAAATGTGTATTAGTACCTGCATTTTCTTCATTAAAAATATGATTATTTGCTCAGGTCACACTGCTATTATATGCTCCAGTCTGACTTGGTTCTCCTAATTCTGAATCTAATGTTCTTTTCAGTTTTCCTCATGTACTTTCTCACCTAGTTCAGTGTCTGTTGCAAAGTGGATCTACTACAATGCTATGATGAATGAGTGAATGAACACCCGTCCTAATAAAGGAAGGTCACTCCACCGCACATATTTTTTTACAGATCTGCTGGCTTTTTCTTTTTCTTTGCAGAATAGAATGGGTAGGTGCTAAGATTGGGCTTTTCTAGAATGTTATTTAGGAATAAAATGGCAAACAGGAGCAACAATTTTTGGGTTGTAACTGAAGATTAAATTATATTCTGCATCAATAATTTGGAAATAATGTAAAACAGAATTTCCTAAGAAAATGGAATTTAATTATATTCCTATGATATTTAATAATCTACCATGTCCAGGAGAATAAGAGCTGTGTTAAGAAGAAAGCCTTCAATAAATTAAGGGGAACATCTGGACCTTTATGCCAGAAGAATCATGTGAATCTCCCTATAGTAAGTAATTTGGCTTTAAGACAGGAAGACTATCAGTCTTTAATGTGGGAGGCAGTGCTCTGCTTTACACTAGGGAAATTACACACACACACACACACACACACACACATGTCAGGGCTTGGCTAATGATGACCTTCAGGACACATATAAGAAAAGCAGAGATTGTTATCTAAGGATCTCATATTAATGTTAAAATCCACTCCAGATAAATTAATATAGTACTAAATAAACTTTACCAATACCACTTTTTTAAAGATAGATTACTGTGTAGTTCATTTCATCAACAATATTTTTGAGAACCTACCATTTAATCAGGCACTATTCTAGGCACTGATGATAGTGATCGAAACAGAAAAAAGAAAGGAAAATTTCTTCTCCTATGTAGTGTACAATCTGATGGAAGAAGAGATATTATGAAAATAACAAAAGACAGCATATCAGATAAGTCCTGTGAAGAAAAATAAGTGCCTTGGGGTGGGAGAGATGAATGCAATTTTAAGTATGATGGCCAGGGAAGGGCCACTCAGCATCCTGCTGAGGAAATGATGTTTGAGCAAAGTCCTGAAAGAGGTGAAGCAGTAATAAGCCATGCACACATCAGGGGCAATAGTATTCCAGACAGAAGCCACAACAATGCCACAGCCCAGAGGTGAGAGGAACCACAGGGGGGCCCTGTGCCCTATGAGATCATCAGTAGGAACTGAAAGCAGGGGTGGTAACTGGGCGTGGCAGCTCATTTTAAGTAAGGTCTGGATGACATAAAAGCTTTTGGAGGTTTTTGAAAACGGGAGTGGTATTATCTGATTTAGGTTGTAAAGTAATTGTCCTAGCTACTCTGTCAAGAAGAGATGTGTGAGAGGTGGAGGAGGGAGGAAAGACTAGAGTGGGCACTGGTTAGAAGGTATTTCAATTTTCCGGTGGGGGAGGTGATGGGATTTCAGACCACAGTGGTACCAGTGAAGGCGATAAGCAGTTGAGATATGCAAATATTTTGAAGACAGAATCACAGGATGAGTTAACAAACCCTATGTAGACATAGAACTATCAAGGAGACTGACTATAAGGAGTTTGGATAGACTAACAGGAACAATGGAATTGTAACAAAGTCTCTTGATATCAACAAAGGCACATAACATAAAATCTATCTTGTTAGCAAAATTTTAAGTGTACAATACAGTATTATTAACCTGACCATAAATACATCTCCAGAATCTAATCAACTTGCATAATCGACGTTTTGTGCATTTTGACTAGCACTTTTTCATTTTCCCCTCCCTCCAGCCCCTGGTAACCACCATTCTACTTGCTGCAAAAAAGAAAAAAAATAAAGGGGGCAGAAGGATAATTTTGGAAGTGGTGAATGTGTTTATGGCATTGATGGTGGTGATGATTTCACAGGTGGATACTTATTTCCAAATTCATCAAGTTGTGTACATTAATTAAATGCAGCGTTTGCATGTCAATCATACCTAAATAAGGTAATTTGAAACAAAACAAGCTATATGTGACAAAACTTGCCTCTCACTCCCAAGAAAAAACAAACTAGTAAATACCCTGACTTGACACTAAGGAATATACAAAAATGAGTAGGGAGGATTGTTTCCTCTCCTTCGGAAAGGAGACAAGGGGTGTTCTCTGATAAGTGTGGTTTGTGGTCACCTAGTTCCAGAGCAGGTAGGCCTGGGAAGCCTAGGCCTTGATAACAACAACAACAACAACAACAACAACAACCAAAAACAAAACAACAACAACAAAAAAAACAGGTTGGACCCAGGATGTCAATTTGTTGATGACAAATGGAAACTCTCTATGAAATTTGCATTTACTAGGATAGAAAGGGCATATCATCTAACATCACCGGTGAGTCTAAATGTGACAAATTACTCACTTGTGATAAAAATAAGAACTGTGGAATTGTGGAATTTTTCAAAAGTCCACTTAGAGTTTCCTTGTAAATTACACTTCTCCTCTTTAGTCATGTATTTATCCAAACGGAGGATTTTGGTAACTTATTATGTAAGAATACCATCTCTTACACAGGTTTGAAGACAAAACTAACAATATTCCTTTTCCAGAAACACATCTAATTCTAATTTCCATAGTTAGAAATTTTGTGTCTCACATATTTGTAGGATTACACCAATGTCTGGAAAGGGTCAAGGGCTCTGTCTTTTTAGGAGACACACCTGGTTCAAGTCCTAGTTCAGGCCCCTGTGTGAGGGAAGAAGTAGCTAGACCACAGACAAGTTACTCCACATGTCTGATCCTCGCCTGATCTGTAGTTGATTATAACCCTGGCTTCATAGAGTTGCCAAGAGGAGTCGACCCACACAGAGTTTAACACGGTCCTTGGCACATAGAATAACTTGATAAATACCAGTTTCTGCTAATACTCTAATTGTCGCTTGACATTATCCAAAAGCCTGTTTTTAGTCATGTGGTTCTTCGTTAATTCACCATTACCCTTGCCAGCTTCGTACCCTGCCTTTTTGGGGGGTATGCGGAAACTTCAGATAATTTCCTGTGTGTGTTACTTAATACAAGAAAGCTATTTAGGGGCAAAATTGTGAGTGATGTGAAGTACTAAACATACTAAACATATAAACAAACTTTATATCAGAGAAAAGCTAGTGTACTGATAGCTGAAAGGCATCCTAAGGTGGTCTTTACTTATATGTAGTAAGAAATTGATTTTTCGTTATAGTCTCAGAAATCTGATTTTGACAGAAGGACGCAGAACATCTTTCAAAGGTGGAGTCATGGCAACCAAGTTTTCAGGATATATTAATAATACCAATACAGTGTTGGGAAAACTGGATAATCACATGTAGAATAGGGAAAATTGGACCCCTTTTTTACACCACTCACAAAAATTGACTCAAAATGGATTAAAGATGTAAATGGAAGATCCACAAGTATAAAACTACTAGAAGAAAACATGAAGATGATGCTCCTTGACTTTGGTCTTGACAACAGTTTTTTGGATATGACAAAAAAAAATCACAAAAAGTGCCAGCAACAATAGCAAAAATAAATAAGTATGACTAAATCAAGCCAAAAAGCGTCTGTACAGCCAAGAAACAATCAGCAAAAAAAGGAAACCAACAGAAGTGAAGGAATATTTTCAAACTATCTATAAAGAGTTTGCAGTTTTCAATATGTATAAGAAATTCCTACAACTCAAAAGCAAAAAAAAAATGATTAAAAACTGGATAAAGGACTTGAATAGGCATTTTCTAAAGAAGACACACAAATGCATGAAAAGATGCTCATCATCACTAATTAAGGAAATGCAAGTTGAAACCACAATGAGATATCACCTCATAGCCAAAAAGACAAGAATTAATAAATGTTGGGAAGGCTGTGGAGTAAAGGGAGTCCTTGTGAACTGTCGGTGGAAATGTAAATGGACACAGCCACTACGAAAATAGTGTGGAGCTTCCTCAAAAAATTAAAAATCAAACTACCATATGATCTAGCTACTCTTCTGCTGGGTATATATCCAAAGAAATGAAAAAAAAAAGGCAATGAAAACAGGACATCAAAGAAATATCTGCACCCTGTATGTTCATTGAAAGATTATTCACAATAGCCAAGACATGGAAACAACCTAAGTTGTCTATCAATGGATAAACACACACACACACACACACACACACACACACACACACACAGTGGAAATTATTCAAATGAGGAAAAAAAAAGAAAACCCTGCCCCTTGTGACAATGTGAGGGCTAAGTGAAATGAGTCAGAGAAAGACATTATTGTAAGTTCCTACTTACATGTGGAATCTAAAAAAGTTGAACTCTTACAAACCAAGTAGAATGATGGCTACCAGGTCATGGAGATAGAGGAATAGGGAGATATTGGTCAAAGGGTACAAACCCTGGAATAAAATGATACCAATACAATACTAATAAAATTATTGTTATGTCATGGAAAATAGTATTGCTTTGGATACTGGAAATTATGGCATAAATTCAGCAAACATTACCCAAAACACACATACTGGAAAATTGATTCTAATGCAAAGATTTCTGTAAAGCCTGGAATCAAGACAAGGAAAGTGAGTTATACAATTTGAAAGGTTAATAGCACTAGGCTATGGTAGCTCAATATACCCATCTCCATATGGTGTTGAGACAGTGGGATATCTTGGGTCAGAGTAAATTCTCCCATTAAGAGTTCTCTAGAGGTGCCTGGGTGGCTCAGACAGTTAAGTGTCCGACTTTGGCTCAGGTCATGACCTCACGGTTCATGAGTTTGAGCCCTGCGCTGGGCTCTGTGCTGACAGCCTAGAGCCTGGAGCCTGCTTCAGATTCTGTGTCTCCCTCTCTCTCTCCCTCTCTCTGCCCCCTTGCCCCATACTCTGTCTCTCTGAATCTCAAAAATAAATAAACATCAAAAAATTTTTTTAAGAAAAAAATAAATTAAAAAAAGAGTAACAAGTATTACCAATGTTTGTCTCTCTGTTTTCATATTTTCTTGTTTGATTATCTACTTTCTGGGTGATCTATTTTCTAACCACAACAATTTAATTAACTTCATTAATCAGTAACCAATCAGTTGGTTAACTAATAGCCTTGTTCTTTCTCTTTATGATTGGATCTCAGGAAAAAAAGTTGATTGCTAAATATAGTTTGCATTTTTCTGCTTTTACCTATTATGTGTTGGTTTATTGTTAACTTTTAACTTTTAAGGTTTTTAGAGCAGTTTGTTGTTTTATGTAGATATGTTCATTGGGTTATGTCCCAATAAACCCATCGTAAGTTGAAAATATCTTTAGTCAAAAATGCATGTAGTACATCTAACCTACTGAACATCATAGCTTAGCCTACCCTACCTTAAATGTGCTCAGAACACTTAGAGTTGGGTGAAGTCATCTACACAAAGCCTATTTTATAATAAAGTTTTGATGATCTCATGTAGTTTACTGAATATTCTCCTGAAAGTGAAAAACAGAATGGTTGTATGGGTACAGGATGATTCTAAATACATTGGTTGTTTGCCCTCGTGATCGTGTGGCTGGCTGGTTGGGAGCTGTGGCTTCTACTGCCCAGCATCATGAGGGAGTATGGTTTACATATCACTGGCCTGGAAAAGGTCAAAATTCAAAGTACAGTTTCTCCTAAATTCTTACCACTTTTGCACAATCGTGAAATGGAAAATTGTAAGTTAAACCACCATAATTCAAGGACTGCCTACATATAAAAATTAGCCATATAAAATCTACATTAAACATCTTATATTAAAATTATAAGTAAGTAAATGTTGGGGCACCTGGGTGGCTCAGTTGGTTAAGCGTCCAACCTTTGGTTTCGGCTCAGGTCATGATCTCACAGTTTGTGAGTTAGACCCCCACATTGAGCTCTGCGCTGACAGTGTGGAGCCTGCTGGGATTCTCTCACTCTTTCTCTCAAAATAAAGAAACTTCAAAAAAGCTTTAAAAAAACAAGTTATAATTAAGTGTATATCAAATGGTTTGTGCAGTGGCCTTTAGCTGATCAATTTATTAATACTTACTAAGACTACCAAGATACTACTTTATAATGGGAATACATTTATTCAAAACAAGTGGTACAAATGTTTTTGTATGTAAGATCTTGCATAAGACATTTATAAGTAAATGCAATTTCACCAGCAGCTTGGGATAAAACTAAGTAAATTACAGGTGCGAATGTGCTTTGCAAACCACATGATAAGCTAAAGTGTCACATTGATCATTAATCACATGAATGTGATCCTGCACATTAGTGTTAAACTTTCACTCCACACAAAGACTCTGCAGTTGCTACACCATTATACTGAAGAGCAAAGTTGGTGAGAGCACCTGAAACTCCACCCTCATAACTCACCTTCACTGTGTTTGCCTTTGGCAGCCCACACACTCTTCTCTAGCTCACAATGAGATGAGCACAACTTTCGCAAGCCTGTGAGAGGGAACAAAGGAACAAGAAAAATTTTGCTTAGAAACTCAGTAGACCAGAAAGAGAATAGAAAATTATCATGAAAAAAGAGCTTTTCATGTTGACTATAGCTGCTGTAAAACTGCTATCTGGTATAGGTCAAATTAGTTATAAAGAAGTGTGTAGGAAGACACAACTTTTCAGTAAATTGCATTAGAAACTAAGCAGGTGGGTAGGTCTGTGTGCTGTTATGCAAGCTGATTTAGCTGTCGACTTTGAAAAAGCTTAGAATGGCTAGACCTTCCAATTACTTTTTCCCGGGGTGAGTAATGCACTCTTCTAATATCCTGCCCACCCAAACTCAAAGGCTGTATCTTTCTCTTTGTTCACCCTCTGCTCTTCTGTTCAGCCATGCCAAATCAGCAGAATTCCCTGAACATGACCTCTACTTCTTTGACTCTGGAATTTTGGTCAATCTTTTCTCTGTGCCTAAAATGCCTTCTCTACCCATGAGATTGAGGGAAAGTCTACTCTTCTTTTAAAAGAAGACTCAGCTCTAAGGCTACCTTGACAGGCACTTTTCTAAGTGACACCTCCATTTAGAAATAATCATTCCCTTTAAATAAGCCTTTCTCCAGAAATGTTTCTAAGCCTCAAAAGATACCTAATAAAATATAGTAGATGTTTCTATCATCTACTGTTGCTATGTGACTGTGGGGAGATTAAGATCTCTAACCTCATTTTTTTTTCTTCTGCAAAATAGGAATAATAATAACTACCTTGGAATGTTGTTGTAAACATTAAAGTCTATGCTTATAAATTAGCATTTGTGATGTTAAGTTCTGGCTTCGGTCCTAGTTCATAGTAAGCATTCAATAAGTGGTAGCAATCAACAGCTTCTTCTGCCTATAATTACAGTAATTCCTTCATGTTTATCTGTATGAAGTCCAAGAAGGGCGCTGCTGGAATCTCAAATTTGTATCCGACCCATCAGAAGCACAGGTGATAACCTGGGTTTAGGACTGGCATCTGGAGCTGGGGGGAGAGGAGTCTTACAGGACTGAGCTTATAACCTGTGGAATCCAATGCTATCTCCAGGTAAATAGAGTTATAATTGAATTGAGTTTTATGACACTCAGCTCGTATCCCAAGAATTGCTTGTTGGTATGGGGACTCCCCCTCACACTAGAATTGGTATCAGAACCTATTTAGTAGGAAGCCTCATATTTTAGTAGCAGGTCAACTAAATAAATTGGTTTCTTACAATAACAGAAATAAAACAATTCTATAGTTTGTCTATTATTTTGATTCTGGAGTGTGAATATTCTTATAAAGGCAGGGGCTTGAGAAATTTAATGATGACCAGATAAATATGTAATAGAGTCTGTTTTATAATAGTAGAGTTTATTTTATAAAAGTACAGTATATTTTATACTGTGTTGCACAATATGCCTTTAAATATCGGTTTATGGATCATAAGATTGAAAGAGATTTGAAGACTATTTAATCTAACCCAACTTACTTCACAGATGAGCAAACTGAGACTCAGTGTGTGTTGTATTATGGGCTTGTTAGGAAATATGCAGCTTGGAAGCCACAGAGCTGAGACTTAAGCCCAGGTTTCTTACCTGGCACTTATATAGAAGCCTGTTTAGATGTTCCAGTCGTGCTATGAATATGACAAAACAGATAAAATGGTTTTGGGGAGGCAAAGACTAGATTTTTTTTTCAGAATTGCAATAGTAATTTTAAACAACATTTTCAGGTAATGATAGGATTTAAGCTGAATTTGAAGAGTATGAATTTGAAGAATTTGAGTAGACCAAGAAGGTTACAAGGTTAATTCAATGTGAGAAATAATGAAGGATAGTGTGGAAGTAAAATAGCCAAGGCTTTGTGAGAGGCCTGTTTGTGTAACTCAGACCAATAGAGGCAGAGAATGACATAAGGAAGCCAGGAAACATGTAGTCCAATTCAATCATGCAATAGTCAACAAAACTGAAAAATCTTGTCTTTTTCACTAGATCATTAACTGCATCTGAAGGAAACTGAAGAGAGGTCCTAATTACTGAAAGCAAGTTATAGGAAGATTAATCTGGCAATTGTGGGCAGAAGATTATGGAAAAGTTTCCAAGATCACCTGGGAACTCTTAAAGGTAGGTTGAAGCTCCAATCAAGGTTGTAGCAGTAGAAACTCAAATATATGAGCAACATTACAAAAGATACATCAGAAAACCATAGTTGGCTGGTGAATTTGAAAAAGGGGAGAGACAGAAATAAAATGATAGTTCATGTTAATATTTTAAGTTCCAGAAACCTGACACATGTTTTCCACAGGCTAAACAGGGAGGAAGGTCAAGTAGGTATGAGATATGATAGGCTCAGTTTAAGACTTACTTACTTTGGGTTGAATTTGGGATAATTCAGTACACGGGCTCATGAGCCTGAGGGGGAGATAGGAGTAGGAGATATAGACCGAGATGTTATGCACATAAAGGTGAGGGCTGAATCTACATAAGGAGTAAACCCTTGGAAAAGAATATGGGAAAAAAAAAGTACAGGGGGCCAAGACAGATTCCTGACCAATGACAAGAGCTGGTTGCAGAAGAAAGAAAGGAAACCAAAGAAGACATGAAGTGGAGTATTTGGAAAAAACAAACAAACAAACAAACAAACAAAAAAACCAAAAAACAAAAAACAAAGAACTGAAAATACTATAGTGTTTATCTTAGGAGAACTCTATATCCTAAATGTAGTTGGAAAGGCTGTCCTCTATGTCTATGTTTATCAAGTTCAAAATACTAGTTTCTATGTCAGTATGTATATCTGGCTGAATATTTAAATCTTGTATGAAAATTAGAGAAAGCTCAGTAAAGAATGTTGAAAGAAGAACTTCACATTAGACTAATTCATCTTCAGAAACACAACAGTGAGTTAAAATATTTCATTAAAATTTTGGTTTTTAAGTAAGTTCAGACTACTTGTTAAATATTGGAAATCAAAATTGCTATTGCTGTGAAAGCCCTCTGTTAAGAAGATTTATGACTAAGGCAAAAATTAGGTCTGTAGTCCTACACAATGGAAAAGCCTAAACTAATCTGGTTAAGTAGCTTAAATAAACTGACAAATCTGGACACCAATATCATCAGAGGAATTGCATATAATCTGGAAAGGAAGGGCAGCCAACGTGAGAAGTCATTCAACTGCAAAAGCTGAGACTCATCAATGTTGCTTGCAAACACTTACTGATTCAATGAATAATGATCTCTAAACCAGAATGAATTACACACTATAAATGCTGAAGCAAGTTAACCTACACCTGTTCTTCTTGATTAGGATCAAAGGTGTTTGTGTGAATTTTCTTTTCAAAGAAATGATGCTCATTAGTTCATTAGTTCAGAATGAAAGTGAGTCATGACCAACTAAGTGGATAACCTTGGGAAGTTCCCTTTTCCTTAATTTATGTCTTTGTAAAATGAGGGAATGGAACTGGGTGATCTAAAGTCCCTATTCTCTTATTAAAAAGTAGTTTCCAAATTATTAAGCTAGGGTTAAAATATGTTTCTTATCAAACCCTCTGCAACCTGACTTTGCACATAGTTGTAATACAGACATGGATATAGGTATGGGATAAATAGTATGATCTAGGGAAAACATTGAATTTAATCATCTGATTGAAAGGAAATAGATTTTCTAGAATAAATTTGTGGAAGGCCTAAAGACAAATATAGATACGCGTCATGTGGAAAATAAATACAAACTTTATGAGTTTGTAAATGACTTGTAAATACAAGTCTTTATGATAAGACTTTAAACATAGGAAGGCAAAAGTTCTGCTTCTAAGGCAGGAAAGCTTTTAGGAGGTGGGGAAAAAAGATTAGCTGGTTGTTTAGCTCAAAGACAGTAGTGTATGTGGAATTATTATACAGTAATATGAATGCCACGTATGGATGATAAAGGTTTTTGAAGCAATTGTGAAACAATTACTCAAAAGTGGGTCTTCCGTTCATGTTGTTCGGTTAGCAACTCTACACCTCAGCAGTTACCCAAACGGCAATACATCCCCCAGCCCACCGCCAAGGCTGCTAGGAAGGCACAGCCATAGGGTTTCTCTTTTAGGGAGCCAAAAAAGTTATTTCTGAGCACATTCTCTATCATCCAAAAAATTAGACATTACTCATGAAAGTTTCTAGAAATCCAATATTAACAAGTGAATGGAAGAGGAAATCAAGATACGCTTTAAACTGCAGTCATTCCAGGGGCACCTGGGTGGCTCAGTCGGTTAAACGTCCAACTTCAGCTCAGGTCATGATCTCGCGGTCCGTGAGTTCGAGCCCCATGTCGGACTCTGTGCTGACAGCTCAGAGCCTGGAGCCTGTTTCAGATTCTGTGTCTCCCTTTCTCTCTGACCCTCCCCCATTCATACTCTGTCTCTCTGTCTCAAAAATAAATAAACATTAAAAAAATTATTTTTTTAAATAAACTGCAGTCATTCCTTAACACGTATATGGAGATTGTTCTTGTAAAAGAGTGTGAAAACTTAGGAACAATTAAAGAGTAAGAATTAAAACAAAATGTGATTAGATTGCCAACATTTCTAAAAACATTCATAATAGCCAGGGTTGGCAACATGTAGAGAAATGGGTGCTGCCATATAGTCTTGATAAGACTTTAAACTGGCAAGTCCCATTCACCAGGGGCAATTTGGCAGTGACTTACAAACTGAAAATGCACATACACTTTAATGGAACAGTTCTACTCCTGAGAGTCTCTCTTCCTGAAACACACACACAGAGCCTAAATATAGATGCACAATGTTTATTGCTTTACTACGCCTAAAGTTGGGAAACAAATCATAAAACACATTTGTATGTGTACATTTTACAATCCTATGAAAAGGTCATTAAAATGGATGAGATGGGGGTGCCGGGCTGGCTCAGATGGTAGAGCATGTGACTCTTGATCTCAGAGTTGTGAGTTCAAGTCCCACACTGGGTGTAGAGATTACTTAAAAACAAAATCTTAAAATGAATGAGGTGGATCTACATGGACTGATATAAAAATATATTATTCTATATTCTTAAGTGGAAAATCAAGTTTCAAAAATTATTATACTATGACCTCCCTGGTTGCAACCCATCCTCTAATATGTATTTACCTGTACTATATAAATTAGCAAGACCATAGAGTAATGTATACATTAAGTTGTAACAGTAGTTATCTGCGGTGAGTGGCTTAGAGATGTAATGGGGGAATGTACATTTCATTATTATAAAATTTTATAGGAACAGCCTGCAATTTGAGAATGTTAATTTCAAATAATAGAATAATTAACATGAATCTAATGGGCAAAGAGGTAATGCTCCTCTTTGGGGACTTTTATATTACATATGAATCCTTAACACTAAACATTACATAAATGTTAATCTACACTGGCTATTGCTGCAAGTGATACCTTTAAGTCGCTTAAAAAAATGAAATGGAAAGCTTCTTCTATTCTATAAAACAACTTAAAATTTAAAAAAATATTAAAAATATTTAAATACTAAAGAATATTAATCCTCACTAATAATCAATGACGGGAAAACAAGAATATGGCATCATATTAGCAGAGCTAAAAATGGATAATAATTAAGATTTGCGAGAGTTTGATCAAGCTATTTTTATATATTGCTGGTGGTAACAATTTTTCTCATGGCATTATAATCTCTTTCATACATATATACGGCTACATAAAAGCTGAAAATAAATATTTTAGAATATTAAAAATGCTAACATCCAAATAATAATAACTTTCTTCTCTGAACTTTAAATACATTCCAGCTGTTGTAATTATTTATTTTACTTCTGTAGTGAGATAAATATAAAGAAATTTGTGAAAATAGTATTTATTTTTTTAAGTTTTTTTTCAATGTTTATTTATTTTTGAGAGAGAGACGGAGTGTGAATAGGGGAGGGGCAGAGAGAGAGGAAGACACGGAATCTGAAGCAGGCTCCAGGCTCCGAGCTGTCAGCTCAGAGTCTGATGCAGGGCTCAAACTCATGAACCACAAGCTCATGGCCTGAGCCCAAGTCCGACACTTGGCCGGCTGAGCCACCCAGGTGACCCTGAAAATAGTACTGAAAGACTTCAGTTTATTCATTAGAATATCAAAGGTATTCTGACTTATGTCATTTTTTTTTTTTTTTAGTGAACTCTTCTACATTAGCCACTTCTGTATGAAGGGGCCTTTTTCCCTCACTTCTCCAAAAATTGAGCTAACATTCAGTTCATGTATAAGGAGTTGTGTAAGACAGATACCACATGACGGCTGGCAGTTTGGCTGGATCCTGGCAGGTGCCTATACAGCCTCTGACCAGTACCTGGAGCTTAGCAGGGCTGAATCACCAGTCTCTTTCCCACTTTGAAATTTTTGATATTAATCATTCTCTACCGCCTTTAACCGTAATAATTCTTCTAACAGATGCAGGTTTATTTATATGATAGGGCTTAAAAAATGAGATGAGAAGGCAAAGGTCTGTATTGATTTCACTTTGAGCCTACTTCTTTTCCTTTGAAACTACATCATTGGGGAAAAAATAAAACAGTCAATGCTCTATGGTATTAAGGTATTTATATGTGCAACAATAGATGCATACGCATATTTTACCTGAATCATTCATTCATCTCTCTCTCTCTTTCTCTCTCTCTCTCTCTCTCTCACACACACACACACACACACACGCACACATGCACACACATACACCCCTCTGGCATAGCATCAAAGGCTTATAGAATGACAGAGCCAAAAGAAATTTAGATCCTGTCATCTAGCAGTTTTAAAAGCACGATCCTTGGAGCTCTTGGGTTCTGTGTAGCTTCTCAAGGAAATCTAGGAAGGTGGGAGGGTGTTCAGAGTGTACACAATTGAGCTACTTTAGCTCTGGTTTAAATAAAACCTCTATTTCACTTTCACATCTCACACAGCCTGAGTGTAGCTACTTTAAAAGTACTTCAACCACTGACCAGGTCCATTTTACTCATTTAATAGGTTAGGAAATTAGTGTCCTAGAAAGTTCAGTTACTTAACCAAGGTTCTAAAGCTATGGCAGAGACAGGTCAAGGTATTTAGATTTTTAATTCCAAATGGAAATTGGAAAGCTGATGACAGTGGAAATTCTCTGTAATTCTGGTTTTTCCATGGGGTTGCTATAGCTTATGAAACTCACATTATGAAGAGGCAATTAAGAAAATGAAGAGGTAACCAGGCAACAGTAGTGCCATTTTCTTAATAATGTGAGAGATATTATGCAGGGATAGGTTACTTCTGCTTCAGCTGAGCTGGTGCATATATGGGACAACACAGGCTGAGCATCTGCTGGGAATTAGCATAGACTTTTTGCTACACACCTGTTCTGCAGAAGAATATCTATAATGAAAGCTCCAGCAGCTTGCTCCTATACGACTGCCAAAATCTGAATAAGTAATACCCCCTGGCCACATCGTAACATAAGGCAGAGTTGGATCCATGACAAAGCTCTAAAAAAAAAAGTGAGGTTTGGTTGGAAAATTATGTATGTGTGTGTGTGTGTGTGTGTGTGTGTGTATGTATACATACATATATATATATATATATATATATATATATATATGTAGAAGTAAATGGAATTTTGTGTACCATTCCTCTCCCGTGGGCTTTGGTTTCCTAATCTGTAATGAGGGGAAGGAGACTGTTCTTTAAAATAGTTTTCAATGCTTATGTTAGTTGAAGTGGGTGCTTTTTGTTTTTAAAATCAGATTCACCTTCAAGAGGGAAAAAAAACAAAAAGAGGAAAAACATCAGCAATTGTCTAAGAGACACTTTATCGGGCATTTGTATTATGTTTTAAAATACCATCTCAGACAAGCTATAACATGAAAATGTATATTATTTAAAAAATATGCCTTTTTGTTAACTTTTTTTTTAATGTTTATTTATTTTTGAGACAAAGAGAGACAGAGCACTAGTGGGGGAGGGGCAGAGAGCGAGGGAGACACAGAATCTGAAGGAGGCTCTGGGCTCTGAGCTGTCAGCAAAGAGCCCAACATGGGGCTTGAACCACAAACTGTGAGATCATGACCTGAACTGAAGTCATGAACTCAACCAACTGAACCACCCAGGCACCGCAAAAATATGCTTTTGAATAGAATAAGAAAGATAGAAAATAATTATTTTTAAATGTGAGATGTGTATGTGTGTCCAAGGCATAATAATTCCACATGTACACCTGAAGTTAAACCACAATTAGAAGAAAAAATGTGCCAACAGGTAGACTTATCTCCCTCAAATTCATATTCATAACCTTAAGTGGGTCCTTTATGGTTACCAGCAGTCAATATCTTTCCCTGGTCATCTTGTTTTCCTACTCACCTAGAAGACTATTTTGTATTTTATTCCCTTATTTCAAATTCTGTCTTCTAACACCCACCTCCTCCCCACTCTACACTCTCAGCTGATAATTTTGCTTCCTATTTCACTGAGATTGAAGCAATCTATAGAAAACTTCCACAGCTTCCACCCACATACTGGCATCTGTACCCATATATTCTGACTTCCTGCCTGATACTCTACATAAACGAACTGCATTCCCAGCTAAACCCATCTCCTCTGCTTATTCACCTACTTCAGCCCAATAATTCCCTCATGCTTTTGAATAGAAAGATTCCTTACAGAATCAAGTCCAACCTCCCATCACCATGAAAGCATTAATCCCTAAAAAATTGGTAAGAATAAAGAAAAAAAAAAGCAACCTTTTTTGGCTCCAGTTCTCCTGATGTCTTTTTTTCTCAATTTATTTGTTTCCTTTTGCTCCAAAATTCCACAAACGTACAGTCAATAGACACATTACTAATTGCTCTTCTTAAATCTTCCACAAGTTTTGTGGTTTTCTTTGTTCATTTGTTTTGCCCCATACGTCCACTAAGATTTGTAATAGGGTCACTGATGGTCTCTTTACTGCCAAAGTCAAAAGTCAGTCTTAATCTTCATCTTATTGGCTACATTAGGGACATTTGACATAATTGCTTATGTTTTCTTCCTTGATACACTATCCTCACTTGGCTTCCAAGGTGTTACAGTTCCTTCACTCTTCGCCAACTCTCTAGATAGATGCTCCTTCTTAGTTTCTGTTGTATGTTCCTCTCATCCTTTGACCTTTTAACTTTGGAAAGGTCTATGACTCAGGCTTTGGACCCTTCCTTTCTTTACTCTATTCTCTATCCTTGGTGATCTAACCTGTCTCATAATTTTAAATATTATCTATATGCTCATACCTCGTAAATGCATATCTCCCATCCAGATATCTCTCCCTAACTCCAGGCATTTATATCACATCTGTCTTTACATTTCTATTTGGTCTGAAAGAATTGTGTCCAAACTCAACATTCTTATGAATCTTCTGATATTTGTTCCCAGACCCAACTCAACCATAGTTTTCCCATCTCAATCAATGGGGGAAATCTTAGAGACCAAAGTCTTGATACTTTTCTTTCATAACCCTCATTAAATCCACTTTATAAGTACCTGTATATCCAGAACCTATCCATATCTTCTCACCCTCTCCACTGCTGCGAGTTTCTTAAGTGGTGTCTCTACTGCCCACCATGAACGTAGGTTTGGGATTGAGAGTGAAGACACATGAGGCAGATGAATTAAAAATGAAATGACTCTTTTGCTTGAAACACTTCATTCAGTGAATTACCATTTCACTAAGTGTAAAAATTCAAGTCCTTATAATTATTAGATGATAACCAGCCCTACAATGCCTGAAATAATCTTGCTTGCCATTGCAGATATAAAAAAAACATCTGTTTCAGGGAGTAGCTTTTTCACATTCCTTTTTAAATGCATCTTTAAGAGTTTAAAAACTTAAGAATTCATCATTGCACAAATGCTTACAGGATAAACACCTGATTATCCTTGCAAGGGAATTATGGGGCATACATAACTTGATTATGAGTTTGTGGTATATCTCTCTACTTTAAGTACCCTGCACTCTTAAAAATGCTGCTTTCATTTCACTTTTTTTTCAGTACTGATGATTCTTTTGGTTTCCTCCTGTATTAGTAGTGTCTTAATTTACTTTATTTCCTAAATTCATTATTTGTATATAAAATTCTATAAATGTTTTGTAAATGTATTACCTGTCTGTTGGCAATACAATACTGATAGTCTTTAAAACATCTTTTTATTGTTACCAATAGTAAACTTGAACTCTTTAAAGAAAAAAATCCTGGATTCAGGGAAAGAAGGAGCTGAGTACTCCTTTCCACCATTCTCTGTATTTGTTGATAATCTGCATTATAAAATTGCATATTAATAAAATAATCCTACGTGGAGGAACTTCAGTAGAGTATACTCCTAGCTTTTCTTCTTTGGGGAAAAACCTAGTTTATCAGGGTGTTTTGTCATTTTCAAGTATGGGAAAACTTTTTTCCTTCTTGTCCATTTTGGGCTGTTCCCCTTTCTCCTGCCACAATATAAGGGGTCTGACACTATGGGAGTTGCTTCAGGTTTCCTGGCTGGGTCACCTAGTTGATGGGCAGGTCTCAGATTCAGAAGGAGAGGAAGTTGGGAAAGCTCATTTGGCCACACATCAAAGTCTTATTGCCCTAGCTTTCATCAATTATACAGCCGACCTTTTGATATCCGTCAGTCTCTAGTGCTCTATTTATCAATTGGTTCAGAATTCAGGCAATGGGAAAGAGATGCTATCTATGGAGCTCATCAAAATCCAAACATGTTCACAACAATTCAGATAGTAGTTTCTAAGCATCCCATTTTTGCAGGTATAGTCTGAGGGCAGGAGGATGTAATGGAAAGTATTGGGCTCTGGTGTCCGACAATCTTTGCTTCTAATGTCAGATGTACTACTATGTCACCCTGAGTCAAGTTATTTAACGTATCTCAGTCTCTTTTCCCTGATCTATACAATAGCATGAATAAGGACTTCCTCATTGTGGAGTTAGAAGAAAAGGTATACATGAAATGCCTAGAAGGAAACCTAGTACAAATGAATCCTCAGAATTACTGTCTTCCCCTTTATATCAATAATCAATTGAGTAAATAATTGAAATCAAGTCAGAAATAACAATATGTACCAGAAATTAGGAGAAAGTTATTTACAGAAAATAAATGGTTGAGTAGCAGAAAGAACATTTTAGGGGAAAAAAAATGGACAGTCTTTTATTTTGAAGAGAAAGCAAAATAAATTCTCTTCTTGCAACACTGAAGTAGACTAGTGGAAAAAAAAAGGCACCAGTAAATCTGTCCAAAATTTCTATAGTAGCTGATGTGGGTGGAATAAGAGGACCCTTGATTCATCCAGCCCACTGCCTGTGTTCTGAATAATTACAAGTTTTTATGGCTTCTGCAAGATGTTGTTGATCATTTTATGACAACAAACCCATGAGTATCTGTCTGTGTTAGAACAGTGACACTCACTGGTTATTTCTGATATTGACAGAAATACTTACTACTGAAAACCAGTGCTTTATAAAGCAAAATTTAAAATTATCCTCATAGATGTCAACAAAGTAACAAAAGGATATGCAAAGGTATCTATAGGTGTCTAAAGGGAATGCTGAAATACTAGGAGGTACAAAGAAATTACACATATACACATGTGGAATAGTTCAGGCAACTGGGGATATAAGCACATAAGCAGCCAGTGAGTACTATCTTTACATTACAGGAAATAATTCATCAATTAACCCTGAAAGCATAACTTATAAGTATTTGGACCAACATAATTTTGAGAGTTATCCAATACGGAATGATATTCTTTGGTTGTGGCTCCCTGTCTCCAGAGATACCCAAATATATTTGAACAATTATTAATTGTACTAATCCTAGAGAGGATTCGTGAGTAACAGGAATTCTGGATGATCTTTAAAAACAGTCTAGCTTCCAGGTACTGACATTCAGTGCAAACCCAAATTTACATGACTTATAAACCAATAATGTTGTTCACAGTAAAATCTGGCTCCATTGCTCATATGTAAATTATGCAAACATTTTTTTTTTTAATTTTTTTTTCAACGTTTATTTATTTTTGGGACAGAGAGAGACAGAGCATGAACGGGGGAGGGGCAGAGAGAGAGGGAGACACAGAATCGGAAACAGGCTCCAGGCTCTGAGCCATCAGCCCAGAGCCTGACGTGGGGCTCGAACTCACGGACCGCGAGATCGTGACCTGGCTGAAGTCGGACGCTTAACCGACTGCGCCACCCAGGCGCCCCAAACATTTTTTAATCCTTTAGGCCTTATTAGCTTTGGAATAGGAGGGCTTGCCGAATCAGTGCCTTTGTTATTATTCATCAGTGATAATAATTCACTGCAGTGAAATATAATAGAAGCATCTACGACTTTTTTAAAGTTTATTTGTTTACTTATTTTTAGTGATCTGTACACCGGACATGGGGCTCAAATTCATGACCCTGAGATCAAGAGTCACACGCTCTTCTGACTAAGCCAGTCAGGCACCCCACATCTACAACTTTTTTATTTGTGGGATGATTTTCTGCCACCTAACACAAAAACAGCAAGAATGATTGACCCTTTCTCTTCTCCTAACCCTTAATCCCAGTAAACACTTCAAGTCTCATAGAAAATTAATCTCTGGTTTAAGGAAGAATGCAATCCGTGTGCGTAACTGGCAGGACTCTACCTCGAGAGCATATTAAAATTTTTCTCTCCCTTTTAGACTAGTAAAAACAAAACAACACACAAAAACATAATTTGAATTTCAATGATTTAAATATATTGCTTAATATTCCTCACTCCCCAAAGCATTAAGGCGAAGGTCAATTAATCTAAAGCCAGGACCAGCCCTGGCACGTCATGTGGACATTTTCTCATTTCTTATTTTAGATATGTTTACATTCAGGGACTTATAAAGAAACTGCTTACTTGCCTAAGGCAGTTTCAATAAACTCATTCATGTAATGAGAGTTTATTTTCCTTAGGTACTAAGAACATTTTTACATATAAATCATTGCACAAAACAGCAGTTATCAATACAAGGACGACAACAAAAACCCAACCTTGCTACCCACCATCACATTATTACAGAGAATATTAAACCAATTAATTTTTTTTCTTTATTAAACACACACATTTAGACAAGGAACAGCATTAGTGGTACTATTTAAGTAGCTGTTTTCACCATCTGTTTTCCAGTTAGCATTGAAGTATGCTTATCCCAAGAGAATGTACAGGTTAGTACATAAAAACAGAATGATGTAGAGAGTCAGCTCTGTAGTGTAAGAGTTCTACAGATTGAGGGGGAGGAGAAAAAAAAATCCCAGGACGAACATAGTGGAAGCATAGGTGAAGGTAGGAACAGGGAGAAATTTGGCTCAAAGTTTGGGCACTTGGGCACTGTTTTGTCAGACTCATTTCCAAACAATAACATCTGTAAGAACGAAACCCACAGATATGCTAAAGGTAGTTTTGAAAATTTCAATCTGATCTAATATCTGATGGAAATACGAGTTGATGATCTATTTTACGTCTAGACTTTGTATAGAATTACATATCTTTTACATAACCTTTTAAAGAAATATTGATAACTTTTTTTGCTATATATACCTTTAAGTGTGATGAAATACATTTAATGCCTTTTACTAGTCTTACTATCTCTATTAATTTCTTGGCTCAAAAGAGTTTTATTGTTGCTAAGGGAAAAACAAAGGCTTTATCACAAGGGGGTTATAAAAAAATGTTAGAGAAATGACAGAAGTAACAGGCTGTCAATTGGTGACATCTACATCCGTTGCCTCAGATATATTTCTGTCCTTAAAGATATGCAAAAAAAAAAAAGAAAAAAGAAGAAGAAGAAGAAGAAGAAGAAAAAGAAGAAGAAGAAGAGGAAGAAAAGAAAAATAAAAGTATGAGTTATTTTTCAGTTTTTAAAAGTTTCAGAGAGAATTATAAATCAAAGTGTAAGTCATAGTCATTTTTTTTCAGGAAGGGGCAAAGGCATTGTGTAGGTGGTGAAATCAGAGAACAGGGTCTAAATTTTGGTTCTCAGTTTTGTTGTGTGACTCTGGGAAAGCTGCTTACTCTACTGAGCCTTCTGTTTCCCCACTTGGAGAGAGGTAATGATAATTACAATAACAAGAATAATAACTAGAAGTGTGATTTTTTTCTTTTTTCTTTTTTTTTTTTTTGAGAGAGAGAGAAAGAGAGAGCAGGGGGGTGGCAGAGGAAGAGAGAGAACGAGAGAGAGAGAATCTTGAACAGGCTCCATACTCAGCATGGAGCCAGCCAAGGGACTCAATCCCATGACCCCTGGGATCATGACTTGAGCAGAAATCAAGAGGCAGCTGCTTAACCAAATGAGCCACGCAGGTGCCCGTAAAATAGTACTTTCACTGAGGATTCAGTGAGATCATGTTATATAAAGTCTCTGACTCCCAAGAAAAGATTATAAACCATAATTACCAAAACTGTGGACAGCAGTCCTTTAAAAACATTTTATTTGCACAGAGCCCACATTCCACTCCTGTTCTTTCAATTTCTATACCCCATCCCCTTTACACCCCCAACTCTCCAAAATGTGTCATCTTCCTGTGGCCTCCAGCAAACACACAAGGACTCTCACACTGAATTGCAATCACAAATGTTGGCAACATAAAGTAGCAAGAATATTTAAATCCCAGCATAATAATCTTTAAATTCTATCTGAATATATTTCTATAAAACAGCCTCTAGCCACCCACACTGGATTTCTTCTATTACAAAGCAAAAGAGTGAAAAACAAGAACAACAGAAACAAACAAACAAAAATAAAGAAATGGAATCCTTGGATCTGCTCTAGACCGAAGCTGGTTCTACCAAAAGCAAAAACAACAACCCCCATTCCCCCCAAAATCCAGAAACCACAGAGACGTAGATATCATAGTTTCCTAGCAATGTAAAACCTGGATCCATTTACTGGGAATAACAGTTGAGCCAGGTAGTGGGGGGGAAAAATCACTCAGGATAAACAAAATGGACATTCAAATGATGGGATGACAGGATGAGTTTCAGAAAAGTATCTCAGAGTAGTCTCATCAGTCACTTTAGTTTTCCAATTTAAAGTTTAGGTATTATCTTGAATTGCTGCAAACCAATCATGTTTCACGTCTGGATTGTAGGAGACAGCCCCACTTTCCCTGAGCACTATGCTCCTCACTCCTGAAGAAAAATGTCTTGTGAGCAAGTACGAAAGGGAGAATGCTCTTGAATGGGCAGCTAATAGTTTCTGCCCTACCTAACTACCAGTAGTTTCTGCCCTACCCAATGAACTTGAACCACAGAAGGCATTATTTAAAATCTTCTTGAAAACGCATTTATTTTTTAAGATAAGAGATACAATCTACTGTGTAACATTTGAAGCAATACATTCCTCTCTGGTGAAAACCCATTTTGATAAAATTCAGAACAAACTTTCACCTGCTTTGTCATCCTTATGTAAAGAAGATATATGCTACTAAATTTATAGTCTTTGTAACATTTTTAAACGTTTTGAACTGAATAGCTAGCAAAAAGTCATGCAAGAATTCAAAAGTAACTCGCTCTTGGAATCCACAGCTCCATTTCATAATATGGGTTAATGGGGATACGTTTGTTCATTGACACAAATAAATAAGTGTTGTGTGGTGATATAAGGGCTATGGAGATGATTGACTTCATTCTTACTGTTTAAGATAATTCTTAATTTATTTTTTTCTTTCTTACAAATGTTGGTGCCAAAGGTTTTGGAATTTAATGAATATAAAATAGGTCACACTTCCAAGGTAAACTGTGTTAAGCCCTGCACTAAATTTTAAAGCAGGATTTATTTTAACTTAAGGTACATGATTGGGCTTTGGGGATTTTCTTAATCTCTTAAATTATATTCAGGACTTTTGTGTACGAGTGTATATGCATTTGTTTCTGGGGAGTTGATCCCTAATTTTCATCAAGTTTTCAAAAGGGCTGGGGACCCCTAATGATTTCAAGTTCCTGCTTTAAATTGTTTATCAGCAAAATGTTAGGAGGACACATTTCCTCTGATCACTGTAAACAAATCATACTAGACCAAACTGACCTGGAAAACACCTCTGTGTATTTATACATAGTTTTGATTTTATAAACCTGTACAATAATTTTAAAAACCTGTACAACTAGGTTTGTGAAATATGAGTAGCATCAAGGCAAGGGCAATAGACAAAGACACTTTGATTTCCAAACATCTTTGCCCATAAAATAAGTATTGTTTCCCTAGCAATTAGGGAACAGAAAGGAGCAGATTTACATTCTTGAGTTTTAAAAGAAGGCATCGTATGACTTCTAAGGCATTTGAGGTTTACCATAACTCCCCAAATCTCCATGTCACTTCACCAAAGGCATGAAGAAGGTTTTAAATCCATTGCATAGCATTCACAGACCACAGGATATGGAACACTTCCTCAGGTCCATGTATATATGTCCCCCTCTTTTTTCAGCCCTGTATTGTATGTGTAAGCACAACATCAAAGCATAGACTTTTGTAGAAGTCCCTAGAATCCTCAGTCAATGCTTGTGTATGTCCACCAATAGCACACAAATATTCTCAGACTCTCCAAACCTTTATAGATATTTAAACTACCTTCCTACTTAGATTCCTGCCAGAAAAGAAGACAGTCTGAATCCTGACATCATACCACCTTGTTCTGTACATTTCTCTCTCTTCTTTCTCACATGTCACAGTAGTGAAAAGTGTGCATTTTCTTAATACTCACCCAGGGACTTTCTTTACATAGCATTTTAAGATCTAACTACTCCTCATATGTTTCTAGGTGCTAGTTATGAGGCAAGTAAGAACTAGAGAGTAGAAAGAACAAAAATGTCAATAGACGTATTTACTTATGTGATTGAGAGCGTGCTATAGTGTGTAACATCTTAGTGCAATGGGTATTAAATTTTCAAGTTAACATACATACATGGCATGATAATACTGTGTTAATTATTCCTACAAACAGCTACTGGAAATGTGTAACAAAGCTCGACATCTTGGCAAAGGAAGACATGTCAAAGATACTAAGAAATAAACAACAGGATAACCCATGATGTTGCAAATATCAGAACACGGTGGAACTATGCCAACAGGACACAGCATCATGCTACCTGTTTCCCATTATTATGTCCCAACACACATATTATTCATTTCCTCATTTAATTAGCCCTGATTAAGTGCTAGTCTTTGTGGAATTTCCCAAGTTGCATAAAACTGGACTTGCCCTCACAAAGCTCATTATCATCACCATCATTAGTTAGATCCTTAGTGTCAGCTACTGTACTCACACCAATCTTGAAAATGGGTATTATAATTACCACTACTTTAAAAAAAGAGGTAACTGAGGTACAGTAAGGTAGAACACTTCACAGTAACACAACAGATTAGTGACAGAATGGGATGAAAGCATGCCTTATCCTCTAGAATTCATTCTTTTAAATAACTTGGAGCTTGTCTGTGTCTACACAACATTATACTGTAAGGAAAGAAGTAATAATGACTGAAAGAGAAGTATAGATAAAGCATTTTGATGCAATTTCAGAAAAGATATTAATTTTTAGAAGAGCAAGGTGAGCAAATATTTTGTGAAGAAGATGTTTTGATTCATATCTCCAAGATAAAAAGGTCTCAACTGTGAAAGTTAAATAGAGAGGACTACATGAGAAAATTCTTTGGGGAGGGAGTTGGGTAGACAGGCATGGAAGCCAACATATAATTTCGTTTGGCTGGAGGCTAAGTCTCATCAAAGGAAAGAAAATGCAAATAACATTCTTGAGTGTGTTCCTTCATGCTAGTTACCTTGCTGTGTATTTCACATCCTGTACCTCATTTTATTTAATATTTACAAGAACTCAGTGAAGTAGGTATTATTAGAGTTTTAACAAAAATAAATAATTGACAAGATGACAGAGAAAACAGATTCTGGTAAGAAGTTGAAATCAGAGCTAATTATAAACCTTGTGTTCTTTCAGAAATATCATATTTTATATCGTGAAAAAAAATCCTAACGACAAATTTAAAAATGGAAATTTCAACCATATCGGGTAGGGCCTTGAATTCCAGGATGAAAAAAAAAACAAAACAAAAACGTGAGTTAGCTTTAATCATGAGTCATCGTTGGTATTTCACAGCCATACCTTAGATTTCTCTGTATGTCAGAAATGCATGTTAGTCATTAACTGATTAAATTTGTCTGTCATGAAGAACCAAGGTCAATAAATTCTGAAATGTGATAATTGAGATTTGTTCTTTCATGCAAACTGTTAGTCCTGAGTCATAACCCCCAAGCAACAATCAGACGTATAAGAAAATCAAAATATTTTAGTGGGTACATATTCATGATGAAAAAAAAAAACTTGTCATCAAATTACTCATAAAAAGAGTAAAATAAAACAGGCAGTAGGATGGGTTCATGAAATGAGGCTTTAATGTCCTATTTATATAAATAAGGCTAGCTCTTTGCTTTGGTGAAGGAGGCATCCACCTCCTTGTCATTAGCCAAAACCTACCGCTAAAATGTCATTCCTTATTTATACACTTTCAGGGTTTTTTTCTGAGAAATGATCCTTTGGGATTAACCCAGTAAAAGCAATAGTTAGGAGCTCAAAGATATATTTCTAACCACACAATTATACAGAAAAAAAAATCAATGTAAGGATATACCTTAAAATATTAATGGTGATTCTGGGGTGTCTGAGTTATGGTTAATTTGGGTTGTTTTTCATGATGTATTTTTGCATTTAGAAAATTTTGTACAATGAGCACATACTGTCATTATGTTGAGAAAAAAAGGCATACAAAATGGAGGAAGTGAGAGAGACAGAATTGGGAGTTCAGGGAAGATGGGCTTCCACTTATTCTCTGACTCTATCCTTCTACCTTGGGCCAGCTCTGTGTATAAAAATGGGCACATGATACACCTTAAGTGTAGATCAGGACAGGAGATCCATTCCCCAGTTGCTTCCCAATCTCTCGGTGCAAAATGTCACACCATAGAACCTAAACCTAATTTGGACCTATTGGAAAGCAATATGACCTAACAGGTCATTCGTTTATTCTCAAGCTGGAGTTAGCATGATTTAATGTACGATATATTACTTTTCTGTCTGGAGAAAGGCAAAATTCATTAGAGCTGTCAAGTGGGGATTGGAATGTGACTCTATTTTAGGTAATTTTTTAGAGCTCATTTCTTATTCTCGAGACCAAGAATCCATGCCTCTGCCTGATGTTTTAGCTCAGTAAATGCTTTGGATCTTTAGAGTCAACGATCATATTTCTTAAACTTTAAACTGAGAAATGCTGTCTGATAATTTTTGATTTGTGTAGCTGTGCATGTAAAAAAACCTTTCAACTTTTGAAGATCACATTAAAATTTAAGTATACATTCAATGATCACTGTAATATAAAAAATAAAATGCATTCTCAAGAAAATTAGATTTTTTTTTTTATAGCTAAACACTTATCACTCAAATACACTGGCCAATATTAATGCATCAAGTGAATGTCTTTCTGTGAGAAGTACTTTGACAACTAAAATTTTATCTCACTATTTTTTTCTTAATCATTCTATCTAATTTTCCATTCCTGAGGCTATTTTTCAAAATTGTGAATTATTACTAAAGTTTGTTATTCATTGGGCCAACTTTAAGCATATCTTTTTTCGATTTGTATTTCGTTCAATGCTTTGCTTCATAGCACAAGTGAAAAGCCCTAGATAAATCATTTAAATGATAAACTTGTTTTGGGAGAATTCTTTATCTCCAGTAAAGAAAGCAGTTGATCTGTAATAAAGGCTATACATACATTTGGACAGAAATGAAATATAGTCATTTAATAAGGCTATGGAAAATTGTCACAACAAAGTTTTAATAAGCAGAACATAGCCCAGCTGAATGTCTGAGAAAAATCTGAGTCTTTAGGAGGGCTTACCAGTGAAGAAGAAGACAGAGGGGGCATTTCTGATCTAGATGGAAACCACTGGGTACAATTACTTTAGCAGTAACTTGAACATGATAAATATATATCTTTATACATGTACACACATGAAAAAGACATGCACAGGGTTATAAATCTAGTAAAAAGGACATGACAGAGCACAGGCCTTTTTTTCTCTAACCGTATTTAATTGTTCCTCTGTATTCTATGCTGCTTCATGGTGTGCTGCTTTCCTTGTTCTATTTCCAGTGTCTATTACCAGGCCAGCATGCCAGCAACAGAGTTGATGTTAATATGTTAGTGTGAAAATGCACCTTTATCATATTTTGGAATCAAACGATTTCGCTTGAGTATTAGATGTGTTTGCAAATAATGTTATAATAGTTGAATTTGGCATTCCTAGAACGTATAACCTCTGAAGACTGCTGTAGCTGTGCCCTGTCCTTGCCATTTTTGTGCATGTCTTCCTGAATTTTGCTGCCAGCATCTGTGTCTCTCTGCCTGAAGGGTTCCTCTCACCATCTGTGCCTATTCTGTTCCTGTGAAAGGCAGACTGGGAGTTCTAGGGAATTAGTATCCCTGGGGACATCTCCCAACTAATGATTAATGGGTTGTAGTAGATAGATAGCCCAGGTCCTTTGCCCTTGAGGTGCCCTTGGGGTGGGTGAGGCATGTGGACTATGTCATTTCTAAATCACCTGGGATTCAGAGCAGGACCAAGCTACAGATACCCACAATGGTGACTTTATTACTTTATTTGATTTTTCTGTTTCCTATCTTACTTTTCACAGGGATCAGACACAAACTCTGGACTTAAATCTATCAGAAAGAAACACAGATTGTGTTCACTTATAATCAACTTGATGGCTGGATATTGGGCTTAACCCACCTACTGCAGTGTCCTAAGAGGCTGTTTGCAGGCAAATATATATTGCATATGAGATCCATGGCACCGTTTAATTAAATATTCTTTAATTTAGAAACACCCATGTTGACTAATTTAGTGTATCCAGTTAGAAAGAAGATATTCCCCTCTCCTCCTATCTTCTGCTTTCTGGGCCATGGTACAGCTTAAAGAGGGCAATACTGGTCTGCTTTAGATGTTTTCCTTATTGCTCTAGGCACACAAAGGCCAATGAAATTGATCTGATATTTGGAAGAAAGACAGAAACTGGGGAAGTCTACCAATTCATCCACTCTCTTTTGTGTTCATTATTACCCAGGCTAGAATGACAAGCTCTTAGACAGCTAGCTAACTAGATAAATAAATATAGCTAGGGGTCCTTTTCATACCCCCTCACAGAAAAGATGAGAGTTTAAGACTAAGTTTATGTTTTCTCCTGTAGGCACTTTCTTGGAACATTTTTTTTTTTAAATAGTGAAAAAAATCCTGCTTTACTGCCTGCTGACATACAGTCCATTTGTGCCTTTTTGAACAACCACCCTCTCAAATGTCAGCAATAACAGCTGCGAAGTAAACTCCCACTTCTTTATCTTGAAAGCAAATTAGGAAAAAGGCAAGCTGATGGTTTCCCCTCAGGCAGTTTCACCTTCCTGTGACAGGTAGAGTGTTGCCAGGGCCCTTCTCTCCAGCCTCCTCTGCCTTCATCCTCTTCCCTCCTGGGCTTTTAGCCTCCTGGCCTGACACATAAATATTTTCAGCAGGAAGGAGGCCTACTCTCTGCCTTCCACAATCACCTGATTAATTTTATGACAACATTAGTCTATTCTCTGTGGTGTGAACAGATCAAAATATATATGGAGAAGAAGATGGAAGGTAAATTGAATCCACAGAGGGTCCTCAGGACTCCTCAGAAATTAGCATTTTCTATTTGACAAAATTCTCCTTCAGATTCAGCATCCAAGTAGACAACTTGGACTTTCTTTTCGTAATTGAGAGAAAATAAATGAGTTTCAACCCATCCCTGGCCATTGATCATTTTTTGATATTTGAGTAAGTCACTTACATTTTCAAGGCTTATCTATCAACTGGTTCCTGTCAGGTTTATTGCAAAGCTGTAAACAATAGTGTTTAGGAGCAAAAGCTTAGAAGCACCTACTGCCTAGGTTTAAATCTTGATTTCGCCAATTATTAACTTTGTGACTTTGGATAAATTGCTTAACTTCTCTGTGCCTCTATTTCTGAATCAGTGAAAACGCATCTCAAAAGTCCACAGATCTAATTTTACATATTATACTAATGATGCAGTAATCAGGCGGGGAATATAAAAGCAAAGGCATTGTGTTCCCATTCATTCATGCACAGTTCATTTTTTATAAATTCCTTTCTGCTAAAAATCTACATCTGTTTGTCCAGGTTTTCCCAAAGGAGAATAATCAAAGCAAAAAGTCTTAGTAGATTCTGGAAGAAAGCTACAGACTCTCATAAGATAAGCTGAAGGTTATGTCAACAGTCCAAGAGCTTCTGCATGATCAAGCAACAATTAATATCACCAAATGAGCAGAAAGAGTTCTGGGACCTATATTTATCATGGACAGGAAAACCCACCCACATTGTCTGGTATCCTTACTATACAGAGTGTTGTGTTAACAGCAATATCACCATCTTCCCGGAATTTCAGGCTTTACTCCAGAGATACTGAATCACATTCTGTATTTTAACAAAGTCCCAAGGTGATACCTATAACATAAGGTTTGGGAAACACCAGTGATTTTCAGAATTGGCTGTACAAGGGAGAAGCTTGGAAACCTTAAAACAATAACTTATGCCTGGATTTCAATCTTAGCAGTTCTGATTTAATGGAGATGAAGTGTGGTTTGAGCATTGGAGATCATTAACAGATTATTTCCCTAAATGATTTCAATGTGTAGCCAGAATGCAGAACCAGCCAGCTAAATCTTTAGACGTCCCAGGCCTTTGGTCAAAATACAGTTATTTCTTTCACGTGCTCTGAATACAAAAATACTAAGCTATATCGAATACACATCTTTTTGTGGTTAAGAAAGTTCTCTTCCCCAGATTTTATTGTCACATGTTGTATTCAGAGCTCCCTGGGCTATTTCTCTCATTGTAATTTCAGGATGTGAAGAGCTGACTTGCTTATTTTCAGATAGACAACAAAAGGTTGATTCCCCCAGCAGGCTGAGCTAATGGCCATCTGTTAGGATAGAACAGTATGGATTCATAACATGGTATCTGCCACTGTATCTGGTTGTCAGGAGGCAGCAAATGAAATCCAAGCCTTTCAGAACTCATAACATCTTATGTGTCAGATCCCTGAGAGGAAGGCAATCCCAAATTAGAAACACATGCTTCATTGGATGGGCATTCATCTACTGGCACATTAGAGACTCCAATTTGAATGATGCCTTTATCACTCATATCTTTCCATGGACTGCTGCTATGCTGCTGCCAATGTCCCCATGCAACATTTCATAATTGAGCACATGACAAAGGGAAAGGACAGGCTCCCCTGTCTTGCAGTGGATCTGAAACCAACACTTTAGATTTAATGGAAATGATTAAATAAGTTTCTATAGTAAAGTGCTCAACTGACACCCAAATGGTTACATTATTATTATTATTATGTTTGTGCTTATTTTGTGTTATGTATAAATTGGAAATATTTACCCTCCATGACACAAGTGTTCCAAAAACTCCCTAGAGCACAAAGATTTTAGATTCAGTAATGCATGACATGACAGGAAAAGCAGATTTGGGGACCATGCTAAAAAGTAAATTTTATTGTTCATAAGTATTTATTATATATTCACCTAAAATAAAAATAAAGACAGCACAGTGAATAAGAAAGAACAAATATAATTTTATACATTTTAAGGTAATAACAATGATTTCTATTAAATTTTACATAATCTTATATGCCTAATTTACTAAAATATTTTCAGATTTTTCCTCCACCACAGTTTAAATCAGATGTTTTGTTGCCGATAATACAAATAAGAGTTTCTTTTGGGGGCACCTGGGTGGCTGAGTCAGTTAAGTGTCCAACTTTGGCTCAGGTCGGGATCTCACAGTTAATGAGTTCTAGTCCTGCACCGGACTCTGTGTTGACAGGTCAGAGCCTGAAGCCTGCTTTGGGTTCTGTGTCTTCCTTTCTTTCTGCCCTTCCCCTGCTTGTGCTGTGTCTCAAAAATAAATAAACCTTTAAATAACAGCAACAAAAAAGTAGCTTTAAAAAAAAAGTTTCTTTTTTTCCTATTTCCTACGTTTCCTTAACTTCCTACATTTTATCCTTCCAAAAGGCTTTGTATGAAGACTCTAGGATCTTGTGCGAAATATGCATACGGTTTTCTAAAAGATAACAAAGTGAGCTTTATTAAGATTAAGTCTCTGGGCAGTCAGTAGGTACTAAATTTACGACAGTTACCAAAAACAACGCAGTGAAGCGAAAACAAAACACATTGTGCTGGCTCCCTCTAGTGGAAATTCTGAAGGCAAGATGATTCTAACAGAATAGCTCTGAATTCAGGCTTGCAGACAGAGGCTCTTGAATGCTAACCATACCTGCAGACCGACTAGGCCCCAAATTCAAAAACTTAGTGGGAGCAAGGAAGACCAGTATTCCATATGTGCATTTATTAGGGCAATAAATCCAGGAAATTTTTGATATATATTTTTCTATTTCTGAACCGAAGGAGAGGAGGGCAGTTAAAGTCCTCTTATTACCCACTTTCATATACATAGAGTGAGTATGAAAACAGTCACCTTGTAGGGTTGCTTTAATGATTACATGAAATCTGTTTCTCCCCAGTCTTTCTCCACATCAGTAAAAATATGTGACACCAGGGAATCAAATTAGAATCCTCTTTTTCCTGTACTTTGCCTCATTCTGCTCATCAGCAATTACCATTTAAGTCACTCCCCTCCATCTGCAACCTATTACCTGGTGCAAGCCACCATGCCCTCTGACCCTTACTGTCAGAACAGCCTCCTGACTTCCTTCCCCATTTCACTGCAATGTCTTCAGATGCTCCATACTGCACACAGGAGACTGAATGGAGGCTGTGTCATGTCAACCTGAGAACCAGCCCTTAAATGCTCACCACTGGCTGCACTTAGACTCCTCCTTGCCCTGGCCTCCAGAACTGCATGATCTGAGGCCTGTGCCACCTATGTTACGTCAAACCATCCACCTATCCCCTCAGTTCGGCACAGAGATTTTCTCTACATTGTCCCATGTGGGTCACAGTCTCATGGTCTTTGCACAAACTGATCCCACCCTCTGGCCAGTTTTCTCATTTTTCTCGTATCTTGTTCCATTTCATCTTGCAGTCTCAGCTTAAATAGCACTGTGGAAATTTTCTATATCTAAATTTGGCATCCCAATCTCTCCATTTTCTTTCTCACAGCACCCTATTTGTTTCCTTCAGAAGAGCACTCATCACAATCTATAGTTATCTGTTCAATTGTTCGTTATCTGTCTTCCCCCATTAGAAGTTAAGGTACCAGGTCTGCCTCGTTGCCAATGAGATTCCTAGTATGCTAGACAATTGGTGCTTCTGAGAGTTTATTGAACAGATTTGTAGATGATACCATTTTTATAAAATTACTCAGCATAGGTCAAACCAAGTAGGCCCTCTCTAAATGCCAATTCTTTTCTCTTTCCAGGAAGTCATTGGGCTGTTCTCATTTTGAAGAGCATTTACTTTTTTTTTTCTTTTTTAGATTGAACTAATTGTTAAATGCTTTAAGCAATTTGAGTAAAGGCACAGTGCTTCTGTCCTTACTTACAGAACGGATTTACAGTGAAGTTAATAAATCTTAAGTGCCAAGATCCTTGTTTTCCCTGGCACTTCTAAGACCAAGAAATGGATCCCACATTTATGCTCACATTGTCATATATACTTAAAAAAATTTTTTTAAGATAAAATTATACTAACAGACTGGTGCATGAAAAGCATCGTTTCTTACATGGGAAAATGCAGTGACATGGCACTGAAACAAACAAAAATTTTAAAAACATCATAATTCAAAACATTTAGTCAACCATTTGGAGGAAGCAAGGAGTTAGTTGCCTTTCAAATTTTCTTCTGTAGAGAATGTTATAAAAATGCATTAAAAATATTCAAAGAGTGGAGTCAAAATGCAAGAAAAGTGATTATAGAGTTGTGACAGGTGGTGACTTAGGATATATGTTATTTTTCTGGCTTTTGTGAAGTGTGTGGGTTCTGTGACCTTTTAAAAAGTTATAATGTGCTTTTGATTTATTTTCTCATTTACTTTCCAGTTCTATACTTGTAACATTGTATTCTTTTTCAAAAGTCCCTCCAAATTAAAGACTAGTGGGGCTTCATGAAACCTGAATTTTCCTCTGATGCATGGTTGAAGTGATACATAAGAATTGTCTTTGTTTTTTAATTAATTTTTATTCATTTTTTAAAAATTAACGTTTTTATTTTGACAGAGAAGGCACCAGTAGGGGAGGGGCAGAGAAAGAGACAACAGAGTGAGAATCTCAAGCAGGCTCTGCACCCTCAGCACAGAGCCTGACACAGGGCTCGAACCCATGAGCCATTAGATCATGACCTGAGCCAAAGTCCACCATGTAACTGACTGAGCCACCCAGGTGCCCCCATAGTATTATTTTTTAAGTGGATAGACTGGAGATATATTCTTCTGTTTTCAACTTTATCTAGTCATGTTAATCGACTTTTTTTTTTTAATGCCACAAAGTGACCTACATAATGCTAAAAATAACAAATTTCTTAATTAAAAAAAGTAATCTTTTTAAAGAAAGGAATAAATATACATGTTAAGGTTTTAAAAGTAGAGAAGAAATGGAATACAAGAAAAATATTACAGGGAAAGGATGAATTCAAAAGTGAAATTAATATTCAGAGTGCTGGCTATAGAGTCCTCTAATTAAAAAAAAAAATTTAATGTTTATTTTTGAAAGAGAGAGAGACAGAGCATGAGCTGGGAAGGGGCAGAGAAAGAGAGGGAGACACAGAATTTGAAGCAGGTTCCAGGCCCTAAGCTGTCAGCACAGAGCCTGACACAGGGCTCAAACTCACCAACGGTGAGATCATGACCTGAGCTGAAGTTGGACGTTTAACCTACTGAGCCCCCAGGCACCCCTAGCGTCCTCTAACGTTATTAGAAGTCAGCAATAAATTTGTCCCTGCGTTTCCCAACAATCAACAAAAAAAGATAGACACAGACACAGACATCAGAGAATCTACTAAAGAAAAAAGAACAAAAACCCAGGAACCTATTTTCTGAGGAAAAGCACAGTTCAGACTGTTTCCTGGGTCTCACTCCATTATCACATGAACAGTCTTTTCAACTATATTTTCAGTTGAAAACAAGGAGTTTCAGAAATTTTTTGTGTAACACTCAGCAATTTGGGCTGATCATATCACAGCAAAGTCAAATTCAGGGAAAAAAGAGTTCCATTGACAGCCAAAATAATGCCACCCTTAGCCCTGCTTCACAGCTCCCTGCTGCTAATATGAATTCTGAAACAGATTAGACAGTGTGTAGGTACAGAATAATGGTTTCCACATTTTTTTTTTAGCATAGGAGGATATACAGATATGGCTAATCTAGGTGGTTCTATTATTGATGAGCTATGTGTTTTAAGACGCATGTGAGCTGGGCTGGGGGACGCATCTTCCAAAAGAGACAAGGATCTTAAGGAAGACCTTGCCCTCAAGACTATAAAGACTATCTCGCTCTAGTTGTAACAGGGGCCATAGAAGGACAAAGGGCAAGCCTAGGTCTCTTCAAACAGTATTTTCAGGAACTTATCAGCACATAACCAAGTCCTTGGGCTTTCCAATTCTGCACATCCTTTTGATAAACAAAAATGTTTCATGCTCTCCTGACAACACATTTTGATGAAATCTCATGTACATGTTTTTGGTGACCCTTAATTCCTTGAGTGGGATTAAAAAAAAAAAAGGCTTCTCCACCTAATGACTCCAGATTGGAATATCTTTGCAAAATTTTAGTTTCTGAAAGGAAAGTTTTCCATAATCTTTTGGAGGTAAGTGTGAAGAGGAATAAGTCTTTTTCAGTCATCAGAGGTACGCTTTGGACAGTCTTAGTTAATAACTGTTACTTCGCCTTTTATATCTTTATTTCTTAGATAAAGATACTAATTTTAATAATTTCAAAGGATTACAATAAGAATTAAGTGAGGGGCACCTGGGTGGCTCAGTCAGTTATGCCTCTGACTCTGGAGCTTGGATTAGGTCCTGATCTCACAGTTTGTGGGACTGAGCCCCACACTGGGCTCTGTGCTGATAGTGTGGAGCCTGCCTGGGATTCTATCCCTCTCTCTGCCCCACCCCTGTTCACATGCACTGTCTCACTCTCTCTCAAAATAAATAAACATTAAAAAAAAACTGAGTCAATGTATGAAGAGTACTTCAGTATTTGATACATAGTGAAGTATTATTACTACTATGTACCGACTGCTAGGGATAAAACAATGACAGATGTTCTTACTGATTTCGGCAGCCAAGAAAACGAGCCATTCTGACTCCAGGGAGCATGAATGACTGGCGGCCCAGTTGCTATACTCTAGTATCTATTATTGCATTTGTGGAGAGGCCTGTCATACTCCTTACCAATACTTGAGTGTAGCAAAGAAACACAATTCCTGGGCAATGGGGAAAAATGGTTCATGGAGTTTAAAAATGGTGGAAGAGAGGGGGTTTGGGTGGATGTGACCATAAAGAGGTAGCATAAGAGAAACCTTGGTGATGACATAATAGTTCTGTATCTTGATTTCAGTAGTGGTTACACAACTTTGCACATATGACAATGTGACCTAGAATGCACACACACACTGTACCAATGTAGCTTCCTGACTCTGATAGCATACGATAGTTCTATAAGAGGTAACAGTTGGGGATGGAGTAAAGATAGCCCCCCCTAAATCTCTCCTTCATAGAAGCAACAAGAAAACTGGAAAACATTGTCAGAATTAACTTATGCAGAAGTTTGGAAATAAACCAAAGATTAACAGCAATTCAAGGAGGCTTTATTTGAGAAAAATCGCTGAATCTCACCAATATCAAACTTTGCAATGTTTTGACTTACTCTATTCTCATCCCATTCTCCACCTCCATGTTAACCTTAAACTACAACAGTCCACAACCATGGTGAAAATCAACAACCTGGAAGCCACTGGAGGAAGCAGAAAGGGGTTTGAGCCCTTTCAAAGGCATATTTCCAGACAGTTGTCATCATCTGGCCTGTTGGGTGGCTCTCTGGAAGAAAGACCCCACTTGCAAGGCTGCCATGATTTGACTTGACTCAGAACTCAAACACAGCAAACAGACTAATAATACTGAGTATTTTTCATGTGCTTATTGAACATTGTATATCCTTTTTGAAGAATTTCCATTCAAATCCTTTGCCCATTTTTAAACTAAAAATTGGTTTTTTTGCCTTTTGGTTGTCACATTGTAGGAAAGTTTTTTATATATTCCGGATGTGAAATCCTTTTCAGATATATGATTTGCAAAGTTCCATACAGTTACGTATCTATATGACAACTTTTCATTCCACGACTTAGAACAAAAAAACCCACAAAACCCACCACCATCAAAAAACAATTCACAGAGGCAGCAGCTGTCTGGTAAGATATCCATTTATATGCACTGGTTGTGTCACAAGATTACTTTCATTGTTATAAAATAATAATCATAAAAATGATAAAAACCTGACTTAGGCAAAATTGTGAAGCAACTTTAAATTCTCTGCTTCCAGGCATGATATCTCTCACCACTGGACCATACGAAGAAAGGCTTAGAGACTCAATGGATGAAGCATTTATTTTCTCTCTCCTGCATTGCTATGGTGGTCACAAGACATTCCTTTTACCTCCAATTGCTCCCACCATCCTCCATCCTACACACAAAGCTATCTGTTTCCAGAACACTAGAGTTTCTCTAAACTAGTCCATGGAGGCCATGCGATTTCTAAGAAGTAGATTATACATGTATGAAACTAAAGATGTCTACCTAGCAACTTGTGTTATAAAAGGGTCCTAATATACAAATCCCAGGATACAGTATACACCTCTCTCTCTCTCTCTCTCTCTCTCACACACACACACACACACACACACACACGCAGAGAGGCTTAGTCTTAGTTTGGCTTCACACAGAAGAACACTGAAACAAAATTTCAAATGTAAGTAAGTTGCTTGGAAGGTGCAGAGAACATTAACAGAGAAGTATGGAATTACACAGGGAAGACAGATAATAAAGAGCATGATAACCATAAATTACTGCTTTGGGTAATTGGAGTTTAAAGCACTGGGAACACTGAGACACAGATGCAAAGTGTAATATCTAAGAATTCGTACCTTTGGGGTCCAAACCAACCATCGTATTTTTATGCCAAATAATTGGGAACTATTTGTTGATGGATGCTTGTTTTCTTGCTGCTTGAGCTGAGTTAATTAAGAATAAAGCGGTCTGAGTAAGGATAAATAGTAAAATATATGTGATCAGTTATGACTGTTTAGGCTCCATAAAGACAAAAAACTCAATCTTAACTGGATCACATTCCAAAATACACTTTATTGAGTCTTGACTTAATTTATATTCTCAGCCATATCATCAACCCCCCAATTTTCTGTCTCTGTGCTCTATTATCATAATGGTGGCTTCATATGGTAGAAAGATAGTGGTAGAATTTCCATTCCTCACATTTTTCAAGATTCATAGTAGAAAAGTATGAGTCTCTTTTCCATGAGAATTAGCAAAGATCCCAATGTTGTCCATCTTTGAGTCAGTCACCAAGCCAGAAGAATGTGTTGCTCTCATTAGTCAGATCTAAATCATATGCTCCTGAATGGAAGCAGAACTAGATGGAGTCAACATCACTGGAAAGAGAATCCGAGAGTCGTTACTACAATGGTGGGGAATGGACACTGAGCTGAAAAAATGACAAACACCACCAACAATGTCTTAGAAAGAAAGCCATTGGTAGAATTAAGTTCAGAGTATGTCCACCAGTTTATAATTAGACACACAGTAGAGCTTATTTATATATTAAATCAATTTTTTATTGATGAGTGTTTTACCTAAGTACAGTTTAGATCACAGGCACACTCCCACGTTTTAAGACCCTCAAAAACTCACTCTAGTACATTCAGTGATGATGCAGTACAATATTCAAGGTATAATCAGGGAGAAGGAAAAATCAGGAAACCTTTACAGAGAAGGTAACATTTACATCACAAAGAAGGGATTCTGGGAGCACTTGGTGGCTCAGTGGGTTAAGCTCTTGATTTGGGCTCAGGTCATGATCTCACAATCATGGGATTGAGCCCCATGTTGGGCTCTGTGTTAAGCGTGGGGCCTGTTTGGGATTATCTCTCTCTCTCTCCTTCTGCACCTTTCCTGCTCATGCTCTCTAGATGGATAGATAGATAGATAGATAGATAGATGATAGATAGGTAATAAAGAGATTCTCGATTTATAGAAGTCTCTGAAGGAGGAAAGGAAGGAAGAAGGGAATAAAGGTATATAAAGTAGAAGCAACAACATGGGGGGAAAAGGACAGAAGTATGATTGGACGTAATTTGTACATGTAGTTTGATTTGGTTAGAATCTCAGGATCTGAAATGAAGGAGTAGCAAAAGATTAAAAAGACTGCTTTGGCCCAAATTGTGAAAGCCTTATTTATCTTTTTCTAATAAGTTTATATTTTAACTTATTGGCAATAAGGATCCAATGAAAGATTTTTAAGAGCAGGGAAATGATGAGAATTCAAACATCTTGGGAGTCAAAATGTATTACTTAATATCAGCCATAGTAAGAAATTTTATGATAGAAATCTACATTAAAGTCTAGACATAGCACGGGGAGTTCCTTCTCCTTGCCAGATGCTCGTTCCTCCATTTATATGATGGAAAATAGCTTTTTAGTAAACACACATACTCTTAAAGCATTCCTTAATAACTGCTTAGTTTTATTGAAAGGCTATTCATGTCAGCTCATCCAAAATAATACTATGAGAAAAATCCTCACACTAAGAACATTATTATTTGGTGAAACTGAAAGATACCTATGTTTTGCGTGGATGAATTGATTTCTGGCTTAAATTGGCCTTCAGGCCTCCCCAATCCGCAGCAAAGGCAGAAACAAAACCCCTGCAGTGCAATATAACCGGTGGCCACTAGAGGGCAAGCTTACTTCGTGTTGGGACCAGCTAGCACAGGGCTGCTTCAATTCAGAGCATGATTGAGCAGCAAAGGCGACCTCAGCAGAGGTTAGCGAGAGCCCATTGCTGTACAAGGAGAGGTCAAGCAAGTGACAGATATGAAATATCAGTTAAGTCACTTTGAAGCCACGGTGACCAATTATGCCCATCAAAGCCCAAAGGTAATGAAACCCAGAGAGGAGAAGAGTGTCATTTTGATGGGGATGACCTCTACAAGAAGGAAAGGGGTGGGAAGCCAGGTTAACCAATTTTATCTTTACAGGAGAGAGGTGGGACACACTTCAAACATACTAAATTGGCTACTGAAAACGTGTTCTAACCAGATGTAATCCTAACAAATAGAACAGAGTGGAAAGTGCTATTCTAACTGAAAATAATGGCCAGTCTATTACTAAATAGACTATAAGTATAAAATAATATATTTATATATCTATATATTATAATACATTTATATATTTATAAAAATAAATATTTCTAAAATACAACCCCTGAAGGGATATCCATTTTATGGGATCTTATTCATTGGGAAACTGATCCTTCTTTGAATATAAGCATGACCACACTAAAATAGTCTGTATGCAGACACCCTCATTTCAGATGAAAACCTTGCATTATTTTTGGAAAGAGCTCAACGTTACACAAATATCAAGTTCACCTGTAAAAGTGAAGCCAGAGTTTCCTGACAGACCACTTTTCTCAGACTCACCTAGGGAGAGTTGCTAAAATTTTAATTCCTAGATTCCTTCCCTGATCTTCCTAATCAAAATTTCTGAGGTCGGCGTAGGCGTCCACATGGTTGGCAATATCCTTGGACAGTTCTTTTCATTAGCAGTATTTGAGGGCAAAGAAGTGTGGCATCATTTGGGGTGCATGCATAATACCTGTGTTACGTGCTTTTGTTGCATCAGGCTTTTAAATGCAGCTACGTGAGGGTCACTTGTTTGCTCACACACAAATACACACTTATAAATCAGGTAACTGTGCAGAGCACCTGTATTTGGTCACAAACAGTGTTAAACACTGCATGTATGTTATTGTATTTCACTCTCCCCCAAGCCACTGAAGAAAACATTGTTGCTCCCATTTACAAATTACAGAGAACACAGCCTCTGAGAGGTTAACCCACTCATCCACAGTCATGCATTTAGACAGCAACAAAACCAGAATTAAAAGCAAGACTTATTTAGTCCTAAAGTTATTTAGCTAAGAAGGAGAGGAGAAGGGAAGTGTTTAAAGGTTTATTATAATTTCATGTATTAATTCCCTCATTATTTCTTAATCCTCAAGTATTGGATTAGATGTCAGAAAGCCCCTCCCCCATATCAAATTGAAATCTGCCATTCTAGAACATTTATCCAATATCCTGAGACCTGACCTCCAAAGTTATATTGGGGAAAAAATCTGACCTCTGACTTACAATATGACTTTAGAGAAAAAATATTAAGTCCTACTTCTGTTCCAAGACAGGAAGTAAGGGAGAGTTCCTAATGTGTCCCTTGAAAAAAATCCATTTTAAATGTATTTTTAATAGATTTCTATGGTTTACAGATCTGTTTGTAGGACTTTATAAATTATGGGTCTCGGCATTGAAAGTCAAACGAAGGTCAATCATTTCATCTTTACCAAAAATAAAGTGAATAAAAATCCTGAAAAAAAATTGTAGATTTTTTTAGGCATCTCTAAAGAATCATATTTTACTCTAGTCAGAGCACAGTCAAGAAATACTGTACCATAAAATTGAAATATGGCATATTTTCTCTTCTTTTTAGTAGATTTGGCCATTCCTGTTAAATAAAGAAAACATTTTTTTTTTGGTAAATTGTATTTCATTTGAGCAGCATGCATTTAAATATGTCAGCTTAGAGATCAAATCCATATTTTCTGTTTTTTCAAATATATAATATTCGTCAGCCCCACAAAAATGTAAATAAAACAAAACACAAAAAGTTAACCCTTAAAAATCAGATGACTTACAACAACTTCCTCCAAAATCCATGAAAATCTTTACAGGACTAAAGATATATTATGCATGTTCAGCTAGCCTTTTCTTTTTTTGTTACAATCTGAAGTATGTATGTATATATGTGCCTTTATTCCTCTTCTTATGTCATAAAAACACATAATTAATATATACAACAGACACATGAAAAGATGCTCAGCATCACTAATCACTGGAGAAATGCAAATCAAAACCACAACGAGATATCAATTTACACTTGTCAAAATGGCTAAAATCAAAAACACAGCAACAACAAATGTTGTGAGTATTTGGAGAAAAATGAATCCTCATGCACAAATTTGTGGGAATTCAAACTGGTGCAGCCAGTATGGAAAACAGTACGGAGTTCCTCAAAAAAAAAAAAAAAAGAAAAGAAAAAAAAAAAAAAAGAAAAAAAAGAAAAGAAAAGAATTGCCATTGATCCAGTAATTCCACTACTGGGTATTTACCCAAATAACAGAAAACCACTAATTTGAAAAAAAAAATATACACTCCTGTGTTTATTCCAGCATTATTTACAATAGCCAAATTATGGAAGCAACCCAAGTGTCCACTGATAAATGAATGGATAAAGAAGATGCATATTTATACAATGGAATATTACTTATGTATATTGGCATATATATACAATGGAATCCTACTTAGCTATAAAAAAGAATGAAATCTTGCCATTTACAAAAACATGGATGGAGCTAGAGAATATAATGCTAAGTGAAACAAGTCATTCAGAGAAAGACAAATACCATATGATTTCACTTATATGTGAAATTTAAGAAACAAAACAAGTGAACAAATAAAAAAAAGAGAGAGAGACAAACCAAAAAACATACTCTTAACTGCAGAAAACAAATTGATAGTTAGGAAAGGGGAGGTGAGGGGGAAGATGGGAAATAGGTGAACGGGTTAAGAGTAAACTTACTGTGATGAGCACTGAGTAATGCATAGAATTGTTGAATCACTATATTGTACACCTGAAACTAATAAAACACTGTATGTTAACTATATTGGAATTAAAAGACAAAAAGAAAAGAAAAGGAAAGAAAAGGAAAGAAAAGGAAAGGAAAAGAAAAAAAGTAGAAAAGAAAAAAGAAAAGAAGATGAGAAGTCTGACTGTAAAGAAAAACAAAAGAATGAAAGTAAAAGACACATACTCTCAAGACTTATATTTTACTAAAAGATATTGTGGGAAGAGCCTGATAATGATGGTTGTCTGGTACAGTTCAGTTTTATTTTAGATATATTTTTTAGAACATTTTCTTAGCTAATATGAAATCTTTGTGCAGAACAGATCTTAGCAATTCATATGACTATGTTCATATGCTGGTCTGTGGGGTTCACTGTAAAGTCATATATATTTTCTTTTGGGGGGGTCTATTTTTAGAATTTATTCAGCAAAAATCATAGACTGACCAGAAAAATACACTAAAGCATCTAAGAGAATATGAGTTACAAATTTTCTCTTAGTTTCATTTAAGATAAGATTATTTTTATAATATTGTGGTTGTAAAAGCATGGTGATTTGGGCAAACAAGAATGTTTGATATTGTATCAAATGGATTTGATTCCCACCAGTACATTTACTAATTACTATTCACATACATTTATTAATTAACCTTTTGTGCCTCTGTTTTGCCATTTGTATCATGGTGAATCTGAAAATAACATTTTCAGTGGTTCTTTATGAAGCTCATCATCATGAATTGGTAGATTCTACACAGAAAATGATTTTCTTCCCTTACTGAACTGTTCTTTATTCTGGATTCAGTCCAGTGGCATTTCAAAAACAAAAATAAAAGCAAAACAAAAAAGACAAACATGAAATCAAATGAGTCTGAGTAAGTCCAAGCAATGAAAACTATCAGTTTCACAAGAATGTTACTTAATTAAAACTTGGAAAGGGTTTTATGATTGTCAATGTGATTATTTCAGGTATAAGCTAGTCCATTATAAAGTTTATCATCCTTGGCTCTCCAACCAGCACTTTTTAATTAGCCTTAGTTTAAGGGAAACACACTGGAATTTGTCAATAGAAATGGTTGAGGTAACACTGACATTTTGTAACATAAAACAATGAAGCAATGGTCAATTATTTAATAGCTCTGATGGTTAATTTCTTCATTTATACAGTGAACTTAATCCCTACCTTTCAGGATTTTATAGATTTGAATGAGAAAAAGTTACAAATGCTCAAAAGGCTTAGTATTTAATATTGTCATTCACCCTTTCTTATTAATCCAGAGTTTTGAAAACATACAAGTTCACACTTAAGTATTATCCAGAAATTGTCATAGATATAAATTACTGTCTTAGAGTGAAAAAATAATTATCTTAAATAATTTTAGAAAAGAACAACATAAAATTGTATAGCAAAATCTCAAAATTGCATTTCAATTTTTTAAATGTTTTTATTTACTTTTGAGAGAGAGACAGAGAGAACAAGTGGGGGAGGGGCAGAGAGTGAGGGAGACCCAGAATCTGAAGCAGGCTCCAGGCTCTGAGCTGTCAGCACAGAGCCCAATGCAGGGATCTAACTCACTAACTACGAGATCATGACCTGAGCTGAAGTCGGACATTTAAACCACTGAGCCACCCAGACACCTCTCAAAATGGCATTTAAAACTTATCTTTTGGGGGCGCCTGGGTGGCGCAGTCGGTTAGGCGTCCGACTTTAGCCAGGTCACGATCTCGCGGTCCGTGAGTTCGAGCCCCGCGTCAGGCTCTGGGCTGATGGCTTAGAGCCTGGAGCCTGTTTCCGATTCTGTGTCTCCCTCTCTCTCTGCCCCTCCCCCGTTCATGCTCTGTCTCTCTCTGTCCCAAAAATAAATAAATGTTGAAAAAAAAATTAAAAAAAAAAAACTTATCTTTTGGGGCGCCTGGGTGGCGCAGTTGGTTAAGCGTCCGACTTCAGCCAGGTCACGATCTCGCGGTCCGTGAGTTCGAGCCCCGCGTCAGGCTCTGGGCTGATGGCTTAGAGCCTGGAGCCTGTTTCCGATTCTGTGTCTCCCTCTCTCTCTGCCCCTCCCCCATTCATGCTCTCTCTCTGTCCCAAAAATGAATAAACGTTGAAAAAAAATAATTAAAAAACTTATCTTTTAGTTTATAACATTCATAAAGATCTTCTAAATTTCTTTCTTCAAGTGGTAATGATATACCTCTGATTTATTGATTACACAAGAAATTAAAGAAAGGATGGCAAACAATGAAGAAGTTTAAAAAATTGGTAGAAAGAGCATGGAGGGAAAAAGGAGAAGACCAAATCACATTATGTAATTGAAATTTTTAAATCTTTATGACTATCCTTTTGGTTGTGATTTTCACCCATTAGAGGATTTTTAGACACAAAAATAATATGTCCTATATCAAGACTATCTGTAATTATCAGCCATTTGCAAGCAGGTGCAAATATAGTGATCATAATATGCTTTTGTTTCAGACCAGACAAGAGATAGGGAAAAGGCCACATGTTGGCCACAAAGGCTGGCTTACGTGACTTCTACTTATCCAAATGTCTCTCACGTTTAAGATTTTCTCTTGTCCCTTTCTCCCTCCTGTCTCCTATTGCTCTCCTTAGATACATCAGTTGTGTTGAACTGCTGGCAGATCCCTGAATATGTCTCTTTTTCAGCACATTCTTTTTTTCTCCTAGCTTATGTTTCTAGATTTTTCACGATTCAGCTCAAATGCTCTCGCCTACTAAAAGTTGGCTCTGCCCTTCTATTTGCATATATCCCTCTATCTATACAAAACATCCTTTCAGATATCGATATTTAATTGTGTGCTGTGTAGTGGTCTCCTCTGCCAGACTATGAATTCTTGGAGGACGGACATGTCTATACTTTTCTCATGTCCTGTATCCAAATCTAGCTCAATTATTATCAGATGGAGCAATCCCATAACTGCTTGCTGAATGAACAGGTTTGGGACGTGTCTCTAAATGACCTCATTTCCTAACTCCGATTCCTTGCTTGCTTTGAGATTGCTAGGAGTGCAGCTGCTAAGAACATCTTCTTCAACTTAAGCACTAAAAAAATGAGAAGGCTTGAGAAAAGAAAAAAAAAGAGAACATTTCAAGGATAGAGCAAAAGTATGTGCAAAAACAAATGTTAAAATATCATAGATTCTGGGAAGAGTATACCACTGTAACTGAAATGGAAAATTGGGGCTGGCTAATAGATGATCTAGTTGGAAAAATAAAATAAAATGGCACCATTTTAGCAGATTGTCTTTAGAGCACATCAATAAGTTTAAATATGTCCTATGGACATTTAATCATTTGGCATAGGTAAGGGATCTGATCAAAGATCAACCTTCCAGTATGTGCAGAACATGAGGTGAAAGGTCTTAAAACAGGGAGGCTTATCATGGCAGAAATGAAGGGAATGTATTTCAAAGCTAAAACAAAGGAAAGTAAAAGCTGATATTTCTTTTTTTTTAATATGAAATTTATCATCAAATTGGTTTCCATACAACACCCAGTGCTCATCCCAACAGGTGCCCTCCTCAATGCCCATCATCCACCTTCCCCTCCCTCCCACCCCCCCATCAACCCTCAGTTTTTAAGAATCTCTTATGTTTTGGGTCCCTTCCTCCCTAACCTTTTTTTTTCCTTCCCCTCCCCCATGGTCTTCTGTTAAGTTTCTCAGAATCCATATAAGAGTGAAAACATATGGTATCTGGTTTTCTGTGTATTACTTATTTCACTTAGCATAACACTCTCCAGTTCCATCCACGTTGCAACAAAAGGCCATATTTCATTCTTTCTCATTGCCACATAGCATTCCATTGTGTATATAAACCACAATTTCTTTATCCATTCATCAGTTGATGGACATTTAGGCTCTTTCCATAATTTGGCTATTGTTGAGAGTGCTGCTATAAACATTGGGGTACAAGTGCCCCTATGCATCAGTGCTCCTGTACCCCTTGGGTAAATTCCTAGCAGTGCTATTGCTGGGTCATAGAGTAGATCTATTTTTAATATTCTGAGGAACCTCCACACTGTTTTCCAGAGCGGCTGCACCAATTTGCATTCCCACCAACAGAGCAAGAGGGTTCCCGTTTCTCCACATCCTCACCAGCATCTATATTCTCCAAATCACATCCTGATTTGTTCATTTACCCCTTGGGTAAATTCCTAGCAGTGCTATTGCTGGGTCATAGAGTAGATCTATTTTTAATTTTCTGAGGAACCTCCACACTGTTTTCCAGAGCGGCTGCACCAATTTGCATTCCCACCAACAGAGCAAGAGGGTTCCCGTTTCTCCACATCCTCACCAGCATCTATAGTCTCCAAATCACATCCTGATTTGTTCATTTTAGCCACTCTAACTGGCCTGAGGTGATATCTGAGTGTGGTTTTGATTTGTATTTCCCTGATGAAGAGTGATGTTGAGGATCTTTTCATGTGCCTGTTGGCCATCTGGATGTCTTCTTTAGAAAAGTGTCTATTCATGTTTTCTGCCCATTTATTCACTGTATTATTTGTTTTCCAGGTGTGGAGTTTGGTGAGCTCTTTATAGATTTTGGATACTAGCCCTTTGTCCGATATGTCATTTGCAAATATCTTTTCCAATTCCGTTGTTTGCCTTTTAGTTTTGTTGATTGTTTCCTTTGCAGTGCAGAAGCTTTTTATCTTCATGAGGTTCCAATAGTTCATTTTTGCTTTTAGTTCCCTTGCCTGTGGGGATGTGTCAGGTAAGAAATTGCTACGGCTGAGGTTAGAGAGGTTTTTTTCTTGTTCTCTCCTCTAGGGTTTTGATGGTTTCCTGTCTCACATTCAGGTCCTTTATCCATTTTGAGTTTATTTTTGTGAATGGTATAAGAAAGTAGTCTAGTTTCATCCTTCTGCATGTTGCTGTCCAGTTCTCCCAGCACCATTTGTTAAAGAGACATTTTTCCATTGGATATTCTTTCCTGCTTTGTCAAAGATTAGTTGGCCATACGTTTGTGGGTCCAATTCTGGAGTCTCTATTCTATTCCATTGGTCTATGTGTCTGTTTTTGTGCCAATACCATGCTGTCTTGATGATTACAGCTTTGTAGTAGAGGCTAAAGTCTGGGATTGTGATGCCTCCCACTTTGGTCTTCTTCAATACTACTTTGGCTATTTGGGGACTTTTGTGGTTCCATACACATTTTAGGATTGCTTGTTCTAGCTTCAAGAAGGCTGGTGCGATTTTGATTGGGATTGCATTGAATGTGTAGATAGCTTTGGGTAGTATTGACATTTTAACAATATTTGCTCTTCAATCCATGAGCACAGAATGTTCTTCCATTTCTTTATATCTTCTTCAATTTCCTTCATAAGCTTTCTATAGTTTTCAGCATACAGATCTTTTACAACTTTGGTTAGGTTTATTCCTAGGTATTTTATGCTTCTTGGTGCAATTGTGAATGGGATCAGTTTCTTTATTTGTCTTTCTGTTGCTTCATTATTAGTGTATAAGAATGCAACTGATTTCTGTACATCGATTTTGTATCCTGCGACTTTGTTGAATTCATGTATCAGTTCTAGCAGACTTTCGGTGGAGTCTATTGGGTTTTCCATGTATAACATCATGTCATCTGCAAAAAGTGAAAGCTTGACTTCATCTTTGCCAATTTTGATGCCTTTGATTTCTTTTTGTTGTCTGATTGCTGAAGCTAGCACTTCCAACACTATGTTAAACAACAGCAATGAGAGTGGACATCCCTGTCATGTTCCTGATCTCAGGGGGAAAGCTCTCAGCTTTTCCCCATTGAGGATGATACTAGCTGTGGTCTTTTCATAAATGGCTTTTATGATGTTATTTCCTTCTATCCCGACTTTCTCAAGGGTTTTTATTAAGAAAGGATGCTGAATTTTGTCAAATGCTTTTTTCTGCATAGATTGACGGGATCCTATGGTTCTTATCTTTTCTTTTATTAATGTGATGTATCACATTGGTTGATTTGCAAATGTTGAACCAGCCCTACAGCACAGGAATGAATCCCACTTGCTCATGGTGAATAATTCTTTTTATATGCTGTTGAATTCAATTTGCTAGTATCTTATTGAGAAGTTTTACATCCATATTCATCAGGCATATTGGCCTGTAGTTCTCTTTCTTTGCTGGGTCTTTGTCTGGTTTAGGAAACAAACTAATGCTGGCTTCATAGAATGAGTCTGGAAGTTTTCCTTACCTTCCTATTTTTTGGAACAACTTGAGAAGGATAGGTATTATCTCTGCTTTAAATGTCTGGTAGAATTCCCCTGGGAAGCCATCTGGTCCTGGACTCATACTTGTTGGGAGATTTTTGATGACTGATTCAATTCCTTTGCCGGTTATGGGTCTGTTTAAGTTTTCTATTTCTTCCTGTTTGAGTTTTGGAAGTATGTGGGTGCTTAGGAATTTGTCCATTTCTTCCAGGTTGTCCAGTTTGTTGGCATATCATTTTTCATAGTATTCCCTGATAATTGCTTGTATTTCTGAGGGATTGGTTGTAATAATTCCATTTTCATTCATGATTTTATCTATTTTGGTCATCTCCCTTTTCTTCTTGAGAAGCCTGGCTAGAGGTTTATCAATTTTGTTTATTTAAAAAAAAAAAAAAAACAACTCTTGGTTTCATTGATCTGCTCTACAGTTCTTTTAGATTCTATATTGTTTATTTCTGCTCTGATCTTTATTATTTCTCTTCTTCTGCTGGGATTAGGCTGCCTTTGCTGTTCTGCTTCTATTTCCTTTAGGTGTGCTGTTAGATTTTGTATTTGGGATTTTTCTTGTTTCTTGAGATAGGCCTGGATTGCAATGTATTTTCCTCTCAGGACGGCCTTTGCTGCATCCCAAAGCGTTTGGATTGTTGTATTTTCATTTTCATTTGTTTCCACATATTTTTTAATTTCTTCTCTAATTGCCTGGTTGACTCATTCATTCTTTAGTAGGGTGTTCTTTAACCTCCATGCTTTTGGAGGTTTTCCAGACTTTTTCCTGTGGTTGATTTGTGCATGGTATGATCTTAATTCTTGTATACTTATGAAGGGATGTTTTGTGACCCAGTATGTGATCTATCTTGGAGAATGTTCCATGTGCACTCGAGAAGAAAGTATATTCTGTTGCTTTGGGATGCAGAGTTCTAAATATACCTGTCAAGTCCATCTGATCCAATGTATCATTCAGGGCCCTTGTTTCTTTACTGATCCTGTGTCTACATGATCTATCCATTGCTGTAAGTGAGGTATTAAAGTCTCCTGCAATTACCACATTCTTATCAATAAGGTTGCTTATGTTTGTGATTAATTGTTTTATATATTTGGGGGCTCCCATATTTGGCGCATAGACATTTGTAATCGTTAGCTCTTCCTGATGGATAGACCCTGTGATTATTATATAATGCCCTTCTTCATCTCTTGTTACAGCCTTTAATTTAAAATGTAGTTTGTCTGATATAAGTATGGCTACTCCAGGTTTCTTTTGACTTTCAGTAGCATGATAGATAGTTCGCCATTCCCTCACTTTCAATCTGAAGGTGTCCTCAGGTCTAAAATGAGTCTCTTGTAGACAGCAAATAGATGGGTCTTGTTTTTTTATCCATTCTGATACCCTATGTATTTTGGTTGGTGCATTTAGTCCATTTACATTCAGTGTTATTATTGAAAGATACGGGTTTAGAGTCATTGTGATGTCTGTAGGTTTCATGCTTGTAGCAATGTCTCTGGTATTTTGTCTCACAGGATCCCCTTAGGATCTCTTGTAGGGCTGGTTTAGTGGTGATGAATTCCTTCAGTTTTTGTTTGTTTGGGAAGACCTTTATCTCTCCTATTCTAAATGACAGATTTGCTGGATAAAGGATTCTTGGCTGCATATTTTTTTCTGTTCATCACATTGAAGATTTCCTGCCATTCCTTTCTGGCCTGCCAAGTTTCAGTAGAGAGATCCGTCACGAGTCTTATCGGTCTCCCTTTATATGTTAGAGCATGTTTATCCCTCACTACTTTCAGAATTTTCTCTTTATCCTTGTATTTTGCCAGTTTCACTATGATATGTTGTGCAGAAGATCGATTCAAGTTATGTCTGAAGGGAGTTCTCTGTGCCTCTTGGATGCCTTGGATACCTTTTTCCTCCCCAGATCAGGGAAGTTCTCAGCTATTATTTCTTCAAGTACACCTTCAGCACCTTTCCCTCTCTCTTCCTCCTCTGGAATACCAATTATGCGTAGATTATTTCTCTTTAGTGCATCACTTAGTTCTGTAATTCCCCCCTCCATACTCCTGGATTTTTTTATCTCTCTTTTTCTCAGCTTCTTTTTCCATAATTTTATCTTCTAGTTCACCTATTCTCTCCTCTGCCTCTTCAATCTGAGCTGTCATCGCCTCTATTTTATTTTGCAGCTCATTAATAGCATTTTCTAGCTCCTCCTGGCTGTTCCTTAGTCCCTTGATCTCTGTAGTAATAGATTCTCTGCTGTCCTCTATACTGTTTTCAAGCCTAACGATTAATTTTATGACTATTATGCTAAATTCACTTTCTGTTATATTGTTTACATCGTTTTTGATCAGTTCATTAGCTGTTGCTATTTCCTGGAGTTTCTTTTGACGGGAATTCTTCAGTTTCATCACTCTGGATAGTCCCTGTAGTGGTGCGGAACTGCAGGGCGCTTCCCCTGTGCTGTCTTAAATAACTTGGGTTGGTGGGTGGGGCTGCAGTCAGACCTGATGTTTGCCCCCAGCCCACCGCTGGGGCCACAGTGAGACTGGTGTGTACCTTATCTTCCCCTCTCCCTGCAGGACTCACTGTGGAGTGGTGTGGCCCCTGTCTGGGCTACTTGCACACTGCCAGGCTTGTGGTGCTGCTTTGATAGGATCTGGCATATTAGCTGGGGTGGATCTGCAATGTGCACAGGGGAGCGAGGGGCAGGCTTAAGTCACTTTGCTGTCATGGTTCCCTGCGGGAGGGGCCTTGCAGCACCGGGAGGAGGCAGGCAGGCAGACCCATCGGAGGGACAGATCCACAGAAGCACACCATTGGGTGTTTGTGTGGTGCAAGCAAGTCCAGTGACAGAAACTGGTTCCCTTTGGGATTTCGGCTGGGGGATGGGCGAGGGAGATGTCACTGGCCAGCACCTTTGTTCTCTGCCGAGCTGAGCTCTGTCTTCCGGGGCTCAAAAACTCTCCCTCCCGGTGTCCTCTCGCCCTCCCACTCTCTGAGCAGAGCTGCTGACTTATAACATTCCAGATGTTAACTCCCACTGGCTGTCAGAACTCACTCCGTCCAGCCCCTCTGCTTTTGCATGTCAGACTTGGGGGCTCTGCCTTGACGGGTGGGCTGCCCCTCCACTGCCCCGGCTCCCTCCTGCCAGTCCATGCAGCATGCACCGCCTCTCCGCCCTTCCTACCCTCTTCCGTGGGCCTCCTGTCTAAGCTTGGTTCTGGAGAGTCCATTCTGCAAGTCTTCTGGTGGTTTTCTGGGTTATTTAGGCAGATATGGGTGGAATCTTAGTGATCAGCAGGACAAGGTGAGCCCAGCATCCTCCTACGCCGCCATCTTCCCGATAACTCAAAAGCTGATATTTCTTGAGTATTTACAATAGTCTTTGCTTGGATTGTCTTATTTTTTTAATGGTGTTGTGAATCAATTACTAATTTGTTCATAAGATAATCTACATAAGAGAAAATTGTGGCCAAGAAAAGTAGCAGGATCACTGCTATATTAATTTTCTGGGGCCACCATAACAATGTAAATTTCTGTTTAAACCACAGAAATTTAGTCTCTCACAGTTCTACAGGCTACAAATTCAAGATGAGATGTTGACAGGGTTGACTCCTTCTGAGCATTTGTCTCCTTGGCTCGTAGATGGCCATCTTCTCTCTGTGTTTTTACATGCTCTTCTGTGTGTGTGTGTCCTAATCTCTTCTTACTAGGACAGTATTCATATTGGATTAGGGTCCACTCTAATGACCTTATTTTAACTTAGGTACCTCTTTAAAAACTTCATTTCCTAAGGGTTGCCTGGGTGGCTCAGTTGGTTAAGCGGCCAACTTTGGCTCAGGTCATGATCTTGCAGTTTGTGAGTTCAAGCCCCATGTCAGGCTCTGTGTCCAGCTCAGAGCCTGGAGCCTGCTTCAGATTCTGTGTCTCCTCCTGTCTCTGCTCCTCCCATGCTCATGCTGTCTCTCTCTCTCTCTCTCTCTCTCTCTCTCTCTGTCTCTCAATAATAAAAAACAAAACAAAATAAAACAAAAACCCAAAAAGACAAAAAACAAAAAAAACAAACTTCATCTCCTAATATGGTCACATTCTAAAGTACGGGGTGTTAGGACTTCAACATATGAATTTGGGGGGACACCTTTCAGCCTATAATAACTGTCAAACACTAAAAAGTGGCAGAGTACAAATTTGAATCCAATTGTCTGACTCCAGATTCTGTTACTGCTCTGGACAACACCTCAGGCTTCCATGCAGTATGGAAATGAACAATGACTGTTAGGTCCCAGGGATGAGCTGGAGAGAGCTGAGCTAACAGTGTTTCAAGTAGCTATTTAAGACAACAAGCCAAAAGGAAAGTAACAGTCAAGGCTTCAATCACTTACTGCAACAGTATAAGAAAACTAGTATAAGCTAAACTTGAGAAAGCACTGGCTTCCTGCTGTTCTCTCTTTTCCCTCATGGAATATTGCTGTGGGGTTTGCACTACGGAGAGAGCCACCAGAGACAGAGAAGAGGAGAAAGGGTGGGGAGTGGACAACTACTGAGTACTGAGCCACGGTGGATAAAACGTGACCCCAATCCCCCTGTCCTGCTTTCCAAAAGTGCAAAAGTGCACTCCTGTGGCAAAAGTGCCTGAGAAAGATCTTTGCCAAAAGTCCCCAATAAAGAGGCCTCCAATGGAGGTGCCTGTTCTAGGGATGCAGATTACATATAAGAGCATGGCTACCTGGGGGGATGGGGACCACAAAGGGGAAAGCGTAAATCAAAGCTAAGTCCTTGACAGACTCTCTCTTCACCAACTGCAGTGCATTGGCTGTGCACTAAATTCCTGTGCATAAATGTCAGTTTCCCTTTGGAAATTACCTATGGTTTGACCTGAAAGATTACACATAGGTTTATGAGTAGTATCCAAACTACTTACTGAATGTTCATGAATTAGGGAAGCTTTCCCAAGACTCTGTGGGAAATATCATATTTATGCATGTTTAGTTATACTGAGATGTTTTGACCAGGTCATCATCATCATTTCAGTTGTGTCCACATCACATTCTTGGAGTGACTTACTCTTACTCCCGTCCAGGTCCATTCTACCGTGATGAGTAGGACTACAGAAAGAACCATGCTGTCAATGAAATCATTTAGGAAAGGAATATGCTCAACTTAATATAACTCAGTGTTAGTGGTTGCACTGATCTGGAACTAGGAGATTCATCACTTCTTTGGCAGTCAATGGAGACAGCAAACGTGACCCTCAGATTATTAGTTCTAGCAACCTCTTTTTAATTTAGATGATATTTTTAAAAGCCAATATACCAGGATGATATAAATATGTCAAGGCTGACCCCTTTGGTTTAACACTTCAGTAGAAACAATTTGACATGTGAAAGTGGCCCTTTGGAATCCTTATTTGCAGCTTTTCTGCCTTTGCTTAAGAAGAACCTGCTAAGCCAGTGGTTTCTGAGGGAACAAATGCAAGAATGATTATTTGGGTTATATGCTTGGCACCGTTCTTGCAGGTTTTGAAACACAATCACATGGGTAGATAATGTCACCTCCACTTTACAGACTTGAAACAACCAGAATCTTAATATTTATACACTCAAAACTAGTAGAACAGAAACTGAAAGAAAAAACAAAACAAAACAAAATTGGGTTTTGCTTGAGATCAGATATATCTGGTTTCAATCTTAGCTCTATGGTTTTCCCATTGCCTATGATCTTGAACCAAATCCATAAAATTATAGACTCCTTATTTATTTATATTTTTGTAGCAACATGTGGCACATTAGTAAATATTCCATAAATGTTGATTTTCTCATATTCCTTTCCAGACCAGTATATTTACCATAGAATCTAGGTCTGTTCTTTCTCCACAGTGATTCCTCTTTATGCTGTTAGTATTGTGTTGCTTAATTTTGCTCGTGGTTATTCATGTATTTCTTTTAGAGTTCCAAAACAGTTTCTTTACTAATTTTTCATCTTCATAAACCATACAAGGTGTATATGCTAAGAAAACAGACAGAAAGAACCAATAGAGTCAAAAGGAAGTTGCTGTATTGTGTAGAGTGCATTAGAGTAAGCAGAAGCTTTTTTATCTCAGAATTTTTGCCCAGTGGACCCAGAAGAAGGAAAAGTGTGTGAAGAGGAGCAGTAAGATTATTTTGTAGACCATGAAAAGGGCAAGATATTTGGCAAAGTTAACTGGTGTCTATCTGCACAATTCAGCAAACCTATGCACTGCTGAATTTGAAAAGAGATTCCTGGTCTTTACTTTCAAATAAAGAGGGAAACATTATGAAAATGCTTGCAATTGTACCCAGTAAATGTTTTATACTCTCTTAGCTGATGGTGATGTTTTTAAAGTCATTTACAAAAACATGAGCAAAGAAATTTCTGCAAATTTACTTGCTGAACCAAGGATGAATGAAATAAAGGAAACTGAGAGCATAGAAAAATAATATTTTTAAATCTGCTTCCTTTAATATTCATGTGAAAATATAAGTATCTCTGAATATGAATTTTGTATAGAATGAAATACTTGCTATGTAAGACAAATTACTAGTGATGAATTTCTGGCATATTCTAGGTAACATTATGAATTTAGGATTCTAGAGTGTTATCTCAATTATTCATGCATACTCTCTTGGTGGCTTTGTAGAGTCTTGGGAAAATCCCAGGTAAATTTAGTTTGAACTACTGCAAATTTTGGTATGTAAATGGGAAAGTGGTTCTGATCCATGCTAAACTTGTACTTCATACAGAAAGTCTTTTACTAATACTTACCACTTAATTCTCTGTTCTTTGAAATATTTACATTTGTTGTTTGAGTTAACTACTTGTTGTTTGAATTAACTATTAACTGCTTGGAAAGACCACTGAATTCAATCAATAAAAGTGGGAGAGAGCAAGATTTCCTACAGAGAATGGTGCTAAAGTTAATTCTAGAAGGATGTCTAGGAAATAGTCATGTAAGAAATGGAGAATGATTACCAATGACAGAAAATGTATACATACGTGGAAAAGAATGCCACACTGGTATGTTTGAGTGTGGCATAGCGAGAAGCAATTCTTTTTCTTTTTCTTTCTTTTTTTTTTTTTTACTTTCTGTTTTTTAAAAGATTGTCTCCAGTTCCTTCTCTCTTTATTTCATCATAGTACCAAAACCACCAAGTCCAATATATTTTTTATCTCCAAAAACAAAATTCAATTACTATATGTTTTATAGGCTAAAATAGGTGTCTCCCAAAATTCATATGTTGAAGTCCTTACCTCCAGTACTTCAGAATGGAAATAGAGCTTTTAAAGATGTTATTGTATTAAAATGAAGTAATTAGTGTGAGCTCTAATCCAACCTGACTATTGTCCTTACGGGGAGAGAAAATTAGGACACAGACACAGAGGGAGGACTGTGTCCAGCTACAACCCAATGAGAAAAACAGTCAAAAGAAACTAACCCTGGGGTGCCTGGGTGGCTCAGTCGGTTGAGTGACCAACTTCAGCTCAGGTCATGATCTCACGGTTTGTGAGTTCCAGCCCCACGACGGGCTCTGTGCTGACAGCTCTGAGCCTGGAGCCTGCTTCTGATTCTGTGTCTCTCTCTCTGCCCCTCCCCTGCTCATGCTCTGTCTCTCTCTGTCTCATAAATAAATAAACATAAAAAAATTAAAAAAAAATAAACCAACCCTGCTGACACATTAACCTCGGATTTGTAGCCACCAGAATTGTAAGAAAACAAATTTCTGTTGTTTAATGTTTATTTTTGAGACAGAGAGAGACAGAGCATGAATGGGGGAGGGTCAGAGAGAGAGGGAGACACAGCATCCGAAACAGGCTCCAGGCTCTGAGCTGTCAGCACAGAGCCCGACGCAGGGCTCGAACTCACGGACTGCGAGATCATGACCTGAGCTAAAGTCGGCTGCTTAACCGACTGAGCCACCCAGGCACCCCATAAATTTCTGTTGTTTAAAGCCAGCCAGTTTGTGGTGCTCTGTTATGGTAGCTCTAGTGTACTAATACAATGAACAATAGTACAAGTGTCCCTCCTCTACTGGTGTAAAGTTAACGATTCTCACACAAAAAGTATCAAAGTTCCTTTCATTTTGCACTATATCAACAGAATTAGAGCAGTTGGTCCAATTAATTAATTTCTTCTGAGTCTTGGTATCACCTTTGGTGCCAACTCTTTACCTAGGCTCTTGGTTTGAAAGTATTATTGCTACCTTTTCCATGCGAGGACACTCGATAAACCTCATAATCATTTGATTCATTTAATTAAGATTACTGGGTAAATTGGGCTCCTGGTTAAGACAGAGTCAAATATTGAATTTCTTGGAAATATTACAAGACCTACTGGACTATATATTTTTTCTTTGAGTAACTGGCAGAATCTTTCAGGAAATATATTTTTATTACTTCAGCCCATATCACCCCCCAACATGTAATTGAAAAAGTATATATTGTCCAATATTTCACAGAAAGCATCAAGAATATTTAATTTCAGTCTTTTTAATGAAAGTGGTTAATTTTATATAGAACTAAATATGATTGGTTTACTTTCAGCAAAATAAACCTGAGATTCTGGAATCATGAAGTAATACTTTGTCCTGGCTGAATTTAGGCCTTTGACCAGGTAAGAAGTAATATTAGTCGTTGTAAGTATCAAATGATAATCATGGGGCGATTTGTTATATTCATTTGCATTTGCTATTATTTCAGTTTTCTATAGAGCTTCCAGTAGAAAAAAGAAAGGCCTAAAATCACATCAATGAAATCAATATGATGTGAATTAAATACGCAGAGTCCCTATGGTCATTCAGAAAACATGAACTTTTAATTGTAATTAAAAAATTGTATACATATATGTATATAGAATTATATATATGTGTGTGTGTGTATGTGTGTGTGTTTGTGTGTATATATATATATATATGTACACACAAACACATACACATATATATGCATACCAAGAAAATTTGGCCACTTTCCGCCAATTCATTAGTCAAGATCCAAGCAGGAGAACAAAAACTATTCTAAGTATTAAAAATAAGAAAAGGGGGCGCCTGGGTGGTGCAGTCGGTTAAGCGTCCGACTTCAGCCAGGTCACGATCTCGCGGTCCGTGAGTTCAAGCCCCGCGTCAGGCTCTGGGCTGATGGCTCAGAGCCTGGAGCCTGTTTCCGATTCTGTGTCTCCCTCTCTCTCTGCCCCTCCCCCGTTCATGCTCTGTCTCTCTCTGTCCCCAAAATAAATAAATGTTGAAAAAAAAATAAAAAAAAAATAAATAAAAATAAAAATAAGAAAAGGATGTAGCCTGTGCAGAAAAAGATGGGATATATTCCCTGGTTTCTTCCCTTCGGCTCTCTAGTGTGCAGCCAGTGTCTGCAGAAGCCTGAGGGCAAGAGATCTTGTTTAATATGTCTCAGAGCAGAATGAGGGAGATGAATTTGAACACAATTACAAATTTTAACAGCATCTTAAAAAGTGAAAATTCAAATAATTTTTATGTGTACAGATTTACATTTTGGATATTGGAGAGTAAATGTGGGGGCAGGAGTTAAAGAGGGAACAATGGAGGGAGCAGGAGGTTAGGAAGGGCTGGCTGAGAGAAAGCTTTGTGTTGAATGAGGAACATGGGCAACAAGATGGAAGAAAATCACACTGCAGATGGAAATAAGACAGTCCACAGACCTCATTCATTCCATTGCTTATGTATGCAGTAAGCAATCAATGAGTGCCTATTAGATTTCAAGTACTGTGTCACTCAAGAAAAGAAAATATAATAAAATACCAAGCCCTGTCAGCCTCATAGTGCTCAGCCTAATAGAAGCTGAATATACACCATCAATTTTAATACATATTCCTAAAGGCTGATAAAGATAAGCACATGGATTATTGGGCCTCAGAGGAATAGCACACTAGACAGAATAGAAGTCAAATGTGTCACTTGATTTTTCTTAATGAAATTTAGCTGGCTGAAGAAGGATGTTGAGAGCGCAGGGAAGTGCTTCAATCAGACAGAAGAGTACATGCATAAATACAAGTGGGAGAAAATGTAGTATTTTCACACAACTGTAAGAAGTTTGGGGTTAATAAAGAAAACCATTCTTGTAGTTTTGCTTCAGGCAAGCATAAGCCATGAACACTTGTCCTTCTTATCTAGAGCACTCTAGATTTGGAGCACCTGCCCTGATGGGCAATAAAATAATGCTGGCCCTTAGACTTGAACATTTGATTCAAAACTACATAATCTCAAATACCTCACAGTGACCATCCCAGTACAGCCTGTGCTCATGGTCAGCATTATGAAAGTTCATAAGCATACATTATTCCAAAATCTATAAACACTGTTGACTCCTAATCTAAACATTTCTGAATACAGCTATATGTAAAACCTATTTGATTAAATGTTCTCCTTGTATGGAGCTAAACCATTATTCTTAATTTTTCCAGAAAGAAATCCACTCTTCTTTTGACACACCAATGTTTCTATTGAGTTTCTGAGGAAGTAAAGCTTCACATGCTCTGAATGGCCATTTTGTTTTGGTGGTACCCTGGCCGCTATCAGTTGTGGAATAGTCACGTGGTCAGCATGATCAGCCATAAGTCAAATAAACAAAGGAAGCTGCGACTACTGGTGGGTAGTGCAAGATGGGAGGTATAAACAATCAGAAGGAAATCTACATAAATCAGAGGAACGAGGACAGGCAAGGAAAACGGGATGTTAGTCAAAGCAATACAATGGTGATTTTGAAACTGAGGCACAATATTTTGGAGTCTCTCTCAATATGTTTCTTATCGTGAGCAGAAAATCTTTCAGGATATGATTGATTTTAGAATTGTAAGGTACAGAAACTAGGCACATCTTGATGGAGGAAAAGACAGAAAGAAGAAGGAATCTAAGCTGTTCTTCAGATACCTGTACGACAGATAGATGTGCATATCTGTAATGAAGCCATATAAAAATGTTTTCTTCCAAGGAAAAGCAAGAAAAATGGTAAAAAGCCATTCCAAAGTGATCTATTAAAAAAAATAAACTGACACTTATAGTTTGACATGCACTTTAAAAGGTATTTCAAGCCCCTTAGAATAGCCACAAAGTTAAATTCTTTTATTTTGCTCACGTTTGTTCTCTATGGAAGGTTCTCTTTTGGCATAGAGCGAATCTTAGAGGGGTGTTGATAAATAATGTGAAGTGTAGAATTAGCTGTTGTGTTGACATATTATTCTATTCAGAGCTTATTTTCTGGAAAGGCATATCCTCTTTGGGTTTCTGCGCCTTAGTAATTTCCTCCTGAGCCACTTAAAAAGAGACTTCCTAACATCATAAATCCACACATTACAGGGAGGCTCTGCAAAGCTCTTGAAGACTTAACAAAAGTAAAAATCACCAATGGAAATGTGTGCCTTATATGCATGGCAGTGATCTGAAGCCATGAAATAAAAATAGCCCATAATGGTACTGTGGATTTAATTTTGGGTGATGTCTGATCCATACTTCCTTGGTATTGGAAATATTTATCTTAGACTTACCCCAGGCAGCACCTGAGTCTTTAAAGGAATGAACTCTGGAATCCGGCAGATCTTAGTTCAACTTCAGGATTTCTTCTCTCCCTCTGATTTCTGGTTGTTTTTATTGTTCCTCATCTAATTTTTCACTCTACATCCCTGATAATCTCATACTCCTCTGAAAAACTGTTGTATGCTAGGTCTCTCTTTCTGGAGTTTCTGTTCACTCATCGTCTGGTCTCACATATTACCTTCTGATGGGCAGTATTCAAGTGATCTACTCTTTGTGGCATAAGATTAAATCATAAAACCTCTTTGAGGTCTCAATATCTTCATTTGTAAAATAAGATGATAATTATACTCATGCCTCACAGGTGTGCTATGAAAATTAGATAGTATTTATGTGAAAGTGGTTTGTAAACTGCACAATATTTCCATTCTGGTACTCTTCCATTAATGACTAAATATTATTGAGGACTTCTATCTATCACTCTTTCCAGTCACCTCCCTTTATGACTCTGTTCTTATCCCTCAAGGTCCATATAAAATTCTCAAGCTTTGAACAGATTTAATTATCACAGAACCAAGTCCTGTGGACAGAGGAATACCACATATTGACCTTAGACCTGGGTTACTTGGATTTTATTGTGGCAAGACTAGACAATCAAGATCCAATTTTTGTTCAATCAAGATTTCATTTTAAGGTGAGTGCAACCAAAGCTTCATTTAAGTCTCATTGTGCAGGAGCAAAGAGACAGATGTTGTCAAGAGAACCATGATGTCCATAGTTGGTATTCGCTGAAAAATGTCTCTGTATGTTTATATTTAACTTATTGACACCATTTCTCATTCTATAAAGAACTTGAGCCATCTTACAAGGGGAATTTTGAAGTTTTTGTTGATCTTTCTTTCCTTGGGCACTGATTTCAAATGTACGTTGGTTATAGGTTAAGATGTATAGGCTTAATTTCAATCCAATGTTTAATCTTGAATCTTTTTTTTTTTTTAATTTTTTTTTTTCAACGTTTATTTATTTTTGGGACAGAGAGAGACAGAGCATGAACGGGGGAGGGGCAGAGAGAGAGGGAGACACAGAATCGGAAACAGGCTCCAGGCTCTGAGCCATCAGCCCAGAGCCCGACGCGGGGCTCGAACTCACGGACCGCGAGATCGTGACCTGGCTGAAATCGGACGCTTAACCGACTGCGCCACCCAGGCGCCCCTAATCTTGAATCTTAATACTACTGTTAAGATTCAGAATTGATAGTAATGGAGATCAGAAATGAGTATGATTATGGAGTAGGAGTAAAGCCATTCCAAAGTGATCTATTAAAAAATAAACTGACATACAGAGAATCCGAGAATAAACAGTATGAAAAGATGGGTTAAAGAGAAAAGAAGCAGTTATGACTAAGCAAATAACTCAACTATAAGGGCTGTAAAACCTACAGAGCAGCTATAATCCAGCTTCAAGTTTGGCTCTGAGTTTCCTGGAAGAAATCTAAAAGATTATTAAATCAGTTATTTCAATTTCATTTTCAGAAAGTTAACATTTTTTATTTCTAAGTATCCTTACACATAGCTGCACAGTGATGAACACAGAGTAGATATTTCATAAACATGTGCTGAATGGTTGACTGATGTAACTGCTTAACAAATGAATAGTGAGTATACATATATTACATTTTTTTAGCAACAAGAATGTTAAGTGAAACATCTTTTTGAAAGTTGACTGTCCTGATACACACACAAGGCAATCAAAGACTATTACACTATTGAGACATTAGTTAAAAAGTAAAACAAACAAAACAAAACTCATAAAAGCTTAGTTAATGCATTACATACTTTTGTAAAAGCTAGAATAAATCTATTTTTACTCTGTAAAATGTAACATTAGTAAGGAAATTCTATATGAATATATTGTGACACTGACACAGTCTTAAATCTTCACAGAAATGGGTACTCTTTTATTGAAAATACAAATTACATCTGTCTCTGTCCTTACAGGGCTGGTATTTGTTGATATTTCTTGGATTTATTTTTCACAGAAAACATGAAAAAAAAGATATGTGAACAGTTTATCCAACTTTTTCTCTAGTATTAACTATTTTAGTTGGATCATCCCTAATCCAATCAGTAAATTAAAAAGGTTGGACTTTGGAGGAAACAGTGGATTTTTACAGGTATTTTTGGTCCCTCTACTTTTACCAGATTTGTCAGAAATGTCACTTATCCAAACAAGAGTTAGGTTTCAATGGGAAAGGATTTTTATTTTCATTTATCTCTCTTTCTATAGGAAATACTAATAGAATATTGTTTCAGTAACATAAAGCTGAAATTTCCCAAGTATACTGTCAATCAGTAGGCACAGCAGCTTGTATTTTATGGTTCTTTGGGATTTTAAAATTACTTTCATTGATTTCCTAACTTTGGTGCTCACATGGATGCTATACCATGGATTGACATGTAAAATTGTTCTTTTGTTTTGTTTTAAACAAAATAGAAACTGTAACTCAAGAAGAGTTAATTCTTAGTTAAAAGACTCAAACCATTACATGGCAGCACCAAAATTTAACTACTGGAACATAGCATTGTTTAGTGATTTAAAGGATAGCTTTTGGAGACAGAAGCACTACATTTATGTCTCCTTCCATTATTGTGTGTACTTGGGTCAGGTTATAGTATACCAGCAAGTCTCCTATAAAAATGGGCATAAAAAACTGACTCCATTGAATGATGTAAACCAAAATGAGATAATGACAATATAAACAATGTGTGTGTGTGTGTGTGTATAAATATAGGTATATATGTGTTTGCATACATATACATATATGTATACATATATGTATACAATTGTATACATAATGCAAAGTTGCCAATATATATTATTGATATTAATGATCTTGATTTTGATGGTTCTCTCAATTCCAAACCTGTTTTAAATAAAATATGCATCTAATCAGACATTCTTGATTTGTACTGTTGACATTTTGAACTGGATAATTCTTTGTCGGAGGGAGATGTCCTCTGCATAGTAATTGTTTTGGAGCATCTCTGGCCTCTTCCTACTAGATACCAGTAGCATCAACCTCTCCTATTGTAACAACCAAAAGTAATTGTAGAGCTGGTCAAATGTCCCCTGCAGGAAAAAAAAATCTCTCTGGTTGAGAACACTTCTTTTTTTAAGTGTATTTATTTTGAGAGAGAGAGAGAGAAAGAGAGAGAGAGAGAGAGAGAGCATGAGCAAGGAAGGGGCAGAGAGAGAGAGAGGGAGACAGATTTGCAAGCAGGCCCCATACTGTCAGCCCGACTTGGGGCTCTAACCCACGAACTGCCAGATCATGATCTGAGCCAAAATCAGGAGTCAGATGCTTAACCAACTGAGCCACCCAGGCACCTCCAGATGAACTATTTAGTTAGCATGAGATAAAAACAGATAACTGACACCTGTTTTAGCTGTACCCTGAAAAACTGTGGTAGATGAGAAAAAAACAAGGAACAAAAACCCGAGTGCCTAGTTTGTAACAGGAACAGTGGTGTTAGCTGTTTTAACATACATTATCTCCTGTGACTCATTCAATAACATTTATCATCTTCATTTTACAGAATAAGAGACTCACAGAAGTAATAAGTATATTGCTTATGTAATAAGAAGGCTTGTTAGAGTAAAATAACCCAATCAAACTTGTACACTTAGTACATGGTGAAATCAATGTTTGTCTTAATAAATGAGCAAAAATTTCAAGTTTTTATCCACCATTTCATGATATGTCTAGAAGTCAAATAAGATCATAAAGGTAAGCAAAGATGTAATCTTTATAACAATTTATATAATTTTAATTTTTATACTTTATAATCTTTATACTTGTAGAAGAACTCTAAAAACTAAAGAAAGGCAATATACCAGGCACTTGGATGGATCTCTTGTATATCATGGTGTTTTATTGATCCATTCAACAACTAAGAGTGGGAATTCCAGGTTTATCCAAAATCCATCCAGAGCTCTTTGAGACTAAGTTTCAATACATAATACGGTTTCATATAGTATGATTTTGAAGCACTAAAACATTTGCTGAAAAAAATTTAGTAACCTGGATTCAAAGAAGTTAGCCTTTTTTCCCTACTCTATTAGCAGAGTGCAGAAAATAGTGCCCATTCATTTGTCTCCATGTGTAATGAACTCTTCCTATGTTTACCCTGCTTCCTCATGGTCTCCAGCCTCTCAAACACCTCTCTCCCCATAGGTACCTTTCTAATTCTCTTATAATTTGTCATCCACTCACATAAAGATCATTCCAGAAGCCTAGTATAAGGTTACTGAGGTCTATTGTCTCTTGACTGGTCTTCTCTAGTCAAGTCTCTGAGGTATCAAATAGGTTCTGAGAATGCTGGGCTCTCCCCTGACATCTGGTGTGACTTTGCTGAGAATTGAGAGCATTTTTGTTATAACCCAGAAACAACTGTAGAGCACCTATGTCATCATGACTTAGTTGTTTGTTCCAGGAAACCCTAGCTTGAGTAAGATAAATCTGCAAACTAATGAATAACTTCACTGTTGGTTTCTAAGAATTTCCTTCTTAACAATTTATCTGAATCACCAGTCTGCTCACTTGGGCAAACAGTTTGATTACCAACAACAGTTCATTGATCACAACTTATTTCATGGCCCTTTCTTTGCTGTGACCTCCAATCCTCAGCCAATATCAATCCTGCCATCCCCAATCTATACCCCTTTAAAAAAAATCTAAAACCATTTGAGCTTGGATCCCAAAGCCCTGTAAATCCTACTTCTGACGCATCCATCCATCAGCGTGGTAGTCTTCACTACTAGCATAACTTCAACTCACAGGTTCCCTGGTGACATTTTGAGGTTTACCACCATGAATGGAACTGGCTTTGAGACTCCTAAAGATTCTGGTTCATGGGCAAAGCTAGGTAAAAAAAAGCTTCTCAGTTTGTGATAGTTAGGAGACCCCTCTTCTTAACCCACCTCCTAGTAATACCACTGGGAAGTGTTACTCCATCAGCTAAACATAGCTGGTATAATCCATGGAATTAGACAGATCGAACCATTTGTAACATAATTTATCATCCTATTTATAAAATTCAGATGGCACCTGAAAATGCAACTGAATTTTTAAAAATCTCAAAGAGATATATAAGCAGATTAGTATACTGAAGGGTAGGGTAAAAGTGTCAAACATCAGGATTGAACACTGATTTTAGCAGGAGACATCTCTTACAGTTTCCATATAGTTTGCTAATGTTTGATGTACATAAGACACCAAAATCCTCTCTTATCTTTTATATCTTTGACCTCCTCTCAACTGTGTGGTCCAATTCTTGTTAATAAGAATCAAAATAAAGACGATAGTCTGAAAATTTATGAAAAACCTAAAGTAAGGTAAATAACTAAGAGATCTAACCTAAAGCAATAAATGGGCCGTATTAACATGTACCCACAAAATTCCATCAACGGTGCAAATTTAAAATCCTAGCAATGATTCAAAAAAAAAAAAAACCCAAAAAACACACCTGAGTTGGAGTAGCTTATCAAATACCACTAGTAAAAATAGTGGCATGGGAATTTAAGTCTATCTAAACGCATAGGCCATCCTCCACATAACACCCACTGTCTCTGTAATAGTGTTAACCACGTGAAAATGTCAGACAGAGGGATACAAAATAAAATTAGAAGAACAAGATGCCTTTGTTGCCTGAGGATAAGGTTAAAAAGTACTTACTCTAATTCTCCCACAAACACTTCAGCAGCTTTCCTAATTAACCTCTGTAAGATATTTGGAAGAAATGAAAAACTAACCCAGCTGTCGGATCATTTCCTCATGGAGGGTAATAATCAATATGACTAAACACATGATGACAAGGAAAAAACTCAAAGGACTGACCACAGCAGGGCTTTCCTGTGGGCTTGAATTTGAATTCTGAATCTATCACTCAATTTGGGTAACTTCTTTCACCTTGAGGACCTTGTTGCTTCATCTATAAAATTGGAATATTGAAGCCGATCTCAAATGGTTGTGTTGAGAACTAAATGAGATAAAACACTTTGAGAGTGCTGTGCAGGAATGCCTAGACCATAACAACACCTTCCAACAAAATATTTAGTAACAATGTGCTGAGCTTTACGTAATCTGTTACCCCAAAGCATTCAATTGGATATAGAAACCTTGTTATTTATAATGATGATTTTTTTATTAAATCTTCTTAATATTAAATCTTTGCTTGATATGTGTTCCTTATAAAAAATCATTCAAAAAACAAATCCATGGGAGCCAACACTCAGTTGGCTAAGTGTCTGACTTCAGGTCATGATCTCAAGGTTCAGTTTGTGAGTTTGAGACCTGCATCAGACTCTTGGTCAGCACAGAGCCTACTTTGGATCCTGTCTCCTGCTGTCTCTGTCCCTTCCCCACTCACATGCAGTTGCACACTTTCTCTCAAAATAAGTATTTTTAAAAAGTCTAGCCTCAATTTGTAATTTAAAGGTTAGAGAGTTTCAAAATAGCATAACATAATGCATAATAGTAAACAGAATTTTGAGTATTGTCAGCCACCAATAAAACTAACTCCAAGCCTCAGAAATAAATGAATGTTCAGAATATGCATATTTTCTTCACATGTGCTAAGTAATAACTTCCTAAAATAATGGCAATATTGGTGATAATTTGTAGAACTTAGAGATTGTAATTTCATTTGTTATAAATTTAAAGACAGGTTATTTTAAAGATAGGTTATCTGGCCCAGATAGTTTATTTACAGTCTTGCTTTGATCCTTTTGTATGTTCCTTTATCTTTTCTCCATTCAAAGTCATTCTAGTTAGACAGGAGGTGCAGCAATATAATAGATCTTAACTATTTAGGCTCTCTGATACAAAGAAACAGACTGAATTGGGGCAACTACAACCTTTGCTTTTAGTGCAAGATAAAACTTGGTAAGGGCTCATAAATTAATAGCCTTGAAAGAAAACACTCCAGCCTTGCAAAAGTTGAAAGCCTAGCATGTTAAATTTATTTCCAAATGGCTGAATCCACAATATAAAGCACAGTCTTGGTGTTGGTAATTCCTTCTAGAATGAACTTACAGTATGCAGATGTCTTGGTTAGCATTGTATGTTAACGTTGAACATATTTTCTGGTATTTTTCTAAAACTACCAACCTGGTCCCTATATGATCTACTCAGTGTCCAATAGAACAGATAGAAAAAAGAAATGAGTGGTTTGTGTCAGAGGCTTTGTCCATGACCCAGGTAAGATGAGTCCATGCCATTACCTAGTGGCATTAAGGAATGGTATGGACTCATCTCTAACCACAAGATTTGCTTTCAAAGATGGCAAACACATAGTGGGGTAGCAAAGTGGACTAGCAATTGGATGGTCTGGCCTCATATCCCATTTTTACCATTGATTGGATGTTCAGACTTGGATAAGAGTCTCATTACCTCTTAATTTCAGTTTCTTCATCTTCAAAGAAAAATCTTACTAGTCGCTTTTAAAGCATTCTCCCATTGCAAATTGTCAAAAATGTGTCCAATAAGTTTCCTCCGTTTCCCTTTATTTTTTATATGTTACATATATATATATATATATATATATATATATATATATATACAAAATTATACTATATATATATATGGCAGACAGGATGGCTGCCATCCAAGTCTCATTGGCCTGCATGGAATCTGAAATTTTAACTAAACTTTAACAAGGGATACTCTCATTACCATATTACCCAAGTGTTTCTTTTAAGGTCAGTGACATGAGCCTTTAAGGTGGGTTATTTAAATCATTTACCAGGGCACTAGCATCCTAACATCCTACCTTAGATGTGAATTTTGTTCAGACCTCAGAAATAGCATGAAAATATCAAAAGAAATTTTATCTTGAACGAAATGTGGTTCACTGGGTGAGTGGTGAAGAAAGAATAACAGGCATGGAATGTGTATAAATGCATATGTGTATCTGTCTGACACATATAAGTAGGGGTTTATGTGTGGGAAGTGTTCAAATGTCTGTGTGAGTAACACCAAGTGGGCCATGTCATATACTGCATTGACTCACTTTTCTAAAGGGGGTGATGGAATCAGTATTCCATGGAAGAGTTTAAAAACTGCTGAAATAATCTAAATAGAAAAACAAAAAACACAATTCCATGTTTGTCTTCAGGTTCCTCATTGGCCTTAGTTAACAAGAGACTCTGAACTTTTAGTTCAGAAATGAGGGGGAAAACTATCTAGAGTAAAAGATATTTTCTATGAGGATTCAGTAATCCATGGCTTTGCTAGAATGTCAGAATTTCCAGAATAGCTTTTCTCATGATGCTTTAGTGTATTTTATAATTCAGAATCAGACTGACTCAGTCACTAAAAAAACAAAAATACCATTTTTAAAATGTGTATTAAATACTGTGATTTTCTGAGTTTTTCCTCAAGTAAGACTAAAGTGAAATTTAGTTTTATAAAAGCGAAACACCTTATAGTTTTGCATAAGAGAATACCTCTACTTGTGTATTTAAATCTTTGATATAAAAGTTTAGGACACATCCTTTTCTCTAGGGGAAAAAAATATAAACCATGTAATACTTGTAAACATTTTATGCATTGAATATACATGGCAGTAGTCACTGACTTAAAATATCACTCTTTGCTGCCTTTTATTTTGAATGTTAGATAAATGCCGGGAAACACTGGGGCATTGATGGGAAACTCAATTCATATGTTTGCTTCGTATTTTCAATGATTTATTAACTTTGATCTATAGAGAAAAAAACAAACAAACAGAACTAACCTCATTCTTCCTTTTGAATTATAAACCCATAGAACTTGGGAGCTAAAAAATTCCCGAAAACATCTGATTTAGTAGATTTCAAAGACTGCTCTAGAATTCGGTATATCTAGAAGATCTAAATTGAAGATCCGGAATTGGATAGTTGTGCCTCAGATTTTGACCCAGAGTACAAAGGTAGACCTCCTGTTCCCTTCCTGTACCTCCTTTTCATTTAGAGAATTTTAATTTTTTTGTTTATATTTAGGGATTCTAGGACAGATTTAATTTGAAAAAAAAAAAACAGGGTGTGTCTGTGTGTGCATGTACGCATGTGGGTGTGTTGTGTGTTTAAAATTTGGAAAGATGAATTTAGAATAATAGTCATAAAATTAATCGCTGGGCTTGAAAACAGTATACAGGACAGCAGAGAATCTCTTGCTACAGAGATCAAGGGACTAAGGAACAGTCACGAGGAGCTGAAAAACGCTTTAAACGAAATGCATAACAAAATGGAAACCACCACAGCTCGGCTTGAAGAGGCAGAGGAGAGAATAGGTGAACTAGAAGATAAAGTTATGGAAAAAGAGGAAGCTGAGAAAAAGAGAGATAAAAAAATCCAGGAGTATGAGGGGAAAATTAGAGAATTAAGTGATACACTAAAAAGAAATAATATACGCATAATTGGTATCCCAGAGGAGGAAGAGAGAGGGAAAGGTGCTGAAGGGGTACTTGAAGAAATCATAGCTGAGAACTTCCCTGAACTGGGGGAGGAAAAAGGCATTGAAATCCAAGAGGCACAGAGAACTCCCTTCAGACGTAACTTGAATCGATCTTCTGCACGACATATCATAGTGAAACTGGCAAAATACAAGGATAAAGAGAAAATTCTGAAAGCAGCAAGGGGTAAACGTGCCCTCACATATAAAGGGAGACCTATAAGACTCGTGACTGATCTCTCTTTTGAAACTTGGCAGGCCAGAAAGAATTGGCAAGAGATTTTCAGGGTGCTAGACAGGAAAAATATGCAGCCGAGAATCCTTTATCCAGCAAGTCTGTCATTTAGAATAGAAGGAGAGATAAAGGTCTTCCCAAACAAACAAAAACTGAAGGAATTTGTCACCACTAAACCAGCCCTACAAGAGATCCTAAGGGGGACCCTGTGAGACAAAGTCCCAGAGACATCACTATAAGCATAAAACATACAGACATCACAATGACTCTAAACCCGTATCTTTCTATAATAACACTGAATGTAAATGGATTAAATGCGCCAACCAAAAGACATAGGGTATCAGAATGGATAAAAAAACAAGACCCATCTATTTGCTGTCTACAAGAGACTCATTTTAGACCTGAGGACACCTTTAGATTGAGAGTGAGGGGATGGAGAACTATTTATCATGCGACTGGAAGCCAAAAGAAAGCTGGAGTAGCCATACTTATATCAGACAAACTAGACTTTAAATTAAAGGCTGTAACAAGAGATGAAGAAGGACATTATATAATAGTTACAGGGTCTATCCATCAGGAAGAGCTAACAATTATCAATGTCTATGCACCGAATACCGGAGCCCCCAAATATATAAAACAATTACTCATAAACATAAGCAACCTTATTGATAAGAATGTGGTAATTGCAGGGGACTTTAATACACCACTTACAGAAATGGATAGATCATCTAGACACACGGTCAATAAAGAAACAAGGGCCCTGAATGAGACATTGGATGAGATGGACTTGACAGATATATTTAGAACTCTGCATCCCAAAGCAACAGAATATACTTTCTTCTCGAGTGCACATGGAACATTCTCCAAGATAGATCATATACTGGGTCACAAAACAGCCCTTCATAAGTTTACAAGAATTGAAATTATACCATGCTTACTTTCAGACCACAATGCCATGAAGCTTGAAATCAACCACAGGAAAAAGTCTGGAAAACCTCCAAAAGCATGGAGGTTAAAGAACACCCTACTAACGAATGAGTGGGTCAACCAGGCAATTAGAGAAGAAATTAAAAAATATATGGAAACAAACGAAAATGAAAATACAACAATCCAAACGCTTTGGGACGCAGCAAAGGCAGTCCTGAGAGGAAAATACATTGCAATCCAGGCCTATCTCAAGAAACAAGAAAAATCCCAAATACAAAATCTAACAGCACACCTAAAGGAACTAGAAGCAGAACAGCAAAGGCAGCCTAAGCCCAGCAGAAGAAGAGAAATAATAAAGATCAGAGCAGAAATAAACAATATAGAAACTAAAAAAACTGTAGAGCAGATCAACGAAACCAAGAGTTGGTTTTTTGAAAAAATAAACAAAATTGACAAACCTCTAGCCAGGCTTCTCAAAAAGAAAAGGGAGATGACCCAAATAGATAAAATCATGAATGAAAATGGAATTATTACAACCAATCCCTCAGAGATACAAACAATTATCAGGGAATACTATGAAAACTTATATGCCAACAAATTGGACAACCTGGAAGAAATGGACGAATTCCTGAACACCCACACGCTTCCAAAACTCAATCAGGAGGAAATAGAAAGCTTGAACAGACCCATAACCAGCGAAGAAATTGAATCGGTTATCAAAAATCTCCCAACAAATAAGAGTCCAGGACCAGATGGCTTCCCAGGGGAGTTCTACCAGACGTTTAAAGCAGAGATAATACCTATCCTTCTCAAGCTATTCCAAGAAATAGAAAGGGAAGGAAAACTTCCAGACTCATTCTATGAAGCCAGTATTACTTTGATTCCTAAACCAGACAGAGACCCAGTAAAAAAAGAGAACTACAGGCCAATATCCCTGATGAATATGGATGCAAAAATTCTCAATAAGATACTAGCAAATCGAATTCAACGGCATATAAAAAGAATTATTCACCATGATCAAGTGGGATTCATTCCTGGGATGCAGGGCTGGTTCAACATTCGCAAATCAATCAACGTGATACATCACATTAACAAAAAAAGAGAGAAGAACCATATGATCCTGTCAATCGATGCAGAAAAGGCCTTCGACAAAATCCAGCACCCTTTCTTAATAAAAACCCTTGAGAAAGTCGGGATAGAAGGAACATACTTAAAGATCATAAAAGCCATTTATGAAAAGCCCACAGCTAACATCATCCTCAACGGGGAAAAACTGAAAGCTTTTTCCCTGAGATCAGGAACACGACAAGGATGCCCACTCTCACCGCTGCTGTTTAACATAGTGCTGGAAGTTCTAGCATCAGCAATCAGACAACAAAAGGAAATCAAAGGCATCAAAATTGGCAAAGATGAAGTCAAGCTTTCGCTTTTTGCAGATGACATGATATTATACATGGAAAATCCGATAGACTCCACCAAAAGTCTGCTAGAACTGATACAGGAATTCAGCAAAGTTGCAGGATACAAAATCAATGTACAGAAATCAGTTGCATTCTTATACACTAACAATGAAGCAACAGAAAGACAAATAAAGAAACTGATCCCATTCACAATTGCACCAAGAAGCATAAAATACCTAGGAATAAATCTAACCAAAGATGTAAAGGATCTGTATGCTGAAAACTATAGAAAGCTTCTGAAGGAAATTGAAGAAGATTTAAAGAAATGGAAAGACATTCCCTGCTCATGGATTGGAAAAATAAATATTGTCAAAATGTCAATACTACCCAAAGCTATCTACACATTCAATGCAATCCCAATCAAAATTGCACCAGCATTCTTCTCGAAACTAGAACAAGCAATCCTAAAATTCATATGGAACCACAAAAGGCCCCGAATAGCCAAAGGAATTTTCAAGAAGAAGACCAAAGCAGGAGGCATCACAATCCCAGACTTTAGCCTCTACTACAAAGCTGTCATCATCAAGACAGCATGGTATTGGCACCAAAACAGACACATAGACCAATGGAATAGAATAGAAACCCCAGAACTAGACCCACAAACGTATGGCCAACTCATCTTTGACAAAGCAGGAAAGAACATCCAATGGAAAAAAGACAGCCTCTTTAACAAATGGTGCTGGGAGAACTGGACAGCAACATGCAGAAGGTTGAAACTAGACCACTTTCTCACACCATTCACAAAAATAAACTCAAAATGGATAAAGGACCTAAATGTGAGACAGGAAACCATCAAAACCTTAGAGGAGAAAGCAGGAAAAGACCTCACTGACCTCAGCCGTAGCAATCTCTTACTCGACACATCCCCAAAGGCAAGGGAATTAAAAGCAAAAGTGAATTACTGGGACCTTATGAAGATAAAAAGCTTCTGCACAGCAAAGGAAACAACCAACAAAACTAAAAGGCAACCAACGGAATGGGAAAAGATATTCGCAAATGACATATCGGACAAAGGGCTAGTATCCAAAATCTATAAAGAGCTCACCAAACTCCACACCCGAAAAACAAATAACCCAGTGAAGAAATGGGCAGAAAACATGAATAGACACTTCTCTAAAGAAGACATCCGGATGGCCAACAGGCACATGAAAAGATGTTCAGCGTCGCTCCTTATCAGGGAAATACAAATCAAAACCACACTCAGGTATCACCTCACGCCAGTCAGAGTGGCCAAAATGAACAAATCAGGAGACTATAGATGCTGGAGAGGATGTGGAGAAACGGGAACCCTCTTGCACTGTTGGTGGGAATGCAAATTGGTGCAGCCGCTCTGGAAAGCAGTGTGGAGGTTCCTCAGAAAATTAAAAATAGACCTACCCTATGACCCAGCAATAGCACTGCTAGGAATTTATCCAAGGGATACAGGAGCACTGATGCATAGGGCCACTTGTACCCCAATGTTCATAGCAGCACTCTCAACAATAGCCAAATTATGGAAAGAGCCTAAATGTCCATCAACTGATGAATGGATAAAGAAATTGTGGTTTATATACACAATGGAATATTACATGGCAATGAGAAAAAATGAAATATGGCCTTTTGTAGCAACGTGGATGGAACTGGAGAGTGTGATGCTAAGTGAAATAAGCCATACAGAGAAAGACAGATACCACATGGTTTCACTCTTATGTGGATCCTGAGAAACTTAACAGGAACCCATGGGGGAGGGGAAGGAAAAAAAAAAAAAAAGAGGTTAGAATGGGAGAGAGCCAAAGCATAAGAGACTGTTAAAAACTGAGAACAAACTGAGGGTAGATGGGGGGTGGGAGGGAGGAGAGGGTGGGTGATGGGTATTGAGGAGGGCACCTTTTGGGATGAGCACTGGGTGTTGTATGGAAACCAATTTGTCAATAAATTTCAGAAAAAAATAAAAAATAAAAAAAAAATAAAATTTGGAAAGGGATTCCTATAAAGGCACCTTCATTTAACAGATTAAGAGACTAATGCCTGGAGAAGTTAAGTGAAATGCCCAGAAAGGAAAACAACTAGCTAGTGGCAGACCTAAAAAGATAATTTAGTTCTCCTGATTATGAATTCTGTGCCTCAGCCCTATCGTTGAGGTGGTAAACTGTTTCAATAATGAAGGATGGCAGTGATAAATCCAACAGAAAGTTTTGCATAAAGTTAGCTCACTGACAGCACATGTAAGCCTGACGTGGTACAAACACTGGAAAATAGTATCCCTTGGAAGTTTAACTGGTTAATGATAGTCTGTATATTGGAAATGAAAAGATTAAACAGGAATCCATGAAGTGTTTTGACCCAGGGGTGGCTTAAACATGTCACACAGAGAGTGTCATGGCATCAAGATCGATGCCCATCATGAGCCTCTTCAGCTCAGAATACAATCAAACTGTCCTCCAGACAAAGCACAGATTGCACCCTTTCGCTATCTTTCTATATATTCACCAACACAAATGGGTGGAACACAGACTCAGCCAAGCAGAAAAGATGAAGTGCTCAGAATTGAAGGAGAAAGAAAACTTCAAACACACATGAACAGCAAAGGAAGCTTTCCCAAGATTTATGAGCAAGGTTTTTCCAAAAGCAAGTGACAGAGACACTGTTTCTCTGCAAATTACTCCACTTGCTAGCCTGTGTTTCCCAACATTTCCCTCATAGTTTAGATTGTAGTTAGGTTGGGGCCAAGTGAATAGTTCTGGTCAGTGCACTGTAAGTACAAGTGACAGTGACACGGGCCACTTCTAGTCAGAGGAAACAGCAGATGTTTGTTCTCCATGTTCTGTCTTCCTTCTCCCGCTGTGAGCATGGAGGCCACATGTTGAGAGAACAAAGCTCTCAGATGCAGAAATCTAGGTCTCTGAAAAGATGCTGGGAAGAAAACTACAAAGAGGACTTTGCATGGGGAAAAGAAAAGGCACATTATCTATGTTAAGTTAGTAAGATTTTTGGGTTTGTGTTGCAGAAGTTTAGTCTATATTAGATGGAAATTATTTTTATAAGAACCAGTGAACAAGGATTATTTAATATACTTTCGCATGAATTCATAAACAGAAACAGCTTATATTCAGTATATTAAATGTGATGTAAAATATATACTTAAAGATATAGCAATGCTCAAAATATTTGTATTTCCTTTTTAATTAGTCCTTAAAAAAAATAGGGGCACAAGGGTGGCTCAGTCAGTTAAGAGCCCGACTACTGATTTAAGCTCAGGTCATGATCTCATGGATTTGTGAGTTCAAGCCCTGCATCGGGCTCTGTGCTGACAGTGTGGGGCCTGCTTGGGATTCTTTCTCTTCCTCTCTCTGCCTCTCACCTTCTCTCTCTCTCTCTTTCTCTCAAAATAAATAAACATTAAAAAATAAAGGCATGAATTACTTTAGCACAATCAACATGAGCTGTCAGGAAAAGGCACAGAATTGCATAATTCAAGAAGTGATAAAAATCAGAACACAAAATTCATTCCCTTAGCCAATGTTGGCTAAGGCCTTTGACCTATTGCTTTGCATAGCAATCAATAATTAATATCAGAATATCACTGTATCCTTGTCAATGTCTTATATATATTATCTCCTATGTTAATTACATAGTAAAATGTGTTCAATTGTCATTCTATAACATGAATTCAGTTTTCTATAAGTAATCCTTTGTTGTCTTGACAAAGTCCTATGTAAACAAAACCCTGCAGGTACACAGTGTTATCAGACAATGTCTGGGTTAAGTGGATCCTCCTCAAATATGGCCGTCAGTATCCATATGCCCCAGTGACAAAACTAGGTAATTAGCCTCCATTCCAGAATATTTTGAAGACCTAGGCAAATATAACTTATGGTTAATATTCTATCTTTGCTTAAGCTATAGTTCTGATATAGAAGCACAGTAATCTAAAGGCAATATAAAAGAATGGTGCATTCCATGGAATAGAGAATATGATAAAGAAATTAAAACTTCAGAGCTTCAAAAAGTCATTTCAACAGATAATAATGTCTAAGTGAATAATATGGGCATACATAATCCAGTTTAGCTCCACTAATTGATTTCAAGAACATATCATTAAAAAGCCTTTTTGAAGGCCTTTCTCTTTTGCTATCTTTCATATCTTTCATTCAGTTTCTATATTTCGTTGTCATTTGAGTAAACAAAAATTAAAGCCAGTATCTGAGTCATATATAATAACCTTCTCATTTGAAGAAAAAAAAAAACTAACTTGATAGAGAAGAGCTTGTAAGATGTAAATTTTAAATCCTTTCTCATAAATCTTGTGACTGGAGTTCTAAACTAAATAAAACATCTGGATTTTCAATAATACTCTCATCTCTTCAAATAGATAACACCAAAGATGGTAACTGAAGAAGGATCCAGCATTAACTGAGTTGATGTAACAGTTTCTGCAAATGACATTCCCTTCAACTCCTAATGGCCTGTTTCTTGGTTTCACTAACCAACAAAACCAAAAGTGTTTACAATTCTCAGTCACTGAATGATTGATAAGTGTATTCCCCTTTTGGCACTGGTATATGAATACATAGCTCAGTAAAGTCAAAGAAATTTTAGAAATAGACAATGTACATATAAAGATTTAGTATCTGATAAAAGTGGCATTCAAATTACTGGGGAAAAATGAAATTAAAATATATAGGTGGACAACTGGTTCACTGCTGGAAAAAGAAGACAGCACTATATCACTACCTCATACTATACATAGAAAATAAACTTCAAATAAACCAAAGATTTAAAAGTAAACAAAACAAAACAAAACATAATACTAGAAGTAAGTATACTCATCTTTTTACCTTAGTGTGAGGAAAGGCTTTTTTAGCTGAGTCAAAAATTCTGATACATTAGAAGACATTATTAGTAAATTTGGCTATATAAAGAAAATAAAAGCACAAGAAAAATAAAAAAAAAATTTAAAAAAAACTTCAAGAAAATATTTTCAATATATCACAGAAAATGGACAGTATCTCTAGTATGTAAAGGACTCTGAAAATCAAGGAAATAGGGGTGCCTAGGTGGGTCAGTCAGTTGAGAGTCTGACTCTTGTTACGGCTCAAGTCATGATCCCAAGATCTTGGGATCAAGTCCCGCATTGAGGGCTCAGCATGGAGCTTGCTTGGAATTCTCTCTCTCTCTCTCTCTCTCTCTCTCTCTCTCTCTCTGTCTCTCTTCCTCCCTCACTTGCTCCCTCCCTTCCTCTCCCCTTCTGCCCCTCTCCGTTGCTCTGTCTCTTTCTAAAACTAAAATTTATAAATAAATAAATAAATAAATAAATAAATAAATAAAGGAAATAAATACCAAAAAGTCAAGAAAAAAATAGACAAAGGACATGGATAGTATCAGAATTATACAGCTGGCCCTTCTATTGGACAAAACGTTTAGTTTTCCTTCATTAAAAATAAAAATGTATACTAAAACTACACTCAGATACCATTTTTCATTTATCAGATTGGTGAAAATTTTAAAAAATTTGGCACATTCTGTGTATAAGTCTGTGAAGTAACAGGCTCTGTCTACACTGCTGATAGAAATATGACATGTTGGGGCACCTGGGTGGCTCAGTTGGTTAAGCGACCAACTTCAGCTCAGGCCATGATCTCATGGTTAGTAAGTTCGAGCCCTGCATTGTGCCCTGTGCTGACAGCTCAGAGCCTGGAGCCTGCTTCAGATTCTGTGTCTCCCTCTCTCTCTGACCCTCCCCTGCTCTCTCTCTCTTTCTCAAGAATAAACATTAGAAAATTTAAAAAAATAAAAAAAATAAAAAAAATAAATATGATATGTTACCACCCATGAAAGTGGAAATTGATAATAAGAATAAAACAACAACCAAAACAAGCAAACTTAACTTTCCACAGTATATACTGGTTGACTCAACATATTACTTCTAGGAATCAACACTGAAAAGTCATCTTCCAAAATACCACATACACAACCAAATATACACAATTATTCATTTGACATTCTTTATAAAAACAAAACATTGGGAACGTCCTTTTGCCTTTTTCTCATATGTAAAGAAATTTTGATAAATTATGATGCATTATCACAATGAAAGTGTGAGTACACAGCTATAAAGAGAATAGTATTTATGAAATGATATGGAGGGATTTCCAGGATACACTATTACTTAGAAAAAGCAATACGCTCAAGAGCATATACTGTATGCTACTCTGTTTTATGAAATAATGGAGAACTAAGAAAATATATACATATGTGATCATATTTTTGTAAAAATAACACAGTAACAATAATTCAGAATTTAATCAAAGTGGGTGTCTACATAGCAGGTACAGAGTAGAAGGAATAGCGAAATGAATGCGACTTTGCTAAATATATTTTTGAATTTTTGATCATATTAGCATTTTATATATGCAAAGTATAATATTTGATCAGCAAGGATAAAGGGAAATAATAAAATTGAATAAGATTACATATGACTAATATTAAATGCATATCAAATTGATAACATAAGCACACTGTAGTTGGAGAGGAGGCAGAAAAAATAATACATTTGACCCAAATATTCAAACTGTACACTCAAACTGTACAAAAAAAAGTAAAGAAATCTTGAATATTAATGGTTGGTTTGTAGGTATGGTAGTCCTGAATGTAGTGTTCGGTGTGCTATAGTACTGAGCAAATACAAAAAATAATTGTGTGATCCAAAGATCTCCCTGAGGGACAGGAGATACATAGACTGAGTGAAAGAGAGGAAAATATGGCATTGGATTGAAATTGTAAATATCCGGTCAATTTCATTAGATATATTAAAATATATTTTCCTTGCACCGACCACTAAAAAGGCCTAACAACATTGAGTCCTAAAAGCAACGCATCTAGTTCTTGGAGCTTCCTTTCTAAATAGCAATACTCACTAAAAAGACCAGCTCTCTCAGGAAAACTGACTGATTCTAGCTCTACATCTGGGAAAATTTAAGGCAAACCTAGACCATCATATGTGTCAGATAGTAAAAGAGTACAGAAAAACTAATGGAACTTGCTAATGGACCCAGAAACCCACTTGAAGCAACAGGTGAAATTTGGGAAATTTGATCATCAAATGGAATTATGACACCAGTGGATTATATTCCATTGAATTTAAAAAGAACAATAAAAATAAGAACAACAAAAAAAACCCACATGAATTTATAAATTCACCAGAAGACATGTATGCTAGAATGTTCAGAAGAATACTTATATGTTGGTCTTCAAACTATCCAAATGTCCATTCACAATGGATTGGATATATAAACTGTGATATATTCACATGAGGCTATACTAAAAAGTAAGAAAATGAATTATCTACTATTCTATATAACAATATGGGTGAAATTGAAAAAAAAATATGGTGCTTCAAGTAGTCAGATACAAAAAAATGCTATATATTATATAATTCTATTTATCTCAAATACAAAAAATAGGAGAAACTAGTAAACACTGCTAGATTTCAGAATAATGGTTACCCTTGACATATAACTATTGCAGGGAGCTGGGATGTGCTATAATGTTCTATTCTTAACCTGGAAGTTGATTACACCAGTGTGTTCAGTTTGCGAAAGTTCACTGAGCTGCATTATTATTATGATCAGTGTGTATATTAAAGTGTGTGTGTGTGTGTGTGTGTGTGTGTGTGTGTGTTTTAATAAAAGAAAAAAACCTATGAGTCTCAGGTGATAATAACAAAATGTGGTGGTAAGGGGGAGATGAAAAAGCTCTACTTTACAGGAGAATGCCGTCTAAGAAATAAGGGATGATAAAATTTAAAAAGTCATTATGCAACCAGTGTTGTAATAATTGATTCAGGCAAGAGTAACCAAAGGATTCTAGAGTATTGGGTAAACATTGTGGAAGAGAATATTTACGCAAACTTCACAAATCATCCCACAGACTACTTATTAATTACAAAAGGGGAAAGGCACTTCTACAATCAAGAAGTCATGTGAACACCACCTTCACATGATGATAATAATTTACAACATCAAAGTGGGACCAATTGATATCATATGCCTCCTGATATAATGCCATAATAAAGACACCTTATATTTATAATTTTCTTGAAAATTATATTTAACTTTTTTTTTAAGATAAAATAATAGAAAAAATTTCTATTTGAGGAATTTCTGCAAGATAAATTACTTGAAATCATAAAAAAACGTCAGTGTAATTAAAGACATACACAGTAAGAGAGTTTTGATATTAAAGTAGTCTATTGAGGGGCGCTGGGGTGGCTCAGTTGGTTGTGTTCGACTTCGGCTCAGGTCATGATCTCACAGTTCGTGGGTTCGAGCCCCACGTCGGACTCTATGCTGACAGCTCAGAGCCTGGAGCCTGGTTCAGATTCTGTGTCTGCCTCTACCCTGCTTGCACTCTGTCCCTCTCTCCTTCAAAAATAAATAATCATTAAAAAAAACTTAAAGAAAACTATTGATCTATGTGTCTATTTTTTGTGCCAGTATTATACTCTCCTGATTACTGCAGCTTTGTAGTATATCTTGAACTCTGGGATCATGATGCCTTCAGCTTTGTTCTTCTTTCTCCAGATTGCTTTGGCTATTGGGGGTCTTTTGTAGTTCCACACATTTTAGTATTTGTTCTAGTTCCGCAAAAAATGCTGTTAGTATTTTGCTATCGATGGCACTGAATCTGTAGATTGCTTTACTCTGTAGGTAGTATGGGCATTTTAACAATGTTTGTTCTTCCAATCCATGAGCATGAAATAGCTTTCCATTTGTTTGTGTTTGTGTCATCTTCAATTTCTTTCATCAGTGTTTTATAGCTTATAGAGTTCAGGTCTTTCACCTCCTTGGTTAAGTTTATCACTAGGTATTTTATTATTTTTGGTGCAATTGTCAATGGAATTGTTTTCTTAACTTATCCTTCTGCTACTTTGTTATTAGTGTATAGAAATGCAACATATTTCTGTGTATTAATTTTGCATCCCTTACTTACTGAATTCATTTATTAGTTTTAATTGTTTCTTTGGTGGAGTCTTTTTAGAGTTTTCTATATATACCATGTTACCTGCATACTTCTTCCTTAGTAAGTTTTTCATATGTAGCCTTTATTGTGTTGATGTATGTTCTCTCTAAACCCACTTTATTTTTTATCAAAAACAGATGTTGTATTTTGTCAAATGCTTTTTCTGCATCTATTGAGGTGATCATATGGTGTTTATCCTTTCTCTTGCTAATGTGATGTATCATATTGATTGATTTGCAAATATTGAACCACCTTTGCACCCCTGGAATAAATCCTACTTGATTATGGTGAATGATTTTTTAATGTATTATTGAATTTAGTTTGTTAAAATTTTTTTGAGGATTTTTGTATCTGTGTTCATCAGATATATTGGCCTGTGCTTTTTCTTTCTTTCTTTCTTTCTTTCTTTCTTTCTTTCTTTCTTTCTTTCTTTCTTTCTTTCTTTCTTTCTTTCTCTCTCTCTCTCTTTCTTTCTTTCTTTCTTTCTTTCTTTCTTTCTTTCTTTCTTGTAGTCTGTATCTGGTTTGGATATCAAGGTAAGGCTGGCCTTATAGAATGAATTTGGTAGTTTTCCTTCCTCTATATTTTGGAATAGTTTAAGAATAGGTAATAACTTTTCTTTTTATGTTTGGTATAATTCACTTGTGAACCCATCTAGTCCTGAACTTTTATTTGTTAGGAGTTCCTTTGATTACTGATCCCAATTTCATTACTTATAATTGGTCTGTTCAAATTTTTTATTCCTTCTTGATTCAGTTTTGGAAGATTATGTCTCTAGGATTTTATCCATTTCTTCTACGTTGTCCAATTTGTCGGTATATAATTTTTAATATAAGAATACTTTGTCTATGGTGTTGCTTATTTTTTTTTAAATTTTTTTTAACCTTTATTTATTTTTGAGACAGAGAGAGACAGAGCATGAATGGGGGAGGGGCAGAGAGAGAGGGAGACACAGAATCGGAAGCAGGCTCCAGGCTCCGAGCCATCAGCCCAGAGCCCGATGCGGGGCTCGAACCCACGGACTGCGAGATTGTGACCTGAGCTGAAGTCGGACGCTTAACCGACTGAGCCACCCAGGCGCCCCTATGGTGTTGCTTATTACTTGTCCTTCTTCATTTCTAATTTTATTTGAGTTCTCTGTCTTTATTTCTTGATGAGTCTGACTAAAGGTTTATCAATTTTGCTCCTTTTCAAAGAACGAGCCCCTGGTTTCATCAATCTTTTTATTTATTTATTTATTTCTTCTTTCATCTTTTCTTTTCCTTACTTCTGCTGACTTTGGGATTTGTAAATAAACTAAAAACTATGTGCAATGTATCATCTTGATTTTGTGTAGGATTAAAAAAAAGGCTGTGAAAGATATTATTGGGACAGCTGGGAAAAATGAATGTGAAGCATTAATAATGTTACATTTCTTGACTGTAACATTTGTATTTAAGTTACATAAAAGAATGATGTTTTCTATAAGGAATATAAGCAAAAATATTTAGAATTGATATGATTACTGAAACTTGCACTTTAATTTTCAGCAAAATAAATAAAAAGGAAATACGGCAAAAATGTTAATTATCAACGCAGCTTGGTGATGTATGGAGGTGTTTGTTGTGCTACACAGTGAACATTATTGCATTTTTAAAAAATGAAATAAAGTGAAAAGAATAACAGAATAGCTTCTGGAATGGTTCTCAGGACTTTTGGACCCTGGAATCCTGGTATCCTTTTCTTTTCTATGTACTGGAGGATACAGTCTGACAATTCAGTTTGTGGGGATTCTCACTGTCTAATGTACATAACAAACATCAGAAAATTTTGGTTACATTGTGGATTGCTGTAGCCACCCTCAGAGATTTGTCTCTCCTTTGGCATTTCTTCAAGGTCTTCAAAATACAGTTCCCAGATCATGTGAAGTAGAGTCACTCAGGCTATCTGAAAAATGGAGATTCTTGCCCCAACCCAGAATTTAGGGCATCAAAAGTATCTGGGAGTAAAGTTACACAGTCTACCTTTTAACAACATCATGGGGTGATGATTATATATAATAAGAATAAACACTAAAAATCGAGAAATGCTGGGCGCCTGGGTGGCTCAGTCAGTTAAGCGTCCGACTTCAGCTCAGGTCATGATCTAACGGTTCGTGGATTTGAGCCCCACATCAGGCTCTGTGCTGACAGCTCAGATCCTAGATCCTGCTTCGGATTCTGTGTCTCCCTCTCTCTGCCCCTTTCCCACTCATGATCTGTCTCTCTCTCAAAAATATATAAATGTTAAAAATTTTTTTTAAATCGAGAAATGCTGCTGTATTATTCATCTGTGATTATTAAAGGGCTGTTCCTAGGAATATTCTGCTTATCTCAACAATAGTAATGGTCATAGCTATCATTTCTTTATTGCTTGTACTCACCTAAGCACTTTACATTTACCATTAGATTTAATCTTCCCAATAGTGCTCTGAGGGACATACTCTATGTCCACTTCTAGCATGAGGAAATACAACTTCAGATGGTTTAACCAACTTGCTAGATGCTCTATAAACTCAGAAATAGTAATCCCATCCTGCTGTGTTAGACTACAAAGCCCAAGATTTTAACTGCTATTATGCAACTTTACATTAAAACTTTTTGGTAGATTATTGGTATAGATAAATGATTGTTAACTAGCTAGCTAATTATTAATGGATGAATGAAATTCACAAATACATAAAGAGGTAAACTGTGTGGGTGAAGTGATGAGCAATTTGGAAAAGTATAGAGAGAGTAAGTGCTATGGAACAAGATAGGAAGAGAAATGGAAAATTCTGCCCTGGAGGGAAATGTTTTATGAAGGGGAAGGTATATCTAAATGAGGCCTTGGAGATTAAGTAAAAGATTAACAGGTGGAGACCTACAGAGTAGATGTATATGGATGGAATAATATGAATGGAGAAATAGAGGTAGGAAAGCATGATGATGGTACAAGAAGCAACACACGAAGATGGCGGAACAGCATGGACATTTTTTGTGTGTCTCGTGTCCGTGAAATACAGCCAGACCAACACTAAACCATCCTGCACACCTAGAAAACTGACTGGAGGATTAACACACCAATCTGCACAACCTGAACCACAGAATTCAGCAGGTATGTGGCATGGAGAGGTGAACTTGGAGAGCAAGAGGCCATGGGAATGGAGGTGCTTTTGTGGGCAGAGAGAGGACGGAGATGGGGTGGGGAGATGGGGGGCAGGGGGGTAGAATACGGGAAAAACACCCTTCCCCAAAACCAGCCGGAGAGAAAGTGGAAAATTGGAAACAGCCGCAGGGACTAAACTAAAAAGGGAGAAAGGAGAGAGGGTTTAAATTCCATTAAGACTGTAAACAAGGGGAGCGCAAAGGCTGCAACTCCACAGCTTGATACCTGGCGGTGCTCTGGTGGGAAGAGCGAATCCCCAGGAACAGAGTGGGGTGCGGGAGGTTCTTGGGCCACATGGGGAGAAGCGGTTCCACTGCTGGAAGGAAATTTGGTAGAGACTGTTGAAGCCATTGGTTCCAGAAGACCCCAGAGAACGGCTACACTTGCTGGTGCTGGAACAGGTACTTAAGGATGAAGCCTGGTGACAGATGTGTGCTATGATTTTCCATAATCCCTGAAAAGTTGCTGCTACACTATCTCGCGAACATTTTCTGGGGTGAGCTGGCACCTGGCTGCAATCTTGGGGCACCGAGAGCATCAGGGTCCAGCAAGCGTTCCTGGGTGCAGCCAATATTCAGCCATTGCTCGTTCGGCCATTGCTCGGTGAGACCCTCCCGCAGAGGGGTGGAACGTGTCAAAGCCGCAGTCCTTCAGAAGTAAGGGGCAGGGGAAAACAGCTGCATCTGAGACAAAACTCGAAAGAGAGGTACTGGCTGGGGCCTGGTTACGGACAGTGAAAAAGCAGGGAGTGGATGAAAGCTGAAGACAGAAGATGGGTGTGCAATTGCTGATCTGGGAGAATAGAGTTCTGGTACTAGAGACTGGGTAGCTAGGTGATGCCATTTTCACCGCTCCCGCACATGTGCATATATACCTAACAGCGCCACAGCACTCCACCCCAGTAGGCAAGCAGCGCCATCTAGTGGAGAACGGAGCCGTTACACTGAGCTCCGCCCAACTGGGCCAATCTCGTTCTTCAAGAACGCAAGGCTCATCACCTAGTTAGTTTATGGAATATAAAGTGCTTCATAGTCTGACTCCTAAGGGAAAACAAAGTAATTTCAGTCTTATTTCAATCTGTTAGCAGGTCCATCTATTCAAATTTCTTTCTTTTTTTTTTCTTTCTCTTTTTCATTTCTTTTCTTTTTCTTGAATACAGAAGAGAAAAACTTCATTTTTATTTTCAATTTCTATTAAAAATACTTCTCTTTAATTTTTTTACTATAATTTTTACTTTTGTGTAAATTTTTTCAAATTCTACTTTACTTCCATCATTTTATTTTAGTTTACTTCGGTGTATTCACTTTTCCAAATTTTCAAACAATTTCCTTTTTTTCTTTTCTTTCATTTCTTTTTCTTCAATGCAGAAAGAAAGACTTAATTTTTACTTTCAATTGTTATTAAAAATATTTACCTTAAATTTTTTACTATATTTATTGCTTTTATGTAAATTTTTCAAATTCTATTTTATTCCCATCATCTCATTTTAGTCTACTTCAGTGTATTCATTTTTTCAAATTCTCAAATGATTGCCCCCCCTTTTTTTTCTCTAATATGTCAAATCACTTTCAACACCCAGACCAGAACACACCTAGGATCTAGCATCATTTATTCAATTTTTGTATGTGTGTTTTTAATTTTAATATTTTTTTAATTTAAAATTTTTTATATTTTAATTTTTCTACCTATTTAACTCTTTTCCTCCCTTCAAAATGACAAAACGAAGGAATTCACCACAAAAGAAAGAGCACGAAGAAATCACAACCAGGTGTTTAACCAACCCACATACACGCAAGATGTCTGAACCAGAATTTAGAATCACGATAATAAGAATACTAGCTGGAGTCAAAAACAGATTAGAATCCCTTTCTGCAGAGATAAAAGAAGTAAAAAATAGTCATAATGAAATTAAAATGCTATAACTGAGCTGCAATCATGGACAGATGCAGCTGCAGCAAGGATGGATGAGTCAGAACAGAGAATCAGTGATACAGAGGACTAACTTACAGAGAATAATGAAGCAGAAAAAAGAGGGAGATTAAGGCAAAAGAGCATGATTTAAGAATTAGAGAAATCAATGACTCATTAAAAAGGAACAATATCAGAATCATAGGGGTCCCAGAAGAGGAAGAGAGAGAAATTGGGGTAGAAGGGTTATGTGAGCAAATCATAGCAAAAAACTTTCTAACCTGGGGAAAGACACAGATATCAAAATCCAGGAAGCACAGAGGACCTCCATTAGATTCAACAAAAAACAACCATCAGCAAGGCATATCATAGTCAAATTCACAAAATACTAAGGCAAGGAGAGAATCATGAAAGCAGCAAGGGAAAAAAAGTCCCTAACCTACAAGGGAACACAGATCAGGTTTGCAGCAGACCTATCCACGGAAACTTGGCAGTCCAGAAAGGAGTGGCAGGATATATTCAGTGTGCTGAATCAGAAAAATATGCAGCCAAGAATTCTTTATCCAGCAAAGCTGTCATTCAAAATAGAATGAGAGGTAAAAAGCTTCCCAGACAAACAAAAATTAAAGGAGTTGGTGAGCACTAAACCAGCCCTGCAAGAAATTTTAAGGGGGACTCTCTTGAGGGGAGAAAAAAAAATGAAAAAAAAAAGTATATCTATGTATCTATCTACATCTATATCTATCTATCTATCTATCTATCTATCTATCTATCTATCTATCCACACACACACATACACACACACACACACACACACACACACAATAACAATGATTAGAAAGGACCAGAGAACACCACCAGAAACTCCAACTTTACAAGCATCATAATGGCAATAAATTCCTATCTTTCAGTACTCACTCTAAACATTAATGGACTCAGTGCTCCAATCAAAAGGCATAGGGTAACAGAATGGTTAAGAAAACAAGATCCATCTTCATGCTATTTACAGGAGACCCACTTTAGACCTAAATACACCTTCAGATTGAAAATAAGGGGATGAAGAACCATCTATCATGCTAATGGTCAACAAAAGAAAACTGGAGTAGCCATACTTACATCTGACAATCTAGACTTTAAAATAAGGACTGTATCAAGAGATGCAGAAGGGCATTATATCATAATTAAGGGGTTTTATCCACCAAGAAGACATAACAATTGTAAACATTTATGCTCCAAATGTGGAGCACCCAAATATATAAATCAATGAATCAAAAACATAAAGAAACTCATTGATAGTAATACCATAATAATAGGAGACTTCAACACCCCACTCACAGCAATGGACAGATCATCTAATCAAAAAATCAACAAGGAAACAATGGCTTTCAATGACACACTGGACCAGATGGACTTAACAGATATATTCGGAACATTTCATCCTAAAGCAGCAGAATACACATTCTTCTCCAGTGCACATGGAACGTTCTCTAGAATACACCATATACTGGACACAAATCAGCCCTAAGCAACTACAAAAAGAACGGTATCATACCGTGCATATTTTCAGACCACAACGCTATGAACCTCGAAATCAACCACAAGGAAAAATTTGGAAAGGTAACAAATACTTGGAGACTGAAGAACATCCTCCTAAAGAATGAATGGGCTAACCAAGAAGTTAAAGAGGAAATTAAAAAGTATATGGAAGTCAATGAAAATGATAACACCACAACCCAAAACCTCTGGGACACAGCAAAGGCGGTCATAAGAGAAAAGTATATAGCAATCCAGGTCTTCCTAAAGAAGGAAGAAAGATCTCAGACACACAACCTTACCTTATGCCTTAAGGATCTGGAAAAAGAACAGCAAATAAAACCCAAAACCAGCAGAAGACAGGAAATAATGAAGATTAGAGAAGAAATTAATGCTATCGAAACCAAAAACAAACAAACAAACAAACAAACAAACAAAACAAAACAGTAGAACAGATCAATGAAACTAAAATCTGGTTCTCTGAAAGAATTAACAAAATTGATAAACCACTAGCCAGTTGGATCAAAAAAAAAAAAAGGAAAGGACCCAAATAAATGAAATCAAGAATGAAAGAGGAGAGATCACAACCAACACAGCAGAAATAAAAACAATAATAAGGGAATATTATGAGCAATCATATGCCAATAAAATGGGCAATCTGGAAGAAATGGACAAATTCCTAGAAACATATACACTACCAAAACTGAAACAGGAAGAAATAGAAAATTTGAACAGACCCATAACCAGTAAGGAAATAGAATTAGTAATCAAAAATCTGCCAAAAAACAAGAGTCTAGGGCCAAATGGCTTTCCAGGGGAATTCTACCAAACATTGAAGGAAAAGTTAACACCTATTCTCTTGAAGCTGTTCCAAAAAACAGAAATGGAAGGAAAACTTCCAAACTCTTTCCATGAAGCCAGCTTTACCTTGATTCCAAAAGCAGACAGAGACCCCACTAAAAAGGAGAGCTATAGACTGATTTCCCTGATGAACATGGATGCAAAAATCCTCAACAAGATATTAGCCAACCAGATCCAAAAATACATTAAAAAAATTATTTACCACGACCAAGTGGGATTTATACCTGGGATGCAGGGCTGGTTCAGTATCTGCAAAACAATCAGTGTGACCCATAACATCAATAAAAGAAAGGACAAGAACCATAAGATCCTCTCAATAGATGCAGAGAAAGCATTTGACAAAATACAACATCCTTTCTTGATAAAAACCCTCAAGAAAGTAGGGATAGAAGGATCATACCTCGAGATCATAAAAGCCATTTATGAATGAATCAACACTAATATCATCCTCAATGGGGAAAAACTGAGAGCTTCCCCCTAAGGTCAGGAACAAGACAGGGATGTCCACTCTTGCCACTGTTATTCAACATAGTATTCGAAGTCTTAGCCCCTGCAGTCAGACAACACAAAGAAATAAAAGGCATCCAAATCAGCCAGGAGGAGGTCAAACTTTCACTCTTCCCAGATGACATGATACTCTATATGGAAAACCCAAAATATTTCACCAAAAAAGTGTTAGAATTGATTCATGAATTCAGCAAAGTGGTAGGATATAAAATCAATGCACAGAAATTGATTGCATTCTTATACACCAACAATGAAGCAACAGAAAGAGAAATCCAGGAATCAATCCCATTTACAGTTACACAAAAAAACATAAAATACCTAGGAATAAATCTAACCAAAGAGGTGAAAAATCTATATGCTGAAAACTATAGATAGCTTATGAAAGAAATTGAAGACACAAAAAAAAATGGAAAAAGATTCCATGCTCCTGGATAGGAAGAACAAATATTGTTAAAATGTCAAAACTACCCAAAGCAATCTACATATTGAATGCAATCCCTATCAAAATAACACCAGCATTGGGGCGCCTGGGTGGCGCAGTCGATTAAGCGTCCGACTTCAGCCAGGTCACGATCTTGCGGCCCGTGAGTTCGAGCCCCGCGTCAGGCTCTGGGCTGATGGCTCAGAGCCTGGAGCCTGTTTCTGATTCTGTGTCTCCCTCTCTCTCTGCCCCTCCCCCGTTCATGCTCTGTCTCTCTCTGTCCCAAAAATAAATAAACGTTGAAAAAAAAAATAACACCAGCATTCTTCACAGAGCTAGAACAAATAATCCTAAAATTTGTATGGAACCAGAAAAGACCCCGAATAGCCAAAGCAATCTTGAAAAGAAAACCAAAGCAGGAGGCATCACAATCCCAGACTTCAAGCTAAGCTATACTACAAAGCTGTAATCATCAAGACAATATTCTACTGGCATAAGAACAGATACTCAGATCAATGGAACAGAATAGAGAACCCAGAAATGGACCCACAAACATATGGCCAACTAATGTTTGACAAAGCAGTAAAGAATATCCAATGGAATAAAGACAGTCTCTTCAGCAAGTGGTGCTGGGAAAACTGGACAGCAACATGCAGACGAATGAACCTGGACCACTTTCTTACACCATACACAAAAATAAACTCAAAATGGATGAAAGACCTCAATGTAAGACAGTAAGCCATCAAAATCCTTGAGAAGAAAGCAGGCAAAAACCTCTTTGATCTTGCCTACAGCAACTTCTTATGCAACACATTTCCAGAGGCAAGGGAAACAAAAGCAAAAATGAACTACTGGGATCTCATCAAAATAAAAAGCTTCTGCAGAGCGAGGGAAACAATCAGCAAAACTAAAAGGCAAATGACAGAATGGGAAAAGATGTTTGCAAATGACATATCAGATAAAGGGTTAGTATCCAAAATCTATAAAGAACTTATCAAACTCAACACCCAAAAAACAAAGAATCCAGTGAAGAAACGGTCAAAAGACATGAATAGACAATTCTCCAAAGAAGACATCCAGATGGCCACTGACACATGAAAAAATACTCAACATCACTCATCATCAGGGAAATACAAATCAAAACCACAATGAGATACCTCCTTACACCTGTCAGAATGGCTAACATTAACAACTCAGGCAACAACAGATGTTGGCGAGGATGCAGAGAAAGAGGATCTCTTTTGCATTGTTGGTGGGAATGTAAACTGGCGCAGCCACTCTGGAAAACAGTATGGAGGTTCCTCAAAAAACTAAAAACAGAACTACCCTACCACCCAGCAATTGTACTACTAGGCATTTATCCAAGGGATATAGGTGTGCAGTTTCGAAGGGAAACATGCACCCCCATGTTGATAGCAGCACTATCAACAATAGCCAAAGTATGGAAAGAGCCCAAATGTCCATCAATGGATGAATGGATAAAGAAGATGTGGTATATACACACAATGGAGTATTACTCAACAATCAAAAAGAATGTAATCTTGCCATTTGAATCCATTTGTGGATGGAACTGGAGGGTATTATGCTAAGTGAAATTAATCAGTCAGAGAAAGGGAAAAATCATACAACTTCACTCATATGAGGACTTTAAGAGACAAAACAGATGAACATAAGGGAAGGGAAACAAAAATAATATAAAAACAGGGAGGGGGACAAAACAAAAGAGACTCATAAATATGGAGAATAAACTGAGGGTTACTGGAGGGGTTGTGGGAGGGGGGATGGGCTAAATGGGCACTAAGGAATCTACTCCTGAAATTATTGTTGCAATATATCCTAATTTGTATGTAAATTTTCAAAAAATTAAAAATAAATAAATAAATTAATTAATTAATTAAAAAAACACTGCGGTACCCATCAACATTGACTTTGATTCACACTGGACTCTTTTCCCTATTGCAATAGGATTACCAAACAAAATCTGTCCTCACCACTTTATTTTTTATTTTTTATTTTTAAAAAAAATTTTTTTTTCAACATTTATTTATTTTTGGGACAGAGAGAGACAGAGCATGAATGGGGGAGGGGCAGAGAGAGAGGGAGACACAGAATCGGAAACAGGCTCCAGGCTCTGAGCCATCAGCCCAGAGCCTGACGCGGGGCTCGAACTCACGGACCGCGAGATCGTGACCTGGCTGAAGTCGGACGCTTAACCGACTGCGCCACCCAGGCGCCCCATGTCCTCACCACTTTAAAAACAAAAACAAAAACAAAAAAGAAGCAACACACATTACAATATGTAAAGTAAATAGCAGAAGACAATGTTAAAAAAAACAGGACTAGACACTTAGGTTAAGGGAAGATCACATTGGCCTTTCAAGGCTAGTTTAGTTGACCATTATTCATGAGGCAAATAAATGTTTACAACAGTTTCAATTACCATCAGTCCCTCTTTCTTTGCTTTTGCTCCTTGCCTGAAATATCCACCCTCTGACCATGTGCTTGGAAAACTATGCATCCTTCAAAATTCATTTCAAATGTCATATCTTTTCTCATTCTCCTTGAAAGCTCTCTATTCTGTATCTCACCCAAAAGCTTAAGTGCATCTTACTTATATTTGTCCTCACAGATATATATTCAACCCGTTATTTTAGTAAAGTAGTTGAAAGTTTGGGCCCTGGAGTCAAGATACTACCCGGGTTAGAATTCCAGCTCCACCACTTGCTTTCTGAATAACCTTAGTTAAGCGATTCAAACCCCTTGTGCTTCAACTCCCTTCACTGTAAAATTGAGATTATTAGTATTACCTGACATGATTATAGGAATTATTAACTTAAGTAAGCTTTATATGGTACTATATTAGTTTCTGTAATGCTTTGCAAATACCATCTATTACTTGCTACTATATTGCCATTTATCGTTTGAAGAAAGTTATTGGTCTACATGTTTCTTACTAAAGAGTAATTTCTTTAAAGGAAGGAATACATGTGGGTATAAATGAGGAAAACATTATAAGGAGAATATTAATGTGTGCAGAGTTATTATGCTATATATTTGTCAGCTAGGTGTGTTAAGAGTTTTAGAGTAAGAAAGTGAGAATTCTATGGAGAAGCTTAAGACCCCAGACTAAATCAGGGGCTATATTTTGAGGCAAGGAGCCTTTTTTAAGACCTATGGCACTGGGGTTAATTTTCCATCTAAATCCAGAACTTTCAACAATTGTATTTCAGGAATGTCCATTATTAGGATGAAGCATAAACTTCAATATAAGCTATCTTGTGCAAGAAATTTTATTTATACATACACATGAAATTAAAAAAAAATTGACTTTTTGTGGAACCTCCATACTGTTTTCCAGAGTGAGCTCACCAGTCTACATTCCTGACAACATTGTAAGAGGGTTCCCTTTTCTCTGTATCCTCGCCAACATCTGTTGTTTCTTGTGTTGTTGATTTTAGCCATTCTGACAGGTATGAGGTGATCCCATTGAGCTTTGATTTGTATTTCCCTAATGATGAGCGATGTCGAACATCTATTCATGTGTCTGTTAGCCATCCGGATGTCTTCTTGGAAAAATGTCTATTCATGTCTTCTAACCATTTTTAACTGGATTATTTTATTTGGAGTGTTGAGTTTGATAAGTTCTTTATAGATTTTGGATACTAACCCTTTATCAGATATGTAATTTGCAAGTATCTTCTCCTATTCAGTTGCCTTTTTGTTTTGTTTATTACTTCCCCACTGTGCAGAAGCTTTTTATCTTGATGAAATCCCAACAGTTTATTTTTGCTTTTGTTCCCCTTGCCTCAGGAGACATATCTAGTAAAGTGTTGCTATGGCCTATTCCAAAGAGGTTACTGCCTGTGTGCTCCTCTAGGATTGTAACAATGTGGATGGGGCTAAGAGTATTATGCTGAGGGAAATAAGTCATTCAGAGTAAGACGAATATTATATGACTTCACTCACATGTAGAATTTAAGAAACAAAACAGATGAACCTAGGGGGAAAAAAAGAGAGAGGCAAACCATAAAATAGACTGAAGGTTGCTGGAGGGAGGTGGGATGGAAGATGGGCTTATGGGTGATGGGTATTAAGGAGGACACTTGTTGTGATGAGTGATGAATAACTAAATTCTACACCTGAAACTAATACTACACTGTGTGTTAACAACTGGAATTTAAATAAAAACTTAGAAAAAAATTAAATACAAATCTTACATGATTAAATAATAATAATTCGATAAATAAAAATGAAAACAAATTGAAACGTTAGTTGCCAAAGTCACTGTTGCCCATGTGAAGCATCAGGTTACCTCAGTTCTGGGAGAACATACCAATGTTTTGCAGTATTTTTTCTGGGTCTTCCAGTTTTCCTTACGGTGTTGAATCTGGTCTTTGTGTTTAAGACATAACTTCACGTTTGAAGTCTGAGGAATCTCACACAGGATATTCAAGTGTAATAAGATGTCTCTTTTCACAGTGTGGCAGTAGCTTAAGTTTGGGTCAAGGGAATTATTAAGTTGCCATCACACAGAAGAAATGTGACTCACACCATTTACCCAGGCATTGGAAATAAAAAAAGAGAGTATATCTAAAGAATTCATTTTAGCAAAGTTTGATTCCAATATTTCATATTTCTGGGGACCAATTTCAATAAAAAAGATTCCCACAAAGCAGAGGAACATGGGGGCAAGGTGCTATGTTGGCGCTTTATATAATTTCCAGCAAGTAGTTTTCAGCACTCATATACTTAGCATCTTTGAAATAGCCCAGTGTTTCATTTCTCTATAATAGCACTGAAAATGGGTTTCTGAAAACAGTTATACTATCAAGGGAAGCACTGGTATGATTAAAGATGTGAATGGTGCTCCAACCTGAATTTTTATGCACAATTTTACCAGATATGTGGGGATCATCTGTGTGCTTTTTTATTTCATTAAAAAAAACATTTTAATGTTTATTTATTTTTGAGAGAGAGAGACAGCGTGAGCAGGGGAAGGGCAGAGAGAGAGGGAGACACAGTATCTGAAGCAGGCTCCAGGCTCTGAACTGTCAGCACATAGCCCAATGCTGGGCTCAAACTCACAAACTGTGAGATCATGACCTGAGCTGAATTGGACACTTAACCGAATGAGCCACCCAGGAACCCCTGTGCTTTTTTATTTTATGCACAGGGGGTCATCACAAGAATGAGAAGTACAGTCACAAAATGATGATGATGATGATGATGATGGCCAAAATTGTCAAATGTTTCTTATGTACTATGAATTATCATAAACACTGCAGGGGAATAAATTCATTTAGTCTTCACAAAAACTGTATGAGGTAGGCACTATTATTATCTTGATTTTACAAACAAAAAGGCAAAAAGTGAAGTAATGTGCTCAAGTAAGTAGCTAAGTCAGAACTTCAGCCCTGGTGATCTGGCTCCACAGTCTATAATTTTAACCACTATATTAAACTTGCCATACTATACTACACTATAATATACTACTTTACTGTAAATGCATTTTTTCTTCATGATGTATCAATTTAATTTCGCAGTTAATCTGGCAATGAAAAGAAGTACAGTGAGACTACTAAATTAAGGAGAAAAATTAACGGCTTGGAATTTTTTAACTATGAAAACTTTAGGGTGCTCGTCATTTTTCATTCTTCGCTCAACAAACATTTCTTGATTACTTGATATGTGCCAGAGACTCAGCTGAGATGAAGGCTATAGTGGAGACCAATTCAGACAAGGGCTGGGCACTCAGGGAGCTAATGTAGGAGGCCAAGGTGACAATAAACAAGGGGACAAAATAAAGAAATCAACTTTACAACTGAGAAAAATGAACTGGACAATATGAGAGAATGTGACCAAAGGGAAGGTTGCTCTAATAACATGGAGGAAAGTCTCTTTGATGGGATGACTATTAGTTGAGACCTCGGTTGTGAGAAGGGGCAACTGGGGCTAATCTAGGGAAAGAGGGTTCTAGGCAGAGAGGACAGCCAGAAGAAAGCTGTGAAGGGACCATACTGCTTTTGCAACAAGCAATAGAAAACTCTGAGTCACAAGTCATGACTCATTTTCAGAGGGTTGAATGTAAATGAAGATGCAAATTAGCCTGTTTCTTGCTGCAATAAAATAGAGCTCCAATTAGCATAAATGGGAGGTCACCAACTTGTGACCACACGAATATGGAGGCTCTTTATTCTAATAACAATGTGTTTGGGGTATTATTTTTCTGCTGAAAGTAGCAATGTATTATCATGTAAACAGTTTAATAATGTCTTGATGAATTTATGAATATATAATATAATTTTTATTATGTAAAGAAATTTCACATTCAAAAACCTGAACATAAACCCATAAATGACTTTTAATCCAAATTATAATTAATATAAATATTGAAAAAATTCTGGACAAAAATTGACAATATTCCATGAAATGCTAAGAGAAGTTATCTCTGGTTAGTAGAACTTTGGATTTAGATTTTCCACATCTTGGATAATATTTGAAACAACTGGCCAAAAATAGAATAAGAGTTAAATAGTACCTGAACATAATGAATTTCTAGGCAACAGGTGATGTTCATAATAATCTGTAATAACATAAAGACCCCCAAACCTCCTTCCTCTGTTCTACATTGTATTTTACACACAATATCTATCACCTTCTAAAATGCTATATAATTTTCATATATATATATATAAAATGGATGGATTTCTCCTACTTTAGAATGTAATCAACACCAGTGCAGAATCATTGCTTGTTTTGTTCAATTATATGGAGCCTAGAATATTTCCTGGCACTCAATAAGCATTGAATGAATGGGTAGTAAGTAAATCAATGGATATGTAATTGTTTTTAATGGCTGAAACATTAAGTAAAATATTTTGAGGATGCAAATCTTAGAGACTATTAATGTTAAACCAGATTACATCCTTATGTCTTTTCAGCTTTAATCTACAATGCTAAATTAAGACCACTGAATGCAATACCAAATTTCGGACATATTGAAAAAAATGTATGTCACACTCAGTAAATACAAATTAGCCAGTTTTTACCTTTATATTTAAGATAGATTCCTGCAGAAACCGTTCTTACGGAAATCATGCTGACAAAAGAAATAAATGAGCACGTTTCCTTTCTTTGATTTCCACAAGCTAAATGGACACACCAATGTAATTAAGTTGAATAATTAAACTTCCTGTAAGTTTAATTCTGTGTTATATACAAGCACGCGCACACACACACACACACACACATACACACACACACAAGATGGGAGTAGGGATGGAGATTTATATTTTCATAAAGAGATTCATTAAACTGTTTAAACTTCAAAAACTTGGTTTATAAAATTCCTACACAGTTTATCTACCAGTCCTTGTAAACAGTCCAGTTATTGTTTGCCATATTCATACAAGAGGACTTTTTATTTTAGAATCAGTGCAGCTCTTAAATTTCACACTAACTTATGACATTCATAAACACTTTCTTTTTTTTTAATTTTTTAATTTTTATTCATTTCTGAGAGACAGAGACAGAGCACAAGCAGGAGAGGGACAGAGAGACAGGGAGACAGAATCTGAAGCAGGCTCCAGGCTCTGAGCTGTCAGCACAGAACCCAACGCGGGGCTCAAGCTCAAGAACCCATGAGATCATGACCTGAGCTGAAGTTGGATGCTTAACCAACTGAGCCACCCAGGCGCCCCTACATTCATAAACACTTTCATTGAAGCATAGTAGAATGTATAAATAAAGGTTAAAGACCGACATGCAATTTGCTAAGTTATAAACTGCAGAATATTTGTTAGAATTAAAAACTGGCATCTAACCTCTGATACCTGCATTTGGGCATATGTAGCTTTTCTGTTATTAATTATTTTTAGTTTTCAAAGAGAATAAATGTCCATTATAGAACTCTGCACCTACACTGAAAGATGTAAAGAATAAAGCTCTTCACCCTCATTGTAAGGCCAGAGCCAAATACAGTTTTGTTTGTTCTTCATCTATGACTCATGCTCTTTTAGAAAAAGAAAAATATCTTCAGATATATTTTAGAATCATTTAAAAATAGTATTTTCTTAAGATTTATGTACTATGATTTTGTCAGTTTTGGTTCATTTGTAAAATCTTGAAGTAAAATTATATACAATGTGTTGCAACAGAAAACATATTTTGACAAAAGATATAAATGTAATTTAAAGTATGAAACTCATTGACAAAAAGAAAGCAAGCAAAATTTTTAAAAAAATCAAAATTTAATCAAACCTCATCTGCCCAATCTATTTTAGGAAAAGGAAAAATATAATTTAAGCTTACCCTATTCCAGATGCTCTATGTAAAGATTTCATAGGTAATTCTATTTAATCCTAACAATAATAAGATATAATTAGAACCAATTACATAGAATGAAAAAACCCAGATTTTAAAGATGGTAAGCAAACTATTAGTATGACATAAATGAAAACTCTGGAATTCATACCCAGTTTTGTCAGACTTCAAAATCTTAATCATTCTATACATGGAATCATGATGGAGAAGGGGCCAGAATAAGAGAAAGAATCTCGGATACTTAAAATTTATGAAAAACTGAGTTTTGACCAAAAATATTATTTTCCCAAAATTTTGGACCTATATGTATCCCTATTTTTGACTCCACAAGAATCATAGAGTAAATGAACCTAATACTTACTTGATAATTGAAGATTTTCCAGACACCTGAGTTTGTTATTTCACACAATCAAATCTCACAGGTATGAGGAAGGCATATATATTTCTTTTAAAAAAATGTTTTATTGTTTTAAAAATTTCAAGCTGTTTTGATACAATACAACAACAACAAAAACTTTTAAGAGATTGCTTGAAGTATAATACTTTGTTGGTGAGAATGTAAATTGGTAGAATCCTTTTTGAAGGGAATTTAGCAATAATCAACAAAATTACATATGTATTTCTATTTTGACCTAGCAATTTCAGCTTTAGGAATTTATCTATAACAACATGAAAATACATATATACAAGCTTGTTTATTGACTCATTTTTATAAGTGCACAACATTGGAAGCAGCGTGAATGATTATATATAGAAAAATGATTTTTAAAACACCCGGATGTATCTTCAAGATGGAATAGCATGCAGCTGTAAAAAGAAAATGAGAGCGCCACCCTCCATTTATGTAAAAGATAATCTATAGTATTTCACATGTGTTTACCAAGAAGAGGAAATAAGAATATGTACTTGTACTTGTTTATTGTGCACAAAAAAACACGTTATTGAAGTCAGTTACCTTTGGGAGGTGCACAGAATCATGGCAAAAAGGATGGAGGAAATGGAGGAAAGTGATACTCCCCTGAGTATACCTTCGCCTATATATCTAGCTTTAGGACCACAATAGGGGCATCTGATGGCTCAGTTAGTTGAGCATCTGACTTTTGATTTCAGCTCAGGTGATGATACCAGGGTCATGGGATCGAGTCCCATATTAGTCTCTGTGCTGAGCATGGAGCCTACTTAAGATTTTCTCTCCTCTCTCTCTCTCTCTCTCTCTCTCTCTCCCTCCGGGGGGGCCTGGGTGGTTCAGTCGGTTAAGCATCTGACTCTTGCTTTCAGCTCAGGTCATGATCTCACAGTTTCATGGGTTCAAGCACTACATGGACATGGGGTTTCACACTGGCAGTGCACAGGCTGCTTGGGATTCTCTGTCTCCCTCTCTCTCTGTCCCTCCCCCATTCATGTTGTCTCTGTCTCTCTCAAAATAAGTAAATAAAAAAAAAAAGAGAGATTGTCTCTCTTTCCCCCTGCCCCTCCCCAACTTATGCACGTGCGCTCTCTCTCTCAAAAACAAAACAAAACAAAACAAAAACAACACAGTAATGGTTCACATTTGTAAACAAAGAAATGAGTAAAAACAGTCAACAAAAGTGGTGAGGGCCACAAAATGAATATACACACACACACACACACACACACACATATACACACACACAAATATACATGAATATGTATATATATATATATATATATATAATTATATATATGATATAATTTAGTAATGGGATTATATCTACATTAATTTCCTGATTTTGATCATTATGCTATGGTTATACATAAGAAGAAAATATGCACTCCTTTATATAGAAGTAAAGGGACATCATGTCTGTAACTTCCTTAAATACCTTCTAAGACATAAAGGAGAAACTGAAGGAATGTGCTAAGTAAAGTTCATATGTCTGTAAATCACCTGTGAAGCATGTTGGCTATTAATAAAGCAGAGCCTGTGTATGCTCACTATGTTTGCCTTATTGCTTCTGGCTGTGTGTTTCAGTTGGTTTAAAAATTATGTACATCAAGCATTTAATTTGGTCTCAGATTCTATCTATTCCATAATTTCTAGAATAGTATATTTGATAGTATATTTGGAGCCTACTATTGCCTGAAAGCAATATTCTACATGGCAATCTTGGTCCAAATATTCAAATTGAGTGAAAAACAGAAAGCAGCATAGGTGACATAGGTACATATTTAATAAAAACAATATAGGTACCACATGCAGCACTAACTTAATCTCTGTCATATTTTAGAAATGTGAAAAAAAAGAACATGCAATAATAGACACAATATATCCTGAAATTGGAGATGCCTTCTTTATGAAGGCAACTTTAATACTGATCAAACTTTCCACAAACTTTCCTTATTGTTAAGGATTGTTGCTGCCAAGACAGAAACCAGATTGAAACTGGCATAGGCAAGAAAGGAAATTATTGGCTCATATAATGAGGAAGTCAAGGGCTAAGAGTTTTTTCAAGAACACCTGGGTCAAGGGCCTCCAATGATATTATCAGTTCACTTTTTCTCCTCTTCACTCTATTCTCTTCTTTTTTAGCTTCATTATCAGGCAAGCTCTCTCTACAGAAGGAGCACTTATGTCCCTGGCAGATCTAGGAGTGCATATGACCAGATTTTACCTTCTCCTTCTACATTCTTTTTTTTTTTTTAACGTTTATTTATGTTTGAGAGACAGAGAGAGACAGAGTATGAGCGGGGGATGGGCAGAGAGAGAGGGAGACACAGAATCCAAAGCAGGCTCCAGGCTCTGAGCTGTCAGCACAGAGCCCGATGCGGGGCTCGAACTCACGAACTACGAGATCATGACCTGAGTCGAAGTCTGACGCTCAATCGACTAAGCCATCCAGGCGCCCCCTCCTTCTCCATTCTTTGGAAGGACATCTACACTTAATACTCACAGGTTCAAATTAAGTTACATTTGCATCCCTGGACCAACCAAGGTGACAAATCTTATGCTAAATATGACCATCTTCAACCAGACTATACAGAACTTCAATAGGAATGGTTCCTTAGAAGAAAAATTGGGGCATCTGTATTAGAGGGGCTATATTATATTATGAGATGGGGAGGGGGGAGTTGTTCCCTTTTCAAAGGAGGTTTACTTGACAAAGCTATCTTCAAATGGAAAGGAACAAATATGTATAAAGTGTTTTACTACTTGCCAGTTTCTGCATCAGGTGCCTTAAGTAAAAATTAACTCAAAGATTTATAAGTTGTCTGAATTCCTGCACATTAGAAGATATAGAATAATACTTTAAGAACTGTTTGACTCCAAATGTTATAATTATATAATAATAATAATTAATAATAATAATAATATTTATTGACTACTATCTGGCAAGAACTATGCCAAGTATCTTACATTCATAGCCCCAATCCATGTTCAGTGTAAGTTTATAAGTCAAGACTTATTATTCTCATTTTATTCAGGAGGAAATCGAGGCATAGAGAATTTAAGCAGCTTTCCAAAAGATATATGGATTATGAGAAGAAGCCCCAGGGGTTTAATTCTGATTCATAACACTCTCTTGCCCTTTTCTTGATAAGCATAGCTTATTACTTGTCTATTTTTGAGCATTAATGCCACTAATTAAAGACGACTGGCTCACTACTGTTGTTCGGTATGTCAAGACAAAGTTGGACATGGCACCTTCTCAGAGATCCTAGGCTGTGAGTTCTTTTTCCGAAGTTCCATCAAAACACATATGCATAACAAATGCAAAGCAATGATGGGTCATTATTGAATTGTCTGCATTTTCTTCATTTAAGTATGATTCTCACAGAGCTTGAACAGTCTTAGCAGATTAGAACACATTCTCCAAAAGGCCCTGACAAAACCCAAAGCCCTGATCAAAGGCCAGAATTCCTTAGGATAGGCCTCAGATTTAACCCCAGATGATCTTGTCCATGACAGTCATCTACTCTGATAAATATAAACAGAAAACTCTGGAGAAAACACAGAAATATTTTTATGAAAAGACAGATCTTTAATAAGAATGACATTATAGGGGCACCTGGGTGGCTCAGTCAGTTAAGTGTCCAACTTCAGCTCAGGTCATGATCTCACAGTCTGTGAGTTCAAGCCCCACATCAGGCTCTGTGCTGACAGCTCAGAGCCTGGAGCCTGCTTCGGATTCTGTGTCTCCTGGCTCTCCCCCTCCCCCACTCATGCTCTGTCTCTCTTCCTCTCTCAAAAATAAATATTCAAAAAAATTAAAAAAAAAGGATGACATTATAGAATTACCTTATTTCAAAATTAAACTCACCAATGAAGTAGGAAATCAAAAAAATCTAATCTAGATGAGAGAAAGAAACGGTTTTTAGATCCATCTGCTCTTTACTTTTTCCTTCTGGTCAAGGTAATTTATAGCTTCTTTTGTAGAAATACGGACTTGTCCTCATTGACAAGTATTCTCCATTGAAGACCCTCTACCTTCCAATCTTCTATAATGTCCCTTCTTATCTCCCTGCCACTTCTCACTATTAAAACATTCCTATCTATGTCCATTTCCTCCTCTGCTCTCTGTTCAAAGACAATGGGTTGCAAATAGATTAACCTATTTTGTTGAACTATCCACTTCTATGATTTTCCTCACTTAAAGTTTATGTGTCTAAAAAGCCATATTTTCAGGAGGCTTTTAGCCAAGTAGCCAATCTGTGCCAGTTTATTTTCATCTCAGGGTGGCCAACCTTCCCTTGCATGGCATGGATCCCAGGACAAAGAGAGGAAGCTCTGATCCTGAAACAGAACGAGGCTAAGAATAAAGGATCAGAAAGCAGCAATGATTCTACTATAGACAAATAAAAGGGTGAAAATGAACAAGAAATCTCTAATAATTGTTCCTCTTTTACTCATGTTCTTAATTCTAGTTTTATTTGTATACTGATCTTTCAGATGCATGCATTAGCAATATAACAACTGAAATACCCCATAGTTGTATACACACATTATTTTTTAAAATTAACCCCTTATAGATATAGAGGGTCCTGAACTTAAGTAACAATAAAACCATATGCTGTGGACAAAGAAAATATGCCCATGAAGAAGGAACATTTCTCAGATTAGCACCTAGCATAGACTGGTGAAGAGGAGAGGCTCTGTGTCAGTTTTGAAAAGAGATAAGGGGGGCACCTGGGTGGCTCAGTCAGTTAAACATCTGACTTCAGCTCAGGTCATGATCTCGTGGTCTGTGAGTTCAAGCCCCACATCAGGCTCTGTGCTGACAGCTCAGAGCCTGGAGCCTGTTTCAGATTCTGTGTGTGTGTGTGTGTGTGTGTGTGTGTGTGTGCGTCTCTGCCCCTCCCCCGCTCATGCTCTGTCTCTCTTGCTCTCAAAAATAAATAAAAATATTAAAAACATTGAAAAGAGATGAGGGACATCCACCATCTAGAAGTAGGTGATAGAAATTTTTAGGATAGGATAAGTAAGAACAACAAAAAACGGGAGAGATAAATTAGCCTTTTTAAAATATACACACAGAACAGTGCACTCTAAGGAAAGAAAACTAACTTTAGGATGTATGTATCGAGATATAAGAGGGAGCTTCATGCCCAGACCTAAGAAGCTACTCACGGCATTTATGTCACACTTTACCTTTGGCAAAGTTCCTTTACATCCATTTTCCTATTTTATATTCACAAAGGGAGGAGGTAGGTATTAATACACTGAGTTAACAAAACAGCATATACTGAAGTAAATGGCTTGAAGTCCAATGGTTTATTCAAGGTCATGGAAAAAGTAACTGGCAGATCTAGGCTTCACACCATGATTATGACTCAAAGCTTTACATACTTTTTTTTTAAGTTGATTTATTTATTTTGAGAGAGACAGAGGCAGCATGAGTGGGGGAGAGTCTGAGAGAGAAAGAAAGAGAGAGAAAGAGAGAGAGAGAGAGAGAGAGAGAGAGAGAGAGAGAGAGAGAATCTCAAGCAGGCTCTGCACTGTCTGCACAGAGCCCAATGCGGGGCTCAAACCCACAAAACTGTGAGATCATGACCTGAACTGAAACCGAGAGCTGGGTGCTTAACCAACTGAGCCACCCAGGTGCCCCAAAGCTTTATATACTTTTGACAGTAATTATTATATTGGATAATTGTGTTGTACATTTAAAGGCACTATATTTTTGAATCTCACCAAAACTGAGAATTCTAGATTGAGAAAGTTAATGCCAGTTGGATTGACAGATCAGGAATCTCAGACAAATTCTTTCCTGAAGCCAATATGGTGGCCCTTGTTTATGCAGGGAAAAAAAGTTCTCTTTATCTAAGATATAAGAGCCTAAAAGTATTGCTGTGGGCTGTAGTACAATACAAATAACTTGAAGGCCCACAAGACTTTGACCTAGAAATAGCAGTTTTGCCACAGGATGCTGATCTTGATTGTTTTTTCCTGATCAAAATCTTTAAGTTATTAATTCAATTTCTGAACACAGACTCAACCTATTTGAAAACACACATATTCCTTTGGCAAAAGATTCACTACCATATCTCCCTTCAGCTTTTAGTCCTTCTGGGATTGTCTTAGTTGCAGAGAACCACTGCTTTATCCAAGAGCATGCCCTTCCTTGGCTGGTCTACCGCCAATGACTGAAAGTCATTATAGTACAGGCATAAGGCCCCAGCCATTCTCCCTCTGCTCAATCCTATTTCCTCTGCCTCGCTTCCATGACATTCTTTAATAAAGGCTTAATAAATATCTTAAACCTCTCTCAGTCTCAGGGATTGCCTACCATAGGACCTAACTTGTGACAATCGATGCCAGGAATAGGATGAGAAAGCAGAAAATCACATTGGGCTTTAGTGCTAGACTACTTGTTACCCCGTGGCAGTGAGTACTTTATCCTTGTATTAGAAGGAGCACAGACAGCACTCTAGCATCATGTGGTAGTCCAATTTTAAAGCTTTCACAAGGGGTAAACTGAGATGCAGACTGATAGAAAGGACTGTACTGCTAGTGTGAACAGATCAAGCATTTGAAAAGTATAGGTCACAAAACCACAAGAACTGAGTATTACATTTGACATCTCTCACCACAATGAGCTGGGTTACTTTAGAATTGTACAAAAGCATGAGCTAAGCCAAGATCCAAACCACAACATCTCAAGCTTAGATTTGTTTCTAAACATCTGGGATCTCCATAGATGAGGACACATTGTGTCTGTGCTACTGGAACAATCTATGTGTCCCTCAGGGAACCTCTTACCTGTGTTGAAGTCAGAAATATGACATTTTATAGGTAGGCTTACAATTTTAAGCTCTTGGCCAGTTTTCCTATTTCTTAGGTCTGAGTTATCAACAAAACTGACCACTACTTCATTTGTTTAAGCAGTAGGAAAAGAAATAAAAATTCTGTTAAAAGTGTTTGTTATTGTATACACCAATAGCAAAGCATTGTCCACTCACTGTCACACACAACTGGAGCTGGCGGTTTAAGCTGCTTTGCTGAGAAGGAGTATACGGTATCAGGAAGAGTGGCAAGATTGAAGATAGATGTTTGCCAGAAGCAAACAAGTGGAATCAGGCAGATAAAGAATCTGTCTTCATTCTATAGCTCAGGATATACAAATGAATGTTGAGATCTTATTTAAGATACAAGGGGAAGGAACTTCTCAATATTGACTATAGAGATGAATCACTGATTCCTTCACTTCTGTTTTCCACAAAAGGATTTAATTTCATGCTATGTATCAATCATTTATAAACATGTGTTAATTATGACCAGCAGATGGCAGTAGTGCATAGATGATCCAGCCATGACTTCCATATTCTAAAGCAGTTATTCAAAGGAATATGCTTCTAAATAGAGGCAGGTGTCTGATGAAAATCATTGGAGCCATAAAATGAAATACAGCCAATGCATGAGGCAATAGTAAAATTTTCAGTAATATAAATTGTCATGATTTTTTTTTCTAGAGTTTAGCGTGAATTTTTGTACATCAATATTTAAGGTCAGCAAAATATATATTTTAACTGAACTAAGATATGCCATGCTATTTCTCTTGCCTTTTATTGAAATGTAATCTGGCAGCTTTGCCCATGTGACTTAAAAACTCCACCTGGTCAAGAAGTGTTTGATATCAAAAAAGGAAAGTGCAATAGGGTAACACTTTTGCATCATTTTATTAAAAGATTGAAAGAGACTGGTTGGGGTTATACCTACTAGCAAACACTGCTCCTCCTTGGGGCATCTGAGCCATTAAATGAGAAATAGGTACAGCATATAAGAAACTGGATTTGCCATTCCTCTGCTTAAAACCAACCAATAGCTTCTATTAATTTACAAGTAACTCAGTCTTATAAATGCAAGGTCCCTGGAGATCTGGTTCCTACCTACCTCTCCTGCTTTATTGACAGCTATTGTCCCGTGTGCACTACACGCCCCAGATGTAGAGCATCATTTTCTGTGCCTTGAATACAATGTTTTCTTCTGTGCCTTCTCCCTTATTTATCATGTGTTGTGCCTTCCACTGGGAATACCTAGCCCTCTTCCTTGCAGGCTCATCCCTGCTCCTGTTCACTAAGACATCACCTTTCTTGAAATCTTCTCCTAACTCTCCAGGGGATGATTCAATTGCATGTGTTTCCATGAGGTTCTGTATATGTCCCTCTCTAGTGCTTAATCACATCTGATTCTCATTGATTTTTTTTATTTCTCTGATCACCTCATTGGACTAAGGGCCTTAGAGAGTAGTAGCTATTCATTCATTCGCCATTATCATTCAAAAAGCATTTCAGAATGCCCACTGCATGCAATCTGTGAGGTACCAAGAGTTCATTTGTGATCAAGATACAGACTGTATCCCTAGGAAACTTAGAGTCTGGTGGGAAAGACAAAGTAATCCAGACATGATTTTATTACAATATTAGAAGCACAGGAAGTGGTAGTGTAATTTGTGGATGGCACCTGATTAATGAGGCTGCCCTGAGAAAGTGACTCTTAAAAGTAAATGGAGCAATGGCTATGTGCTAACTAAAATGGTGGCATGGAAGAGGTAGGACAAGTGTCCCAAACCTCATGAATAGTATACAGAATGGAAAAAGGCAGAAGGCAATCAAAGAAACAAACCAAATGATAAGCCAGTATACATGCATAGGTATACAATGCAGAATATGAATGGGGAAAAACAGCAAGAAATAAGGCAAGAGAAAGAAGCAGATAAGAAGATTCAAGATTCTAATTTCCGTCCTGAGGACAACGGAAGACTTTTGAAAGGGCTGTGGCAAGGGAGGAACATCATCAGATATGCTTTTCAAAACGAACATTTTGACCACCCGTGTTGAATGACTTGAACAGGAAAACAAATAGAAACAGAAAGACCACTTAGAAGGCTTGAAAATGAACTGGGGGTTAGATGGTTCCGACCTATAAAAAATATAGTTATTTCAATGACAATAGAGAGAAGTAGGCAGTATACAAAATCATTCCAAAGTAGAACTGACAGAGTTTGACGTGACTGCATGCCATGGCCATAAACATTGGTGAAGGTTCTTTATTCTCTTAATTTCCATAGATTTACACAATGGCTGGTACATACAGCAGGGCTTTAAAAGTATTTTATGGGTGAGTAAATAAATAGGTAAATTAATGAATGAATTTACAAATCTATTTCTGGACTGAGAAGCATTTATGGCAACATCAACCAGGAATTTGCTTACTGAACTTTGGAAATTTTCTTTACCAGCACAAGAACAAAAGAACTTTGGGTTGATGTTACCATCAATATTTCACCAAACCTGACCTCATATGACTTTGCCCAGCCCGTTAGGTCACTGCTGGCTTATATGTAATGGTAGCAAAATATGGGAGTGCATGGTGTTGCCTCTTAAAGTATAGATAAAAGTTTGGGGATCTAGCAGTCACTTAAAATTTCCACTGAAGATATCAGCCCAATGTGGCAGTATCCAGTGGGCTTGAGGATGCTGTCAAGAATGACCAGGGGTGCCTGGGTGGCTCACTCGGTTAAGCACCTGACTCTTGGTTTTGGCTCTGGTCATGATCTCATAGTTTGTGGGATTGAGCCCTGCATGCTGACAGCTCAGAACCTGCTTGGGATTACTTCTCTCCCCCCCTCTCTCTATCTCTCCTCTCTGTGCGCTCTCTCTCTCTCTCTCTCTCTCTCAAAAAAAAAAAGAAAAGAAAAGAAAAGAAAAGGATCACATTGGTTGGGAGGGACGTGATGAAATGAGATGACCAGGGGTGGGAAGAAGAAAGTCATAGGGTAAATGCCACATTATAATCTACATCATATAGAAAGAATTTTGAAGATCAGAGCGGTGAAGTCAAGTCAATTTTCAAGCCTAAAAATTAAATGCAAGCCCAGGAGTAAACAATACAAACAATAATTTACATGGTCAGTTGGAAATTAGTGATGAATAAAAGCTTAGAATGGTTCAGGAAGATGTCTCAGGATTTTGCTTATAAATGGACTGGCTACAGAATGTGCATGGCATCAATGTGAAAGACTAGGACGAAGGCACAGAACTGGGAAATCCAGGAAGTGCTGAAGAAAAGGCTGAGTTGGCAGGAAAGCTAAATATTGGCTTCCAACATTGGGGGAAGTATACCTGAATGGTCTCCTGCGTCCAAGGCTAGGATTATATGATGTGTGCAGTCACAGAGAACCAACACAATACTGAAACATAAAGGCTCTCTACCCCCTACTTGCGGAATACTACTTTGTTCCAGGTAGTCTGTTAAGTGCTTTACATCTAGCATCTTATGCAATTATGTCAGGAGGCATCATCTTCTTTAAACAGAAGATGAGGGAATAGAGCATATAGAAGTGATGCAACGTTTCTAAGGTCACACAGTAAATATACAGCTGGAATTTAAATCCATGACTGCCATGAAATCTGGCCATTTGTAACAAAGTGGATGGGACTGGAGGGTATTATGCCAAGTGAAATAAGTCAGGCAGAGAAAGACAGATACCATACGTTTTCACTCATATGTGGATCCTGAGAAACTTAACAGAAGACCATGGGGGAGGAGAAGGGGAAAAAAAGTTACAGAGAAGGAAGGAGGCAAACCATAAGAGACTTTTAAATACTGAGAACAAACTGAGGGTGGATGGGGATTAGGAGAGAGGGGAATGTGGGTGATGGACATTGAGGAGGGCACGGTTGGGATGAGCACTGAGTGTTGTATGGAAACCAATTTTACAATAAATTATATTTAATATAAAAAAAACTTAAAAAAAAGAAACATGACTGCCAAACTTACTGCTTTACTAGAAAAAAAATCCAAGAACAAACACAATCCCCAGCCTATTTCTTACTCAGTCATGATACGTCCATGCCTGTGCCACCAGGTATAAACAATTTAAAGGAAAATCAAGACGCAAAGTAGTCCAAATAACGACATAGCTTGTGTGTAACGATAAATAACATGGTGCATCTCTTCTATTGAAGATATTCCCAAGCATATAATGAAGTTAATGAAATCCAAAATTGAGGGTGCCTCACCTTTAACACATTCCCATGATCATTTTTTGGCAAAATTTGCAAAAGTCATAACATATGAATGACCTATTGTCTCTGTGTCATACTTGACACTTTTTATCAAGTGGGGCCTGGAAGTGACCATAAATATTTCTGTGACCTAATAGGAGTAGTTGAAGTGGGAACGCAGTTATCTTTGATTTAGTGTTAATTAAAAAATTTGCTATAATTATGGGTTTATCAGCCACATGTGTATGCAGAAGTAAGTTACTACTGGTGGTCCCAGAGTAAAGATAGCTTCTAGGCATATTCCTACTATCTGCTGGGTGAACATACATGACACCATGACATAAAGGTGTGAGGAAATGGTTGTGATTCTGAAATGGATGTGTCACTCCAGAACCTTACACTTAAAGAAGAAACAAAATTTGAAATGTACCACGCCAGAAACATGTCTGAGAAATCATTCCAAATCTTGTAGATCATAAATAAGAAAATGGAGAGAGAGATTTCCAAACTTAGCATTACATGACATTACCAAAAGTAAATGCTTACGTGGCATTACCAAAAATTATTGTGTAGCTAAAAATAACTTTTACGTGAGAATAAGGCAGTTCAACCAAGCACAATGGAAGAGATAATATGAAAACTCTTATTCTTGCTATAGAAAAAGTTACTATAAAATCAGTGCAATATGAAGATTGTATGAAGCCAAAAATTATAGGGAAAAAACATGACAGAGGGTTTCAGGTAGTTAATTAATAAAAATAACATGTTATTTATTTTTTGTAAGTTTGTGCTTTTGTACAATTTATCAGTATTGAAAAGAAAATGTAATTGTAGTAATTTACTTTTCTCACTCCTAATGTTCCCTTTCTATTTATATATAGATTTGTATTGTTATTTCTTGAAAGGGGCCTTATTAATTACATAGGCTTCAGGCTCCACAAATCCTGCACCATCCCTTACTTTCCAGCCAGGAATACTTTTCATTTTAATTTTCTCTGAGACTTTTTCCTGCTTCTTACTCATTCTTAAATAAAGTGGAGTTATTCTATTGTAGCTCAGTGCCTACAACATGCAAAATGTTGTGCAGAGTTAGAAGGTCCTCCTAAATAAAAAACTTTGCTTTGCCTGACTAAATGGGTATTTTTAATTTCACTACAAAGAGGACATGCCTTTTCATATTTATGATAAAAAACACAATCCAAAAGAACAGCAGCAGCTTTAAGTTATAAGCAAACAGAGATGGATGTTAGCACTGAAGTTTTCCTCTTGGACTTCTGGGTATCCGGTTAGGTGCTTTGAATGAGTGTTATCTTTTGTGCATTTCTGGTTAAATATTTAGCAATATCATATCTCAGAGAATGGATTCATGGAAAAAAAAAACCTAAGAGATCTCAAGGAAAAGAGCTTTGTTTATTTTACCATAAAAAAACAAGATATGATTCCCTTTTGCACTGCTATTTACTGAAGATTTCTACTCAAATAAAACAAACACCAAGTCCAAAATGGAATGATTAAGCAGGCTCAGATAACACAAAAACTTTAACGCAATTCTTTGAAGTTCTGCCCAAACTTCGAACTCGTATTTACTTAAAGTTCTCCATCTCACCATATCTTTTTCCCATGGGTTTAAACATCTTTTGGAAAAGCAAATGTGTGCTTCAGTTCTCAACTGGGGGCAATTTTGTCCCTATGTGATATCTGGCAATGCCTAGAGATTTTTGTCTGTCATAACTGGTAGGGGTTCTACTAGCTTACAGTGTGTCGAGGCCAGAGATGCTACTACGTATTCAGCAATGAGCAAGGCAACTACTGACCACAAAGAATTCTCTGGCCAAAATGTCAAGAGTACCAAAAATGAGGAACCCTGATCTAGCAGGTGGCAGACACACAAGAGTTTAAATTTAATGTGACCACTTGGTATCCGATTAAAGTCATGTTAAAACCATCACTTAGCAGGACACCAGCTCTCCCCGCTCTCCTTTCAATTATAAAAATATGTACATGCCATGTTCTAAGGTTATATGTTTACATACCTTTTTCTTTAAGTTTTTTTTTAAGTTTATTTATTTATTTTGAGAGAGAGAAAGAGTGAGAGCACGAGCAGGGAAGGGGCAGAGACACAGAGTGAGAGAGGGTCCCAAGCAGGCTCCACATGGTCAGCGCATAGCCCAATGCAGGGCTTGAACCCTAGAACTGGGAGATCATGACCTGAGCCAAAGTCAAGAGTTGGATGCTTAAACAACTGAGGCACCCAGGTGCCCCTACATACTTTTTTAATTTTTAAAAATTTTTTAATGTTTATTTTTTAGAGAGACAGAGTTTGAGCAGGGCAGGGGCAGAGAAAGAGGGAGCCACAGAATCCGAAACAGACTCCAGGCTCTGAGCTGTCAGCACAGAGCTCGACGTGAGGCTCGAACCCACAAAGTGTGAGATCATGACCTGAGCCGAAGTTGGACGCTCAACCAACTGAGCCACCCAGATGCCCCCATACCTTTTTCTTAAAGAAAAAAAAAAAAATATATATATATATATATTAATAGTCTGAAGCTCTATTCCTATTTCTATTAAGAGCTTTGCACATTAATTTGTATATATTTGTTTTCTATTCTGTTTAAATAGATTTATGTGCCTGTTTTTGTGCCAGTACCATATTGTCTTGATCACTACAGCTTTGTAATGTAACTTGAAGCCTGGAATTGTGATGCCTCCAGATTTGCTTTCTTTTTCAAGATTGCTTTGGCTATTCAGGGTCTTTTGTGGTTCCATACAAATTTTAGGATTGTTTGTTTTAGTTCTGTGAAAAATGCTGGTGGCATTTTGATAGGGATTGCATTAAATGTGTAGATTGCTTTGGGTAGTATAAACATTTTAATGATATTTGTTCTTCCAATCCATGGGCATGGAATGCTTAACCTAAATCTGTTCTAAAAACTTTACTTTAAAATATTATGTTAGGATGGGGAAGGAAAAGAAGAAATTGAGTACAAGATGGAATATAAAGAAGATTCCAACTATTTCTGAGATTGTGGCTGTGGATTGAGTTGTGCATGCCCAAGTACTGATAGTGAACAGTGGTGAAAATCGAGGCGGAGGTAATTGTTATAATGTGGAATACTTTTGCCAGAATCCAAGACTAACTCTTGAGTGAACAGTTCTCTATTGGAAGCAGATAATGACCGTGAGAGTTGTAAGCTCATTAAAGCTGGAATGTGCCAGCCTATCTCACAACTACCACCATTTAGCCCCATAACCTCCAAGTAGCCAGAAAAAATGCATTTTTGTTATTTATATTCATAAATACACATACATATTTATATGGGTTAGACATAAGTGATGTTTGTAACTTGGATTTATTTTTCCAATTTACAATACTGGCATAGTATATTTTTATTTCATGGGACAAATGTTTGCTTGGAAATCAGTGTGCTGGTATAACACAAAAGGTGGTATACGTGAAAATTACTCTTTCAAAACTCTTTTATTATAAAAAGCTTTGAAAATTAAAACTAATGTTCAGAACAAATACCTAAAATTAGTTTCTTTTTAAAAGCCATATATGGATAAACTAAATTACAATCTGGATTCAAAAAATCTAATTAAAATTGCAGTTCAAATAGAAATCAAATCACAAAATATTTAAATGTAATGTAGTTTGAAGAAAGAGATAGATGTAAATTCAAATGAATAAAGACTGATTCTTTGAAATAGACCTTTCTTTCACACATTTCAGGTATACAAACATTTTCATCTCACCTTTATTAATTTATACATCAATCAAATTATATCATTTCGCTTATAAAAAAGCAGAAAACTTGAATTTTTCTAAAGTTCATCTTGAGATTAGCTTCATTAGCATAAGAGAAGAGTACTTTTAAGACTGTTTTCCATACACCTGATATTTCCAGGCTGATATTGTTAGCTCTTACAATTTCAGAATTAGTCTTTTTCCTTATAGTTCCTGCAAAATCCTAAGCAAGGTTCTCATTGGCCACATGCTCATCTAGGAAAGGAGAGTTACCACCAAGTGAATGATAGGCTGTAATTAGACAGACTTAAAGGAGATTCATCAGGATAATACTTGAAAGTGTTCTTACTGACAGAATCAGCAAATCTGTGGTTTGAGTTACCACAGAGATCCACTTCCTGTTTTGTAGGAAAACTTTTTATTACATGAAAATAGTGTTGATTTGATCTAGATACAGCAGACATTTGCAGACACATTTCCCCATTGCCTGTTTTTGCTCTTCCTCCCCTTTTCCCTCTTTTGTAAACTTTTAACTTTTCTTCAAAATCCAACTCTTCTCACTTTTTACCTCATATTTCTTCAAACCATAGTAACATAGGTGAACTTTTCTTCTGACTTATGAATGTGGATTTTTCATGGTACTTTACATACAGATGCTCAAAAGATATTTTGAATAAATGGGCATATTATGGAGGAAGTAAGAAACTTATTTTTATCACATGTTGAATAAAAGTGTAAAGTTTGGAGCACCTGGGTGGCTCAGTCAGTTAAGCATCCAACTCTTGGTTTCGGTTCATGTCATTACCTCATGGTTCGTGAGATCGAGCCCCACATTGGGCTCTGTGCACTGACAGCATGGAGCCTGCTTGGGATTCTCTCTCTCACTCTCTCTCTGCCCCTCCCCACTCATTCTCTCTCTCTCTCTCTCTCAAAATAAATAAACTAAAAAAAAGTGCAAAGTTTACTCAGATGACCATATTTGTATAAACAGTGTCCATGAGAAATATCCAATTGCAGCTATTGAAAACTTGGTTAAATAATTATTTATTAATAGTATAAACAGTGTATTTTACCAAGTGTAAAAACTTGGTTGCATAAAAGAAAGTGGAATTGGGGGCGCCTGGGTGGCGCAGTCGGTTAAGCGTCCGACTTCAGCCAGGTCACGATCTCGCGGTCCGTGAGTTCGAGCCCCGCGTCGGGCTCTGAGCTGATGGCTCAGAGCCTGGAGCCTGTTTCCGATTCTGTGTCTCCCTCTCTCTCTGCCCCTCCCCCGTTCATGCTCTGTCTCTCTCTGTCCCAAAAATAAATAAACGTTGAAAAAAAAAAAAAGAAAAAAAAAAAAGAAAGTGGAATTGTATATTTCATAACACCCAGTAAATTACGCTGATTAATATAAAAAGGCTTACTATATATTTCTGATATTCCCAGAAGTATTGGAAAATGGTTGAATGGTGATAGATGTGAATCTAGGGAAAAAAACATCAAAATATTGATTTGGGGAAATTTGTGCAGCTACATATATTTGAAGGCTTTAATTTGAATTCAGATGGATTTTTTTCTAGTTTATATCATAATACAGGAGTAGATACATATGTGTGTGGGCATGCACACATATATGAAAGATGCCTAATATGACAAAAAAAGTAAATGAAGTGGCAACATTCATGTACTTGCCGTTTACAATTCCTGCCAATAATTCTGAGCCAGAATGTAACACAATACTCATGTCCTTAGCTGCTGCTACTCCCAGAACACACAAGACTTATAAAGGTATATTCTTTCTTCCTGATCCAAGACTTACTTAACTTTCAGACTATCCAGAATATGGCAGAGATTTGTTTTTTTCCAAGAGAGAAATTATCAAGGGGCAATGATGGAAGACTAGAAGTGCATCAGACCAGCATGTTTGGTCACAGGGAGAAGATTTATATTCAACAGAGATGAGGAATATATAAAACCAACATCAATAAATTCACTCTTTCTAATCAAGAGAAAGCTATTATTTATTGGTTGAAGCAATGGTTTATGAATTCATTTATTAGACTTATTTATTTATTAGCCATCATCATATTCACATAGGATAAATTAATATTATTCAGACAAAAATGTTTGTAGGACTTAATCAACTCATATCAAATTAGGAAGTAGGTGCATAGTTGCTTGATAAACAGGGTCCTCAACTCTCAACTGCAGAAAGTAAGTAGAAAAGAAATCTACCTCCCCTAAAAGTTACTGCTTTAACTATGGCACCCAATCTTACAGAGATTATATTATAATGAACTTTGTATGATTGTTCATACATTAGGCCTTAGAAAAGAGGGCTCAAGTTGTAATTGGAATATAAAAGTTTAATACTTTCCAGAAGCCAATGATCTCTTCAGGGAATGCAGAATTATTTTTTCCCAATTTCAACAGAAAATCATATGTACTTAACCTTTGTGCACACGACTTAACATTTTGCTTCTGACATTCCTGCTGTTCTTTTCAGTGTTTGTTTCTAGGTAATTTCTGACTACATGTGTATTGGTTTGGTCAGCAGGGGTGTACTTCTGCTTTCCCTGCTCCAATAAAGAAAGCTATTCATGGTAAGGTGGCCCCTGAGTTAAGACTCTGTTAGAATACTGTGTCACTATCATTGAGAGTTCAGTGGTTGGGAAGTATGAACACAATGGATTCATATAAGGGACATTTTAATACCTGAAGACTGATTCCCTCTCTTGATAAATGCAAAAATGCTTGAAAACCATTAATGAGAAAGGGTATTTGGACTTTAGGTGCCCTTGGTATGGGAAACTCCTGAACTGGCTAGTCCAGTTGATAATGCCTTTTTGCCTTAGACTTCTAAAGAATATTTTTAGTCCAATTCACTCATTACAAGGCTCACTGCAAACTCAGTTTGTCTGTCTGTCTTGTTTGTTTGCATCAGGCACATTTCCCACTTGACTTGTAAAGTCAGCTCATGACTTTATCAAAAATATGGTAACTTTTCGGGGCGCCTGGGTGGCTCTATTGGTTAAGCATCCAGCTCTTGGTATCAGCTCAGGTCATGACTTCACCCCACGTCAGGTCCCATGCTGAATGTGGAGCCTGCTTGGGATTCTCTCTCTCCGTCTTTCTGCCCCTCTCCCACTCATGTGTGTGCACTTTCTCTCAAAATAAATAAACTTCAAAAAAAGAGAACATAATAATTTCTCTATAAAATGTGAAAATAATCCATTGGTGTACTAAAGCTGAATTTGCTCTCCAGTTGTGATAAAGCAACACCAGAAGTCTTGCATCTGGTGTTGGCTCTCATTAAATTTTACGATTATTACTATTATTATAATTACTACTATTAAAACACATCAGTTTATTATGTATTATGCATTTATTGTTTTCATAGTTTACCCAACATTTTCATATCAGCTCACTTAATAATCATACCACCCTTGTGAGATCAAAGTTATTCCCATTATATTGAAGCAAAAGGTTAGAATACTTCAAGATCTCACATATTCTTTCTTTATTTGTTTAAAGATTTTATTTTTAAGTAATCTCTACCTCCACCCAACATGTGACTCAAACTCAAGACCCCAGGATCAAGAGTTGTGTGCTCTACTGAGTCAGCCAGGTGCCCCTCTCACATATTCTTTAGATGTTATAAAATGAAACGAATTTAATGAACCAGAAAACTGAAAGTACAAGACAGAAGACAACCTTGATGCCCTTCTTGTTCTGGCCATGGTATTTCAATATGGCTCTACCCAAGGTTGCTTGGATCCAAGAAAAAAAACCCAAAAAAAACCAAAAAACATATTAACTGTTTTTATTTTATTAAAATACATATATATTCATATATATATATATATATATATATATATATAAACTATATATGTGTGTATGCACAAAATTCAATAAATATTTATATAAAACTTTAAAAATATTAATCAAAATAGTCTTTTAAAAGGTACTTTGGATACCTTAGGCCCTATTTTTTTCCTTCAATGAGGGCTAATACACTTTTAAAATATATGGAAATATTTTAGTTTTGACATTTTAATATTTCACATATCACTAAATTGTTTGCAATTAAATGATCTGTGGAATTGTGGCTCTCTGTGGGGAGCTTCTATTCTCAGTGCTCAGCAAATGAAGTGTAAAAGCCTTGATATTATATGTCTTTAATCATACATACAATATGAAGAGATTTTGACGTCATTAGCTCAGAGATATCAATATTGACCTATTACAGAGTATATTGATAAAAATAGTGTCCTAAGGTCATTTTTACTAGTTCCACATTTTTACTGACATGGCTGAAATCTAGTGTAGGTATTATTAGCAAATTAATTGTAGCCCACCCTGCCATACCACTTACAAACCATGTGGTGTGGGACGACCTGTCTAACATGTCTGTGCTTCAGTTTCTTCTCTGTAATCATAGTAACTTCTTTACTGAACCATGATGAGGATTAAATAAATTAAATTAGGAAAAACATGTGGAAAAGTACCTAGTACTAAGTAAGGACTTAATGAATTACTATTATTATTATTATTATTATTATTATTAAAGACGAAGAACTCGGAAGGAACAGAGAAGTTGAAGGCACTTGTTCATGCAAGATGCTTGGTAAAAAGAGGTATGTGGATTTAAACCCACATCTTAATACTTAATGAAGAAACTAGCCTACAGAAGTATTGCTGAGCTTTTTCTTTCAAACTTCTAAAGGTTATGGGGGAAAGAAAAAAACAATACCTTAGAATATTATCTATACATTTAAAAATCTGATCTATTGCAAGCCATTTATTTATGTTTTAAAATAAGCTTTAATTTTCTAAAACCCTTAATCCTTGTAAGATGATTTCTCTGCATACTACATTTCATATTAATTAGATTTTATTTTAGAAATTAAACATAATTTAAAAAAGTTAAACACAATTAAGTGAGATAGAAGTTTTTAAATTAGCCAAGCCAAAATACAGCATCATCCTAAAATGCTCCTTTCCTGTATGATCATGTGTGTGCTTGGTGCCTAACTTAATGTTTCTTTTTCTTTTTTTTTTTTTTTTTGAGATTTTTAACAGTTGTTTTTATTTTATTTTATTTTATTTTATTTTATTTTATTTTATTTTATTTTATCTTATTTTAATATGAAATTTATTGTCAAATTAGTTTCCATACAATACCCAGTGCTCCTCCCAACAGGTGCCCTTCTCAATGCCCATCACCCACTTTCCCCTCCCTCCCACACCACACCCCATCAACCCTCAGTTTATTCTCAGTTTTTAAGAGTCTCTTATGGTTTGGCTCCCTCCCTCTCTAATTTTTTTCCCCTTCCCCTCCCCCATGGTTTTCTGTTAAGTTTCTCAGGACCCATATTAAGAGTGAAAACATATGGTAACAGTCTTTCTCTGTATGACTTATTTCACTTACAATTAACTCTCCAGTTCCATCCACATTGCAACAAAAGGCCATATTTCATTCTTTCTCATTGCCACATAGTATTCCATTGTGTATATAAACCACAATTTCTTTATCCATTCATCAGTTGATCGACATTTAGGCTCTTTCCATAATTTGGTTATTGTTGAGAGTGCTGCTATAAACATTGGGGTACAAGTGCCCCTATGCATCAGCACTCCTGTATCCCTTGGGTAGATCCCTAGCAGTGTTATAGCTGGGTCATAAGGTAGATCTATTTTTAATTTTTTGAGGAACCTCCACACTGTTTTCCAGAGTGGCTGCACTAGTTTGCATTCCCACCAACAGTGCAAGAGGGTTCCCTTTTCTCCACATCCTCTCCAGCATCTATAGTCTCCTGATTTGTTCATTTTAGCCTCTCTGACTTGCATGAGGTGATATCTCAGTGTGGTTTTGATTTGTATTTCCCTGATGAGGAGTGACGCTGAGCATCTTTTCATGTGCCTGTTGGCCATCTGGATGTCTTCTTTAGAGAAGTGTCCATTCATGTCTTCTGTCCATTTCTTCACTGGATTATTTATTTTTGGGGTGTGGAGTTTGGTGAGTTCTTTACAGATTTTGGATACAAGTCCTTTGTCTGATATGTCATTTGCAAATATCTTTTCCCATTCGGTTGGTTGCCTTTTAGTTTTGTTGATTGTTTCCTTTACAGTGCAGAATAGAATAGAGACTCCAGAATTGGACCCACAAAAGTATGGCCAACTAATCTTTGAGAAAGCAGGAAAAAATATCCAATGGAAAAAAGACAGTCTCTTTAACAAATGGTGCTGGGAGAACTGGACAACAACATGCAGAAGAATGAAACTAGACCACTTTCTTACACCATTCACAAAAATAAACTCAAAATGGATGAAGGACCTGAATGTGAGACAGGAAACCATCCAAACCCTAGAGGAGAAAGCAGGAAAAAACCCCTCTGACCTCAGCCACAGCAATTTCTTACTTGACACATCCCCAAAGGCAAGAGAATTAAAAGCAAAAATTAACTATTGGGACTTCATGAAGATAACCTAATGTTTCAATGAACATAGTGACCTAACATGTCAAAACCTCAGTACAACTATTCCGTAAATGAGAATAAATAACTTACTAACCTTGAGCTAGAGCATTTTGATTGAGAATATTCTGATTAATCTGTCCTTGTACACATTTATCTTTTCAGCCTAGGAAATAGCTTTGTACCAAGAGCAGAAAATCATTTTCATTTGTCAAATAATAATTATGCTGATGTCCTCTACATACCACCTTGCCTCTTCCTTGGGGTTGTGTTTGCTTATGTTAAAACATAAGCTAAGTTTTTCTGATACTACCCAGGAAGGAAGCAGTGTTGATATTATTTTTGTAGAAATAGGGAAAATGGGAATAAAGATAAGAGTTAACTCAGAAACAAAGGCCAAGTTTGTTACACAGACCAGACTTCTGATTTTTTTAAGAAGAATTCTAACTATGTAGTATTTTTAATAGTATAATATTTGTGTGTGGAATTGACTGAATCACGTTATCATGTGAAGAAATCAGGGAGAGGTGACCTTTGTCTATAAGCTGTATGATCCATATCTACGGAAGATTCAAGTAATATAAACTAGAAGCTCAAGTTAGTAATTTAGAAATTAGAAGAGTATCACAGCCATATCAATCTATATTAAAATAGCTGCAAATAACAATTAAATCAAATTTCCAAATGTACAATGAAATCATGTTTGATAATTTCTTCATCTCCATCAGAAATAGCTTAAGATTAAATTTCTATGATATATCCAATAGAAAACCCAACCATAAAACATGAATTGTAATTTGAAAACGACAACAATATACTATTACTACCTATCAATATTTCTTGCTTTCTTTGCCCTTTGTGCATATGGACACAACTCCATTTTTATTTATTTTTTTTTTTAACGTTTTATTTATTTTTGAGACAGGGAGAGACAGAGCATGAACAGGGGAGGGTCAGAGAGAGGGAGACACAGAATCTGAAACAGGCTCAAGGCTCTGAGTTGTCAGTCCAGAGCCCGACGTGGGGCTTGAACTCACAAACCATGAGATCATGACCTGAGCCAAAGTCGGCGGCTTAACCGACTGAGCCACCCAGGCGCCCCGCAACTCCATTTTTCTTAAAAGGTTTTGGGTTCTCCTTTAACGTGAGAAGGAGTAAAAATTACTAGCAGAGGACAAATATGAAGCTTAAGCTTTGGTGTGGGTCTTAGACAATGGTTTCTTGGGCATGGATTGGTAACTTTGATGTAACTGCCATTTTACTTGAAAAAAATGACATACACTTTAAGGCCTATGGAAATGACTGGCTCTTATACTTGAAGACAAGCATATTCAAAACAACTTGGTAGTCAAGGCAGTAAACTCTTCAGGTTTTCAGAGTAAGTTTCTATAATAAGGAGCCTTTCCTTGGGAGTATCTGTACCTGCTGAAGTTAACCCTACACCGAATTGTTGTTGGTGTATTTTGGTGTATGTTCAGATAACGACTTCTTAGTCACAAATCAGTGTCTATTCTGGAGCCTACTAATTATTAAACAAAACAAAACAAAAACCCAAGATGTGTGTGAACAAGCTAGAATATTTTTATTAAAACAATTAACTTCATTCTGAAAACAAAGAAAAGATACTCTCTTCTTTGGGAACTATCAATAGCATAGCTTGGATCATGTCACTAATCTGCTTAAACACACGCTTGGTGGTTTGTCTTCACTGAAAGAATAAAGGCTAAAGTGCTTGTTTTGACATTCAAATCCCATTGCAAATTGGCCCAACCTAACCTCCTTATCTTCCAATCTCTGTCTCACACAACTCATAGTCCAGCTACATTACTATTCACTTGACAACTATGCTGAAAGGCTGCCAAGGGCTGTATGTTTTGCTAGATAAATTAGAAATGGCCCCTGCATTTAAGAACACAGAATTTGATAAAAGGGGTTGGCCTAAGAAACTCATTAAAAAACAAACAAAGAAAAAAAAACATTCTACCAAATACATGAAAAACATTCTAAAAATTCAGAGGAATTATTAAATATCTCCAGTGGTCTTGGGTATGGCTTTAAAGACTGATTTTAATTTCTCAACTGTAAATTGCTTTCTCATGCTTTTCTGTAGTTAACCATGATGTTCCCTTTACTGGGACTACATTTTCTTTTCATACTTCAACTTTATGGGAAAATCTTATTCATGAGGAGTTTGTGCAAATGTCTCCTCCATTAAGCTATTTTCTCTGTAGCTTTCTTTCCACCTCTGTTAGAACTTGTCACTCCCATCACTGTGTTTCCATAACACATTATTCATAAATTTACTATAGCACTAATCATGCTTCATTTTAACAGAAGATTTAATTATGTGTCTTCCTACTAAAAGTGCATGATATGTTGCATTGATCAAGATCCATAAATAAGATTCTAAAAAGTGCTTTTTTAAAATAAAAGAAATAATGTCATTCTGAAAATAAATATAATTTAGGAGACTATCTTAATGTTTATTTATTTTTGAGAGAGAGAGAGAAACAGAGCACAAGTGGGGAAGGGGCAGAGAGAGAGGAAGACACAGAGTCTGGAAGCAGGCTTCCAGGCTCTGAGCTGGCAGCACAGAGCCCCATGTGGGGCTCAAACTCATAAACCATGAGATCATGACCTGAGCCAAAGTTGGTCACTCAACCCACTGAGCCACCCAGGCGCCCCTATAACTTAGGAGACTATTTGAGGTCAGTTAGAAATTCTGGATAAAATACTTCTAAGAAATTTTAGTTGCTGATGGTTTTACCATAGATCCAACCAATTATATGAGTAGTTAGGTTAAAACTAAGGAAGCTAGTATCTTGAACCCAACCTCCAGGGGATCAGTTTGCTTCATTCTATTCCAACATCTCTGCATCCCAAATTCTAAATGACTTTTTTTCAATGAATGCAAAGGTCGCAACAGACTATGAGCATAAATGAGACTGTTCCACCTATAATTACTAGTATAACTAGTGATTAAGCTGTTATTTGATAAACTGTATGTTGAGACGTGCAAGGCTTTGAAGGACAATATTAAAAAAATAACGTCATATACCAATTCTATACAAGAGGAACAGACACAGATATTTAATGTTTTATTTACATAACTTGAATATACAAAACATTATCCCTTTAAGTAACTTAGAAGTTAATTGAATAAAATATATACTATTCCACCACTATGGCATTCAGAACTTGATATTCATAGTTTCTATATTCTTGACCACTTTGAAAATCCGCAATATAATTCACTTGTGATTTATTAACTTACAAATTTGAATAGTATGAGTCACTTAGCTTTAGATAAAAGCCAGCATGAACTCATGATATTTTTCCTCTTCTCATTTTTTCTCCATTCATCATTTAAGTAAACAGCTCTTGGAAAGTCACACATGCAAACATTTCTTTGGAAAAATGGGCCCTGGCACAAGGCAGGATAGAAGTCCAACTTAAGATACTGAGTTTAAAGAAAAAAAAAAAAATAAACCCAATACATATGATACATCTTTGGTTCTTAGCCTGGGCATAATAATTTTAGATACTTTTATATGTGAATTGTCAAATTCAGTTTGATCTATCACTTGAACATAATCTGTAGTCTGGTGTGTATGGAAAGAAGAAAAGGTTTTGTTTTTTTTTAACTTTTTTTTTTTAATTTATTTTTAAGACAGAGAGAGACAGAGCATGAACGGGGAAGGGGCAGAGAGAGAGGGAGACACAGAATCAGAAGCAGGCTCCAGGCTCTGAGCCGTCAGCCCAGAGCCTGACGCGGAGCTCGAACTCACGGACCGTGAGATCATGACCTGAGCTGAAGTCGGACGCTTAACCGACTGAGCCACCCAGGCGCCCCAAGAAAAGGTATTTTTTTACATGGTTTCAATTAGTTCTCTAGTCACTGTAATATTTTTTACAACACAGACAACAAAATGATAGTGAAATTTAAAAGGATGTAAAGCATGGACTGCATCTACATGGTGTTATAAACGTAACTTTTAGTGACATTGTGATTCAGAGGGCATTTTATCTGCTTTGGTAAATATTTCTGCAGTTTTGATTTGGGAACTTCTTGAAGATGTGAGATATATGGCTTATGAATGCCAAGCATCAGCTCTCAAAATGTAAGAAATAAATTAAGGCAAAGGTGGATATTCAATAAAGATTTAAGATCTGGGGAGCCTGGGTGGCTCAGATGGTTGAGCGTCCAACTTCAGCTCAGGTCATGATCTCGCGGTCTGTGAGTTAGAGCCCCACATCGGGCTCTGTGCTGACAGCTCAGAGCCTGGAGCCTGCTTAGGATTCTGTGTCTTCCTCTCTCTCTGCCCCTCCCCTGCTCATGCTCTATCTCTCTCTCTGTCAAAAATAAACATTAAACATTTTTTTTAAGATGTAAGATCTTTGTGGAGTGGTGTTAGTCAAAAAATGTTCAGAGATGAACATGTTTTGAATTTTGCACTAAATCAGTATTGAGCAAGTGTCTGTGGTATATAAGAACTGAAATGGCCCTCACATAGAGCACAAACCGTTTGTCTTGTTTGGTCCCAAATCCCCAAAGCTTAACACAATGTAGCACAGAATGGGTGCTAAGTATTATGAAATGAATTACAGTAATTTACAATATGAGAAATACAGATAAATAAGCATATCACTCTGTTACATGATACAGATTATAACAGAATAACAAACTACCACACTGTGCCAAAAAAAAAAAAAAGAAAGAAAAAAAAGCTTCAAAGAGGAAGAAATACTTGAGGAATACTTGAGAGAAATTTTGAGGAAAAGGAAAGAGCTTTCCAAGGGAAGAGACAAAGGGAGGAAATATTTCCTATAGCACCAAAACAGCTAAATAACTCTTTTTCTTTTTCTTTTTTTAAGTAGGAAAGATATTTCAATGTTTACTTATTTTTGAGAGATAGACAGAGCGTGAGCAGGGTAGGAGCAGAGAGGGAGGGAGACATGGAATCCGAAGCAGGCTCCAGGCTCTGAGCTGTCAGCACAGAGCCCGACATGGGGCACAAACTCACGGACCTCGAGATCATGACCTGAGCTGAAGTCGGATGCTTAACCAACTGAGCCACCCAGATGCCCCATAAATAGCTACATAAATCTTGATATAAGCTGATTTGGGAAAGCATAATGGACTTAATTTGTCTGAGTTCCAGGTTCAGATTAGCTTCAGTTAGAGCCTGATTCGTACTCAAAGACTGCAGTAATTCCAATCTCTTGGCTCTGCTTCCTCTAGGTTTTCTGTCATCAGTCTCCACTGATAGTCCCTGACAACACCAGGCTCTTGCCACATGTTTGCTTCAAGTCTCAGTTACAGCCTCATACCCTTTCCCCAAGCTCAGAAGGCAAGCTCAGGATTCCTCATTAAAGTCCTAAAGTCCACTCTGATTGGATAAGCTTAGTCTCTCTTCTTTTTTTAAAATGTTTATTTTAGTGAGAGAGAGAGAGTGAGAGAGAATCCCAATCAGGCTCTGTGTTGTCATCACAAGCCTAACGAGGGGCTCAATCTCACAAACTGTGAGATCATGACTTGAGCCGAAACCAAGAGTCAGATGCTTAACCCACTGAGCCACTTGGGCACCCCAAGCTTAGTCTCTCTTCCAAATTAGTAGGATACTCTATGGTCATAAGTCAAACTCTCAGAGAATTTGCTTTTATCCACCAACATCATGATTAGAATGTGACAATGGAAGGTTTCCTAAAAGAAACTAGGCTAACAGTTTCCATAAAGACGGGAAAATGTGTATTGCTGCAATTGTCACACACCACAACTGCCAAGACAGGCCTTATGTAGTTAGTCCTAAAACCACCCTCTGAAAAAAAACAAAAAAACAAAAAAACAAAAAAAAAACAGTTTCTTCACATAAGGAAGATAAAATCCACTGACATTTGCCCCCTATGGTAACCTGAATACATAGAGACAGAGTAAGTCACTAAAATCAACAACTTCTGCAGCCACAGCTTCTCAGAGGTTAGAAGAATCTTTAGCCCAGTTTCTAACCAGATGGTTAAATGTGACATCTCTCAGTGGTTGTACAAGTATAAATTTATGCCTAGGTCCTATCCCTGCATGAAATGAAAAACAGGAACATGAAGGACCCACATGGATTCCACCCTGAAATAGAACAAATCAGACAGGCTTGGCCAATCTGGGACCCCTGGAGGAGTTTCTGTAAACAGCCTAAGATTAGCCACTTCCTCCTCCTCCCCCTACAAATTAAATAAAATTTTTTCTTAGTGGGAGGAAGAGAAAATCTCAGTGTTGCCTTGGGGACACATTAAACTTCTATATGAGTCTTAGTTTTTATCTATTTTAGCTCCAAAAGGGTATAGAGCCAGGAACCTTGAGAACAGAGGTTAAGGCCACAGTTTGTTAGACTTTCTTGAGTTAAGAATGATGGTTTGGCTATGGCTCCAGCCTAATGTTACCAAGGCCTTGACTTTAAAAAATGAGGAAAGCTAAAATGGGTCTCCTAGAAATAGTAAGGTGTCTGTCAACTGTTCTGGTCAACACTATTAATTTAGCAATTGAGGTCTACTATTCTTTTCATACTGAACTTAGCTTTCACTATCCTACATCATGAATCTTTCACTCTAGCCAAGCAGACCTTTCCTTCTCACTTTCCTCCCCAAAACTAGAAATTTATCACCATATCACTATTGAGAACTCTTTCTACTGTAGTTGATAGAAGAGTCAAATAAAATTAGCAATATCCCATAGAGAATTCATTGGCCCAATAACTGAAATAATTGGAAAGAAATCTAACCTCAGATACAGCTTAAATTAGGGGTACAAACTATTTCATCAAAGAGTAGGAAAGGGGTTGATTCTTCAAGAAAAGTCCTGAACATTCATGTTAGAAGAAAGAGGAATGTATGCAACGGTGGCCAAATATAAACTAACAAACATATGCATACATAGACACACAAATGGATATTTTATGATAACATATTCTGTGGTCAATTTATGTCATTTCATTTCCTAGGAATGCCCTCTTCCTTTCTTTTAAACAGTCTGTCCCTTTTTAAAATTTCTTTCCTTTTCTATTCTCTTTGGGCCATATTGATCTATTTTTCTGAAAGTTCAAAACACATATCCCTTATCATTGATTTTTCCTTTGGCACACACTATAATGAATAGTTACCTCATTTTTCCCCCTGAGTGATCAGTTCCAACTTAGAAGCAACTTCTGTGTGCTCCGAGAGTTAAATTCTAAAGTTTACTGCATGAAAGACAGAAAACCCTAACCCTAAAAAATGGTATAATACAGTGTGATAGTTTTCCAGGATAGCTTAGGAATATTTAATTAACTCATCATGTGACTGCTATTAAAATTCCAATTTGACTTTCCAGAACCATCCAAAATTTTTTCTGTTCTCTAACACCTGCCACTTACACTAGAAGAAAACAAACAAACAAACAAACAATAAACATTGCTTCTACCTCTTGCCCTACTGGACCTGGGAGGTGGAAGGGAGTGCTCATTCCCAATCATTTGCAATGCCTCCCCTATTCTGGTGAAGGTACTCTGCATTAGAAACGCTGTAGTTATGCAGCTCCATGAGGTGGGTTGAGTGAGATGACATGGGGGCCAATGATGCAGAACATAATGTGATATTTGTGGGGGAAGAGGATTAAAATGGTGGCCAAGTCAGGACCCATGAGGGTGTGCATTAGAAAGAAACAGTAGGGGAAGACTAACAAAGAAATATTATGACATAGAAGCATAGAATATAAGCCCTGGAGAAGACTCTTCCTTAGCTTAACTTTCAAGAAATTAAAGACTAAAATTAAATGGACATGGACACATTTACACACGGACTATATTGCACAATTCTCCATGCAGGCTCTTCTTTTGTCCATGGCTGCCTATTCCTTCTTCGATCACTGAAGATACTAACAGTGACCACATTCATGGTAGATGAGAACATAAGTCTAAGGCTGAAAGAATGACCCTAACTATTGCTGGACACTTATGGATGAGAATGGGGCAAGAGATGCCACTGGGGTCTGGGATGTCAGGGAAAATAAGGTTGATACCAGCCACTCCCACACACGTAGACATATTAATGGCTGTGTATCAAAGTACAATGTATGCATGGTACAAAACTGTATTTTGTATATATGTGTGCTTGGTACATTGTATATATGGTTACTCAGTAAGTATTAATGTAATGAGTGAATGTCTTCTCTAACACTAGGAGCAGACACCATGTTTTAGTCTCCTTTTAATTAATTTCTAACCTTGTACAGTGTCTTACATTTTAGTAGGTCTTACATTATATTGTTGATCCATAGGTAATAAACAATGTATACATTTGAACTTCCACTAATTCCATTTATTCTCTTCATCATTTGTCGGTGATGAAATGCCCCTTTCAATTCAAATTTAAAAGAGTCTGCATATGTATTCTATTGAGCTAATAGAACTTTATAACAGCTCATCATTTAAAGGATGACTATAATAAGGATATGAGATAAACTGTTGAGAACAGTTTCATTTGGCTTCCAAGGCAAAATAAGATGGAAAAACTGACCAAGCTCTCTGTGGTTATTGTGTGGTCACCAGAAATTATGAAATATGTAGCATTTATATGTGTCAGTCAAGTGATTACCAAACTCCATGCTCTTGACTGCTATAGAACTGACCACTTCTTTAAATGCTTTTGCTTTGAGACTTTTCTACATTGTTACCTTGGAAATAGAGCCTAAATTCTGAAATATGGCTGGCAAGAGCCAAATATTCAGTGGAAAAGAAGACCTATGAAACACTGGATAGTGTTTAACTACTGTGGCATCAGATAAGATCTCTGAAGAAAACAGATAGAAGGAAATGATAATTTCTTCAATGATAAAGAAAAATAAACCAACAAATGATGAGATCAGGATTCTTATATTACCAGAGATATTTAGACCAATACTCCCAGGTCTTTATCTTCTTGAAATTAATCATAAGTCACTCTCAGGAAAGTCTTACCTAAAAATTGCGCATTTGCAAGAATTCATTAGAAAACTCATAGTGATATGCGTATTTGTAGAACAAGTCAATTTTTGAGTTGAGAAGACACAAGGGGGTAATACAGATATGCAAAACACTGGAAATGGGAAATGGGGAAATATCTCATATGCATTAAATATGTATTCTAAGCCCTGTCCCTGTACAAGGCATTTTTTTTCATACATTTTCTCAATCCCATAGTCAATTCTGTAAAGTGAATATCCCATTAAGAATAGGCAAAGAAATATTAAGTAACTTTCACAAGTTCTAAAGTCTATGTGTTTGAGTCATAGCCAGAGCTGTCCTATGGCAAAGCCCATGCCATCTCTTACATGATAACCCCTGGGAGTTAGAAGACACTTGAAGGCCTGACAATACAGGATACAGAAAATTACAGACTGACCTCTTTATCTAATTATCTGTGTAATCTTAGCCAACCTATTCATCATACTTTCTTAGCCTTGCTCTCATTTTCTCATATAAGAGAAGATTGTGAATCTAGCTCTTCCTATCTACAAGTTAAGTCAAGTTAATCTAGATAATGCATGATTGTCTCCGATATCTCTGCCTCCTTGTTTAATGCACTATCCAATGTTCAGATAAGGCATCTCACTTTGAAAAGACTAGATAATCTCTTAAAGATGAACACAGGGAAGACATTCTTCTGCCTACTTTTATCTAGAGTGGGAACAAAATACAGAAGTTTAATTTCCAGCACATAAAATCTCCCTTTCCCAAATCTCAATGAAGTAAAGTAAAATTCCCAATTGCACCCTGAGAAGAGAACACTGTTTTGTGATGTCAGTACTAAACTAACTCACTGGATCGAGGACAAATTATTGGTCTCATCAAATGCCATGAGCACCCACTGGCATCATGGGAAATCACTAACCAGAAGCCAAATGAAACCATGGTTCTCATGAAACCAACACCTGTTTTTGTTTTTGTTTTTTCCAGGGCCTCAGAAACTTCCCTCCAGAAATGTCTCTCTTGTTAGAGAAAAGTGAAAGCCCACAGATATCTCCAGGTTAACAAGAATTTTCTTTGAAGTCTGGCATTTTATTATAAAAACTAATCTAGGCATTTATTCTACTTCCTACCAAACCCTCCTTTTTAAAATATTAAACGTTAATGGGATAACTTATCAAATAAAATAAATGCTCCTGAAGTTTGTAACATTTATTCTCTGCATAGTCATATGTTCCTGTGGACAACTATACTTGAATTTGAGCAGTTCAGTTTGCCCTACATAGTTTCTGCAATTTGCCTTAGATGGACTATAACTCACAGAATATGGTCAAATACCACATTCTAGAATACCATTCTAATATATAATCTACTGTACATAATATACTCAGAATAACAGCATTTCCTAGATACTTATTAGTTACAGGCTAAATATTTTACTGTTGTTGCTATTTAATTTAACATTCTTAACTACTTTATGAGGTGGAGATTTGTACACCCTTATTATATGTAAGGAAATAGAAACATAGAGAGATTCATTGTTTTCTGAGTCAAAGAAATCAGAACAACACAAATCACACAACTCTTAAGTATAAGAACAACCTCTGAACTCTAGCTTGACTAGGGTCTAAGCAATTACCTCTCTATTGTTGTTTATGTAGAATAACAATTTTAATTTATGTGGCGATACTGGATTATTTTACAGGGTCTATTCTTAGGTAGACAACTCCTTCTATACCAACCAGTCAGTGTTCAGTTAAAATGTGTAGCTCAAAAAATTATACAAATAAATACCCAGGGTTTTGAAGTTACTTATAACAAGCCAAATGTGAGAATATTAAATATAAGATTATATTTGTAGTCTATATATATTCTATTCATAAATTAGAACCAGAACTTTCTGTATAGAATTTTTGGAGAACATAAACAAGTATATTTAGCTTTTGAGAACTCAAATTATAGACCAGGGAAAAGCAAAGGATGGGCAAAATGAAAGCTGAAACTTGAGAATGTGAAAGTAAGATACAAACATGGGAAATGTAGGTGGTTCATTGGTCATCTAAAAATAGGCAAAACACCACTTTCAATAATAGGATCTACCACAGCTGACTCAAGGGACAAGCAATGGTTTTTTCCAACATTCTTGAAGACATGAAAAGTATCCCCATGTCATGCAGCACAGTGAGCTTTGAGAAAGCCCAACAGTAATGTGTGACACCACACACAGCCACAGGACGCTGGAGATAGGAAGCCAATGACGAATTTCCCCAGTGTGCAAATTTATATTAAGCAGTAAAACAATCAGAATTTATGGTGACTTGCGGAACTTGTTGGACCCTCCTGATAGAACCTTATTTTTTTTCCCTTAAATCAAATGCTTATAAAATTAAATCAGAGAATCTTTAAAAGAGGTTCAGAGAAGGTACTCTCCAAGTCCCTTGTTTTTCAAACAAGGACACAAGTCCAGAGTGGCTTTCTTGTTTTGGATCTGCCCATTGCCTATTCTTTTGCCAATGTATCTCCTGTGGCATTCATCACACTCCAGAGTGGAAGTTCAGCAGTGACTCAAGAAGAAACCAATCAGGGCACAGGATTGGGATAGAGGGGTATCACTGTGTCTCTTTCCTGTTTACTCAGCAATTTTCAGTCTACTCCGGGGTCAGAGCAGAGGTGAAAGCTTTATAATCTCAGCAGGAGCAACAGGACTCAAGTCAGTAGCAGCTATTTCTCTCATTTCATGCCTGATAATCAGAATGTTCTATGATTTTTTTTTCCTGAAAACTTAGTCTAAAACCTTATCAAGCTGATGTAATGATTTGTAGACTCTAGAATCTATGGTACTTTAAAGAGAATAATACTTGCAAGTTAAGTAAAGTACATTTTCTATAATTGGTTATAAAATATCAGTAGCATACCTGATTTTATACTTTAAGATGAGAAGCCACCCACTACTTTATAGGGAACCCTTTGTCAACCACTTGCCAGAAAGAGCTTTATGAATAAAGATTGGCTGTATTTCACCATGCCAACCTGCAAATCTCATCATAAACATTTCACTACAATCTTTGATTTTCTGTATGAAGTGTTATATAAACCGAGGTACTGAGGCCTATTCCAAAAACCACAGTAAAATTTTTTCATCTGCTTACAGGAAGACATAATACCAGGAGACTTTTGAGAAGAGATATGTATATATTTGTATCTATCTCTATCTCCGTCTAGCTTAGTGAACTCCACCAGGGGTTATGCAGTAGGCAATGGCCTCTTATCAATACTTCCATTAGGGCACCTTGTATGTTATCAGAAAAGCCACTTTTAAATTTATCATTTTGAATTATAATAGATGTACTCCATTCCTAGTAGAATATTTTCAGCAGGCATTTAACGAAATGATGGTTGTTGGGGTTATTTCATTTTACAACATCACATTAGCATTAACTTTTCATTTTACCACAGCAGCCAAAGTATGCATATTATATGAACCTAGATTGCTCTTCTTAAGACGGAATGAGTTGAAGGCCCCTAGGCAGAGCCATTAAAGAGATCAGAGTTATATTAAAAAATTCCACAAAGGAAGTGCAGGTTTCTATCAATTGGTCCATCTTGGTAAAGTCATATTAGAAACAAGCAATTCAGCTCCTGTGTTTATGGAGCTCTCTGCTGGTCTCTCTTTAGGGAACAGAAGAGAAGTAGAAAATATCTTTTATCCTGTGGGAGTTTATTCTCGATTTGATAAAACTGCACTGAAAGCCGAAAGCTATACTCAATATCAAACAGCAAAACAAATGAAAGATTAAATGAAGAAAATAAACATTTAACATTGATATCAATGCCACAGAAATGGATACTGAGGCATCTGACACAGGGAAAATTAATGTTTTATGTAAGGGATGAGAGGTAGGGCTTTTGGAAAATTTTGATCTGAATTCATCTGAGGGTGATATGTAAATGTAAAAAAAAATAGGAAAACACTCTGTCAAGTATATCAATGGATTAACCCTCTTACTATAAAAGCATGGTGACAAAAAAAAAAAAAAGCTATACTTAATTATAGATTGCTATGATCATAAATTATCTGGAAAAAGTGCCATAATGTAGATAATTGTAGGAAGCCCTTGCTGATCAACCAATCATGACCCTTGACAAAAGCATTGATTTTCAAACTTTAGTGTGTATGTACATAATATGAAGAATTTCTAAAATCTAGGTTCCTGGATTTTATGCATAGAGTTTACATATAAAGAGTCTTGGAGGGAACCCTAGAATCCTCAAGTGTTGCAAGTATACTGGGATTCTAATGCAAATGTTCCAAGGGCTATGTCTGGACTTTGGGAACCAACCTGCTAAAGCACTATTCTCCAGCTGATATGTTCCTGTCCTGAATGAAATGGACAGGATGAGATAGTCACCTATTTCAATCACACAGATGGGTTTTTTCCTGACTAGCCTTAGAGCATTTAGAGCATGCATTGGAACTTCCAAATACTTCACATTTCTCACAGCTGGCAGAGAGCTGAGTATAGAGTAGACATCTAATAAATATAAATATGATGGTAGCATAATAACTATCATTAATCATGTGGCAACTGGTCATAGTTCTAAGCATCTCAAGAAGTTAGGACCTCTAATTCCTTCTAACTGAACAAAAATCCTTTTACATAATGGTCTTTTATTTTGTGGTCAGAGATGGTCTTCAATTAGCTACAATTAGCTGGATGCTCATCCTCTCTCCCAGGGTCATAGAATACAATCTATTCTTTGGATTTGCATACATATGCTTAGAAGTAATGCTCTTCTTTCCTGAGACAAAGAAATAACTTTCACAAAGCCCACTTCATAAAGCCCAAATCACCCATGATGATGACTTTTTATTTTTTATTTTTTATTTTTATGCTAACCTTAGTACAGCTAGAATTTCAGCAGAGTGGTTGGTCAATTCTAGGTTCCAAGACATATCCAGGAAGATAAATGTAGTTAAATACTCAAAGGAATGCAATGACTGACTGTATGTGTGTGATCATGTGGATTGATGGGGATATGTAATGTTTACAAATGTTTATATTGACTCCTCTGGCTACTCTGGATAGTGTAACACTTTGTGGAAAATATAGTATTTGAAATCATATGAGACCTTGAAAATTGCTATTTTTAAAAAAATTGTTTATTTATTTTTGAGAGACCGAGACAGACAGAGCATGAGCAGGGGAGGGGCAGGGAGAGAGGGAGACACAGAATCCAAAGCAGGCTCCAGGCTTTACGAGCCCAACATGGGGCTCAAACCCACAAACCATGAGACCATGACCTGAGCCAAAGTCGGACACTTAACCAACTGAGCCACCCAGGCACCCCCAAATTGCTATTTTTAGTATATCACAACAGTTCATTGTCACGACTGTTATACCTTGGCCGAGTAGTATTTTCATCTATTATCAGGAAGATATGATACCAAGAAATCTTTGAGGAAAGATATTTATTTTAGTATCAAATATAATGAACAAAACATCATGAAACCCAGCTTCTTATCTTAATTTTGGGTTACTAGTTACTGTGTGACTCTGGGTAGATCATTTCAAGTTGATCTTCAGCTATAAATAAAGGACAACAGAGAGGTTTCTTATTTGGCTCAAAATGTTGTTTTCAATCTATAATACACCAGCACTTTGCTAAGATTTGGAAATTTTTTAACATTTATTTATTTATTTTGAGAGAGAGGGAGCATGCAAGCATGGAGGGGGAGAAAGAGGGAGAGAGATAAACTCAGATAGGCTCCATGCTCAGGGCACAGACTTGATGCAGGGCTCAATCTCAGGATTCAGTTCATCACCTGAATGGAAATCAAGAGTCAGAAGCTTAGTCGACTGAGCCACTCAGGTGCCCCTGGAATTGTTTTTAAGATAAGAATTTACAGAAGGAAATTTTTATGGAAATGATTTAAAAGCAGGTTTTAAATATAGCAAACATGGGTCAATTTCTAGTATTTAATGACAATTACTCAAAAGTTAGGGTTAGTTTGTTAGGAACTATTTGAATTCAATACATTTTCTAATATAGATAGGAAAAGATGATTAATACTATGAAACCATTCTGAAAATGACTCACCAACTATATAGGACTCATTAAAAATTAATATAGTCATTATTTAAAATCAGCATGTTAACACTTACTTTTCTATAGACTAAGTAGTCTTACCTGGTTTGTAAGTTATTGAAATGTCTTTTCTTACAAAGATTTCAACTCAACCATTCTAAATTGAAAATACCAACTTAGTGTGTAAATTAGTGATGTATAAATCTATACTTGAAATATGATGGACAATTATGATAACATTTGACTTCTTCATGCTTCAAAATATTATTAGAAGAGTAAAATGAGTTTAGGGTTCAAGTATTTGGTATTGTCAGTAAAATGGTAAATACTGTTTTTGTTATCTTCATTATTGTCATAGTAGCAGGGTAAGGAGTGATACTGGTACTTGGGCTTGTATTCATGTAGTGGCAGTAACATTTGGAATTGGACAAAGTCTGGGTCCAAGTTCTTGGTTTATTACTTACTGAAATTTTACTGTAAAATATCACTGATATGCAGTTTCTTCATTTATAAAAATGGGAGTAAAAAATGATTTGATCTACATAATGGTCATTAAAAAGTCAATGTAAAAGAACTCCATATATTAGAAATTCTTTGCATATGTTGACTTTCATTATTATTGTTTTAAATTATATGTAAACAGAGGCTTTGTCTTTACTCTTTATATTCTTGTCTTTAGCTTAATGACGTTCATTGGGAATGCTCTGAATCTAATTATATTCATTAACCTTTTTTATAGTTGTCAGTGGCCTTTAAAATCAACTAATGTATTCTAGACATTGTCCAGATTAGAAAAATCATCCAGGAAGGATGTTAAAACCTTGCCTGAAGTGGCACTCCTTGTTTGTGACTAAGCGGGACCTCATCTCGACTAAATTTTTAGTGTTCTCCAATTCCTTCACTAGTGTTATGGAATTCATTTCTTTAATACCAAATAGCCAAAGCAGGTCTCACAGGATATTAGGAAATGTTCTATGTAAGAGGGTTTTAGAATCTAATAAACATACAAAATTCTAGATTAAACGAAATTATCAAACTTTTTATTTTTTTAAATTGTTTTGTAATGTTTATTTACATTTGAGAGAGAGGCAGTGTGTGAGTTGGGGCCGGGGGCGGGGGGGGGGGGTGGGAAGCAGAGAGAGACAGAGACAGAATCTGAAGCAGCCTCCAGGTCTGAGTTGTCAGCACAGAGTCCAATGCGAGGGTCGAACTCACGAACCACAAAATCATGATCTGAGCCAAAGTCAGACACTTAACCAACAGAGCCACACAGGCGCCACAACAAACTTTTTAAAAGTTGAATCACATACATTCTCAAATATGTTAGACTGTGTTATGAAACTATAGAAACAAATTAGAATATCCACTATGGCTGAAAGATTTTTGACCATCAGAAATTTTTAACAGTGAATTAATGCCTAAGTGAATTCAGGATCACATATTGGTTAAAATGTTACTTTATCATACTGGAAGTTATATGACTACCAGTGGGACATACCTGTTTTGCAAGGATAAAAAAAATTAAAACAGGTATGTCCAATTGGTAGTCATATAACTTCCAGTATGATAAAGTAACATTTTATATATATACATAAGTATGTATATATACATCTGATGATAATGATCATAATGATGAAATGTTCATAGCCTTAAAACACATTTCAGAATCCAGGGATGACATTTGTATCTTCACTACCGATTACTGATGAAATTCATTTCTGAAACATAAAGAAGCATTTTTCTTTCATGGGACTGTTTTTAATCATAATTTCCATGCAGTGTTGAGCAAAAAGAAAGAACACTAAATTCTTACAGGCAGAAAACAGATGGAGAGCTCCTCAACTTCCGTCTGCCTCTGCCACCACCCATTCACACACACACACACACACACACACACACACACACACACACAACACACACTACATATGTGAATGGCTTAGGTCCAGTTACATTACTTTTCTGGGCTTTGGATTCTCCCATTTAATAAAGGTCAAGATAAATGAACTCTAACTCATAAATGTCTTATAAGAACAATTCAGATTTTATAGGTATTATCTTTAAGTAATCATATAAGTGAAAGGTATAAATACTGTTTTTATTGACAATGGAACATATTTCTCTTTAGACATAAATGCTCAACTTTCTATGGATTAACATTCACCTGTTATATTTTATTTTCCCATGATAGCTTTATACTTGCTTATGTATGTTGAAAACATACTGTCAGTCCACTGAGATAAAAAGACAGAATTCCTTCCTACTTCCACTGTTATCTCATTTTCATTTTCATGTAGACACCTCAAGCACTAACTCTCAGTCATGAATATTCAATTAGTATATTTTAAATGAATGAATACAATTTGACTCAATGCTCCATAAACGCTTTAAGTGAAGAACAAATTCCACATTGATACTATTCTGTGCAATGGTTTCATCAAGCAAAAATTGTGTGGTAATTTCCACCCAGGATGTTGGCAGACAAAATCCATGTATAACTTGACTTAAACTAGTACTCCTTATGACAGAAAATACATTAAAAGATAAACTACATTTTACTATTTGGTCATTTAGTTAATCATATTTGTGACATGTGCATTATGCATAAGCACAAACAATTGTGAAAAGGCAATTACCTTTAAGAAACATAATCTAATATAAGAGAAGCCATGGACACGTGTATTTACAACAACAATAAAAATAGAATGTGAACATTTTCATATATAAAACAAACTTTTAAAAGAAATTGACAGAAAATATCCCTTTATATAAAAAGTTAACCATAAGCATTTGGGAAGATGATTTTTTTCTCAGTGAGATCTCAATAAATAGAGGAAGGAGAAATAATTATTGGAAATTATTTTGGAAGAAAAACATGAACAGTAATTGGAAAGTGTAAATCATTCTTCTAGGATGTAGGTAGTTACATGAAACTGACAAAGTTGGAAAAAAAAAAAAGATTTAGATTCTAGAGCACCAGGTTTATAACACAGGTTACACTGACTTACAGAAATCCCAAACACAAGTGGGAATAGGTCAGATTTGTGCTTAGGGAGGACTGTGTGGCTTTCAATGGGCAAGAGACTTGTTTTGGAAAGTCTTGTTTGAAGGTGAGATCAGTTAAAAGACTGTAAGGTGTATGCACTTGGGCAATGAAGAGGGCCAATCTTTCAGTCCCTCGGCCAGGCAATCAGCGAGTCAAGATATAAGGAAGCCAGGCACCCTGTTGAGTACTGGCGCCATAGTGGTAGACAAAGAGGTAAAGAAGACAAGTATTCAACTAACATGCATAGAAACAAGTGCTTACTTTATATTGCAACGCTAAGGAATGTTTCAGCTGACTTAGGGGATATTGACAAAAATAAGAATGTAAGAATGATGAGGCATTTTTAAGGGAGTTTAGCTTCTTTGTGTTGAATTTGAGGCACTGCCAAGGAAATTGAGGTGAAAGTGTCTTCTTCCAGGTCCTGGGGAGGAGTTTATACCTAGGCTACAGCTGCGTTTGTCAGCTGCATAAAGACAACAGTTGAATCTATTGAACAGATGTGCCAACTACAACAAAGATGACTAGAAGACAAAAAAATGGTGAAAATACGATGGGTATTTAAACCATGATTAAACTGGTAAGTACTTTACTTATGAACTTCTTTTTCCTAAGTCCACTGTACAAAAAGTTATGTTCATTGGGAAAAAAACTGATTTTTTCCATTTATGAAATTGTAGGTTCAATACAAGTAGGACTTTCAATCTAAGAAAGAGAAATAATACTATGGATGAAAGAAAAATTTAAAAATTTATTATATCTCCTGATTATAGATCAGCTTATACTATAAAACAAGTCGTATAACACAAAAGAATCTGTGAACAACAAATCAGCAACTGGTTGGGAGTCACATAAAACTTCTTTTCAAACATCTCAAATAAATAAATATGCCACATTTTCTTAGAAGAATCCTCTGGTTGCAAAATGGAATTTGTTATTTCTACAAGGATCCCCCCACCCAGCCTTTGGACAAAGATTAACGTCCTGTAACATCCAGAACTATGAAAACTTTGTTTAACTTTTACTTTTGTCATTACACTGTCTTTTTTTGTGAGGAGAGATAAACAACTAACTCAAAAGGGAATTTCCTTTAGAAGAACATTTAAAATATTTATTTATTATATGATTCTTTTCTACAAAGAACACTTAATTAATTATTGACATCTCATAGCTGTTCACTGTAAACCAAACCCACAGAATTTTTTAATGTATGCAGAATATTAGTGTATAGTACTATTTCCTGAAAACTGCAGTGCAAAAAAAATGAAAACTGTTGGATGCTGGATAAGTTATCCACCCATAGATAACAAAAAAGAAATTTTTCACATTGAATTCTATCAACATTGTCAGCTCCTATAGAATCGAAATCAGGTCACAAAATAACGTAAGTAAAAGGAATGTTCTCTTACTCTTAGTGAGAAGGTAAAGAGCACATATTGTCCTCCATATAATTATATAAAAGGAAACAGAAATAAAAGAGATGAATGAAAGATGGCAGGACTTTTTTTCTGCAGTTTACAGATACAATCCCTGATTTCATCAATCATCCCAAAGAAAACTAAGATAGGCTTGAACATTCAGAAAAACAAAATCTACTTCACTATTAACATTTTTCTGTGTCTCTAATAAACTTGTTTCCTGACATTTTACTCTAGTGGGATAACCTTCTGTTCTTTTTGTAGAAAACTATTTATGTATTTTGAGGAAAAACAACTGAAGAAACTAAAATTGGGATCAGTTTTACCACCACAAAATAGGCACCATCAAGATTTATTTGTTACGTATCTGACATTAAAAAAATACAGATGTAATATAAGATACTCAAAAAAATCTAAAGTTTAGCTTACCAGTGGGGACAGAATTGGAGTGTTGAAGTTCGAACTGACTAGAATCCTCAGAGAGTTCAGTCAAACAGGTTAAAGTAAATTCTGGGTTGGAAGCATGCTCATGTCTGAAGCCTTCAGGAGAAAGATAATCCAGTTCAAACTTCACAGTTGACATTGCAAAATTCTTAAAGAGCTATGTAAGTCAAAGTTCACACTAACTGAAGTTTTAAAGATCATAGGAGACAGGAAAAAAAAATCACTGTATTATAATCAGTAGTAACTCCAGACTTTCTGGTGATTATTCATTCTCACTTGGAAATCCAAAAGAGATAAAACATGCAGAGCTGAGTCTCTAAGTTTTCTGTATTCATGCCTTTGCTAGGCAATTGACTTCAATAGGATGGATGGAATTTAGAGTTGTTCTTCTGGAAGATGTCTTGCTGCCTTAAAATGATAGCAGCACTAATTCCATCTCAGAGAGGCTTCAGGGAAAACTAAGATGGGCTAAGTGAAGACATAGGCAAGGCTGCAGAGAGATGCTTTCAGTAACGTATTGGAAGTTCTCACTCACATTTCTGTATACAAAAGATCAGCTGGGTGGGGTTAAGGAGTGTAAGAGAATGAAACTTTTTTTCCACTGGGCAGTTCATCAGAGGAATGTTTTAATTTGGAAGGAAATTAATCCTAAGTGATATTTCCAGGGTCAGGGTTGTGAGACTATAGTTCCGATGCTTGTTGAAAGAGGACTATGATTGTGGAGATTAACAGGTAAATTAAACTAAAAAGCTTCTGCACAGCAAAGAAACAATCAAGAAAATGAAAAGAGAACCTACAGAATGGAAGAAAATGTTTGCAAGTAAATTATCTGATATCCAAGTATTCAAAAATTATAAGGGACTCATACAACTCAGTAGCAATAATAATAATAATAATAATAGTAATAATAATAATAATAATTCAATTATTTTAAATGGGCAAGCAACCTTTTCATCTTCCAAAGAAGACATACAAATGTCCATTAGGTACATGAAAAGGACTGATCATCATGGAAATGCAAATCAAAACCAAGTGAAAGATCACCTCATACTGGTTAGAATGGCTATCATCAAAAAGACAAGAAATAACAAGGATCGGCAGAGATGTGGAAAAAAAGGGACACTTACACACTGTTGGTGGGAATGTAAATTGACACAGCCATTATAAACACTAAGGATGTTCTTCAAAGAATTAAAATAAAACTACCATATGATCCAGCATTCCCACTTCCAGGTATATATCAAAATGAAATGAAATCACTGTCTCAAAGAGATATCTGCACCCTTTGTTCACTGGAGCATTATTCACAATACTCAAGGCATGGAAGCTATCTAAGTGTTTATTAACATGATAAAGAATGATATTGACAGGGTGAATGATAAAGAAAATGTGATATACAGTGGGGTATTTTCAGCCATAAAAAAAGGAAACCCTACCACTTGTGACAGGGAAGAAACTTGAGGGTGCTATGCTAAGTGAGATAAGTCAAAGAAAAGACAAATACTGCATGATCTCATGTATATATGGAATCCAGAAAAGCTGAACTTGTGGAAACAGAGAGTAGACTGGTGGTTGCCAGGGGCTGGGGTGGGAGAAATGGGAGATGTTGGTCAAAAGGTACAAACTTCCAGTTATAAGGTAGGTAAAATACAGGAATCTAATATGTGGCAGGGTGACTATAGTTAACAATACTGTATTGTATACTCGAAAGTTGCTAAGAAAGTACATTTTAAATGTTCTCACCACCAAAAAAAAAAAAAAAAGAAAGAAAGAATAGGATAACTGTGAGGTGAAGTATGTGTTAATGGGCCTTATTGTGGTAATCATTATGCAACATATGCATGTATCAAATAATCACATTATAGACCGTGAACTTACACAATGCATATATATACACATATGCATTATCAAATGATCACAATATACACCTTAAACTTACACAATGCTATATGCAATTAATTTCAATAAAGTATAGGAAAGAATATGTTTAAAAATTATGGTCAAATAAAATATACAGCTTGAGAAACATAAGATCAATATCATAATATGAGCAGGTGATCAGGAAGAGCAAATGCTAAAAAGGTAGGGATTAAGGAGGCTGACACTGTTGTACTCTTTAAGAAGTAAAACATCTTATCCCTCTCAGCTGGGCAGAAGCTTGTGTTGGTCACCTTAGAAAATTTAATTTAGGATCTCACTTTTATTCATCTTATGTCCTTGAGTCCATGAATCCCATGATGACCACCACCATGATGACAGCCTGTCAAGGAGTTGTTTAACAAAAGTCATCCTTCAGTTTAGGGAGTCAAACTAGATGAAGTTCTGATTAGTTCTTTGATGGTCTGTTTTCATCCCTTATTTGTGCATTAATTTATTTCCTCATTCAAGTGACTATTTACTGACCCTGTATTAGGTATTAATTTAGACACGACAATGTTAATATAGGTTCAGTTGAAAGAATTTGGGCTGAATCTGGTCTTGGTGGGAAAGAGAGCTGTGATTGACTGGGATTTTAATTATTACCATAGTATTAGTTATGGCAATAGATGTACTACACCTGAAGAATGGCATATTTGAAACAATGTTACCTTCTTTGTCCAGCACTCTTTGAAAAAGTAAAATATATATAAGAGGTTTGTAAGTTCATTGTTATTACAATATAAAAAGTATTCTGGACAAAAAGTGGCATGTCTTACTTATCATTATAATTGAACAAACAAGGAAAGAAATTGGTGTCTCTGTTCCATGTACCTTTAAAAACTATTGCTCATGGCCTGGGAATGACTGTCATTCTCACAGCATGAACAACAAACAAAATATGGTATTCAAGCCCATTCTGGAACAGTCATGAAAAATCTGAACTAAAATGGCAAATATGACCAGCTTTTATTGGTAATTATAAGAAGGTAAAAGCATAATCAAAGTTACAAACAATATCAGCAAAATACTATCATTGCTTAAAATAAATATGAAAGTATCAGTACATATTTTGAATCCCTGAAAAAGTGCTTTCATAGTAACAAAGATTCTTACTTGTCTCCCTACTACCTATGGAGTCTGTGTTAAAGCTTCTAGAAAAGAACACGTTGGCCAGTAGTGAGAAGATGAGTTGAGGAAAAGATGGCTGATAGGAAAAAGAAAAGCAAACACAAGGAAATTAATAAAGTATAAAAAAAAGTGTATATACAACTTAAAGAAAAAAAAGTAGATTCCAAAATTATGGAAGATGGGCTTTATCATTCTTAGTTGAAATATCTCTTCGGTATTTGGTAGGAGGGTACTTTCTGAAAGACAGTCTAAATGGTTTGAATTAAGAGCTGCTCAAGTATGTTTAAGCACTAGATAATTTCTACCCTCTATACTTTTGATAAGTTTGACCAAATCCCAGAGTGTTTCCTCTTTCAAGCAATGATTTGAAGGGTGTGCTTACATGGAAATGTGATTAGGCATGAGAGCTGCAGTAAAATCACCTCATTAATGATTTCCAGTAAGACCCTGAGGGGATGATATCTGAGGTTACAGTATAATCTCATTCTCGCTATCAGTAGTCCTTAGTTTTTGGGTATGACATCTTGAACTAAAAGAGAATCTAATTATATATAAACATATATAAATAGTTACCCCATCCCTTTGTATTCATACTGTTGTATTTTGCATATCGATGTATGACATATTGATATATGATACATATGAGCATATAAAACTACTTGAAATTCACTAGCATTAAAATATGTTATTAACTACATCTACATACCTTTGAAAAGTCATTCATGTATGTGTGAGAAATGTTACTGATTTGCTGTAAGACATCTGTGAATACACAGGTGGATTTGTAAACCCCATATAGTAACTTGATATGACATATATTCATACACTGGAAATTACTGTTCTCTAGTATGTAAAAAAATAAAGTTTTACTTCTTTGTGTAACATAGATAATCAGACTTTGTCAATAAACTCACTTCATTGTCCTTTTCCACTAGTAACCTAGGTAAAAACATCTCCTGAGGCCTCCAGAATTGTTGGTAATAAAGAACCTTAAGTTAATGTGAATACTCAAGAATTGGACAGCTCAGCAGTTTCCTATTCCTGAGCCTTTGGTCGGAAACTCTTAAGTTCCACCCAGCGTGTGTAGACTTCAAGTCTTTCTATTTTTTTTGTCTATAAGCACTTTATTCCCTCCCCTCTCCACAAATTTTACTGAGATATAATTGGCATATAGCATTGTGTGAGATGGAGGTATTATCTTAACTTCATTATAAGCTTCAAGTTTTTAGTGAAGTGTTTTCCATGATATCTTAGCTATACTTTTATGTGTAACAGTTTTCCATAATTCTTAGAAAATATCCATGTACACCTTTTACTCATATTATCTTCCTAAAACCTAGAGCATGTCCTTCTCCCCACCCCCCTACCCGCTTAGAGCACAAACAGGAGATGGCAGGAAATGCCACACAGAAAACTCATTCTTTTTTGATTGGTCCAGCTGCAAATATTTTTTCTCTCAATCTGGATCAGTTTGTCTCAGTTGCTATAGTAACTACTCACTTACTAGTGGTTACAGTAAATTTCAGATCTTTGGTCCTTCATTCATTTCAAAACATTAACTGTATTTGCAAACCTTGTTCTCAGCTATACTTAATTTTGGTATAATTTATCTCGGGTTCTCTTAATAGGCCAAACTATTTTATCTTAAAAATGGCTAAACTTATTGTGAATAATTGTAATTTTAAATGCATCATAAAACCACATTTTTAAAAAAAGTATAAGAAGCTTGTTTTTTTTTTTTACAGTTTTCAATATATTTTCAAGTTCGTAAATAAACAATTGTTAGCAATGTCAGACAATAGATTTTTGTTATCTCAGATGCTCTGCTCTTTCAAACATTGTGTGAAGCAATTCACTAGCCGTACTTTTATTATTTTTCTGGTTTCAGAATGACTCTTTGAGGCCACAAGTTTACTCATTATCCTTTCTATTGAGGTAGCCATTGAACTAACTGAATAAATTACCATAGAAAATTATTAAACTAACTGAATTAATTTTAAAAATCTACCGATAGCAAAAGAGTAAACTATAAGAAAATTTGAGGAAATCCTGGAATATATGGTGGAGGTAATGGCTGAACAGATTGAGTAATGGGCAATTCCATGAAGGCAAAGAAGTTGCCTGGGTGTAACTGAAGAGTTTGACTCAGAACAATAGGAGTATGAGGTAGGACAAGACCCTGCCCCCTTCCCAGGTCACAGTACTAGAGACTGAAGCAAATAGAAGTTTCTTTGTCTATAAACATCATTTCATTCCAAGTGTGCATTAAGGAAGCAAGAGATCAGTGCATGGTCATTTCTTTTTTTTTTTTTTCCTCCCTCTTTTTCAATATTTATTTTTGAGAGACAGAGAGAAACAGAGACAGAGCATGAGTAGGTAAGGAGCAGAGAGACAGGGGGACACAGAACATGAATCAGGCTCCAGGTTGTGAGCACAGAGCCCAACATGGGGCTCAAACCCACAAACTGTGAGATCATGACCTGAGCTGAAGTTGGACCCTTAATCAACTGAGCCACCCAGGCTCCCCCACTGCACGGTCATTTCTTAATTGGATATCAGGACCAGACAGAGAAGGCAGCATTCCCCAGCTAACTGCAGAGGGCCCCAAGAAAGTTTGACAAGTCATTCTTATTCTTCATAGTAGTGAAATTTTAGTACCAGCCTTCTCAAAATTTCCTTTCCTAAATCCCATTAACAGTTACACCAAATTCCATTCAACAGTGGTGAAAGAGGAAGCCAAATCAGTAAGTAAGTCATAGGAGTTTGGCTCTTTTAACAATATCCCAATTATAGATTCTCTAGGAGCAGCGATTGGCACAGATCAAGCACTGAATATAATGTAGGCCATAGCCTGCCAACCCAGGAGTCATTTTGCTTTGCTTGAACTTGGAATTATGATCATTTGAGAGAAAGAAAAGATATTGGAAGGGAAACAATTTAAAGAACCGAGCTGAACAACCACATCAAAAGAACTTTGCCATATCATAGTAGACACAAAAACCAGAAGAAAATAATTTTACCCCCTACTTTCAGTAAGATTTGAGAAAATATTATATTCATACAATAAAAATAAGCCACTAGGAAACAGGAGCAGAGTAAAAGAAAAAGTTGTTGAAAATAAGAACAAAACACACTTAAAAAAGTCAACTTAGCAGAAGTATTGGATAACAAGTAAATCACTGGTAAAAACACATTAATCAAATAAAAATTAAAATAAAGAATTATGTTGAATATAAAGCAAAAATATAAAAGTTGGAAATTATAACAGGATAAAAATGCAATATGTATAAAACAGAAACTCAAAGAAAAATGGAATTTATGATAAAAATATAAGAAAATAAAAACCAATAGGTTTTTGTATGGAAGAAAGTATTTATTCTTCAGATTCAAAGATCATATTAATGCCAGGCAAATGTACCAATATTGAAGAAAGGTACATACCTTAATACCAAACATATCTTGATGTGATCTAAATTCCAAAGATAATCTCTAACAAATTTCAAGATAAACTTGGAAGTGATGAAAAGGATATGGTGCAAATTTGACAGAGGAGGACTTACTGGCTTCAATATCAAATGACAGAAGAATATAAAGCAAAGTTTATGGGGATATGATTAAAAGTGATCATGTGTTCATAATTCAAAAATGCAGCAACAGTAAATCAATATAAAAAAAGAAAGACAAAAATTATGTAACTTGAGTGTTATATCTGAAAGCATCCAGGGGATAAAACAAACACAAGAATCAGAATAAGGAATTCAAAACAGAATATATATATATATATATATATATATATATATATATATATATGAGAAAAAATAACTCAGAAATACATTGCTAAAAATTTTGTATGCCACAGAGGTATACATAGATCATATCATTTTTTTTCTTTTCTTTTTTTTAACATTCATTTTTGAGAGAGAGAACAAGCAGGCAGAAAGAGAGGGAGAAAAAGAATCCTAGGCAGGATCTGTGTTGTCAGCACAGAGCTCAACGTGGGGCTTGAAGCTACAAATCACAAAGCCAAAATCAAGAGTCGGATGCTTCCTGTTGGGTGAGCACTAGGTGTTGTATGTAAGTGATGAACCACGGGAATCTACCCCAAAAACCAAGAGCACAATTTACACATTGTATGTTAGCCAATTTGAAAATAAATTATATTAAAAAAAAAAGAGTTGGATGCTTAACCGATTAAGCCACAAGGTTTCCCAGATCATTGATTTTCAATCTTTTTTTCTAAAGTATAAATTGTAAGTGACTTGTTTCCCTCTAAATATAGATTTAATAATATCTGACATTTTTTGATATAATTTGTTATTATCAGCAATATTATCATTTTTATTCATTTGAAATTATTTTCTAATGGGCATTATGTTTCTTCTTTGATTTATAGAGTACTTAGTACTTAAATTCACAAATTTGGGGAATCTTCTTCCCTCCCTCCCTTACTTCCTCCCTTCCTGTCTTCCTGTCTTCCTTCTTTTCTTCCTTCCTTCCTTCCTTCCTTCCTTCCTTCCTTCCTTCCTTCCTCCTTCCCTCCCTCCCTCCCTCACTCCCTTCCTTCCTTCCTTCCTTCCTTCTTTCCTTCCTTCCTTCCTTCCTTCCTTCCTTCCTTCCTTCCTTCCTTCTCTTTATGGCTTATTTTTATTGATAAAGTTGAGTTCTATCATGGTCAGGAACCATACTTAATATGATTCGCATTTTTAGACTTTTGTTGAAACTTACTTATGGTCCAGCATAAGACCTTGAGTGCAGTGTTCTTTATAGGTCAACAAATCCATTTGTTTACCGTATTGTCTAAACCTTCTATATACTTGGTGTTATTTATCTTCATATTTCACAATGAGGAAGTTCTGTGAAAATCTTACAATGAAATGTGAAATGCATTTTTGTTACTTGTGCTTTATATAATTTAAAGTTGTGTTATTGGGGATGTACGCAAAGTTATAACACTGCATAGTGCATTCAATCTTTTAAACAATTAAAATACTCTCCCTTATGTCTATCAATATTGATTGACTTATAGTCTATTTTATCTGATAGCAATTTAGCCACACCAGGCTGATTTTTGTTAATATTTGTATGGTATAACATTTGCCTATCTCTTTACTTTTAAGCTTTTTGCATTATTATGTTACAGTTCTGACTCATCTAAGGAGAACATAATGAGATTTAAAAAATCTCATTGACAGTCTTTGTGCTTTAATTGGGCTTAATGCATTTATATCAAATGTAGTTACTGATACATTTGAGTTTTAATCTACCTTCTTTTCAATTTCCTTCACCTTTTAGAACATATCAATTGTTTTGTTTTGCTTTGTTTTTAAGTTATTCCTATTTTCTTATAATGCTATTATGTACTTAATTTTTGCTTAGTGACTACCATCATACAGCCTACTTATTTGAGTTTCATAAATTGGCAACTTTGCCACATCTTTAACAAATGCACAGACCTTAGAACTTTTTAACTCCTTTCATGTGTCTCCTACCTTTTGGGGTTATAACTCTAATCCTACACATATGTGTAGTCCCTATAAGAAAAATATTGTTATGGATTCACTTAAAGTTACTGAAATATTTACCCTTTGCTCTTCATTTCTTTTTTCAATTTCATAGTTTTCCAGGACTTCTTTCAGATTCTTCTATCTGAATAACTCGCTTTAATATTTTCTTTATTATGGGTTTTTGTAGGCCACAACACTTGTTCACAAAAATGGCTGCCAGGGATAGCAGCCAAGAATATTTCTCCAACCACAACTCATGATTGCTGTGGGAGGGAGTGTGTTGCCCAAGCTGCTTGATCTGGGGCAAATCCATTTTATTAGAAAGCACTCTCCTATAGAATCAGGTTTTCAGCTTTACCCATGTAAGGAAACTGTTCAATACACATGATCTCACACTATTAGATGAGACCATGGCAGCAGATGGAAACATAGTGTGAAAGTTAACCAAACACTTCTGGGAGTGTTTAAATACAAATATTAATGCTAATTATTAATATTCATTGTTAACAAATGAAAATCCTGGGCAAACGCTAAACCGAGTGATAAGCCATGATACCAAACATAAATCTGAACTGTTCCCAGAACCCACTGTTGAAGGTGTTTGATTAAATTGTACTCTTTCCCACAATAGTTATTTCTGCGACAACTAATAATTTTTGTAAAAAAATATCATACACATCCTTGGACCTTCAGGACAGACTCAAAATTGAGTTTTGGTTCTAAGTTTCTCTGTGACCCACAGTGTACCAATTAATTCTTTCATTTCATCAAAAGTAGTATTAACCTGCAGGAATTTATAAATTTAAATCTTACAAAGTATATTGTTCTTCAAGTAAATTTCATTAACAAAAAGAATTTGATTTATTAATGATGGTGATCAAATTATTTCATCCATTCAAAATTATCATGTCAGGCCCTGTGCTAAACTACTTGGAGATTTAGAGAAAAGAAATAATATGGATGTGGATATTGGTAATTTGTCTTATTCTGCTTAATCTTTTCTCAGGAAAATCTTGTATTCTGTTTACATGAGATTTCAATGGAATTCATGCTTATTGTTAATCAAAAATTATTCAGTGTTTCTAAAACTTCTTTAGGGCACATTTTCAATTCAAATACCTTCATACGTGCCTGTGACAATGTATTTTATTGGAAAAAAGGGCAGGATTCGGAACCAATGCGTAAAACCTTTTCAAAGTGAAGTCAAACATCACTCTTTCTCCAAAACAGTTATTACCATGTGGTCCTTGGAGGTACCCTGTGGATTTGGAAGCATTCCCCTGGCCACTGCCCTTCCACCAGCATCCTTGTTGTCTTGAATCTGAAGCATTGACTTGAATTCAAAGAGCTACCTACCTATGTGTTAAAAGTCACTGAAATGCCAGTAAAATCAAATATTTAGGCCTTTTGGAGCTTTAGAAGCAGATTTCAGGTCAATCTCTTCTTTTCCACCCTTGAAGAAATGATTTCTACCTACTTCTTTTTCCAACCATGTCACTGTTTTCAGTGAGTCTGGTTGATCTGCTATTTCCTTCCCACCTCTTCAATTCATCTAGATCACCTGAGGTGTCTATGGTTGCTAAATCTTACTAATTCAATAATATATTCTGCATAAACGTGCCTAACACAGAGCTTAGAGCAGACTGTTATTTATGGCATCTGAGCTTCTCAGAACACATTTCTTAAACATAGCTACCATAATTCTGGCTTGTTTTTGAATACTATGTGGCCTGCATTTAAATATCTGAAATTTTATTCTGGCTTCCACTGAGATCTTCTTTCAATCTTGGCTCACTTAAAAAAAAAAAAAAAAAGGACTTTAACTTTGGACAGTGTAATATTACAGAAAGCTAGACAAGATATCTCAGAGCATTATATATACCTTGCAACCAGTTTCTCGTATTAACTTACATTAGTATGGCACATTTGTTACAATGAACAAATCAATATTGACACTTATTATTAATGGAAGGTCACAGTTTTAGATTTTCTTACTTTTCAGTGACATTGAAAGTTGTAAGGATCAGGTATAATGTAGGATGTCTTTTGTTGTAATTTGCTTGATGTTCTTCTCATAATTAGACTGAGCTTATAGGTTATGGGAGAGCAAGATCACAAAGGAAAGTGATTTTATCCCATCAGACAAAAGGTATATAGTATCTATGAAACTTATCACTGCTGACGTTGACCTTAATTACCTGGCTGGGTAATGTTCATCAGGTTTCCTTACTGTAAAGTTATTATTTTTCTTCTCTCACAATACTGTACTCTTTGGAAGGAAGTCACAATGTACAGCACATGCTTTAGGAGTGGAGAGTTATGCTTTCCCTCCTTGACGGCAGAATATATAAATATTTGTCTGGAATTCTTTTGCACAAGAGAGTTGTTTTTTCCACTCATTTATTGATTTATTCAATCATTTATGTATATCAATATGGATTCAGATATTTATTTTATACTGTGAGTTATATTCTACTACTACTTTTCTTCTTTTCTTGCTGAAATTGTTCTGGCTTTGACCACTTTTGACAAAAGGACATTTGTCCTTTGGTTGGTTCCCCTGATTTTCTTACATTCCCCTATCAAAGTATGTATCTGTGTGTGTGTGTGTGTGTGTGTGTGTGTGTTGAGTACTTACTTTCTGGCACTATTAGATACTTGAGAATCATCTTATATATTCTCTGCCCCACTCTTAGATCAGCTGTTCCTCTGTGGAGACCTGGTTTTCTTTGCTGGAGAATGGTATTGGAAACCAAAATATGGCACTCAATATATTATTGCTACTTCAGTGTCATTCCCTTTAGGCCATATCAGCTGACAGAGCAAAGAAATATATGTGTTGATAACAACAACATATGTTTATAAATATTTTATATGTAACTATATCAATCTATATGAAGCCCAATATGAGTTCATGGTGTTGTCTCCCGGCTCTAACCCATTAGGACATGTATCATTCTAGCTTTCTTCACTGGCTTATCTAAGCCCTCTCACTCCAATATTGTATCTGAGCCTGTTTCTGATAGTCCCTTTGTTTCTTCTTTTTTATTTTTATTTCTTATTTGAGAGAGGGAGAGAGAGTGTACACTCATGTGTGCACATGAGTAGGGGAGGGGTAGGCGGGGAGAGGGGGACAGGGAGAGAAAGGAGAGGAAATAGAGGAGAGAGAGAGAGAGAGAGAGAGAGAGAGAGAGAGAATCTTCAGCAGACTCTATGCCCAGCATGGAGCCCAATAAGGGGCTCTAAGCCATGACCCTGGGATCATGACCTGAGCTGAAATCAAAAGTTGGATGCTCAACTGACTGAGCCACCCAGGCCCCCTCACCTTGTTTCATCATATGACTTTTCTCTTGATGTTTAGCATGCTTTTAAAGTTTCATTGAAATTCAGACAAAATTGGTAATAGAAGTTGGTCTGCATTTAATGTTTGCTGTACCTGTTGGTGCCAGAGGCTTTGATTTACTCTGTTCCTTGATTTTATCTCCCTGTGTGTCTTTGGATTTCCTAAGAATTTCTGAATAAATAGAGCTCCCATACTGCACATCTTTTAGGTATAATCCTATATTACATCAGGAGAGCCCAGTAGTGGGGGTGGGAAGATGGGGAGGGGGAGAGAGCATTTTATAAGCCTATGATTAAATGTCAGTCTCCCGGTGGGCATATAGGTCTCACTCAATTTTAGAAAAGGAACATATCCCTTCAAAAGATAACCAACAAATTTTTATCTTCATCTATAAGGTAGAAATGACACAAGAAAGCAAGGAACTGTCATTATTTTACAGATGTACTTCCTTTTCTTTCAAAATTTAACCAAAACTAACTTCTAATTATTGAGAAAATGACTTACTTAACCTCAGTTTTCTCACAGCTGCTGTCTATTGGACTTATCCGGAAAGTGTTAGAATTTTCTATGGCCACACCTTAGATTTACGGAAGCAGAGATCCTTGAGCTGCAGGAGCTGCATATTTCAATAGCCATTTGTCAATTTCAGTAATAAGTCACATTTCTGCATCAGTGGATTAGCTATTACCCACAAGACCTTCAGTTATTCACGATGCTCTGGCACAAAACTCTAAAAATTTTATACTGGTTATCTCCAAAAATCCACTTCAAGTTTTAAAGCAATTTAGAGATCATAGAATCCAACTTTTCAGTGAAATTAGTTGACTTGCTTAAACTTCCAAAAGGAGTTATGAAAAAGAAAACCAAGGCAAGACAAACTCCAGCCTGACTCCTAAGGCTTTCAGTGGGGGAAAAACATCAGTGACAGGATTAAAAGATCTCTTTTGCTTGGCGGCCAACTTTAACTTTATTGAATGTTATCTTATCTTAAAAGGCTTTTGATCCTAAATGTATTGATTGATTAGTTGAACCTAGATAGAATACCTTCCAGATATCATTTTATACAATACCTTATATATCACAGTTGCTCAAGATGCTTCAATCAGTCAAATTGATCACACATCCAAATATATTTTCATCCAATACCAACAACTACTGATAGAGGGAAAAGGGTTCTAATCTCATTACATTTACTATTCATATAGATAATGCATATTTCAAAAGCCCTGGGTATTTGCTTCCTAACTTTCTCAAAGGAGCTGCTCAAGATTAACTTATGGGAATCACTCTCACACACTAATATATGTTTAAAACTCTATGTAGGGTTGGAAATATTCAATTTAGCACAAGTTTTATTGCAAATAATGGAAAAGTTATCTGAGTGCATTAGCTGAACATTCCATCTCCTATGAACTATACCCACAAAAATCCTTTTTGTGAAACCACCTCTGCACTTACCACATCACATGATTGTTGTCTGAAACCAAAGGGGCATTCTAATGCAGGGAAGATGATTATTCGGGTGTTCCTAAAAAAAAAGGGGGGGGGTTAAAGCCAAGTAGTACAGCACTTACAAAGAAATCCCAGGACAATATCATGATTATATTTCATAAGAACATAAAGGTTTCATAACATAAATTTGCAAAGACAAAGGAAAAGGAAACAATTCATTTTTCTTGGAATTGGGCAAAGATAACCATAGCCACTTGTGGAGTAGACTCTGAATTCTGGGTTATAAAAAAGCCTTACAATCCTGACTTGGCCCTGGGGTTCACAGGGTTAAGGATAAATGTACCTCCTAAAATCACTATGTTCAAGAAATTGCACATTATTTTTTAATGAAGACCTTAAATTGCATATCTCAGTAGAGTTACTAAGATAGATGAAAGTAATATTAGAAAAAACAATCAGAGCTTTAATTGTAATGGTCTGAAGAAACACCCGTGTAAAAACTAGACTTAGTTTAATAGATATCTTATACTAAAACATGTTATCATGCTATAAAATAATGATTTGCAACAGAGATAAAATAATTTTCCTGACTTTTCATCCAGAACAATCACAAAGGCAGCAAAGTAATGGAAAAAGTCAGAACTTTAAAATTATATAGACCTGGATTAATCCTGTTTCAGATATTTAGTAGTCATGTACATCTGTTAAATTTATTTGACATATTTGAATCTGTTTCCCCATGTGTGAAAAGTAGAATAATGATAGCCATGCCTAGAAGGATATTTTTAAGAGAAAATGAGATAATATATTCAAAGCTGCTAGTCTAACATCGAGCTTAAAACTACCTATTCATTCAGCACAAGTTTATTAAGTGCCTGCAATATGCTAGTCACTACTTTAAGTATTGCTTCTCAAAGTAGTGGGTAGGATAGAATAAAAGTGACAAATCTAGAATGTGAAATGAAGAACAACAAGCATTATTTTTAAAAACCTCACATGTTAGGTAGAAAGATAGCACACAAAAGGGTGGTCAAGAAAGTGCACTGGGAAGGTGTTGTATGTGTGGAAAATAAAAGGAAAAAAGGAATGTGTTTTGTGAATTACCTGGAACAAGAGGCTTCTAGGCAAAGAGAAAAAGTCTGTGAATAGGGTGTGTGTTTGTTCGAGGACAGTGGGTTCAGAGAGGTTCTTCTATGTCCCTAGAATGTAACCTAGGAGATAGTATCACAAATAGCATCTTGTAAACTCCATAGCTAAGAACAAGGCCACGGGAATCAGAGTGTCTTTGTCTAATGTTGTATGTCTACCTTTGGCAAGTCACTTAACCTTCTGGGTTTAGGATCCCTCATCTGTAAATTCAAAACAACTGTCCCCTAGGGTTGTTATGAGAACTAAATGTGTTAACAAATATTAAGGTGATAGCATATAGTAAACATCAAAGAACTCACTTTTAAATTACTAAATAACATGGAATAGAGTCTCTTGTTCCTCTTATTGGAAAATCAACCTCTAGTTTCCAAGAATATAGCCCAATTAAAATTATTGGATTTAATATTTGAAATATAGTTTGTTTGTGTGAATCTTATGGCTGTTTTCTATTCTGGAAATAATGACTTTTCTGTTCTCTTGTTTTATTTCTAGGTTTCTGTTGGATAAAGTTAGGGTTCTGTTTCTTTCCAAACTTTAGAAATCTTACTTCAGAGCTTTGCTATCTCTTGAACATCAGTGAACTGTACAAACAAACATCTGCAAGATTGATGAGTCATAAAATTCAATGAAGAATTTTAAAATTCAAAAACAAATAGTTTCAATGTTTTCTTTTTGAAAGCTTTTGATAGTGGGTTAAAGGTTTTATCTACTTTAACATGACTGGAATTTGGCATTCAAATAAAATGCAGATTCCATTGCCTATATTAATGCCTTTTGTATTTAGACTATGAATCTGCTTCTTGCTTTCCCATGCATTTTCCTATGCAACCCTCTCAATGACACAGTGAAGTGGGTGTTGTTACCCCCCATTTTGAAGATGTAGAAACTGACGTTTAAAAAATTTTTTTTTCAATGTTTATTTATTTTTGGGACAGAGAGAGACAGAGCATGAACAGGGGAGGGGCAGAGAGAGAGGGAGACACAGAATCGGAAACAGGCTCCAGGCTCTGAGCCATCAGCCCAGAGCCTGACGCGGGGCTCGAACTCCCGGACCGCGAGATCGTGACCTGGCTGAAGTCGGACGCTTAACCGATTGCGCCACCCAGGCGCCCCGAAACTGACGTTTATAGACAGTTAATTTAAAATAATTGTGAGGTTAAATGTTAGGATAAAGTTCAATTTTGGGCATGTTAAGTCCAACATTTATTCCTTATTGTTATGGTATGAATATTGGTATCCCCTGAACATTCCTATGTTGAAATCCTAGCCCCCAAAAGTGATGGTATTAGAAGGTGAGGCCTTTGGAAAGTATTTAAGTCATGAGGGTTGAGCCTTATGAATGGTTTAGCTCCTTACTAACGGTTTAGCTCCAGAGAAGTCCCCAGTCCCTTTCACCACGTGAGGATAGGAGAAGTATGGGACCACAAAGAAGGCTCTCACCTGACTATGTGGGATCCCTGATCTTGAACTTTCAGTTTCCAGAACTGTGAGAAATAATTTTTTTATGCTTATAAGCCACAAGGTCCCTGGTATTATGTTACAGCAGCCTGAATGGACTGACAGAACTATCCAAAAACAAACTTTCTGTTAGTTTTGCATGCACCCAATCTACCACAGGGCCCACACAAATGGTTTCAGCTCATCATAAGTATTTATTGTATTTATATAAAATATAACACACATTGTGTTTCTGTTTCGTAACTGTATAAAATAATGATTACTTCTTCCAATATGAGTATAAACTCCTTAAAAAATTGAAAACAATATATGCTTTATAAAGTGGGTCTGGACATATCAAAGATTGAAAAATCTTTGAGAAATAAATTAAAATAACTTCACTTCGATTATAGGATTTAGAGTCACACACATTTAGATTAAAATCTGCTCTTTGACATCTCCTAGATCTAAATCTTGGGGAGTGGTACTGAGTACTTATCACCATCATCTATTCAATGAGAGTAATATTCTTTTTCTACCATGATCATTACATGGATTGAGTGTGTAAGGAAGCAAAAATAATTTTCTCTCTCTCCTGAGTTCTTAGCTGAGACCCCTGTGATAATAAACAGATGAATAACAGAAAAAGAGATAGAAGTTATTATCATGTATAATTCATGTATACATGGGAGATATGCAGAGAAAAATGAATAATTCCTCAAGGTGGCTTAGAATTCAGGTATAAATGCCATCTTAACAGGGAAAGGGAAGGAAGGGTGCAGGTCTCTTAGGGGAGAGTAGGAAGTCTGTCTGGGTGTGGTGTAACAAGGATCAATCTTCCCTGGTTGATGAAATGTCCAGGAAGGGGACTTAAGACAATTGAATTTCTTCTGGAGAATCTGTCTTTAGGCAGACAGAGAGAGTTCAGAGAAAGTATTAGATTGGTTCATACAAAAATCCAGAAATTAACTGAAAATTATCTTATGTTACACATGATTATTTTCCACTATTGATCTCATTTAAACACTGTAACAAATTTAACGACAACTCTTTTTTATTTATTTATTTTAATTTTAGATACTAGAGAGAGACAGTACAAGTGGAGGAGAGGGGCAGAGGGAGAGGGAGAATCTCAAGCAGGCTCCACATTCAACACGGAACCTGAGGTGGGGCTCAATCCCAACACCCTGAGCCGAAATCAAGAGTCACACTGACTGACCCCTTAACTACAAATCTCAATACAAAAACATCTCTAGTTACATGAAGAAATACTCCCACGCACTGTGATGGAGAAGACTGCATTGTGCAGGACGCTCCTCTTGTGTGACACAACATTGAGTTTGTAAACACAGTCTCCTGTCACTGCTCTCACCAGAAGCACACGGCCTCTTACTTGTATCACTGCTTTCACCTCCTACATGGTATTGCTTCCCTTTTGCTTTATTTCATCAATATGTCATTCACATTTCCAATTATAAAATCTCTCTTTGTAAGTAAACATTCTCTTACATTGTAGATGATTTATAAAATATTAAAAAAATAGTTCAAGGAGGAAACATGTTAAATGTTCATATTCTTACCTTTCAGAATCAACAAACAACCTTTACTATTTTGACACAACTGCCTTCAGAGATTTGTTTTAAATGCATGATTTTGAAAAAAGGATTCATAGTAATAGTTATTATCAAATAGTAAGTAATTTCCATTGGAAATCAAAGAACATTGCAGATGAAAGTTAATCTCTTCTTTGACCTTCACTGGCCCATTGTCATTCCTTCAGCCAAGCACTTTCTTAGAAACAGTAGGAGGAGGAAGTTATTCAAACCCCTTAACCAGAATAAAGTTCTCACACTGATTCAGGATCTACAGTTTTATACAGCAGTGTACTACGATACCATAGCCCTAAATGTTATATCAGGTCTTAAAAACCTGTTGCATTTTTCCATTCCAGAGCACATATTTATCTGAGAAGTCCTATCTTTCTTCCCTGTTCATAAAAATCTGGCTCAATTTAAGACCCTTTAAAAAATATTACAGCATCTGATGGGGCACTTGGGAGGCTCAGTTGGTTACGTGTCTGAGTCTTGATTTTGGCTCAGGTCACGATCTCAGGGTTTGTGAGACAGAGCGCCCCATGGGGGGGAGGGGGTTGCTGACAGTGTGGAGCCTGCTTGGGATTCTTCCTCCCTCTCCCTCTCTCTCTCTCTCTTCCCCTTGCTCCCCTCCTCTCAAAATAAATAAATAAACATTAAAAAGATTTTTAAAAATTACAGCATCTGAGATGCCTTCCTCTGTTCATTAGGCAGAGATGATTATCTCTCTGTCACACTCACCCATGATTATACCTCCACCACAGAACCTGTCACGCGTCCCTGATGTTACTAATATTTGTGTAATCTTTGTTGCTGGTCTGTGAAGGACTTGAACAGAGGCCACTTCATCTTCATGTTTGTACTTTCTGAATCAAACATGCTACTGGTCCTTAGCCTAGGTTCAATAAATGTGTGCTTTAGATAAAAGTAGAGGAAAGAGTGATAATGGGTATGGAAGGATGAGAGCACGATAGAAAGAAACACCAACAGTTATTAACTTACTCAAATTTAATCAAATGCTTTAAATGGAACATAAGTAGGATATACAATGTGGCATGAAAAGGTCAGAACATACTCATAGTCAGGCATGCACAACTCTTTAAACTGCTCTCAAAATGAGAAACAAAATACAGTCAACTATGTATTTTTGCAAAGAATTTTATAATCAATATCTCTAAAATGAAGCCTTAAAATACTAATGGATTATGCAAAGAGTATTTTTGCTTGTTTTAAATTTCATGTGACTCCAGTCAGAGCTCTCAATTTCTGGACTCCAAAATAAGATATATTGGTAGAAAATTTATTAATGATTAATTTATATTTATTGATTAACCTAGTACTTTCAGAGTAATGATATTTTGGGTATTGTTTTAAATTGGAAACAGAAAGGTAATTTTGGAGTTATTAGCAGTCATTTCCAATACTGTATAAAATCTAGTTGCATAAATATGATTTTACAATATATGCAAATAATAATGCTATTAGTTATTTCAAGATGACAGCTCTGAGCATTAATTAGCTAATGCTTTTAGATCAATTAGATCAAATAATGAAAGAAAGGAATGAGTGGATTTCCACCAACCAGTTACAAAAGGAAATTTGATTTAGAATATAGGTATATAGTTGTGTGGAAGTGCTGACTGATTCCTTTTGGATTTATGGAAACTACCTCACCAACATCAAATATGCTCTATAGAGTAAACATCAACCAATCACCCGTGTCTTAAATCTCAGGTCAGAAGTTGCTTTGCAAAGTTGCTGAGACTGTCTCACTTCCTAGGCCTACAGCAAATAAAATGACAAGAGGACTCTTTCTACATAAGCCTTGCGAGCCCTTTTTGAAGTTTTTCTACATCTCACAATGAATTGCAATCTTGCCAACTACAACACCACTGGTTATAGATTGAACATAAGGTACCAGTACAAAAGGACTAATCCAGATGAGAAATGTAGATAAAATGTGCCTCAAAAACAGAACTATTCAGTGGCTTTTAAAATTTTTTTTTTTCAATGTTTATTTATTTTGGGACAGAGAGAGACAGAGCATGAACGGGGGAGGGGCAGAGAGAGAGGGAGACACAGAATCGGAAGCAGGCTCCAGGCTCCGAGCCATCAGCCCAGAGCCTGACGCGGGGCTCGAACTCACGGACCGCGAGATCGTGACCTGGCTGAAGTCGGACGCTTAACCGACTGCGCCACCCAGGCGCCCCTTCAGTGGCTTTTAGGTAACAGAATTAATCAGATAGAATATCTGTTAAATTGGGAAAGCAACAGACTGTATTAACTAGGTCTGTGGTGTTTCAAAAAACTTCCAGATCCTAATGTTTATTTATTGTTCATGTGTCTGTGCATGTCCTACAGAAATGCACATTAATCTTGAGCAACATTCTTTTAAAGCAGTGGCAGTTTAAAAAAAAATAATCTAATCTTTACAAAGATTTAATTAAAGTAGCTTATAATATATTAAAAACTTCATAAGAAGGAATCTCCAAATAAAGAATACTTTATGTCCCAGATGGAATTTTTCAACTTTGCTTCCAATTTAATAAAGAATCAGTTTATGACCTAAATCACATTAAGTCAAATGGTGGGAAGACTTCTGTATTCAGTTTAATGCTGAATACGTTTTCTAATTATTCAAGTATCAGAACAGGAAATATACTTCAAAAGTTTATACATGCTTTAATCTTTCATCATCTTTAATCCACTTTTTTTTCTTGGAAGTCACTCAAATTCTCCCAGAACTGGCACTATAGGATTATGTAAGTGGTATTTATATTGTTATGTAGAGTTTGATAATTCTTCCAAATGGAAGTTTTACGGCACTAATTGGATAGGTTTTCCCTGAAGGGGTCTAAAAACCTGTTTGCAAAAATTTGGGAGTGTCTATTTCATATATGAACTCATTATTAATCCATTGAGGAATGATGACAAGTGCTGACATCTGCGTGCTTCGGTGTAACATGTCTTATAATAAGCATTTCAAACGAATTATTTAATAATTTCACAGCTATCACAAAAGTTGTATTTTTAATGTTTACAGAGAAAAGAGAGGCTCAGAGAAGTTAAGCAACTTTACCAGTTTACTCAGATAATAATGATGGAGCCAGTATATGAAACTGGATCTGTGTGCCCTGGAGCCTGTACATGTCACACTGTCGATGTTCATGCCATGCTTGCTGCTTTACATATATCGTCCTAAAACCACTACTGTGGGGTGTACATGTATATCACAATCTCACAGGCAAGTAAACTGAAGTTAAATAATTTGCACAAGGTAGCAGCTGTATTTAGAATGCCTTTATGACTCCAGTGCCTGATTCAACAACAATTGACTTGGCACTTAATACTCATAACTTCCAGAAGGATCATGTGAAGAACAAGGGAGAGAAATAAAATGAAGTTCTGATCAATGAAATCCCACAGCAATGCTCAGAAACATGCAAGAGACAACATGGTTCTTCCGAAGACATAAAGTGAATCCACTGAACAAGGATAGTTTGTGAATTAGCCCATCAATGACCTTATTTCAGAAGCGTTTTTCTGCAGAAATTAATAAAATCTTTTTCCTTGATCTTATTTACTCTTTTTTCCTAAGTCCTCAAAATTCTAAAGGCAGCATTTAAGTGAAAATGGAACAAGCTAATGAACACTGTTACAATTTAAAAAAATCAGAGTAAGAAACCTCACATATTGAATTCTAGAAGAATCGCATAAAGTAATGTACTTGGCAGACAAATCTAAGAATGAATCCTGGCTCTAGCACCCATTAACTACATGATTTAGAGAAAGTTCCTTTGCTTCAAAGAATTGTAACTGTCCACTAAATAAATCGTAAAACTTTTAATGCACAGCATTTTCTACAAAAATCAAATGAGCTCAAGTTATGCAAATCACCTAATACCCTGCCACGCATGTAGCAATTATTATATTGTTTGATTCTTTACTATTCTTTCTACACGTAGCATACATTTCTTTGCTTAAATCAGCATTAACATTTTCCCCCTCTGTATTCCCTTTATGTTTCTCTTGGCATGATTAACCCAAATCTATTTTCAAATATCATATACATCAAAATGGAGATATTGGATATAGTGAACATACATGGACATTAGCAATAAAATATTGTTTGTGAAAATATTTTTCCATTACATATAAGAAGAAATATATGCGTGGATACTGGATTATTATGTAAATCAAATTCTTAATGTGAGGTGCTATCAAAATAGTTAAAAAACATAACAGTACAGTTCTGAGGGCAGAGTGGATGCTAAGTAAACATGTAGTAAAATATTTGCATCGGATAAGTACTTGGCTTCTAGTAAAGAAGACCCCCTTTAAATAGTCATTTTTTTTTTCTCTTGCATAAGATAGGTCAAAAGGCAGGCACTCCTGGTTTTAATCTAATGCTTCATTAAATCCTGAAGAACCTCAACTACTTCTATCTTTCTGGACAACAATTGGTTGTTTTTATCCTCAAGATTCCCCACCTATTTAAGATGACCACTGCAGCCCCGGCCATAACATCTTAACATCAGCATCACTTCACAATAAAGATTAATGTGAGTAGCCTCCCTCTTCTCCAAAGAATGAATCCTAAATCCCTTTTAGCAATTCAATTCTCATTTCATTCACCAAAACTTAGTTGCATAGCCACAGAAGCTAAAAGGAAATGACTAAAACAGATAGATCATTCAGTTGAGTTCAGTTACTAAGGAAGATGATAAAAGTGTATATTAGAAGGCTCTTCGCCCAAATAGAGATCTGTGTTTCTTTTCCCCACTTTGTCTTGGCTCATGGGAAAGAGGCCTTCTAGAATTTGCACACATCGGAATTATGCTGTGTAGGAGAGGCAATCAATATTAAGAAGAGAGATTTATGTTTTCCTTGTAGATGTCTACTCTTGGCAATGCCAGTAACAATTAAGAACTAATTATGAGATGATGCAAAATATTCTGATGTGAAGTGGGTGAGAAAATAAATGGAGAGGAGAGAATGAAGGAGGATGGGAGGGAATTGGGGGTATCAGGGAGAGTTAGCCAAACATCAGGGAACAGGCAAGATTAGGCAGATAGAAAATACAAGTTTTCTCTGTTCTTCAAGATATTGTGAGTGACACCAAATCCTATGCACAATGAACTTCAGCACTTTCTCAGCTATTACCAGGTAAACCCAGACTTACAAATAATTAAAAGGATCTATGAACAGCTGGAGGACTTTTTGAGTGAAATTTGCTACAGCCCCACATTATGACAGGAATCAGTTGCTTCATTCACCTGAAAAGGATTAAAACAATTGAAAAGTTTTGGCAATCACATTTATTGACTATTTCCATTTTTTTCAAATAATTACTATTTTGTGTTAATATTTTTCGGCAAAGAACATGTAAATATTTGTCACTTTTCTTTTAAGTATTTGGTTGCAAGAGTCCTTCAGAACCACTCAGCTCAGCCCTTCAGATAAGCAAAGCAATACAGAATTTGTTAGCACTTTGGTAGTATACAATTCCAGTTCATGTCATTATTTGTTTCTATCCCAAGTCTTTATTTTTACTGGTCCTGACCAGCATGTCTTTATTTCTTAAATTACCTTGAAACCACTGTGATGCATGCTAGGAAGTTTATGTAACCCAATCGGAGGTCTTGGAAGACTAAAATCATCTAGGGTGTTGGTCAATTAAGAAATAAAAACACTAGCTATGGTCAGGTATGCCAGGTCTAAGACTACCTCCAACAGTCATCTTTATCAAGAGACTTACAGTTTATACTCCGTCTCATAAATTTTTGTTTTCCCTTGAACCTTCATGGCACTCAACAAATATTGGCTGGTGATATACTGAACTGCATAAAGGTTCTGAGGTTCAATTTTAGTAAAAAAGATAATTTAAAGGTCTTTTATAAGAAGACTCTGCATATTTATAAGGGCAAACAGGATTTCCTAAATTGCCATAAACATATTAATGCTCAATCACAGATGCTGGTGTGAAAATGGATTTTAAATGTCATTGGCATAGGAGGAAAAAGAGAGGAGACGAGAGAGTAGTGTCCTCAAGTTCACAGGGTGTACTGGTTTTTAAAAAATGATGAAAATGCCCTAGAATGGTCCATCTATCCCCTATTGTTTTAAAATGTTTACAGAAGCAAATTCCAAACTGTGTTCCTCAGGATACTAATTTTCTCAGATGTTAAAAGTGTGTCCATAAATTTGAAAATAAGCACCTCAAGGACATATATAATGCCCATTAGAGTTTTAAAATCTCTGATATGTTTTTCAGAAAAGATTTGGATTAATACTAATTTAGTATTTCTCTAACATATGCATTTAAAAAGAAGTCCACTCCTATGTTGTTGTTGTTGAACAGTTACTAGCATTTTGGGAAATTCAGTGTACCACGGAACACTATGTGAGAAAAGCTAAATTCATTTACAAAGGCTGTCACCAATATCACAACCAATAACTTGTAGGAGGATATCACTCACAAAAATGTGTTTTCATTATAATTGTTTTCAAAAGTTCGGGCTGATTAACATTAGCATGAATTACCAAAATAGCATCAAACTTTCATGAAAGGGAGAGTCTAGCATCAAAATAGAATCACTCCCTGGGCCAGTCCATGACCTTTGTTAGGGAAGACTTCAAGAGGATGACAATGTATGCACCTTTCCTTTGCACTCGTCAAGCATATGAGTATAAATATAATACCATCAACAACTCTTGCACTACATAGTCTTAAATGGGATTTTTTTCCTCTTTTACTCCCTACACATATTATTTGCCTTATTTTTATGTTTTATGTTGCTCTTACTTATGCCATTTTTCTATAAGAATAAATCTTCCTTTCCTCTTTTTCCTAAAATTGTACAATATAGCTTGTTTGAAGTTCAGAGATAATTCAAGCCAATGAGAAAGCTGATTTGACATTAACTTCACATGAATATCTCTTGTTATTCTATATATAAATAATATATGACATATATATATATATATATACTTATATATAATTGTTTTGAATATGGTCGCTCAAGATACTCATTGTATTTATTTATGTATTTGTTTCACCTTCTTACTTGTATTACAATGTCTAAATTTTGCTTGCTATTATAGCTTATGCTGTTTATTTTTTTAAAAAACCAGTTGAATTTATGTTTATTTTGGAAATACCAATCTTATTTCTCACAAAACCAAGAGATCAAGTTAGTATGTGTTGACAATCACACTTCAAAGATAGCAAAATCTCTTAGAACTGGAATTCCTTGAAACAAACTAAAAATATATGCAACAAACAGAAAAAACAAAAGTGTAAAAACAATGTCAGTAAAAATCCAGCCAATGATCTAGTTTCTCAATGAGTCCACAAATACTTTTTAAAAAAAGTTACTTTGGGGAGCTTGGGTAGTTCAGTTGGTAGAGCATCTGACTTCAGCTCAGGTCACGATCTCAGGGCTCATGAGTTCGAGCCCCACATCAAGCTCTGTGCTGACAGCTGAGAGACTGGAGCCTGCTTCAGATTCTGTGTCTATCTCCCTGTCTCTCTCTGACCCTCTCCTACTTGCTTTCTCTCTCAAAAATAAATAAAAACACTAAAAAAAAATTTTTTTAAGATAACTTTGATGAAGATACAGTCTAATCACTGTTTATTCCTTTTCTTAAAAATCTAGTATGTGCAGGTAACAGTAAAGAGAGTTCTGCGGAACTTGTATTAGCTAAGCTGCTTTTGATTCCAAATACTAAAAATCCCAATGGCCTTAGTACTCAAAAATTAGAAATGTATCTAAAAAGCAGAGGTATTGAGGAGGGCACCTTTTTGGATGAGCACTGGGTGTTGTATGGAAACCAATTTGACAATAAATTTCATATATTGAAAAAAAAATAAAAAGCAGAGGTAGGTGGGTTGGTTCACTAGTTATAGTGAGGCTTAGTGACATCAGGTTTTTGCTATGTTTCTCTGTGGTTCTCTTAGGCTTCCTTCTTTCCAGTCACTGCGGGCAGTCTCCCAGCCTCCCATGGTTTCCTCAGGGGCAACAGAGGGACAGTGAGTCTCTTCTCTCAACCATCAAAATGAATACATACGTTAAGTCCTCAATTTGCCAAGGTCTCTTGAATTAAAGCACATGGCTGTTACATAACAGAAAATGGATATAAAATGATCCCTACAATATTCTCTATTATGTTCAGAATGCTTATGAAATCAAATGAGGAATGTGGTGATAGGATTCCTCTCTTTCGTTCATCCACTCATTTATTCACACAAGAAAGAAATATTTATTAACAGTGCCTGACACTGTTGTAGACACTGAGGATACAGCAGTAAACAAAACAGATATATATTTATAAAGCTCACATCCTGTTGGAAAGGCAGGCATTAAATAGGTGTATAATGCAATTTCAAACAGTAACAAGAGCTGTAAAGATACATCAAGCAGAGACGAGAGACAGAGACTCAGACTCAGGTGTGCTTTTTTCCCCATAGAATAATCACAGACAGGCTTTCTGTAGAGACCTACATGAAAAAGAAGTCCAAATCAAGGAGAAAGCATTCCAGAAAGGAAAAACAAAACAAAACACAACAAAACACCAAACTGGTCTGAGGCAAAAGTGAACTTTGCCTGATTTGAATTTCAGCAGACCAGTACAGCTGTCACACAATACAGGATAGGAAGAGGAGTGAGGAATGAGGCCAGGGAGAGAGCCAAGCGTCAAAACAAAGTTTGGCAGAACAATTTTGGAGGATTCTTAGCAGGATACAATATGATTTAGATTTACATTTTAAAAATCTTGCCCTTGCTGCTTTTGGGAAACTGTAGAGGCGCTAGGATGGAAGTTGAAAATGCCATTTCAGGAGGCATTTGCAGTGTTACAGGCGTAGATAGTGGCTTAGACTAGTGCACCGTTGGTGAAAACAACGAGCACTGGTAGAAATCAGAATACACTCTTGAAGTCACTGTAAAGCCAACAGATTCTGAGAAATGTCATAAGGTAAGCAGACTTCAATGGAGATATTGACCTGAACAAAACTATGCTATTTCATCTACCTTTTAGCAGACTAGAGAGCAGACATATTGTAAAGTCTCTTCTTTCTATTGCAATATTTAACTTTAAAGTTCCATCTTGGGAAGTATTCAATATTTAATTCAATTAATTTCCAAACTGTGTCCCTACAGTAGAAACATTAATCCTATACAATACTGATGAAGTTTTGGAGTGATGGTGGGGTGGTATGGAGCCGGTGGCCAAGAAAAGAATTCTTGAAGACATCTTTGGTGCAAAAATGGTGATTGTATTAAACCACGGGGACAGAACCCACAGGTAGGAAGAGCTGCATGGGGTTCTAACAGGTAACTCATTATATACCCTCAGGTTGGGAGGGGGTCAGGGATAGAGTAAGTCTCCAAGGAATTTTGGAAGCAAAGTTTCCAGGACCTTGAGAGCTAGCTATTGCCAGGGAAACACCATTTATTACCCTTTAATAAAACCTCAGTCATGAGACCCCCTCAGATCATATCAGGGGGCCATAAGCTTGGAATACGATTGCACCATGTATCTTGGGGCAGTTGAGATAACGGAAGTAGACTTACAGTATCCTCGAGGTTGAGATAATGTTAAAGCTTTCTCTTTTGTCCCTAGCAAAGTGTCATCATGGAGGCAACTAAGCTCCTAGAGGGAAGTCAGTCTGCTGGTTTCAAGGACTTGCCAATGGTTTGTAGGCAGTAAGGGAATTTAATTTTTCATTTGCCTTAGTTTCCCATACTACCATGGCAAGCACTTAAACCCCTTTCCTTTGTTCTTGGGTAGCCAGGAGTGTCCAAGGAATATCACACATGTTCCACCGGGGGGGGGGGGGGGTGCCAGCTTGTATTTTGCCCTCAGCTTGCCCCACGCTCCCTCATCAAAGTACTGACACAAATCCAAAGGTTTGCCCCACTTAGTAACTTTATAAGTTTGGATAAATTTCATAACTTCTATGATTCAATTCCCTCATTTACAGAGTCAAGACAATAATATATACTCAATAGATTGTCTCAAGTAGTGAGGATGTGAATCACTAAGCACACTCCCTATCTCACATCAGCAACAATGCAATAGGTATTCATTTATTTTATCCTATTTTTTAAATAATTATCCTTAGCCTTTGGATGTCATGAGAAATTTTTCTACATGGGCACAACAGGAATCAAGACTTTGATGTCCCATTGTTTTTAAGGAAGAAGGTGGTTTTAATGACATGCTCAGTGGTCCAACAATTTTCAAGCAACTGCCAGAAACTCTTGGAATAAGACGTGACTATGCCATGGAAATGAAGAAAAAAAATCTTCATGTGCTGGGAATTTGTCCATTCTAGGCATAGATAATTTTCCTTTGGCAGAAGGCCTAAATGTTTACTGGCTTTTGCTTTCTATTCTTTGAAAAAGAGAAAAATAATTTTTTTCCCAGGAAAATTCTAAGTTCCCAGAGCTATCTATCAAGATTCTGAGTAGACAAACTTTATTATAATTTAACTGGGCATTCTGTGACCTTCAACTGTCACTAAATAAAATCGCTAATCTCCATGACTCTTTTTCAAGGCTGTACATTTTATTCAAATTTACGTATGATAATATTACACATGTTCATTTGAAAATAAAATTGGCTGTTCTAAAAAAAAATTTATGATGGCAAACTAAACCAAGTTAAAAACTCCTGTGCTGTGCCTTGATGTCTACTAGTTATGGTTCCTTGATTCTAAGAACTGTACTCTACTTGAAATGGCAAAAACAAGACAAAGAGACTCTCAGAAGTATTACTGGGTAAGGTAGAAATGTAAGAATAAGTTTTGAGAGAGTACCAAAAGTGGAAGTTCACGTGAACATGGGTATGATCTGTTTCCATCTAATAACATCAGTGCTAACATGTTCAATCAAGTACCTACTCCACTGATCCCTTTTTGATCAAAGCCAGCATCTCCCTCTTTTTACTAGGAGAAGGGAGATGATTCAAGCTCTAGAAACTCTTATCAATTAATTACAGGAAAGTTTTAGTCTAGAATCGAGGAGGGTCGAGGGAAAATAACTTTTCCTCTCCCACATAGGCAAATTTTGTTAGAGTGATATGTGAAACCTTGGGGATGTGGCTTCAGTCTTTCTTTCCACTGTTTTCTTCCATTCATTTATGGAGGCCTACACTTGTAGCTGCAGCTCCAATCACCAAATTTCTGATGCCAACAAGTGCAAGTAGATTCCCTCTTCTCTGACTCCACTACCCTTTGCAGTTTCCTTTGAACACCCATCTCACTTCATCTTTTATCACTGAGGAGTGGGATACTTTGAAACTGGTAGCTACTATTTCTGACATTTTAAAGTTCTTTTGTTGTTTTCCTACTCTCTCTACCAGATGGAGTCTAGCCCTTTGCTAGAGGAGGGTACTGGCACCAGAGGGATTGCTCCTTTGTGTATGTAATGACTAAAGGAAATACTTTAAATGGGTCTTTTTACATGAAAAAAAGTAAACTACATCCTGTTTTGGAATGAGAGACTTGTGACCCCAAGTTGCTTGGCATGATAATAAGAGGAATTTTGTCTATTGTTAGATGAATTGTGAGGCTAGAGATGGTGAAGATGCAGGTGATGGCCATGATGATGATTATGAGATCAGATATCTCTAGAATATTAGGGCCTATACATTAGGAGTCTAGACATGCTCAGGGATAGTCTTTTTTTTTTTTTTTAAATGTTTATTTTTGAGAGAGACAGAGTGGGAGCCGGGAATAGCATAGAGAAATGGAGACATGATATGCCCCGACTCGAGAGACCCCTGAAAACAAACCACCAGCGTCCAGAGTCAAAGCCAAGCGGCAAGGGTCGTTTATTGCAGGTTCGAACCCAGACCTCCGCGCACTCATTGCCGGTGACGCTAAGAGGCCCCGAGCGAGGATCTTACAGCTTCTTTTATAGACAGGCACAAACAAGTTAGGGATTTTCAAGGTTACAGAGCTGTTATTGGTTGACATTTAAATTTGAACACTCAGCAGAACTTGATTGGTTCCCGCCTTTAGGTCAAACCACTCAGCAGAACCTGATTGGTTCCCGCCTTTAGGTCAGACCACAACTGGGCACGCCCTGGCTGGTTCCAGGAATGGCAGGGGAGGGGGGGGGTCTTTTCTTTGCAGTTGTGGGTACACCTGTTAATTTTTCTCTTAGTCTCTCAGACACAGAATCCCAAGCAGTCTCCTGGCTCAGAGCTGTCAGGACACAGCCTGATATGGGGAACAAACTCATCAACTGCAACATCATGACCTGAGTGGAAGTCAGACACTTAACCACTTAACTCACTGAGCTACCCAGGCAACCCTGCTCAGGGATAATCATACTGGAAGAAGAAAACAATTCTTCTGAAGTTCATCAGAAGGTGGGGGGGACAAGATAGAAGACCAGATGAGATCTCTATCTTCAGAGGAAGGGGACCTGGATGCTAGCAGCAGTTATTCAGATACTCAATCTTAACACTTCTTTTTTCTGCATTTTAATATATTAATCTATGCATTTAACAGGTAATTTTTAGGGACCTACTATGTGCCATAAACTCTAGGTGCTGGGGTTATGGTCACAGGCAGATATAGTGGAAAGCTAGTGGAATTAAAGATCCAAGATCCCTCAATTACATAATACCCCTTCAAAAGGACATTAATTCATATCATTATATGTTTCTAAGAAATTTAGCAAAATAAGAAAGTTTAACCACAATCACTTAAAAAATGTTTTGTTTTTTTGTTTTTTTTTTTTTTAATTTCTACCTCTACTTCATCCTATTTCCCAACCTGTCAGTTGCTTTAGAGTGACTATTGGCATTGTGGTAATCTGATTTAAGAAAAGTTGAAATCGGAAGGCACATTTAGTTTGGGATTGATGGAATATATTTTCCAGTTTAAAATCATTTCCATGTAGATAAAGTTATAGTCAATATTACTAGCAATCTGAGAGGAGAAATGATGTCCAGGAATACTCTCGAAACATTAACACTAGCTGATGAGTCTCCACTTAGATGATGCAGCTATTGACAGATCTAAGCCATAATCAAGCAGGTCAGGAGAAGGACTGAAGGGCTGGGATAAAAGTGAGACCTCAGGAGATGTTGGTTGACAAGGATTCTGCAGGAGAGTGAAAGGAGGCAGATGATTGTCCTGAGAAAAGTGTCCATGATCTGGAGTGGTCACGACTAAGAGTCTCTCTAAGAGTAGGAAACCCACCATTGGCTGGGCAATAATTTGTTACAGCTGACAGGTAATTTCAAATACTACAAGTTAAGGTAATGTCATATTATGACATAAGAGCCATTTTTTGGGCAACCATGTACTTTTCCTTTGATGCCAGTTTCTGGCAGGTTGTACTTACATGGCATATATCTAGGGAATATGATAGATTTTACAGATATATTCTTCAGCCCACATAGGTCCCTGTTCTGTATAGAAATTGTGTGAGTTATGCATTTTTACCCAGAGCCACATATACACAGTCATGGGGGCTTAGTTGGTTTGTATTCCATATCTGGCCTTGGGATCAAAACGGACCTTTCTGTTCCTGATGCCAAGAGGGATTAATGTGCCTCATCCTTTGAGCCAGACCAGGCTGGCCCCCTGGAATGGGTCAGGGAGGGAAGAAGAATATGCAGATATCCATGATCCTAAGATTGTGAGATACGATAAGAGAAACAGAAAAAAAAAAAAAAACACAACAGCTCGCTTGGGACTGCACTTAGGCAAACTTAATGACTAACCTTAAGTTACACATAGGTAATATATATATTGCCTTGGCAGGAATAGCTAGTTGGAAGTCTCACCTGAGGGGAGGACATTCTACCCAGGACCCTCATTCGGGACTCCAACCAGTCTGTTCACCTTGGGGCTTTCCCAGGCAGATGGATGGATGTGTGAGTACCTGATTTAATATATTAAGCCTTCTTTCTTCTTCCCTGTACTTCTCTTCCTCTTCATGTTTACTATAATTGTTTAATTCCTTATATCCCCTTTCCCTTATAATTAATAAAGTCTTCCTCCATGAAACCGAAAGTGCGGCTATCATGAATTCGTATTATTTAGAACAGCCCCTTGGTATGATGAATATTGCTAACTTTAATCAGTGCTCTATTTTTTATTTAACATTTAAGTTAACATGTTTTCTCAGACACTTTCACATTTTATAGCCATAGGCTTGATTATGAATATCCAAAAGCACTCTTGACTAAACAGAGACATCATTCATGTGATTCTCTTTTTCTTCTAGTTTATACTCAGTACTGAACCTAAGCATGCACCAGAAGTACATTTCTGTTTTCAATTCCTATTCCTGAAAAGTAAATTAAAATGGCAAAGAAATGAGCTACTTATAAACTGTTACAGGACTTGACCTAGGTATATGTGCAATGGGATTAGAAAACAACCTTCTCAAAACGCTGAAAAGATTTTTAGGAAATATTGTAGTATCAGAAACAAAGACTGCTTATTCCAGGGCCTTACTTCCTTGTGCTACAAGAAGTATTTCTTCTTACTACAGAGTGCCAATCTGCCAAATATCTGTTGTCTAATTCCACCTTCCCCTCTTCTTTCTTCCTTTCTTTCTTTCTTTCTTTCTTTTCTTTTTCTTTCTTTCTTTCTTTCTTTCTTTCTTTCTTTCTTTCTTTCTTTCTTTCTTTTTTTATGTTTTTAAATTTATTTTTGAGAGAGAGAGAGAGAGAGAAAAGAGACTGCGTATGAGCAGAGGAGGGGCAGAGAGAGAGGGAGACACAGAATCCAAAGCAGTCTCCAGGCTCTAAGCTGTCAGCATAGAGACTGATATGGGGCTCGAACTTATGAACCACGAGATCATGACCTGAACTGAAGTAGGAAGTTCAGTCGATTGAGCCACCCAGGTGCCTCCCTTTCCCCTTTTCAGATATACCAAATTCAGTGCTTATGGGGCTAGGAGGAGGACACTTAACCTTTAAGGACTTTCTCCCCCTTACCCAACACTTCAATTTGCTTTCTAAAACTTTATAAGTAGCAATAAAATTTAATTGATTTCTTTTCCTTTTTTAGTTTTCTGTGTTCTCTTGTTGAAAAACTTTTAAATCCAACCTTAAACATTTATAGCTAAACTCTCATCCCCCATAACATTTTTCACATACACTTTAGAAAACTTACTACTCATGAAGATCTTGTTTTGAAAAAAACAAAACAAATTTCACTTAATATCCAGCACATTCCTCAGGGACAATCGTAGGCCTACCAACAACTATTAATCTCCAGAGACTCCATGCGCTTGCCTATAGATATTCTCAAACTCCATAATGCAGGATATCAATCTCCTTTAATATTGCAAAACCCTCATAGTTTCAATAGATTCCTATTTTCCTAATTTCCTAATTTCAGGGATGAAAGTCATGTAAACACAAACCATGGAGGACCTTAGACTTAAATATAATGCAGCTTCTAGATGTTAACTGGGGCAAATGGGATCATTTGTGAATTTTAACATTAAGTTTGTCAAGTTAGCATCCTTATTGGGAGACATGTCAGGCCAAATCACAAAAGTTAGTAAATATATTATCAGGAGCAAAACACTAACACAAAGTTTAAGGAAACGTGCTTCTGATAGAGATTCCTTTTATAGATGTTCTTCCCCAGATCACTAGGACCAAAATGGCATTTCCATGATACTCTGAAATATAATGCTGGAAATTCTTCTGGAGGGTGAGAGCGACTTTTCTCTGATCCTCTGACTCTCCTTTCTGTATGTTATTTCTTTCACAGTTGTGTTAGGTTCAATTCTTATAGCCCATCCCTTATCTGATATGTTCTCAGTTAACCTGCTTTTCTGTTTGAGAGGCCACTGATAGATAGACCTGTCTACAGGTTCCCTCCGGGTGAAATCACTGACCTATCTTGTTACCACAACTGATTGAACCAGGAAAGGACAAATGATCAAAGTAGCCCATCCATAGGCAGGCCTGTTGAGAAAAGACTGTCTGCTTTTAGTACTGGCATACAGAGATCTTGTCAGTTAGCTGGTGGATTTAAAACAAATGACTTTACATAGAAATGCGCCAAGGCTGGTCCTGGTGAAATCTGTTCGAGTTGAGGGATCAGATGAAAGCTATGTAGAGAGAGAAGAAACTAAAAAGAGGGGCAGAAAGTAACATCTGACCCTAAGAGATGGAGACCAGGTCTATGTTCCTGATAACTTTTCAGTTCTCAAGAAGTCTAACCTTTTGTTACTTTTTGTATTTGGGTCCTAGGAAACTTCTCTATGCTTTTGAAATAAACACCTTCCTCTCTTATGCAAATATGAATTTTTTCCCTTGAAACGAATAAAATGGAGTTAAAGATAACTGAACATTTAAATTATGTAGACAGAGACTAAAGCAAAGATGTGAAAATTCAGTACCTTCAGGGAAGACACCATTTTATACTTAATTATATCTAGTTTAGAGTCCAAAGACCAGAAAGTAATTATATTTATGTTAATAATTACTAAGAAACAATGACACCTTTAAAGTCTACATTGACAATATTCTGTTTGCTAAGATGGTGATTTTGTTCCAAAAAAATAAATAATTTCTTAACAGACTGATAGGGTAGTTAACTATGTATCAGGCTCTGTGCTGTGCACTTTATTTTATTTTTTTAAGTTTATTTATTTTGAGAGGCAGAGAGAGAGAGGAAGAAAGAGAGAGCACACAAGTGGGGGAGAGGTGGAGAGAGAAGGAAAGAGAGAGAATCCCAAGCAGGTTCTGCACTGTCAGTGCGGAGCCCGAAACTGGACTTAAACTCACGAACCGTGAGATCATGACCTGAGCTGAAACCAAGAGTTGGACGCTTAACAGACTGAGCCACCCAGACGCCCCTGTGCTGAGCACTTTAAAGAAATAAAAAGACTCTCATCCTTTAGAACCTCTCAGTGCTGTTGGGAGAGAAACACCCAAGTGATAATTATGGAATAATGCTGTAACATTAGCAATAGAAACATACCTAGAGTAATACAAGGAGGATATGGCACTCCATCTTTTAAAAAACACAGGCTATATTTTGCTCCAATTAGGAGTGGAAGGATTTCAGGAACAGTTGCTTTAATAAGGCTAAGTCAGGAAAAGAACACATTCTTCTTCAATAATGTACATCATGTTTATAACCGACAGCAGCTTATAGTCCCACAATCATTATAAGTCTCTTGCACATATCCTTAACTGTCTTTTCTTTCTCTTCTTTTCTCACACTCCCCTGGAAAAGCCACAATTCAAATTAAGGCAAACATTCTTCCTACTCTAGCCTACACCTTTGCAGGCGAATATAACAGAACAAAAAATTCTGTCCTCACCTTAAATTTGTGACTTCCACACTCAAATGGGCCCTTAATGTTGTCCAGTGTCACACTACAAATCCCTAGCCTATTCTCTTTCATGTTTTCTGAGATAGATACTTCAAATTTCTCTTTTCTTTCAAACTTCCAAAATCCCTTACCCATCCTCTCTTGGCTTATGAGCTTGGCTCCTACTTAGTGGAAAAACCAAAACAACTAGAAGCTAGAAGGGAAATATTTGAAAACCATTCGTCTAATGGATCAGAGATTTTTAAAAGCATACTTTATCCTCTTGAGTTTTTTTTTTAAATCTTATATGAAAACGTTCTAAAATGCATAAAAAGTAACAAAATAGTAAAAAACAATAACCTATTTTTCATGAACTATTTACAACAAGTTGAGAACATGATGCCCCATCATCCCCATATACCTTAGTACTTTAGACTTTTTACATAATGACATAATGACATAACACTAGAATCAGGAAATTAATAGTGAGTCATCACCAATCTAATCCTCAGACCCAAATTAATGTGAACATTGGCCCTAACGTGTCCTTTAGATCACAGAAATATATTTTCAAAACACACAATGCACTTACTTGTCATGTTTCTTCAGTTATCTTCAAAATGGAACAGTTCCATAGTCTTCCCTTAACTTTCATGATCTTGAAACTTTGGAAGGTTAGAGACCAACTGCTTCATAGAATGTTCCTCAGCTGATTTTATCTAATGTTTCCTCAGGTCATGCTTCTTTGGCTGGTTATTGCAGACGTGATACTATGTCACTCTCATTGTAGCCTATAATGGGCACAAGAATTTAATTTGTTTGATTAATAATGATGTTTGATATCTTTATAAGGGTGATAACTACCAGGCATCTAGTCTCAAAAATACTATTATTTTGCCCTTTGTTAAATTTGTAATTTAACACAAAATTTGTATTTTGTGTGGAGTTGTTTTGAAGTGACATCAATACTCTGTCGCTTGCCAAACTTTAAATGTACGCCCTATCTTTATTTTCTGGAGCTATTGCTTCTCCATTTCATTCAATGGATCATATTCCATTATATGCTTAAATCGTCCCAGAACAAGCTGGCTTCTGGGTCCTGAAGACATTATATTTTGAATACTTCTTTTTTGTTATAAGTGGTGCCAGACTCATCCTCAAGCTTGGTTGCTCTATCCTTGCATTTAGTCATTTCTCTAACAATCTCTAGTTTCTTGGGGGAGGAGAATGGTGTATAAAGCCAAAACCTGAGAGGCAGATTTATATAAGATCTCAGTTTCCACTAATAATTTCAAATTCAATTAAACATCATTCTCCTTTATTCTTTTTCTCTCCTCTATGTTTATCACTCCATTCTCTGATAACTGGCATCCATTACAATTCACATATTTATTTAACTAATATCCCCATAGCCACCACATTCCCTTTCCTGTGTCTGTGTTCTTTCCACCCTACTTTATCTGCGACACGCTGTGACTAGCCTCAACCACCACCCACCTGTGTAGAATGCTCCTCCTTCTGCTCAGGCTCCAGACTCTGTGCCAAATCATTTCACAGCACAGAAGACTTTTTACCTACTCTGCGCTCTGGCACTCTGCAGAGGGTTGCCTGTTTCATCCCCATGTGGATACCAGTCTTACCTCACTTAGGTCCAATATTCCATACTGGACTGCCCTTCTCACTTTGCTGGGACTTCTATTCCTAACTCCCATTTTTCTTCTATGTGAATGTTTTCCTCAGCCTGCCCCTTCCCCAGGTTTTGACGTCCACTTTCATCCATCATGGCTCTTCCATTTAGTGCAGACTACTACCTTGCTTAGCTCTACCTAATGGCTTTAAGACTAGATTGCTTAGAAATAGAAAGGAAGAAATAGATATAGTAAAAAAGAGGGTGCCGGGGTGGCTCAGTCAGTTAGGCATCCAAATTCAGCTCAGGTCATGATCTTATGGTTCGTGGGTTCAAGCCCCACATCGAGCTCTGTGCTGACAACTCAGAGCCTGGAGCCTGCTTCAGATTCTGTGTCTCCCTCTCTCTCTCCCCTCTCCCCACTCATGCTCTGTCTCTCTCAAAAATAAATAAACATTAAAAAAATTAAAAAAAAAACACAAAAATAGTAAAGAAGAGAAGGGACAGAATGGAATAAGAAGAGAAAGGGCTTTTCTTGATTTTAACACATATTTAGATTGGTTTACTGTCTCTTCTGGTTCATTGGCTCTCCTGTCAACTTTTTAGCCTCCCTCAGTTTGTCCTCCTTACATGACTGTTATATAAAATTGAAGAAGAATTATGAGGATGTTACATCTTAAGAACAATTTTTAATGACAATATTAATTATGAAATTGAATGAATGGAACATTGCCTATATCTTACTATATAAATAAAATTGTTCTCACTTATGTACTCCTGATTCCCTGATTATTATTCTTGGGTGCCAGTCTTGCGTGGGAAAGAAAATAATAAGAATCCTGCATACTGAGCAAAGGTTCTTAAGGAATAATTAGCAAAACAAATCTGATACTAGTATTTCTGTTTACTTCATTATTAGGTTAAAATGTGAAGTTGGTGAATCGTCCCATTTCTATAATTTTAGCTTTCCTGCCTACCAGTCCATGTTGCCTTCCAGCTCTTCCTTTTATTACTCCTCATCTTCTAGGCTTTTCTGAAAGCATAGTGCTTTTACTAATCGTTAGGGAAGGTATTGCTCTCAGTTACTGATATCTGTTTCTTCACTCTAGGACAGTGCTCTCCAACAGAAATATGAGAGTAATTCATGCCATTCAAACTTTTTCTAGTAGCCACATTAAAAATTTTAAAAGAGGGGCGCCTGGGTGGCGCAGTCGGTTAAGCGTCCGACTTCAGCCAGGTCACGATCTCGCCGTCCGGGAGTTAGAGCCCCACGTCAGGCTCTGGGCTGATGGCTCAGAGCCTGGAGCCTGTTTCCGATTCCGTGTCTCCCTCTCTCTCTGCCCCTCCCCCGTTCATGCACTGTCTCTCTCTGTCCCAAAAAAAAAAAAAAAAAAAAAAAAAAAAATTAAAAGAAACTGGTAAAGTCGATTTAAAAATATATTTTACTTAATATATACAAGTTATTATTTTCACGCATCAATAGCATTAAATTATTGAGATATTTCGCATTCCTTCTTTTCATGCTACATCTTTGAGACCTGTTACATATTTTATCTTACAAATGTCAGTTTGGATGCTAAATTTCTATCAGAAATACTTTACTTATATTGAGATTTCATAAAATTATCAGTTAAAAAAGTAAATTCATATTTCCACTTTCGTTCAAACACAGTTAAAAGTTTCCCAATACACACATTAAGTATTCATTTATAAAACTGTAATTAAACTAACTTAAACAAAATAAAATAAAACTTGAGTTTTTCAGTCACATTAGTTCAAGGACTCAATAGCCTAGTGGCTACTATATTGAATACTATAGGGGTGCCTGGGTGGTTCAGTTGGTTGAGCTTTTGACTCTTGATTTTGGCTCAGGTCATGATCCCAGGGTCATGGGATCAAGCCCCACGTCGGGGTCTGCAGAGTGTGGAGCCTGCTTGGGATTCTCTCTCTTTCTCCATCTGCCCCTCTCCCCTTATTATTTTATTTATAAAAAAATAAAAAATAAATAAATACTACAGATCTAGTCACTTAATAATAAGGTAAATATGAGTAACAGTATGCTGTTGATAAGGAAGTCAATATCGGTAACTTTGAAGTGATGGAATTGATCTGATTTGGGGACAAATTAAGATCTGGCATTACTAAAGTTTAAGGTGAAATTCCAGAATAACCTGCATTACTTACTTAATATAATACAGTTCTGATTTATGTTTCTCAAAACATTTAGTGTGAAAATTTTCTTGAGTAGTTAAAAATACTTATTTCCTGTCTCTCACCCCATTCCATCAGAACTTCTGGTTTAGAAGTTCTACAGTGGGGTTTAGAAAACCACCTTTTAGTTAATTCTGTCTCATTTTGGATAAAATGTTGAGAAATACTGCCCTCCAGAGTTTGACTGTAGTAAAATCAGTTTCTGATCCAGTATTAAAAATATTTATTGAACAGCTAATGTTTTCCTGATTTCCTGATGATTAGGCAATGTTGAGCCAGTATCGTTGCCCTTGTTTCATTAAAGACAAACACCTGAATTCATAACTCACAGAGTTTAGAATCCTGACAACAGATTTGGATAAACACTGAAGCTATTAGATAACTAAAATAAAGACAGCAAATCATAAATTATCTAAGTGGTTAATTCTAAGCAATGAAGTCAAATGCTATCCCACCTCTAGGTTGCCCATATTTACTATTTAATAGTAGAAAATATCTACTATTTTCCTGGCCTTCAAGTCTAGAAAGTCAAGAAAACCAGTGTGTTTTTTTCTTTTCTTTTTCTTTTTTTTTTTTTACTTTTTTTTAGATTTTATTTTTAAGTAATCTCTACACTCAACGTGGGGCTCAAATTCACAACCCCAAGATCAAGAGTCAAATGCTATCTATACCTACTCAGCCAGCCAAGTCCCTTAAGAAAAGCAATGTTCTTAATACTAGAGATGATTCCTTTAATGAGAAAGAATTATTAGTGTTTTGGTCATCTATACATTGACACTACATTCCACTTCTACATTCTTTTGTTTTCTTTCCAAAATTTTGTAAATATGTATATTTTATCATTAGATTTAAACCTATATGACTATCTAAGTATTTAAACTTTGGAATCTTATAATACAGATTTAAATACAGAATCTTACAAATACATATTTTTCATTTTCTAATACCTGATGTTTCTTAATGACTTAGCATATAGCCTTTAATTCTAATTACCATTTAAGAAAAATATAAGATGCGAAAGGAAAAACAAAACAAGATACAAAACAAACAACTTTGTTCAGGTATTTCTATTTATAGCCTCATTTTATTACAAATTTGCCAATATTGCCTGATTCTAATTTAAAAGGGAAAATTGAGTATATAAGAACACAATGAGTAAAATATATGATTTGTGTCATGGCAATCTGAATGATATCATAGACATTTTTCTGGGACTTTGCAAGTGCTCATGGGAACCTTAACATCACACAAACATTTGATACCATCAACAGAACATCTCATCACTGCAATGTTCTGCCATGGGCTTGCCAGACAACAAACCCTTGCCTCTCATTACAATAAAGTGGCAGTATTGAGGATGAAGTCTGCCATACTCTGGAGCGGTCCTTTCTGAAAAGAAGCCAAATATTATGTGACAAAAAAACTCTGTTAGCTATAGTCTAATTGGACTATAGGTCCCATGAGACTCTCAAATGTACAAATCGTTGCTATAGGAGATGTGTCACAGATGTGCCAAGAACAAGAGATGTACCCTTTTCTCCCTAGTGGGGCAGGACAAACTGGCCCCAAATAGGACAGAATTACAAGCCCAGGTGAAACTTCACCGCTGAAATTTAAGCAGGTTCATATGGAGCACATCTCTCAAGGAAACAGTGAGTATATTTTGTATGCCCGAAAACTCACTCCTCAAACCTGACACATCCATCAAAGACATATTTCAGTCTCCCTTTATGCTTTTATTTGCCAATTGTGTCTAGGCAGTCATGATAGGTCACATCTTGTTTGACATCTTGAAACAAGAGCAGAAATCTCTCAATTTCCACTGCCTTGCATACACCTACAAATTGATTTGTCCCTAGACAATCATCCAGCATAGATTAACACCCACACTGTTCTTGACTTAAGACAGAGTAAAAAAAGTGTTTTCTTCAGTGCAAATGGCAGGGAAAATAGGAAGGAGAATAAAGTCAACATCCTGCTGATGCTTGAAAGATGGAAGAATATACCCTCTAACTATGAATAAGGACTGATTAAATTTATTCTTGGAATTCATATAGCTGAACAACTTTATAAATGTATTCAAAACTAAATGCTATTTAGCAATTATTTCTTTCACCTACTTAATCATTTGAGAGAAAGAGATGGAACTTCTTTCATATTCCCTATCCACTCTATTTTTAATGATGTATTGTAAAAATGTATTCTCGTTCCAAAATTAATCATTCATAACAAATTTCTACCCATAAATTCCACAGTTAAGAATGTATTCAAGTATTATCATATATAGATACCAGGATAAACCAACCCAAAATATTTGTTTTTGTCAAGACACTTGAACCAACGTTGGCCAATCCAAGCAAACTGCCTCTTTAAGAATTCATTTGAAATTGTTAGTAACATGCAACTGGTTACACACTAGTAAATTATGCCTTCAGGATACAAACATAGCACCATGCCTTTAAGAAGCTCATAGTCAGTGAGGAAGTCAAGCAAGAGAGTAAGAGTAAATAGTCATTATACATTATGCTCTGACACAACTGTTTATATAATGAGGTGTGAGAGATTTGAGACTAGTTTATAGAGGCGGTTCAAATTAAGTGAGTGGAAGTCCCCTCCTCCCAGTACAAATGGAAAAGGCATTCCAGACAAAAGGAACAGGAGCTACAAAATAGAGGTAGGACAGTTATTGTATGCTCTAGAAAATACACATAGCTCAAACACTGAGAGTATAGGAGAGCATACAGGATATGGGGAGGAATGGGAAGCTGAAGCTGAAGGCAGAGGCCATGAGAGCCATGCCTAATGAGCTGAATTTTAACCTAGAGGTGGTGGGACATGATCAAAAGGATTTTAAATAGGGAAATGACAACTTAAAACATACTTTTGCCAGATTATTTGAGATGATTGTTTAGAAACTATAGTAACTGCAACCACAAAGAAAAAAGCTTCAGTTCCACAATTCTTAATTCACTTTTTTCTCTTTTTTTCATCTCTTGGCTTCAGTTCAAGGGGTAATAAAAATTGCCATCAAATAAAAAGTTTCTCAACCTGAGAAAATGGCACTCAAAGAAAACTTACGGATAACATTATACCTAATGGTGAAAGAGTGAGTGTTTTTATTCTAAGATCTAAAACAAGGCAAGAATGTCTCATGATTTCTATTGAACATTATATAGAATGTCTTAGCCAATGCAATAAGGCAAAAAAATAAAAAGATGAAATAAAAGTATTCCTGTTTGCAGGTGCCATGGTATTTTATGCAGAAAGTTCCAAGGAATAAAAATAAATTTAAACAAAGCCTCTAGAATAAGTTTAGCATGTTCAGTATATTTATATAATAATAAAATATTAATAATAATAATATTCAGACATATCATGCCCAGGTATTTGAAGATTCAATATTTTTGAGATGCAAAATTTCCCCAAATTAATTACAGATTTAGCTCAATAAAAATCTTGACAGTTTCGTTTTTGTTTTTTTGGTAGAAATTGATAAGCTAATTGTAAAATTTATTGAGAAATTCAAAGTCCTAGAATAGTTTAAGCAATTTTGAAAAAGAACAAAGTTTGGCACTTTAAACTACATAAAGGATACTAGCATACAGAAATTACACAGTATACATTTGTTAAATGAATAGGTATATAATCATGTTACATTTAACAATGTCTTACTATAAAACAAACAAACAAACAAAAAAACACAACGTCTTACTATAATGAATCCTTACATTCACCTCTGGTAGGAAAACTGAATTATGAGAATGACAAATGATAGTATTGGGTAAAGTAGAAATTAAAGAAAATTAGCAGATCTTAAGTTCTTTTCAGTTTGATGTGGACATATTGGGTGGCAGGTGGTTTACCATTTGTAGATTAATAGCATATTTTCCCATAGTCCCCTTTTCAAAATTGCAAATCAGCATTATATTCTTTTATAACCATTCCTATGTTATTTCTCTGTGATGTATTTAAAGCTGTAGAACACATAAACACTTTGGCCATAAGAGTTATTAAAATATTAAAACAGAAATAAGTCACACCATACTAAAGCCTCTAAGCTTGACAAATCTATGAAAGGTAAAGAATGAGTGAATCTTGTGAGACATTTATTGCTTTCTATACCCAAGTCAAACCTAATTATATCACAAAAAACTAAACAAAAAAACACAAGCAGTGATCTTAAACCTAAATCACAGCTGTTCAACTGATTATGCTGAAATAAGCAAATATCCCTATGAGCTTTCTTTCCAGAAACACAATCGCTTCATTTTATTTAGCAAGATTTCCACTATGCCTATCAGCTTAAGTTTGATATTTTCAGCCAGCAGATTATTGCACAGAATTCTGCCGATGATTTGGAAATTCTCCATGTAGTTGACAAAATATAGTAATCATTGTTGATCTTAGCCTAGCAATGGCTCCCAAGAAGAAACTCCCATGTCTTATAGAAGGAATCACCAATGGACTAAAAGGTAGATATTCCTAAATTGTCATCATCAAACTACTAACATGAGATTTGCAAAGAGAACTTCAATAGAAACAGAGAATTACAGCCTGGGGTGGGATAAGAAAAGTATGCATCATCAGATTCCAAGAGAAATACTGAAAGATTAGGTGCAGCGGTACAGTGAGTGGTGGTGGGAGATCCTGAGCTATTTTATTTTATTTTATTTTATTTTATTTTATTTTATTTTATTTTATTTTATTTTATTTTATTTATTTTATTTCCGACACTAGATACCATTCCATTTACTGGAGGGTTGAGGTTTTCCAGGCAACTCTCACTCTGGCTCAGATCATTGTTTGTCTTCCTTTGTCCTACCAGTGATAAAGATATCTAATCAAATACTCTAAGAATAAAGACAGTGGCTTCAGTAAACAAACCTGTCTAGAACAAATAGTAGACGTGTGATTGCAAAACAATTTCCTTTAAATCTTGAATGAAGTAGTAAGAGTGTGAACATGTTTCACACTGAAATTTCTCAGAAATTCCTGTGCTACTGATAGAATTCAATACCACTATTAATGTAATTAAAATAGCTAATATTTGTTTATAATTTGATAATACATGTAGAGTTTTTCTCAAGTATTTGCTATATGTTTCAGAACAGCCCTAGGTGTTGTTATCTTAACTGTGTATTGGAGAAATGGACGCTTTGAGGGATGAAGTCATATGTCTGTGGTGATATGAGTAAATAGTGTGAAAGTCAGATTCAAACGCAACTGGTTTTATATCACTTCCTCTATAAACAATGCTCATGTCATTCGACTGCCTCTTCTCATGTTTTCTGGAAGTTTGCTTGATGATACCAAAACTGTTGCTTCATTTTTGTTTTCAATTTTTCTTTTAGTATCATCAAAAAAGAATATCTCTTAATACTAGGAGAAATGATTTCAGAAAGAGTCATGACTTAAATTCTCTCAAACCATTAAAACATACAATTTTCCTTAAATGGCAATAAAGTTGAACTAGGAAAAAAAAAACCTCTCAGGCACATAAAGAAAGTTATTGCATATGGAAAACAAAAGTTCAGCATATATGGATGGTGTGAAGTAAGCAAGGCTTATTACTCTCAACCAGCCTCATCTAGTACATTATTTAAGTTAATGACTCAGCTAAATTATATATAAGCCACAGACCTTTTTGTGGATCTTGAATAGTTAAAGCTGCAAATACCATTTTGGGACTGAAGGTCTTCTGCGTGCATAACTTTTCTCTTTTTAAACACTAAGGTTCTCATTTCATAGCTCATCTATTTCTTCCTAGCTTATTTTAAACATTTGAAGCTGAGTCCCCTCTACAACTATAACTTTTTTTATGATATAGTCACCCAGTTCATGTTTTGACATCTGCTACTCTTTGAGGCAGCTTACTATGAGTAAAAGAAAGTTCCTTCCTACATTGACATGAAACCCACATGCCTATGGTTTTATCCACAGAGCTACTGAAGACAAATCTGATTGGTGTTACTGCTTTTTCTTATTTCTCAGTTCTCTAATGCATCTCCTCACATCATACAAAAAACAACAACAAAAAAAACAAACACAAAAAACACAAAGCATCAAATACTTTGAACACAAAGATATTTGTATTAAAAGTTTTGGCTAATTTGTTAGCTTAAAAAAGAGGACCTTTTGGGGGTGCCTGGGAGGCTCAGTTGGTTAAGCATCTGACTTCAGCTCAGATCCTGATCTCACGGTTCATGGTTCATGAGTTTGAGCCTCGCGTCAAGTCCTGTGCTAACAGCTCGCAGCCTAGAGCCTGCTTCAGATTCTGTGTCTCCCTCTCTCTCTGCCCCACCCCTCTCACACTCTGTCTGTCTCTATCAAAAATAAACATTTAAAAATATATATATATAAAAGAGGATTTTCTAAAGAGTGTTGAAGCCTTTCACAGAACCCAGAGAAAAACTGAACATAAATAAGATTTAGCAATAGTTGAAAGCAGGAAACTGGTTCAACTCTTCAGACTACTAACTGAATAATTATGAAAGATACTTACATGCCTACTTTCTCAGGAATGGGTGTTAGTTTCCTTTGCTGTCTTAAGATACAACATCCTTCAGGAAAGTCTTAATGGAAAGGACCTTATTCCCTTTTCCTTTTAAAAATTCTCAGAGTGCCTGGGTGGCTCAGTCAGTTAAGCGTCCGACTCTTGATTTCAGCACAGGTCATGATCTCACGGTTCGTGAGATCGAGCACCACATCAGTTCCTGCTCTCACAGCGTGGAGCCTGCTTTGGATTCTCTGTGTGTATGTGTCTCTCTCCCCCTCTCACTTGTGTTCACACTCTCTCTCTTTTTCTCTGTCTCACAAAATAAATAAACATTAAAAAAAATTCTCCCATTGCCCTCTTGGACTGCTTCAAAATGATATATGGACTACTTTAGTCTTTCAATTCAGACCCACTTCCTTGCTTTAAAAAACTTCCAAACAAAACAATAAACAAATAAACAATAAACATGCAGACCCAGAAAAAACAGTGGGGTGTGGGAGATTTTATGTATTAGGAATACATCAAATATTAGTAACCTGTCGTAGCAATTATAGAAAAGAGATTATCCCTGTCAATAATAAAAATAATTGCAATATACTATTAGTGTCTTAATGTCAAGTTTGTTCTCATTTATCTTTTCATAGTACAGATTGATTTTATATAATCCATTCTGTAATGTAAATATATCCAAGCCTTGCCAGGGGATTTTATCCTTTGACCTGCGAAGTTTGCCTTTATCTGGTTGGCTTTGTGATCTGCAGTCTGTATTATGATTTAAGTGTCCCTTCTATTATTTTATTTTATAAAACATTTTAAGTGTTGAAAGAACTTTGAAGTCACCTAGTTCATGCTATTTATGTTACAAGTGAAAGAAACAAGATTCAGAGAGAGTAAATGTTTTGCCCAAAGTCCAAGTACTATAAGAGGTACACTTACAATGGAAGTCCACATTTTGTACTGCTCTATATTACATGTTATGTATGCAAAATTTGAAACAAGAAAATCAGATGATTCACATAACAGTGCTTGGATCCAAACTTGGTCACTTTAGAATGAGGGAAAATGCCTTACATTCATTCACCTTATCTTCATCTTCTAGCTCTTCCTTGGCCAACAACTCCAGTAACCTTCCCCCTCTGTGAAAAGTTCAGCTCTTTTAGTTCTTCTCCAAGACCTTTGACCTAAGGCCAGGGACATGGGGAGTCCTGGTTTTAATGCTCTAAAGTCTTCAAAAACAGTCAGAAAGTACTTCAGAGCAACAGAATTCTGACTCCAGGTGGACTCCTCATCTTTCTTGGAATGGGGCAGGCTTAGTTCCTCAGAAGACAAGGTAGGCCAATATGTTTGGTTTACTCAGTAAACTCTTTAAAAGCACAATATATGAGTTTGTACAAATATTTAAAAACAATTCCAAATAAGATATAAAATATTTCCCTGAGAAAGTTTAGCTTTCCAGGGGAACTATGGTGGCTCAGTTAAGTGTCAGACTTTTGGTTTCAGCTCAGGTCATGATCTCACATTTTGTGGGATTGAGCCTTACGTTAGGCTCTGTGCTAATGGCATGGAGCTTGCTTGGGGTTCTCTCTCTCCTTCTCTCTCTGCCCCTCACATACTCACACTTTTCTCTCTAAATATAAATAAATAGGGGCTCCTGGGTGGCCCAGTTAGTTAAGAGTCCAACTTCAGTTCAGGTCATGATGTCATGGCTCATGAGTTCAAGCCCTACGTTGGGCTCTGTGCTGTCAGAGCAGAGCCTGCTTTGGATCCTGGGTCTCCCTCACTTTCTGCCCCTCTCTTGCTCATGTGCAGTCTCTCTCTCTTTCTCAAAAATAAATAAACATTTAAATAAATAAATAAATAAATAAATAAATGAATAAATAAATAAATATTAAACAAATAAAAATAAAATAATCCTAAAAAAAAGGAAATCTAACTTTCCCTTTTAGTTACTATTCCTACCCCTACCACTCACTATCATCATACATTGGTTTTGTTAGTTTGTGTGTACTTTCTGGAAATTTAATCTTATGCTCTATATTATATTATTTATAATTTTATACTATAAATATTTATAGAGATAAATCTCAAATAGTTTTGACTAACTGGAACACATTTTCTAAAAGAATTTAAAGATATTACAATTTCCCAATACTTTATTCACTTTATAATTTAGCATAAAAAACTAGAATGTATTCTAAAATTGTGAGGTATCATTTCTTGTGCTTTTGCAAAAGTTAGATAGAAGAACATATGCATACCACGTATCAATTCATATAATTTATTCATCCTTTAACTGCTAAATTTTACCTATTGATGTCTGTCACAATCGTCCTATGTGTTTGAAGTATTTAATAGAAAAAAAAGTGAAGTGATTGTTCTGTAAAAATATTCTTGCCACATGGAAAGGATTTTCTTTTTCCCATTTCAAGAAGCCCAAGAAAAGAGTTCTAACAATTCAATGTGTATCTTCTGTCTACAAGTCAGTACCAAAATGAATATAGTTATATATTAAGTCTCCTCTCTTCCTTTCTTTGCCTGATATCTGACAGAAGTTTAATTAGCCCTGAAATGAATCAGTAACTAAAATAAGAGAAGTTTGACCATGGACAAACAAAAATAGCAGCATCAACAGCAACAACAAAGACAACATGATTATCCACTCAAAATATTGAGAAACTGCTTGAGACTCCTGATTCTTTACAATTTGAGCTACCGTTTAATAGAGATTTTCAAATGTCACCATATAAAGGTGGAAATTAAAGCTATTGCCTTTAGAAAATGTGTAGTCAAAAGAAAGAAGGGAGGACACTTGAAAATTACACAGGTATTTGTGAGTGATCATTTGATGTTTGTATGCATATTTACATACGTAGCTACTATGCATATTAAAATGTATAATGTTAGAGTAGAATGAAAGGAGGTCAAGAGTAGGAATAGGGAACAACAAGAAAAAACAAGTCAATTTAAAAAAGCTTATGCGACAAAATTGGTTTTAAAGAGGCAAGAAGTACAAAATGAATGTCATTTTGTGGGGAAGGAATAAAAGAACTGTATCAGCCTATATTTAATGATCCCACAGGTACCTCAGATTCAACATATTTAATCTTTTAGCTTTGATTCTCTAACTCCTCCTCCTATGCAAATATGACCATAGTGCTACATTCCTCAGTCCAGGAACAGCACTAATCATCAGAATGGCATCCGATTTGGAGATCACACTCATCTGACTCTCTGTTTACTCAGTGGCAGAACTACATCATATTCTAACCCTTCTTCTTCTTCTTCTTCTTTTTTTAAGTTTATTTATTTATTTTGAGAGAAGGAGAGCAAGAGAGAGAGCAAGAGAGAGGGCACACCCGCAGGCACCCATGCAGGGAGGGGCAGAGAAGGAGGGGGAGAGAATCCCAAGCAGGCTCCTCCGCATTCTATCCAGGAGCCTGACTAGACTCCAACTCATGAGCTGTGAGATAATGACCTGAGGCAAAACCAAGAGCTATCCAGGCGCCCTGAATCACATCATCTTCTAAATATCTCCCCCAACCGTAATTTTCCAAGTCTTGCGTTAGGCCCTCTTCACTTTCCCTTCTGACTAGGCTTTTTGCCCGGTCTCCCCATCTTTCAGCCTGACTTCTGTATTGCAACCAGTGTATAAAAATGCAACTAATGGACTCGGTCTCTTGTTTAAAATCATTTGGTTATATGCCATTACATATAAAATATATTTTAAAATCTCAGCTCACGATTCCAGGGTCTTTATGTATTAGCTACTGAATACACACATCCAGCATTATTTCCTGCTAAATCCTCATTCACACCCTAAACTCCTGCTATATTGAACACCCTTCACTTATCTTTCTTACACCTCACTGGCTTCTATACTGTTGAACTTGCTGAAACTCTGTAAATTTCATAAGCACCCTGTCTTTCCACCTACTTCTTTACCTGACTAGGTGGCTCCCTGTCATCCTTCAACACCCAGGTCAAGCATCATCTCTGGGATGTCTCTCCTGACTACCCGTTCCCTCTTCTGCCTTTCCTAAATTCCCACACTATCTTTGAGATACAGTACACTATTTTCTTTGAAAGTTTAATTCAGATTTAACAAGGTTATAATTTTTATGCATAAAAATAATCCTTTGTAGGTACATAGTTTAATGTTTTCATACGTGTAAACAGTCTTAAAATAAGCATTACAAAGGAGACAGAGTAATTCCATCACCGCCCCCCTCCCACACCCTTTTACTATCAATCACCTCTCACCACTTCTAGACCTGGCATACACTGATCTTATTTTTGTCTCTATAGTTTTTTCCTGTCCCAGAATGCAGTATAAATGGCATATTTTATGTGACAATTTTTGTCTGGTTTCTTGTGCTTAGCACAATGCCTTTGGGATTTATCTACCTTTTCCCATGCATCAGTAGTTTGTTCCTTTTTATCACAGCATAGTATTCTATTGTATGATCTGCCACAATTTGGTTTTCAATTCATTAACTGATGGACATTTAGATTATTTGCAGTTTTGAGGTATTCTGAATAAAGTCACCATAAATATTCATGCGAGTCTTTTTTTTTAATTTTTAAGTTTATCTATTTATTTTTGAAAGAGAGAGCACAGGTGGGGCAGGGGCAGAGAGAGAGAGAGAGGGAGAGAGAATTCCAAGCAGGCTCCACACTGTTAGTGCAGAGCCTCATGTGGGGCTCGAACCCACAAACAGTGAGATAAAGACCTGGGCCAAGATCAAGAGTAAGATGCTTAACTGACAGAGCCACCCAGGTGCCCCTCATGCAACGAGTCTTTAGGTGGACATATTTCATTTACTTGAGTACATACCTAGGAGTGGGATTACTGGCTTGTACTGTAAATGAATATTTAATCTACTATGAAACTAGCACATGGTTTCCAATCCAAAGCGGCTATAGAATATATCATTCCTTTTAGCGCTTTATAAGAGATAGAGTTATTCTGCATCCTGGCTAGCATGCCTAAATTTTAGCCATTCCAGTAGATGTACTGATATATATCCTTGTGGTTTCAGTTTACATTTCCCTAATGAATAATGATGTTGATGGCCCTTACTATACTTATTTTCCAACTGCAGACATTCTTTGTTGAAGATGTATACATGTTTATATAATATTCTGGATATTCGTCTTTTGTATATAAGTTGTAATTCATTTTTCTAGACTTCTCATCTTCTTAAAAGTGTCTTCTAAAAAAGTTTAAAATTTTGACTCAATCTAATTTTAACAATCTATCACCCATACCTTTTGTTTCCTAAGAAATCTTTGCATAACTCAGGTTTACAAATACCGTCCTTTATGTTTTCATCTAAAAATTTTGCAGTTTTAGCTCTATGACATGGTCCACGTTCAACTTTATACAGTTCCTCTTTATGAGATTATGGATTGTTCCATTTATTGAAAACACTATCTTTCCCCCCTTGGATTACCCTGCTTCTCTGTTGAAAGTCAACTGGCCATTAACCTATAGGTTTATTTCTAGACTCTCTATTCTGCTCCAGTTATGTATTTGCATATTTTCACATAAACACCACAGTCTTCTCACTACTCTAGCTTTACAGGAAATCTTGAAATCAAATAGTGTAAGCCTTTCTACTTTGTGGTTCTTTTTCAAAATTGTTTTGGCCATACTATGTTCCTTGAATTTCCATATCCATTATGATTTCAGCTTGTCCATTTGTGAAAAATACAGATCTCTAGAAATTCTAATTGGGCTAACGTTCACTCTATAGATCAATTTACAATGAAAATGTAATTTCTCTCAGCAATAATTAGATTTCAGCATACACATATTGCTCATATTTTTCTGGATTTTTCAAGTATTTAATACATGTATTCATATTATACATATTTAATATATAGAGATGCTATTGTTAATGGTATATAATTTCAATTTTCAACTATATATTACTTACATATAAGAATACAATTAAATTTTGTATATTTCTTTGAATCTTGTGAGACTGATATGTTATCTTATTAGACTTAGTTGTTTTTATATATATCTTGAAACTTTCTATAGAGTATTGTCATCTGAAGCATCACTCTATTTCTAATCTGTATACATTTTTTTTACTTATTTACTTAGTTATTTGTGATCAATACAATAATTTCTATTTCATTTTTATTTTATTATTTTTTAAATGTTTATTTACTTATTTTGAGAGAGCACAAGCAGAAGACGGGCAGAGAGAGGGAGAGAGAAGAGGGAGAAAGGGAGAGCCAAGCAGGCTCCACACCCAGCACCCGGCCACTGCAGGCCCAATCATAAGATAACGACCTGAGCTGAAATCAAGAGTCTCAAGAAGTCTTAACCAACTGAGCCACCCAGGTACCTTGATTAAAATACTAGATTGTGTCCAACTCATCAGGATAGGTGTGTTTCCTCAGTCACCTTTAAACATGGAATAGCTAGGCAGTCCTTCCTGAATAGTTCAGGGCAAGAGCAGTGGTGAATGATTCCGCCCTTTCCTTTTGTTGGCTTTGGCTTGAATAAACTGCTGTTCCTGATAAATATAAGCCAGTGGAATTGGGCCCAGCTGTCCTCACCCTTAACAAATTCCCAGCATGACTGGGGGGAAAAAGGCGCCAGTAATTTATTCTTACCGGCCTTTTCAGAGCGTGGTCCTCCGCCTCTCTTGGGATTCAGGGAGTTCCTCGAGTTTTTTGCTCCCACCCAGGCAGGGAAGGCTCATGTCCAGTTAAATTTCTCCCTCCATAGGGCATGCGTCTGCACGTGAATGGCCAGGACGTGCACCAGGCTGGCCAGCTCTTTGAACCTTGCGATGTGAACAAATCAATCCCTTTAAGCTAGAATTTGCTATGGCTTTGTGGAAAAGCATCTTGTTGCCTGGTGGGATCCCCTAGCTGCAACTCTCACGGAGCAGATCCAGCACCACAGTGCTCCCGTGCTCCAACTTCACACAAATGGCAGCCTGGATCAGATCTATGGTCCTTGGGCCCATGCAGCTCCAGCACAGACCACAGACCACAAACGCTGTCAGGCCACAGAGAACAAACGACCGATACACCACCCTCTCACATCTGCTGCCACTCAGCCTGCTTGGCTATCTCTGAAACAATGAGTGGAACAGACCGCTGGCGGGGTGGGGGGTGGGGTGGGAAGAGTGGGGGCAGTGCTGTAGAGGCTCATATCCCGGGGCATGTTGGGAAATGGAGTCCAGATTGCTTGTGGGTATGCTGAGCTGGCCATGTGACATGCGGAGGGGTCATGGGAACTATAGTTTCTCATCTCCAGATTCAAGAGGGCGTCAGATGCTCAGACCAGAGGAGAGCAAAGAAAAAGGTTTTTCCTCGCTTTGGCATTATTCAATCCATGGTAATGCCAATATATTATCTAATCTTACTCCTTTTATTTCAGATATAAGAAAATGGAAAATTTGGTCTGTTTATTGGATATGTAAATAGTGTGTGTTAGACTTCAGTGCCGGAGTCTGAGGATGGAAAACGGATCCGTTTCTCAGGTTTATAGAACTTTGGAGAAGACAGGATGCTAAGAAAACATCACCCAGACTTGGGGAACAAAGAAAATTCGCAAGAGGGGTTACAAGGGAACAGTTACGAACACAGAGCATGAAAATCTCTTTCTCAGCTTCTCTTAGCCAGCTTGAGGCAGCAGCACGTGCAAATGTCGGCAGGAGAGAGAAGTTTGGGAGAGTCATTACCTTCCAGTGTGTTAGGATGTAGTTAGGTATAACTGGATTCCAGAGAGTAGAGATGGTAGTGTTGGGAAGTCCATCAGTGTACAGCCATGACCACAAAGAGGCAGGGGGTTGCTCAGGGCTACGCTGGGCCACATCCATTTTGTTAAAGTAGTTTTGTCTTTATTCTAGGAGCAGTGGGAAGCTAGTGACGATTTTAAGCAGGGATATGAAAGGATTCGATTTTTCCAAGACCATAACTCCCTTTTTAATTTATTCATATTTTACTTTGTCTTCTTAAATGTTATTTTACATATTTCTTTGTATATTCCCAAGTATTTCCCCTAACTTATAATTTTGAAAATGTGAATAGTAGGAAGCAATATCCTTTACCCCTTTAAAAATATAACATTTTAATAGTTGTATATATTTATATACTTACACGTATATTTATACATTTTTATATTCATATGTATATTTATGTTACATATTAATATATTTTTAGAGTAGTTTTTGGTGTACTGAAAAATTGAGCAGAATATACAGAAAACTCCCATATACTCCCTCATCCTGCACCATTACACACTTTCTCCAGTTATTAACCTCTTGCATCAGAGTGCTGCATTTATTACAATTTATGTGCATCATACCTTCCATGGTTTTGTATCCACCATTACAGTATCATATAGAATATTTCTACTATCTGAAAAATCCCCTGCCTGCTGTCTGTTTATCATTCCCTTCCCCTAAACCTCTGACAGTTATTTCTTCTTTGGCTATCATTTCTCATACAATGTTGACTACAACAGGTGAGTGGACATCTTGTTGTTTCTGATCATAGAGGAGAAAGCATTCACCATGAAGTATGAAGTTATATTTTATTTTGATACATGCCCCATAACAGGTAGAGGAATCTCTCTCTGGTGTTAGCTTTTTGAGAATTTTTATTATAAATGGGTATTGATTTTAGTAAATGTTTTCTATATGTATTAAGGTGATAAAAATCATGTTTTTTTCTCCTTTATTCTGTTAATGTGAATTACACACATTCATTTTTAATTGGTAAATCAACGTTTTGGTTCTGGTAAAACTCACTAGGTCCCAATGTATTATCTATCTATCTATCTATCTACCTATCATCTATTTATCTATCTATCACTGGATTCCGTTTGCTAACCTTTAGTTAAGACTGTTCTCTGTATATTAACGATGAATATCAGCCTTTAGTGTTCTCTTCTTGAAATATCTTAGTCTGGTTTGGGTATCATAATGCTAGCTACATAAGATGAGTTTGGATATGTTCCTTGTTTTTCTAAAAGGTTTAGAGAAGGATTGATAATTCTCCTTTCTTAAATGTCTGATGGATTGGACCAAAGAGGCCATCTGGGCCTGGAATGTTTTCTTTGGAAAGATTTTAATTACAAACCCAATTTACTGATCTTTTCAGAATAACTGCTTTAATTTTTAATGATTTTTGCCATTTTTTTAAATCCATTTCCTATTTTTTTTTAATTTTCTTCTTTTCACTTCTTTGTTTTCCCCCCTATTTTCTTTGGGCTTAATTTACTCTTGCTTTTCTAGCTTTTTTTAAGAGGTAAAAGCCTGGAGCATTGATTTTGGACCTTTCCTCTTATTTGATAGAAACATTTAATCTATCAATTTCTCTATAAGAACTATGTTATATGTAGATGTAAATTGTGGTTTATTGTTCTTTCATTTTTATTTAGTTCATAATAGTTTGTAATTTTCCTTATGGAATTCTCTTGGAACTATGAGTTATTTAGAAGTATATTATTTAAAGTTTAAAATAATTATTTAACACATAGTGTCCTGTTTCCTGTTTTTTTCATATGGAAGTAAACCTAGCCCGCGTTATTTTATCATGCAGAAGCTTTTTGTAATGACTTTCCAATGTCTTAGTATTTGCCATAATTTTATTTGTGTACCATTCCCAACTTTTAAGAAAGAAGCCAGAACATCATTTTTTTCAGTCTTTCTTGCAGTTAGAAAAGCAGACACAAAAACCTAGATCCACCCATCAAAGACCCCAGTGTTTGACCTTGATTCAAGAGAAACCAATGTGAAGAACCCAATAAATTGAGAAATCCATTTTTTCTAGTGATGTTGATGACTAAAACATAAAGATTTGGGGGGTGAGTGACTGAGGTTTAGGTGTCCATTGCCCAGTTCCAGTAGTGTAGTTTTATTGTTTCTTTAGGTGGATAGCTTATAAACTTAATACTTCATCTCTGAGATTTTGTGATGCTGTCTTATAAATTGTTTTTCTACTTGAACTGAGGTGGCTCCTGTTGTTTTCAAATAGGAACCCTGACTGATGAAGAAGTGATTATTTTTCTAAACAATTTGAAAGGTAGTTAATCAGCCTTTGAGCAGAAATATGTAACTGTTTCTCTGTACTTCAAGCAGACCAGAACAGTGTTGGACACTCAGTGAATGCTGAGTAAATTGATTCACATTCATGGTATTAGAATATACAATCATTCTTGAGATTGTCTTTGAGTATGATAAATATTCTAAGTAATCACAATCTGTATTTTTTTGTGAGGTGTTTTGTCCTCCAAATGTCTTCCATTTTTTCTTTATTTTATTGTAGTCCAAGTAATTGTGGAAAGATTCTGGCATACTACGAGAATATGTGGAGCATGATTTCTGACAATCCATTTCAAATTGCTGTCATGAAAATTTCTGTGAATTGATACAATTTAGTGCCTAATCTATTACTAATGATGCTACCAATAACATTGTTATTGTAAGAAGGAAATAACAAAAAAACTATTCCTGACAAATGACTCCAAAGCTTATTTTTCCTTCAAATCAACCCCATTATGATGCATATGAATTGTGGGCTAGTTTAACAGTTAGTTCCCAGTTAAAGATTCTTAAGTGTTAATTGCTAGAATATGAAAATCATTGGGGATTTGTTGGCATGACAACAAATCTCAAATTTCAGCATACTTAATCCACAGATTATTATTATTATTATTTTATATTTTTAGTAGTGGTTGGATAGTACTGGAATATATATATATATACATATATGTATATATATATATATATATATATACATGTATATATGTATATATATATATACATGTATATATGTATATATAATCATCATAACCATAACCATTTGTTTGCATATTGTATACAGCTCTGCTATGTATACAACAGTAGGCACATAAGTGAAAAATGACTTGCCTGTGTCTTCTCTTTGGTCTGTTATTTCTGTTTTACAACCCACTCTATGTTGTTCTGTGTCTCAAAAGTATGATCCTTAAGAATTCTACCTTTTGGATTGCTTTGGTTGGCAAATGGGAGGCACCAGTGGGAGACTAAAGGGTAGAGGGAAGAGAGGTAGAGATCGCTATTCTGCCAACTTTCTCCTCCCTGGTATGAGGTTGGCAGTGGACGAATTCCTCCACTGAAGGCTGCAGCTTTTGTTGATATTTATACAACTAAAGTCTCTCTCTGAAGACAGCTGTCTTTGTCCCTCTGACTTAAAAGTGGTGCTCTTTCCTAGTTCAGCTTTCTTCAGAGTGCTTAACCCTCCCTTGTAACTTTTACTTAACTCTGTCCCAAAACATTGCAGTCTTTTCCTTGAATTTATTTAATGGCCATTTTTGAGTGGGCAGTCTCTATTCCTGCTGGGAACCTTACTGATAACACCCATACACAGATTCCCCATGCCTGAGCCAATGTGATACTTAATACCAAATAAAAATCTACATGACAGTTGAGAGAGAAACTATTGAAGAAAGAAAAACATTTTTTTTCAAGCTTTTTGAATCAGAATTTTTATTTTGCACTGGACTCCATCAATTATATAGCCAGTCATGAATGTACTATAGGTGGCAGGCAAGGTTTTGAGAAATTAAGTGTCTATAGCACCTAGTTGCTATGGTTAATAATGATGATTAAAAGCAAATGAAACATGTGTTGCAGTTTTTAACAAAACTAGAGTATGTATATCAAAAAAAGAACAGGCAGAGAGCTTTCAATGTCCGAATGAGAGCACAAGAGGAAAATTGGATGGCCTATATAGCAATTTTTAAAAGTGCCTTATCTCTAACAGTATATATGGTTGAAAATCAATCCCAAGGCCAGAATATAAGTTTTTAGATTCAACACCTGTTAAATACTCAGCCTAACACATCCATTACACTAACACAGAAGTAGGCAAACCACTGCCCAAATATGATGCACCAACAGCTTTTATTAAACATTTTTTTGTTTTGTTTTGTTTTGTTTTACTGGAATATAACCATAACCATTTGTTTGCATATTGTCAATTCATGCTTTCGAATGGTGGAATTGAGCAGTTTCAATAGAGAGCACAGACCAGAAAAACCTAAAATATTTAATATATGACTCTTTACAGAAGTTTGCTGACTCCTGCAATAAAGTAATGACACTAGCAAGACAGAGTGAGACTCTGAGGCATGGAATGAGGACATTTGGTTAGGACACACAAGGCTGAGAATTTTGTTTTTTTGTTTTTTGTTTTTTGTTTTTTAATTTTTTTTAATGTTTATTTCTGAGACAGAGAGAGACAGAGAGTGAGTGGGGGAGGGGCAGAGAGAGAGGGGAACACAGAATTCGAAGCAGGCTCCAGGCTTTGAGCTGTCAGCACAGAGCCTGACGCGGGGCTTGAACTCACAGACTGCGAGATCATGACCTGAGCCGAAGCCAGACGCTCAATCAACTGAGCCGCCCAGGCGCCCCAAGGCTGAGAATTTTGAATTCCCAATTCCCCAATTCCTTCTTGGCTAGCAAGGACCTACTCCTAAAGTGACCTCTGAGAGCTGGATACTAGCATAGCTCAGACCAGAAGTATAAGGCCTGAACCAAGATTGTCTTTATTCCAGTCCCCTACAGTTTTAGGTTTAGTGAGTTTGAAGGAATTACTAAATTACCTAAGGAATTACTAAAGGAATAGAGTCATGGTCATGTGGGTTCTTCATATCTGAAAACCAAGAAGCAGATATCGTAGTAACTATACTGGCCAGAATCATTGATACCTTGATTACAGAGCACATATTCCGTCTCTGCCTGACAACGAGGCCAAGGAAGACTCTGAAATCCAGTATATGCAATATTTGAGGTGATATGTAGCAAATGATAATTCAAACAGATTTTAGTACCTAGGACTTTGTGCTACCATAACATGACTTTGGCTTTGGGACTGAGTGGTGGGTAGAAATCTGAAAAGCCTCAAGGAGAGTGGGGAAGCCTAACGAGCATCAAGGCAAGTAATATTGAAAGCTTAAATGACCTTGTGCTTAAAAGAGAGGAAAATGTTATAAAGTTGGAGGAAGTGGGATCTTTGTTCTTTAATGGCAGACATTTGGCAACATTTTTGGAGTAACATGGTAAATAGGAAATATCTCTAATGGATCTGGTGATCTAGCTAAAGAGATTACTAGGTAGGATAATTGAAAGTGCTATCTAACTTCCTCCTGCTGTTTATGATAAGATGTGAGAAGAGAAGGATTTTTAAGTTTATTTATTTATTTTGAGAGAGAGAGAGAGAGAGAGAGAGAGAGAGAATGTGCATGCATATGAGAGGGGGAGGAGCAGAGGGAGAGAGAGAGAGAGAGAGAGAGAGAGAGAGAGAATCCTAAGCAGAATCCTTGCTGTCAGTGTTGAGCCTGTCGCAGAGCTTGAACTCATGAACCCTGAGATCATGACCTGAGCCGAAATCAAGAGTCACACTTAACTGACTGAGCCATCCCAGTGCCCCAAGAATTAACTCTTAAATAAAATGAAAGAAGGACATGCTGAGTACCAGAATTAAAGATTCCCATTCTCAGTATCTCTCAAAAGCAGAAGGGTTTCAGGACAAAGACTGAATCCAAGACAAAACTATTCTAACTTTTGTGTGTATGTATGTATGTGTGTGTTTTTGTTTTGTTTTGTTTTGTACTGTTTTGTACTGTTTTGGTTTTATAGACATCAGAAAGATATTAGGCAATCATTCATAGAAACATTTAGACAGAAAAGTATTGTCTAAAGATGATTTTGCATGCCAATCACATCCACTCTGTTAAACGATAAAGCTTTTAAGAATCATAAGGATGTTGTCTCATAGCAGCAGCACTGGGAAGCCAATGTAGAGAAGAATGTGTCTTAATAAGATTTGTGGTTGTGACTTTTGTTTAAGCCAGGAGATCCAAATTAGATTGATAGAATTCTTACAAAATTTTAAAAGGTGCTAGGTGCTGATAGATGTTCTGTAAGTTAGTACTAAAAGTACAGAAACCATAAGAAATTAAAGAGGTCTTTGGGCCCTTAATTTATTTATTTTTTAATTTTTTTTTTCAACGTTTATTTATTTTTGGGACAGAGAGAGACAGAGCATGAACGGGGGAGGGGCAGAGAGAGAGGGAGACACAGAATCGGAAACAGGTTCCAGGCTCTGAGCCATCAGCCCAGAGCCTGACGCGGGGCTCGAACTCCCGGACCGCGAGATTGTGACCTGGCTGAAGTCGGACGCTTAACTGACTGCGCCACCCAGGCGCCCCTGGGCCCTTAATTTAACACATTTAGAAAGCTGAATGAGGAAACTACCTACCAGTAAACACTGGTAATTTCTAATGAAAAAGGAAGGGTGAATCAGAGGACAGAACCAATAGCCAAGGGACTAGAGCCAAAAGCCGTGGAGAATCACTGCCAGAGTAGGAGGGCACCCTAATGAACAGATTGGCGAGTGGTAGCCAGATATATTTCAGAATATCTATGGAACAGTGACTGCTATGTGAATCCTACTTTCCCCGTTTTTGTTTTTGTTTTTCTTTTTATGAAAGGTATTTTGTGCCAGCATCTCAGAGACCTTTCATTATGTTTAATCATACAGAAATAAATTATATTCATTGACCCTACACACTAAGGAAAGTGTATGGTTGAAACAAAATAGGAACATCTACTGTTTTATTACCAAGCAGTGCAATTGAGATCTTTCAGTTATCTGAAAATCAGTTTTCTTTCAGGAAATGAATAAAATATTTGGAATTTGAAAGTTCAATAACTGGTTTCCAATATACCCTGTTGTTCCTTTATTAACTTAGTTTTAATTAATTATAATGGGTACTGATCATCAATTTCCCTTAATTTCTATACAAGTAATTCATAATAAGGAATTATCTGATTTATATATCACATATTCTGCATCTTCTTCCCTTAGGAAATGTTACTACTATTTTTCTCTATAGTGAGATAGAACTGGAAGTGATTTGTATATATATTCATTCCTCTAGTAAATCATTTTTAATTAAAGAAATGTTTTACTTCCTTGTCTTTTGAAATGGACTCAAAATCATATATTTTCTTATATATACATAAGTTCTACCATTTTTTGTAAAAATTTATCTTTGTATATTTTTTATGTAGTCTTCATGGATGAAAGTAATTTAAGAAAGGAAATACCCAGGGCTTACAGCCAGAATTTGTTTTTAGCCTTGAATCCATGTGCAAGTTCTTTCAACTGTAAAATGCAAAAGGCATTAGCGTCCTTGCTTACTTCACAACTTTATTTAAAGTGTGCATGAAATTAGCCATGTGACCATGTTTTGCTATCAGTATTTATTCATAAAGTAACATCTGTGTATCATGTGGACTGTTCTATGTAAGTTAGAATGAAATATACCTTAAAATGAAAGAGAATCCTAAAACTTTGATGCCTGTGAAAGTCACTGATGGCAATTACTTCCAATATTAGCATTTTACAGATGTGAGACTAGTAACTTTTTAAAAAAAAATTTTTGGGGCGCCTGGGTGGTGCAGTCGGTTAAGCGTCCGACTTCAGCCAGGTCACGATCTCGCGGTCCGTGAGTTCGAGCCCCGCGTCGGGCTCTGGGCTGGTGGCTCAGAGCCTGGAGCCTGTTTCCGATTCTGTGTCTCCCTCTCTCTCTGCCCCTCCCCCATTCATGCTCTGTCTCTCTCTGTCCCAAAAATAAATAAACGTTGAAAAAAAAATTTTTAATGTTTATTATTTTTGACAGAGAGAGAGAGAAAGAGAGAGAGAGAGAGAGAGAGAGAGAGAGAGAGAGAGAACATGAGTGGGGTAGGGGCAGAGGGAGAGACACACACAGAATCGGAAGCAGGCTCCAGGCTCTGAGCTGTCAACAGAGCCTGACGGGGGCTCGAACTCACAGACCATGAGATCATGACCTGAGCTGAAGTCGGACGCTCAACCGGCTGAGCCACCCAGGCGCCCCTAGAGACTAGTAACTTTTTAAAGTTCAAAATGAACTATAATCTATGCCCCCTGATTTAGGACAGCACCTACAAACTTGTCAAGGGAAGAAATGCAACAGATTTTCATTTTAATAACTTTGGTCCTGCTGCAATACCTTATGATAAATGTTGACAGTCACCTAGCCTTTCCCATTCAGGAAATGAATCAGAAACTCAGCAAGTCTTGAGTTTTAGGTGAAACTAAAACATAACATCACTTCCAATAACAAAGACATTGCTAGATTCCTCGGTGCTGCCTAGGTTAACAGCCAATGAAGAAAAGAGGCTCAGAGGAGACAAATGCCCCCAGCAGCAAACACAGATGGTGTCAGAAGATGGCAGTACAGGAGCAGAAGCAAAGGCCTTCAGGGGCTTAGATTAGGGGTTGCATACATTCCAGTTCCCCTTATCCTTCAGTGGAAAAGAACTCAATGTGTGGACAATTTGGTTTCTAAAAAATTAATAAATGTACTTTTAAGTAGAATTGGAAACATTATATATAATATGTTTGAAAAAATAGCTGTCCTTGTAGTTGTCATGGGGTATAAATTAGTGTAAAATGTTAACTACCAAGAAGAAATAGTGTAGAAGGTATGACAGAAGTTATGTCAGTGATTAATGTATAAACAACAAAAAATGTATGAACAGAAGTAGGCACAGCATGCTATGGGATTGCAGAGAGAGAATATGTTAATAAATACAGGGTCATAGGAAGTTTTTCTGGAGGAAGAGATGTTTGGACTGAGCACCAAAAAATAAAAAGGAGTGAGTCAGGAAACAGAAAGGGTGAAGGGTTTTTCCTGCAAAGAGAACAGCTTGCCTAAAAGACTGGAGGTAGCAGTCAGGTTTAGATAACACTGGAATTATTATATATGAAGCATAAATATATTCAATAAGCAGGGAACTAATGTTTTTGGAGTACAAAGGAAATAGGTATATATTAATTTCTTTAATCTTTACAATTTTTGGTTTAGTACATCCTCATTATTTGTTCTTTACACAAGAGGGATTTGAATCTGAGAAAAGTTAATTATTCTGTCAAAGCTCATATTTTTAAGAGACCATAAAACTACTTTTAACTCCAACTTTCTTCCAGACTCCACATATACTCTTTTCATTGTCCTTTGGTGCTGGAAGAGTTAAATATCAATTTGATCAATCCATGTATACAATGTGCTTCCAAGTATCATGCTATTTCCCATATTAACTAAATTTTTCAGTGGCCAACTATGTGTGCCTATTATGGAAATATGCAGGCTTATTTTCACATTTTTTACCATGTTGTCAAGATATGAAAATAATGTATGTAGTGAACCTAGGTCAAATGAGGCATAATAAAGAGTAGTCTGAATTGTAATTGTATCACATGGAAACTAAAACAAACAAAACCAAAAAGCAAATATATGATGAATGTATAAATTAATCAATTTACTTTGATAAACCCATATATGGCAGGTCTAATGCCTGTTCATAACAGGAATGAAGTTTCACCTAGCTTAGTATACCTTATTTCAACTTCCTCTATTTCTTTTAAAGATGCCTTGCAAAAATGTTTATGTATCATTTATTTTTTTTTAAATTTTTTTAACGTTTATTCATTTTTGAGACAGAGAGAGACAGAGCATGAGCAGGGGAGGGGCAGAAAGAGAGGGAGACACAGAATCTGAAGCAGGCTCCAGGCTCTGAGCTGTCAGCACAGAGCCTGATGCGGGGCTCGAACTCACAGACCGCGAGATCATGACCTGAGCCGAAGTTGGATGCCCAACCGACTGAGCCACCCAGGCGCCCCTATATATCATTTATATACACATCCTTCAATTTTTTCTTCCTCACAACCTCTCCTTTTCTCTATTATATACTTCTAATTATTTCCAAAATGTTTGGAAAATACGTTACATCAAACAATCGGGATAATGCAATCTAGAGAAAATCCTTCAGAAGAGTTTCTTGAGTTTTCTCACAGGAATGGTAACAGCATTGGAAATATTTCTAAAATAATTATGGTTAAGGACTACAAGTTCATGAATAAACTTTGCAGTGTGGCATCTCTTGTCTCCTAAAGGATTCTTGAGGTACAGTCTCAGTCACCCAAGACTGCTGAAAGAGCAGTCTAATTCCCCATTGTTTTTTTTAATGGAAAACAAATTGTGGTTTGGCATTGTGGTGAATCCAGTGAATTCTACATCTGTTATTAAAAACAAAGGGCTAGAATATTTTATCAGCACAGATAGGTTGAGATTCTATAGCATAAACATCAAGGATATTCGATAGTCATCCAAAAACAAGAGTATCTACATAATATGAAAGCATCAAGAGTAGCATTGTCCAGCAAGACTGGTTGTAAGAGTAAAGATGGTTGCTTCAGCCATAGGTTTCATCACCTACCCTGGAGGTGAGACTTCTAAGTCTGTCAAAATACTTTATGCCAGTTGCGAATGTATTGTCTCTCAGGTACAAATCTATAGTTCTATGCCTTGTTTTGTATTATTAGACTCGGACATTGAAAATATCCCTCCTTTGCACGTTGGCTTGGTGGTAAGCTTTGTCAGGAAATAACTCTGGAGGAACTGAAAGGCCATAGCAAGAGAAAGGGTCTTTTCATTCCAGTGATTGTTCTTGGCATAGCTGCCAAACACAATGGCATTTGGAAGTCCTCGTAACAGCTTATAAAGGCCAGGTGTGGTTTTCCTACACTTGTCAGCAAGTCTCTTTGTCATCTAGCAAGTCTTCCCTGGAGGGATCAGCTCCAGGATGCCTGTACCTTCTAGTAGTCTCTGGACCACTTAGCTGATCATTGTTACATACTGGCTCTGGCACACCACACCATGCAGCAAGATAGCCATTTATGTTACTCATGAAATTACTTACATGGCATGTTTTAAATCTTATGCAAAAGCAAACTCTTCATCATAGAAAAATGGAGAGAAGGATGAAAAATTGTAGGATGAAGTACAAATTCCAAAATATTTACAGTATGTTATTTATAAATTCACAGAATTTGTTGAGCACCTTCTAAGTCTGAGACGTTGCACAAATATGCAATTATGGAATAAATATGTACTTAATTTAAAGATGAAGGAAACATGGCCTCTACTCTCAGGCATGATGGAGAGCAAAGACTTTCATTCCTGCTACTTATAGTTAATGAGTGGCTATTTGTGCAATGCACTGTGTGGTACATATAGGGAGAAAGAGAGAAGATTCTTGTCTTTAGAACTCCAACTTAGTAATAAATAACAAGGAATGTAGATGTTAACCAAATGATGACAAAAGTAGTATGCTTTCCAGAAATTATCATGTGCACAAGGTGGGTCTTTGGTTCATGATTTACACCAGTGCCTAGTATAATTCCTGCTAAACAGTATCAATTCAATAAGATGTATTTAATGAATACAGGAACAAAACATACTTATGCTATAGCTTTCCTTGAATATTCCACAAAGAACTGAAAATTCCTAATTTCCAGTCTGTCATGACTATTCTTACCTTTGCTTTCATTTATTTTTCTTAATGAGTAGATGCTTTATATTCATAAGGCATATGTCTAAAACCCTAGGGAACTCCCATAATCATAAATGCAGAAATAGGTGCAAAGGTTTGTGAATTTTCTCTAAAGTACAGTTCTACCAAAAGCCACGTGTCTGATGCCATATGCTCAGACTAAAAGTTAATTGTTTTAACCTCCACATGTACTTTATTTCTATCTTTTTGAGAAGTTCTTATGTTATCTCAAGGACTCACATTAAATCTATTTAACAAAATTTTTCTTATTTCAATACATAACATATGGCACATTGTACAAATGATATAGGTCAACCCTGAATTTACCAACTTAATCTTGATTTTATCTGAAGCTTCTTTTTTATAATAACCAATACTTTTTTATGTATCTTTTTTTTTCTCTTTTCTTCAGATCCAGCATTTGTGGTTAGATTTTAATCTTTCCATTTTGCCATGGCTCTTGATGAAAAAAGAAGAGCTACGTAGAAGGCACTATTATCTGGGGGAGTGTTGGCTTTCTTCAGAAACTGAGTATTTTATGTTATTCAATACTGTGCGTCAGTAAATCACAATGATTAAAATGTACAGTGGATTTTTAGGGAGTTTGAGTGTACTAAAAACCAAGGTACACAATAATAATGCATTTTTTTCTAATTAGATTTTAAGTCTTTTCATGGGGTAGGATTGATATATTCAGAGCACAACTATAAAAATCTGTGATACTGTAGAAGTAGCAATAGACTAGGAGGAAGATGAAGGAGAATGCCACTTCAAACTACCACCCAAGTATTGTGTAGATTAATCACTTAATCTCTCTGTATTTCATTTTCCTCATCTATGGAATGGGTCTAATGAGTCATTTTTTTAATTACTGATTCCCAGTATTTGGCAATGCTTAACACTTAGCTTATAAATTGGAAAGAATATTTAACAGTAGAACAGGTATTAGAGTTGTAGTTATGAATGTAGGCAAACTAAATGATCAAAGTGCTTCTGGTTTCTCTTTTGCCATTGATACTCATCTGTGAAACAGTCAGCGTATGAGATGCAGCTTGTGGTCAAGGAACAGAAGAAAGGCAGCTGTATCCTAGGGAAGGAGTTCAAGTCATGTGCTTCTTTCATAAATACTGCTTTAACCTACTCCTATGATTGCCTGGATTCAGGTAAGACAAACACAACTTAATTTTTTTTTTTTTTAATTATCCATCTAGTTTTCTAGTGACCTGGAATAATCTTTTAAATTATAAGTCTTTCTTGAGGCAGGTCCTTTAATTTTCCAATAAACATATTGGGTAAATTCCATAATGCTAGGCATATTCTGGACATATAGATGTTGAGTTTGAAAGTTAAAGATATTTACTCTGGTCTCAAAAAGTGGCCAAATAGCCCTAATGAAATAAATAAGAGGAGTTCTTTGTAGAGAACTGATATAAGTTGTTTTCATTATGTACAATGATTAGTTCTGTAGTAGATACAGGAGGCTCCAACAATGAAAGGTTGATGATAAGAACTCCTCCTTACAGCCTTGCTACTGGTTTACAATGAAATCAAGTCTCAGGTCAAATTGTGCTGTAACAATAGCACATTAACAATAGGCACAGATCAGTTATGCTGATTCTATAAGTTTGATGGGCTCTCAGCTCTATTCTTTTAGGTGCCAACTTGTATCTTCCAAGAAAGGTTCACCAAAAGATGATGCAACAATACCTAGTAGCAAGATCAGGCATCCAAGAAGCCTTTGTATTAACAACTGAAAAGGGACTCTTGGGAATCAAGCTGAGATCATTTTTCTTTAGAGCATAGGTTATGAGCTCCCATATTTGTGTTAGTATAAGCAGAGGACTGCTATATACTATTTATGGACAAACTAGATATTTATAATTATATCTAACATTCACTGGCCTCATTAACAAAATATCTGCTGTTGATTGCTTATAGTTAGGTGACGTTCCTTGTCTAGCTCCACCCAAAAGGGCAGCATAGAAATTAATTTCAATAGACATCTACAAAGCAGTAAGTGAGTGTAAGAATTTGGGCTAGAGGCACTAAGTAAGAAAAATGCAAATTTTAATATGTCCATAATTGCATGGGTGTCACTCTGTGACCATTGCTATAATTCAGAGTGGTGCTGCCTGTTTTGTGTAGGCCATTCTATTTCTGGATTTTCAAAACTGATCAGATTTAAATATTCTGTTCTATTTTTAGAATATATCCCTACCTTTGTCTTTGGAAATATAATCATTGGAGGATCAAAACATATTGCAAGAAAAAGTCAGGGTATAGTTCCAGAGGATATGATATTAGAGCTGAATAACGAAGAATAAATAAAAGCTTCATAGAAGTTTTAAAAATTGGGAAATAATATTTCAGAAAGAGAAAGCTATATGTGCAATGAAACAAAGGATACAAAAGGAGGATGAGTCAGTGCTGAGGTATAACTAGAGCTTCATTTCAGTAAGGTTGGTAGAGGATCTTAGGTTGTTGGTTCTAGCACTGGAGGTAGATAAGTCTAGGGGGAGTATGTGAAGGAGATAACTGGACCCATAATGGAATCTTAAAGTTAAAATACAGTTTACGTAGTAAGAGTAGTGACAGATCCCAGTAAAGTAGCCTTAGAAGGAGCCGTCTGGGGTGGAGGGAATTTTCACAAATATGACAGTGGATGGTGTAATAGACAAAATATGTATGCATTGCATCCATTATAATACTCCTAAATTGGCAAAAAAAAATTACAAAGAGTCAATTACAGCTATAACCTATTTGAAAGTTGTGTAGACATATGTATATAATGATGAATGTAAAATTGGAATATTTTTTTTCTCTGCGTGTGTGGCTATCTTATCTGAAGGCATAAAACTATTGAATGGTGGAGGTGAGATTAGAACCCACATTCATATGCCTCTATGGCCCAGACTATAATACATCATGTTGCTTTGCCTTAAGCCCTCATTTCATTCTTTCTCTACTATATCTCTCAGATACTCACTGTACTCCTTGTTATTTTATGCTTTAGAAGATACCTCCTAACCATCTTCAGAATGTCGCTTCCCCATGCGATCCTGAAAGTTGTGGAGGTGGGTAGGAAAAGTATACTTCAGACATTTATAAAAATTTACAATAGTGGGTCATGAAACTATGAAAGTTCCCTTGTGCCAGTCCCAAGAAATTATATTATCTAGAACCCTGCCTTTGGAGGTGAAAGGGCACTTGGAAAATACAGAAGGTTGGCAAAGGTCAGATGCCATGTTCTTTTTGTTTATATCATCAAAGCACAGAATACAATAGTTTATCCAGAATATGCAGGTGGCTTAACTGGGAGCCTTTGGACAGATGTGCACTTGAATCCCAATTGTACCTTTTACCATCTTTACCTCTCTAGACACAGCTTTCTCCTTTGAAAAATATATATCTTAATCTTGCTTACCATACAGAATTGTTATGAGGGTTATATGTAATATAAAAGCATTTAGCACCTAGTTGGATATCAGCAGGAATTCACTAAATATAGCTTTTCAATGCAGGTACGCATATATATGAGATATATCAATATGAATCAAGAGAAAGATAGGGGTTATTTCTTAAAAACTCTGCAGTTAAAGAAAAATATGAAAAATATACTTTAGGTTAAACTTCACAGAATCTGTGGGGATCTGTGGTGGAGGAAAAGACTCAGACAATTTGATGAATAGTTAACACAGTGTGAGTCTTCAGAGAGATCTAATGTCAAAACTGGTCTGTGGGACTTTTTGTTAGTACATCTGTACATATCTCTTTTTCTATAAATGTTCCTATGGTTACCTATTGAGGTTCCTGAAGGTCTGGAATTCTCTGTATTAATTACTCAGGAGGAACAGGTCCTCAGAAAGCAACTCAAAACTGTGGGTCAGGGCAAAGGAGGTGGAGGTAGGAGAAAGGATTCAGTCTTTGTGTCTCTCTTGACGAATTTCATCAGACACTTGCCTGGATGTAGAAGTTTCTTCTTTTGGGTAACTTTCACAATAAAAGATGCTCAGATAAAGAGTTCCTGTAACACTGCTAGTCTGTTGAAAAAAGTTGAGAAACTGGAATTTAAATAAAAACTTGAAATAAATAAAGAAACAAACTTAAAAAGAAAAATAAAAAGGAAAAGAAGGTTGAGAGTATACCTCTGTGTCTTTTTGCTACTCCCCAGGAAACAGTTCAACATTCATAAACATTGTAAAATAGGCACAATTTGTAGAAATGAAGTAATCCATGGTTCCTTTCTGTAGTTTATATTGAGAAGCACTCCCCCACCCCCACAGTAATTTATTAGAATTCTCATTACCCACTTATTCATTCTGAGATATAAAAACAGTGATAACAGGTGCTTGGTTTATGTGATTTCAGTTGTGATTTCCATGCCCCAATGGCAGACATTTCTATGTTACTCTGTTCCTGTGAGGACTTATCCTTCTCTTCGGTGCAGAAGTCCAGGCTGCCGTTCGCAATCAATATTTGATTGCAAACACTGACTGCTTTTAACATGAATTTAATTTCATCAGCTTGCTGTTTACTAAAATAGAGTTTGTGTCAGATCTGATGAAAATTCAGCACTAGGTAGTACAAATAGTATCATAAGAGTTTTTAAAAATATTTTATAAGATTGGGATGGGGCGCCTGGGTGGCGCAGTCGGTTGAGCGTCCGACTTCAGCCAGGTCACGATCTCGTGGTCCGTGAGTTCGAGCCCCGCGTCAGGCTCTGGGCTGATGGCTCAGAGCCTGGAGCCTGTTTCCGATTCTGTGTCTCCCTCTCTCTCTGCCCCTCCCCCGTTCATGCTCTGTCTCTCTCTGTCCCAAAAATAAATAAAAATGTTGAAAAAAAATTAAAAAAAAAAAGATTGGGATGAAAATTTTTAGTAACAAAATCAATTATTCAAAGACCTTAATTAATCATATACCTCTCAATTCTGTGTCTTGGCATTCCCTTTTCTCTTAAAAATTGTAAGTGAAAAATGCCAATAGTGTTGAAAATTCATAATAAGTCAAATACATTTAAGTCTTGTATTTGTCATTCTCCTGCTGAGAAAATGGGTTTATTATATCTGAGGCTCAACATCTTTAACAATGTTATATAATACTTTCCTTGAAGTGTTTGAGGATTAGGTGGGGAAAAATATGAAAAAATCTTTGTAGTCAAACATAATAAGCCTCACTGCCTATCCCTTCCCTTTCTCAAATTATTTTGATTAATATAGGATTGGTCTCAATTTGACATAAAAGTTTCCTTTTGTTATTTTTTTTTCAATGAGATTTCCATACACTTTTATTCGTTGGGTAAGTATCGATTGAGTTTTTTTTTTTCTTTTGCTTGCTAAAATAATAGGGCTTTATTAGGCAAGATTTATATGTTATTTTATTTCAGTACTCTGTTCTTAAATTAAGGCTGATAGCAATAACAGTCAGTGGATCTTAAGGAATTATTATTTTTGAAAATTTTGGCAAAATAGATTAATAATTTTGAAGACATTTTTACCTTTAACATCACATAAGCCACTGAAGATGTCCATGAAAATGATGAGATTTGTATTTAAATATTATCTTGAGCTGCTATTGTCTCTACAGATGTCATTTTTTATCAACAGATAGTAAGAAAAGTACCAGATACATCTGCCAAAAGGCATGAGATGAATCAAGGCATCATTCTCCATTTCTAATCTGTGTTCTGTAATTTTGGGGAGCTAGTAGCTTTTACTTTAGTCTTTTCTCTTAGAAATTCTGTTATTTTCAATGTTTTGAATGTCGCATGTTCATAGAGACTTATGCGATTCTAAGATAAATATTCCCTTTCTAGTGAATCCTGAAGTCAAGTACTAGGCGGTTTTTGTGGATAGTTACTTAAACTGTATAAACCAAGGTTTCTACATGTAAACAGTTTAGAGATTTTATGAAAATATTTATGTCCCTTTATAGAAGCACCCCATGTGTAATCTACATAAAGTTATGTGCATGTGGATACAAATACAGACACAAAGGAAAGAGACTTTCAGAGATCATTCTACATTTTGCCCAGTTAAACTTGCTTTTTGAAGACTGAATTACCACAGGCATGTTCTAGTCTGAATGAGCAAACATTAAGAAAAATATAAAATTCATCCATCTGACTACACAATTTTTATAGATTAATTGTAAGTAAAATTTTTTTGTTTGTTTTCCTAAAAACCATTTCTTTAATGCTAACAATTACTAACAAAATATTTACTCAGTATGGCATTTTTACAACTTTCAAAGTTAGATCTTGACTCGTCATAAATTATTAAGGCTGAGAATAACTTTAGTTATTCTTTTTTTTTTTAAGAGAGAGAGACAGAGTGTAAGCGAGTGAGGGGCAGAGAGAGAGAGAGGGAGACACAGAATACAAAGCAGGCTCCAGGCTCTGAGCTGTCAGCACAGAGTCTGCTGCAGGGCTTGAACTGGTGAACTGCGAGACCATGACCCAAGCTCAAGTCAGATGCTTAACAGACTGAGCCAGACAGGTGCCCCACTTAAGTTATTCTTAACTTGAACCTGGTCTAACACTAGGCCACTCTGGAAAAAATCACACCACCAATGGCCAAAAATAAATAAATAAATAAATAAAATAAACAAAAAACCACAAAACCACTTTTAATTAAATTTCCAGTCATTGAACATAATTACACATCAATTCATTCGTTTACTCTTCCACTGCTTTCTATATATTATGGACTAAACATTGTTCAAAGTCTTGTATCAGTGAACAAAGCAGACCATTCCCCAAGTACTTGTGAAGCTTATGTTATATGTGTCAATTGGTAGAAAATGCAGTATATGTAAATTACATAGTATATTACAAGGTGATAGATGGGAAAAAGAAAAAGTAGAACAATATAATGATGATAATGGGTGGCAATATTAATTTATTTAATGTTATTCTATTGTGTTCAGAAATGCATAGAGATAATGGTTTAGCTATTTACATGATAATGAGTTGCTTTTGTAGACAGAAAATATATGGTAACCTCCAGGATCCCTCATTTATGATTCAGAGGTCACTCTTAACTGGTTTTCAGGAAGATTGGCCAAATGATTGAGGTTTTCCTACAAGTCTTAAATTCTAATTCATGTGGGAACATCAGGAGGTGGTAACCTTTCATTTATCTACTTCATGGTTTTGGTACAAGAATCAGGGCTAACCTCTGTGATCATGAATGTACACTTCTTGAAAGTGGTTCTATGGCTTGAGTTCATTGCTGAGTTCTTTTGTGTCTGTGTTGTCACCAGGCATATTCTACCCTTCATTGTTCTGTACTTGTAGTTCTCTCTGCCTGTAGTGTTTTTCCTCTGGGTTAGCCTTTGTCTGGCTCCATTTCATAAGCAAAGTCTCAAATCAAATGCTACTTTCTCAGAGACCTTTAAGGCACACTATTTATTTATTTACTTTTTAATTTTTTAATGTTTTATTTATTTTTGAGAGAGGAAGAGAGAGTATGAGCAGGGGAGGGAGACACACAATCCAAAGCAGGCTTCAGGCTCTGAGCTGTCAGCATAGAGCCCGACGTGGGGCTCGAACCCACAAACCAGGAGATCATGACCTGAGCCCAAATTGGACACTTAACCAACTGAGCTGCCCAGGCGCCCCATCTGGCACTCTGACACACTATTTAAATCGTCTGCTCCACTCTGGTATTCTCTGTCATATTAACTATTTTATTTTCTTCATGGCCCTGAAGTTAAATAATTACTTTTTGTGTCTTATTCACTGTCCTCCTGTTCCACAGTTGGATTTCCCTGAGAGCCTGTCTTCAGTCCGTCTCCTTCAGGGCTATAAGTGCAGTTCCAGCACTACTACAGAGTAGATACTAAATGAGTGTTGAGTGAATGATGAGACCCCTACTTGCCCCTGGTTAAGACACTCCCATCAGGTTACATTTCTCTTTAGTGTTTTCACTGTAGTTAAATTATTTGTCCTAAAATAAATACAATTAAACAAATGGACCCATGAGTTAGTAAAGAATGTATTTTAGAGAGTCTGTGCTATTCTAGTAGTTAAAATAGTGGGCTCTGGTATTCATTCTCGATCTCCTCTTGCCAGACATATTTAATCTTTTTGTGATCTTAGGAAATTAAATTTACCTTTCTGTGTCTCTGTATTCTCATCGGTAAAATGAAGATGATAATACTATCAGAGTAACCTTATAAGGGCCCGATTCTTAGAAAAATACCTGCTATACAATAATCATTCAGTAATTGGTGTTTAAATCTTTGTATGACTGTCATTGTCAACACTATGATTGCATATGTGCGTATAACTAAAAGGGCACATGGAAAAACTATTTCCTATGCATCAGGTTGTGGCTAAAGATATAAGTGATTGCATTTTCAACCAAACCAGTGTGTTTCTTGATGGGACAGCCGTTTTAGAAATCCGTTTAGGTTGGTGGATTGCAGGACGTAAGATGTTGTGTAAAGATGGGCCATCTCAAAGCAGCTGAATGTGTGACTGCTGAAATCTGTATTTACTGCAAATTCTCTATAGTCTAGGCAGTACAGTTTCTTCTGATGTTAAATCCTATAATATTTCTGTGGGAGTATTTTTTCATTGAAATGGATCCTCAGAGGCATGCAATGTCAGAATGAAGCTTTACTAAGTAAAGTATACTTTCTCATTGTTATTTCAAGTTTCTGAGCAAAAACATTTTGGCTCCCTTCATAAATAATACGAGTCAAGTTTAAACTGTTTTGAAAGTTCAATAGTAACGTGATAATTCTCTTGGCCCAGGCATTTTCCAAAACTTATATTAAACCAGTACGACTTTGTGAAACAGATTTTTTTTGTGACTTTTAAATGCCTGTGTAAGATTCCTTTGCCTTCAAACATGTTCATGCAGTCCTTTCATAAAAGTAGAGGTCAGACTCAATGGCATCATCAAAAGAGGGAAGGCAGAAATAAAGTGCCTCAAAAGACCACTATGTTTCTTCCGAACTTAGAAAACAAAATGTTTTACGAGAGAGGAAATGGCCTTGGGAATTAATATTTAAGATCAAATTGTAACAATATGTGTAGAAAGAATTGCTTACGTCTGATATCCTGTGTTAAAATTTTCTGCTTTCTTTAATAAAGTACATTTTTGAAATATAAGAGTTGTCAAGAGCTCTGGCTTTGACAATGAGACAGTTTCTGTGGTGGAGGACTTAGAAAGAAAATACCTCCCCTACTTATGCCTCACTTTTCATACTGGTGATTATTCTGGAATCTTAAGCATTACTTTAGAAGTTTTACTCTAATTCTCAAACAATAGAAACAACCAATCAACCTTAACTGTTTTTTTTAAGTTTATTTAATTTCAGAGACAGAGAAAGAGAGAGAGAGAGAGAGAGAGAGCGTGCACACGAGTGAGGGAGGGGCATAGAGGGGCAGGGGAGAGAGAGAGAGAGAGAGAGAGAGAGAGAGAGAGAGAGAGAATCCCAAGCAGGTTCCACGCTGTCAGTGTAGAGCCTGACAGGGGGCTCAAACCCACAAAGTGGGAGATAATGACCTGAGGAGAAGTCGAGTCAGATGCTTAACTGACTGAGCCACCCAGGCACCTCCTTAACTAAGTTTTAAGTAACCACAAGTTAGTTCTCTAAGTGATTTATCCATTTGATCTCAGATGCATTTCTTACCTTTAAAGAAATTGCTGTATTTGTAAATATGATAAAGGACTTGAATCCAGAATATATATATATATGAACTTTTATAAGTTAATACTAAAGGGGTGCCTGGGTGGCTCAGTTGGTTAAGCGTCTGACTTCGACTCAGGTCATGATCTCACAGTCATGAGTTCAAGCCCCATGTTGGACTCTGTGCTGACAGCTCGGAGCCTAGAGCCTGGTTTGGATTCTGTGTCTCCCTCTCTCTCCACCACTTGAGCTCTGTGTCTCTGTCTCATCCTCTCTCAAAAATAAATAAACATTAAAAAGTTAAAAAATAAAATAGAAGTTAATACTAAAAAGATAACCCAGTTAAAATTGGATAAAGGTTCTGAATAGATAATTCTCCAAGAATATATACAGATAGCTAACAAGCACATGAAAGGATGCTGGACATTACTGCTCTTTAGAGAAATGTAAATCAAAACCATAAGACTACATTCTGTTGGGATGACTGAATTGGAAATTTTTGAAATCTTGGCATCACCACCTAAGTGTCACTTCAATTCATTCAGCTGGCATTTAATGCCCTCTACAGTGTGCTTTTAATCGGGATTTCTGGGCCTGCATTCTACTCTCATCACCCTTTACTTACTGAATTACTTGCTATTTTTTCCACCAGCCCTGACACTTGTTGATGTGATGCCGCAGCTCCATTTTTAACAAGCCCCCAGGCGACAGTATTGCAGACGGCGTAGCTGTTGTCTGTTGTACAAGAGCTATGAAAGCTCTCACTTGGAAAAGTGGCATACTTATCTCTCCAGATGCTGCCAGCCTACATGTAGTTCTTCTGTTTTCCCTTCTCAGTTTTTTTTTTCCTTCTTAAAGAAATAAAAGCTGTTTTGTTTCCTTCACATAGTATCTACTCACATTATGTACACCTTGAAAGTGCAGATTCTTTCATGTTTATTTGTTGGGTTTATGAATGTGGACAAGGGAATTGCTGGAGTAGAACTACTACTAAAAACTCTATGTAGCAGTGAAAGTGACATTTAAGTTATTGCCTAAGACAAATGCTCGCTTGGATTTTGTCGACTGAATTTATCTTTTGATTCTGTAAATACAACTGGCGGTGATTTCTCAGGACTTACAACTTTTCTCAAATGACCTGTACCACTCTTTGTTTGGCTACCAAGAAGTTTAGTGAGCATGGAATGTCACCTGTTATTGATTTCCCAAATCAGAATCTCATGGGGGATTAAGGGATTGCCTTGTTATTTTACTCCTTTGGAGTTCTAAGAACACAAATTGGGTATCATTCTGAAAAGTTTTACTCAAAAGAGCTGACTGAAGCTGGGTAACATGCATTTGAACAAAAAATCAATAACAACACCACCACCATCAACTGCCAACAACACACACATCTTCAGTTTTCGGAACCTTCTAAAATGTGAATCTTATATCACTGGCTTCAAAACCTCTTTGAAATAGTTTTCTAAATTTCTTGATACTAAACTGCATCCTGTACTTACTATATCCAAATTTCAGTATGTGGGAGCCCAGGCTACTGTTGATTCATATGTATTCAAACATGTAAGTAGTAATGAAAAATTGTCAGTTCAGTGTTGCCTACAGCCCCATGAATGGAAGACAAAACAATATCCAGAACCAAATGTATAAAAAACTAAAATGTCTGAAGAATTTTCCAAGGGTAGTAGTTAAGATAGAAGGAATATTCTTTGTAATTCTGTTTTTTTTTAAATATGAAGTTACAAGGAAGTTAAAAAGAATATAAAATTAATATACACCTTTCACTTAGATTTATCAATTGTTAGTTATTTCTTTTTTTTTTCCTCTTTGTTTGGAACCATTGAAGGTATTTTGCAGCTATCCCATACTTTCTTCTAAATACTACAGCCAGTATTTCCCACAGAAGAGCTTTTTCCTACATAATCCCAAGTAATTATCACAATCAAGAAAATTCACATTGATTACCTAATATATATCTTATATGTAGTCCTAACTACCTATAGTTCATATTAAAATTTCCCTGATTGCCTTGATAATGCCTTTTGTAGTGGTCTCTTTTGTTTCCCTCAAGTTTCCCATCAAGAATTACACATCACATTTAGTTGTCATATCTTTTTAGTCTCCTCTAATCTTGCCTTTTTAAAAATTCTCTCATAACACTGATTTTTTTAAAAGATTTCAGACAAATTATCTTTAATGTCTCTAATTTTGGTTTATTTGATTTTTTTTTTTTTTGTAGTTGCAGGTTAAATATTTTTGGTTAGAATTCTGTAAGGTGATGTGCTGTTCTCAGTGTATTGTAATGGTACATTGAGATGCCAGTTTGTCCTGTTATTGGTGATATTAACCTTCACTTCTGGATTGAAAAGGTGTCTCCTGGGGGCGCCAGGGTGGCTCAGTTGGTTAAGCATCTGACTTCAGCTCAGGTCATGATCTTATGGGTTTGGTTCAGAATTCAAGCATCCAGTGAGCTTGAGCCCCACTTCCTGTGAGCACAAGCCCCTCATTGGGTGAGCACAAGCCCAGCTTCTCTCTCTGTCTCTCTTTCTTTCTTTCTTCCCCCATGGGATTCTCTCTCTCTCTCTCTCTCTCTCTCTCTCTCTGTCCGTCCCTCACTTACTTGTGCCCCATCCCCTGTCTCTCAAAAAAAAAAAAAAAAACAAGTAACTTCTGGATTTCTCCATTGTAAAGGTGCATTTCTTCTTGCCATTAATATGTAATATGAGGAGTGATCCCATTGATCTCAATAGATGATACTTGCTTGAAACTACTATTACCGGTTTTAAAAGGGAGATTTGCTAACTCAAGCATTCCTTCCACCATTAATGTTTGGCATTCTTTGCAAAGACTATATATCTCTTCTCAATATTCCCACCCTTTGTGTTTGTTTGCTTTGTTTGCGTCATCATGGGCTCATGGATTCTTTTAAATATATATAGCATATGTTATAATTCATTACTGCCATTATTTCTTCTAAGCTCCAAAATGTCTCAGATGTGGCCAGTGGCAGACTCTTCAAACTGGGTACTATGTATCTTTTGATATGTTATTACCGTATATTGAGCATTTCTATACATTTGGCCACAACAGAGTATGCCATTTTATACTTTCTCTGACCTTGCTCTGGAAGCAGAAATTTATATAAGAACCCCTGGCCATTATTTCAATGCTGAAAGGGGTTTAGAAACCAAGACCAGGCATACTTTATAATTAGGTTGCCATTGCTGTTTGGCCCATTTCATGGACACAGCGAGGAGATAGATAAATATCTAAATCTATCTATATTATCTCTATATATCTGTGTATATGTATCTATATATAAATTAGGAGCTCATAAAAGCACTTCTACAGTGATCCTATACCACAGGCTCTTTCTTTTGCCATTACATATTTGTATTTCCTCTTTCCTCCACAGAGAATATTAATCTCCAAAACTTTAAGATACTTGTGTCACTTGCTTAATGCTGTCATACACATGAAGTACTTTGGGGATCACTGTATCAATACTACTATAAAAGTTGCTATTAAAATTTAAGATTTCATTGTATTTTTCCCTTAAAATAGATCCCAGTAGTCACATATAATTATAGTATTATGTTCAAAAGTTCCTTGAACTTGTTTTTATTTTATTATTTTTTTCTTTGTTTGCTTGTGTGATCAGTTAAAATATATGTAGCTTTGTTTCTGTTTGTAATAACTCCTAAAGATTTTTTACAATTATTACTGATTTTCAGGGAGGAGGCGAGGGGGTAGGTAATGTCAAACATTAATTTACTCCAAACATCAAACTTTATAACATTAAGAAAAATTACATCCCCTTCCCTTTCTTTTCCACTGGGATCCTACCTATTCTGTGTAGGTGATCAATTTGACTCATTTTGCTTTGATTATATTTTCCTGTGTTCCTCTTAGCAAATTAGATATAACATATAATATATACATTACATATATATGTATTTATATGTAATATGTTTATATGTATTTATGTTTACAGTTTTTACATAAATGTACACATAAACACACAAATACCCAATCTTTTTTTTTTTTAATTTTTTTTAAACTTTTTTTTTTTTATTTATTTCTGAGACAGGGAGAGACAGAGCATGAACAGGGGAGGGTCAGAGAGAGGGAGGCACAGAATCCGAAACAGGCTCCAGGCTCTGAGCTGTCAGCACAGAGCCCAACGCGGGGCTCGAACTCACGAACTGCGAGATCATGACCTGAGCTGAAGTCGGCTGCTCAACCGACTGAGCCACCCAGGCGCCCCACACAAATACCCAATATTGGCTCCTCTTTTTTCTTATACAAAAGGTAGCTTATCATTATATACTGTTCTGCAAATTTTTTTCCATTTAATAATATATCTTGTAAATCACACCAAATCAGTCATAGAGGTTGTCTCAATTCTTTTTGATGACTGTATAACAATGGTACCCTGTTGTAAGGACATGTGGATATGTTTACTTAATCAGTCTTCTATATTTGGTATTGATCTTATTCCCAGTATTTTGTTGTTAAAAATAATGCCACAATGAGTTAAACTCTGCTTATTTTTTTCATACTCCTGAAGATGAGCCTTCAAAGGGTCATCTTTGATCTTAGGAATCAAAGTAGATTCCTAAAAGTGGGATTGCTGGGTAAATAGTAAATTGATAAATAGTTTTGTTAGATATTGACAAATTTCTCTCCAAAAGAGTAATCATACCAGCAGCACACTAAAGTGCCTGTTTTCTAACAGCCTCACTTGTACCGTATGTTTGTCAAGCTTTTGAATTTCTGCTAATATTATAGGTGAGAAATGATACCTCAGTGTAGTTTTCATTTGCATTACTATCCCTATGGAAGAAGGTGAACATCTTTTTATAAATTTATGGACCGTTCATGTATCTATTCTGAGAACTGTTACTGTATTACTCATTTAAAAATGGTGTTTCTGATTGTTTTTCTCTTAGGTGGTGTGAGTTTCTTTCAGATTAGGGAGGTTATCTTATTATCATTAGCATTCTTTTGGAAATATTTCCATGTTTTCATTAATCATTTAACTTTATTTGCAGTATGTGGTATATTTTACTCTGCAAAGTATTTTAATGTAGTTGAATTTATTGCACACTTCTTTTACTGAATATGAGTTTTTAATCTGTTGAAAAGCAAAATTCAGCTAAGTAAATTTGAAGATCTGGTTGGTTTTATTAAATGATTCATGAATTGGGCAGCATCCCATCCAGGAAATAGAGAGGGGAGCTGTGAGGAATTATACAAAATGGAAGGTATTTATAGGAAGGAGGGTGGGACAAGAGTTTTCAGCAAAAGAAAACAAAGGATTGTCCCAGTCAAGGTCACCTTCCCTTAGGTGGAAGGACAGGGGGGTCTTATTAAGTAGATTATCTCACTTCCTTTGTGGGTATGGAGGGGACCCATGTGACAGATCACCTCTTTGGTGCTTATCAGAAAATTCATGATTTAAAGGTTAAGACTTATATTTCTGGGGGAGGCTGAAATTACAATTAGATAAGGTATTAAGCCCCAGTTGGCCTACCCCATGTGATGGTATTTTGGGCCTGTGGTTTTCTTTTTAACAAAAGTGTAGTTGAAAAATTTTTGCTCATCTTCAAGTTATAAAATAATTAACCCATGCTTTATTTCCCCTAGTATGGAAATGGTTTATTTTATTTTTATGTACTGCTTTATTTTTGATCTGTAATTCATTTAGAGTTTACTGTTGTATATTGTGCAAGGTATTGGTTCAATTTTGCGCTTACCATATTTCTATCAGGTTGCCCACCACAAGTTATTAAAAGTCAATTTTTCCTCAGTGATTTGAAATACTTTTATATTCTGGGTTTCCACATGTACTCCAGTGTATTTCTGAACTTTCTCTTTTGTTTTGTTGATTTATTTATCAATTCATGTGCCAGTAGTCGAGGGGAGTAATCTTCATCAGTTACTCAGGGACTGTTAGAATTGCAAGTACTTTTGTTTGTATCAATCAAACATCAAGGGAGAGGCTGTTGAAAATCCTAGGAAATGACATTTATAGAAACAGTTTTTCAACTTAAATTAATTAGTCTCAGTCTTTTTCAGTTACCATCTCTGTCTGTGCTGTCTATTTTGAAATTAGGAGAGGCTTTTGAAAGAGCCAGTTATTTAATTTAGTTAGAACCTGAGTAGCATGTAAGAAGCAGCGTTTAAAAACTTTGTGTCTTCCAGGCAGGTCTCTTTCAAGTTATTTTTACCCCCCCCCCACCTTCTACTGAGAAGGCTTTTATTTATGTCTCTAAATTTATTTGCTTTGATTTGTTATTTGATATATGCAACTTGAATGAAGAATGAGAAAACTTAAAGACTCTGCATAAAAATTGCATCAAATTGTGTTCCACAGGTGAAAGACTAGAATTTCACTCAAAGGATAATTACACATATATCTTAATTAATGAATACATAATGCTAAATTGTGTTATTTATATGCTTATCATTTCCTCAGATACAAACATTTTTGTTGAAATAGCCTATTATTTTCTTAAGTTCACATTAATTTATATTTGTTCTGATAATTTTAAAGAATAAAATCTGACAGATTGTATTATTTACTTTTATTGTCTCTAAATTTTTATGTTATTGTATTGAAAGTAGCAATACTATAATTTTAGAAAAAAATATAGTGCAGAAAGCTAGTTTCTTTTAAGCTCTGAACACTATTCTGTGATAATGACTATTTGCCTGTCTTAATCACACTATGCATTAGGATATGGACTACCAGAATTGGTCCAGATACTCTTTTATAACAATATCTATGGGATTTCTTTCAATATAGAATTTTCTGAAGACAGTTGTTAGCTTTAAATATAAAACAGCCAGTTTAGGGGCGCCTGGGTGGCACAGTCGGTTAAGCGTCCGACTTCAGCCAGGTCACGATCTCGCGGTCCGGGAGTTCGAGCCCCGCGTCAGGCTCTGGGCTGATGGCTCAGAGCCTGGAGCCTGTTTCCGATTCTGTGTCTTCCTCTCTCTCTGCCCCTCCCCCGTTCATGCTCTGTCTCTCTCTGTCCCAAAAATAAATAAACGTTGAAAAAAAAAAAAAATTTAAAAACAGCCAGTTTATTTTACCAGCAAAATGGGTTTATTCAGGAATAACAGAAGTACAATCTGGGACACACAAGCTGTAGCAAAAACATAGGCAAGTCCAATAAATTAAGAAGAGGAATGGTATTTTATGGAGATGGAAGAAGTTGGGAGGAATTGCTTTGAATGAAAGTACATTGGAGAAAAGCAGGAGTTTAGGGTGATGACAGTTTCTCATTGGCTAAGTTTCAGGGGTAGTCAATTTTTTTTGTAGGAGAGGCAAAGTACAGCAGTCCCTTTTGGGGCCTGTAATTGATGATTCTTTACTTCTGGGAATTCTTCCCTTTGGGTCTATAATTGACAATTCTTCCTGTAATTGAAGTTGAGTAGTACTTGCTCCCCATTCTAGTCTCCTGACTCTAATGAGGTTTCCTTTCATTACTTTTCACACAACAAAAAGGATTAGGAATGCATACTATAGAATGAGAATTATTCTATAGGCTATTAATTTAGAACATGGGTCAGCAAACTATGACCCATAAGCAAAATCTGTCCATCTGCCCATTTTTGTAAATAAAATTTTATTGTAACACAATCATGACATTTGCTTACCTACTATCCACTATTGCCTTTCAAGTAAGATGGCAAAACTAGGTAGGTATGACAGAGTCCATACAACCTTCAGAACCAAAAATATTTACCATCCCACCCTTTAAAGAAAATGTTGGCTGCTCCCTGACTTAAAATATACCACATACAAGTTGTAAATAATCCAAAGCAATATTTTATCAATTGTTTCTGCAACCTGCTATAGAATGGATATCTGTGTCCACACCCCCATTCATATGTTGATATAATAACCCCTCAAGGTGATGATATGAGGAGGTGAGGCCCTGGGAAGGTAATTAGTACCCTTATAAAAGAGACTCATAGAGGTCCCTAGCCCGTTATGCTATGTGAAGATATAAGACATTGACAGTCTGCAGCACTCAACCATGATGGCACCTCATTCTGTGATTTGGTTGGGCCCACCAACCTGGCTTGTAGTCTGTTAGATAATGGCCTCAGCTAGAAATTCCAAGGTGGCCTTACATGTGCTGACAGTTGGTTCTGACTTATCCAGGAGGCCTCCATTTTCTCAGTAGCTGATCATCAGTATGACAGTCTGTTTTTTTTCACATAAGTGTCTCATTCAAGGAAATGAAGGCAGAAACTACATGACACATTGCACTGAATATTTGTGAACACCATCAGGGAGAAGCCAAGGTTTATTCACCATTACATTACTAGTAATGTTTGGCAGGGCACATGGTCTTTAAGCCTCCTGTGTGCATATTCAACATTAACACGAAAGGCTAACAAAGCTCTTCTGCAGGCTGTAAATTCACGAAGGGATTTTGAACACCTGGACTGTGATTTACTCTGTGGAATTCAGGCATCTGGTAAACAAACTTTAACAAGCCAGGCCCTAGACCTTCACAAGGCTGGAATATTTCCTTTCAGGCTTGTGACTTATGCATGTCTATAATGTTTACTAGAAAGGTCTTATCAGGTTAAATTGTGCACTAAAATAACAATCATGCTTGTTCCGCTTGAGTCAATTTCTTTGGGTCAGAAAGCCTCAATATTTTAAAAGTCAAATATATTACAGCAACCTTTCTCTAACTAGGGCAACCTTGGATAGATAAAAGATAAATGAAGGTAGAAAGGATTAAAAACAGGGCTGCAGAAAAACTATATATGGATAAAATAGCCTTTTATTTTAGAAAATGACTAAATTAAGTGACATGACTATTTTTTGTCTGAAATCTTTACATCTTATTACTTTTCTTTTTTTAGTTTTAAAGTCAGCATTCAACGTAAGGAGAGATTTTTAATTATTTTTATAAGTAATTTTTTTTTTATGAAATTTATTGACAAATTGGTTTCCATACAACACCCAGTGCTCATCCCAAAGGGTGCCCTCCTCAATACCCATCACCCACCCTCTCCTCCCTCCCACCCCCCATCAACCCTCAGTTTGTTCTCAGTTTTTAAGTCTCTTATGCTTTGGCTCTCTCCCATTCTAACCTCTTTTTTTTTTTTCCTTCCCCTCCCCCATGGGTTCCTGTGAAGTTTCTCAGGATCCACATAAGAGTGAAACCATATGGTATCTGTCTTTCTCTGTATGGCTTATTTCACTTAGCATCACACTCTCCAGTTCCATCCACGTTGCTACAAAAGGCCATATTTCATTTTTTCTCATTGCCACGTAATATTCCATTGTGTATATAAACCACAATTTCTTTATCCATTCATCAGTTGATGGACATTTAGGCTCTTTCCATAATTTGGCTATTGTTGAGAGTGCTGCTATGAACATTGGGGTACAAGTGGCCCTATGCATCAGTGCTCCTGTATCCCTTGGATAAATTCCTAGCAGTGCTATTGCTGGGTCATAGGGTAGGTCTATTTTTAATTTTCTGAGGAACCTCCACACTGCTTTCCAGAGCGGCTGCACCAATTTGCATTCCCACCAACAGTGCAAGAGGGTTCCCGTTTCTCCACATCCTCTCCAGCATCTATAGTCTCCTGATTTGTTCATTTTGGCCACTCTGACTGGCGTGAGGTGATACCTGAGTGTGGTTTTGATTTGTATTTCCCTGATAAGGAGCGACGCTGAACATCTTTTCATGTGCCTGTTGGCCATCCGGATGTCTTCTTTAGAGAAGTGTCTATTCATGTTTTCTGCCCATTTCTTCACTGGGTTATTTGTTTTTTGGGTGTGGAGTTTGGTGAGCTCTTTATAGATTTTGGATACTAGCCCTTTGTCCGATATGTCATTTGCGAATATCTTTTCCCATTCCGTTGGTTGCCTTTTAGTTTTGTTGGTTGTTTCCTTTGCTGTGCAGAAGCTTTTTATCTTCATAAGGTCCCAGTAATTCACTTTTGCTTTTAATTCCCTTGCCTTTGGGGATGTGTCGAGTAAGAGATTGCTACGGCTGAGGTCAGAGAGGTCTTTTCCTGCTTTCTCCTCTAAGGTTTTGATGGTTTCCTGTCTCACATTTAGGTCCTTTATCCATTTTGAGTTTCTTTTTGTGAATGGTGTGAGAAAGTGGTCTAGTTTCAACCTTCTGCATGTTGCTGTCCAGTTCTCCCAGCACCATTTGTTAAAGAGACTGTCTTTTTCCATTGGATGTTCTTTCCTGCTTTGTCAAAGATGAGTTGGCCATACGTTTGTGGGTCTAGTTCTGGGGTTTCTATTCTATTCCATTGGTCTATGTGTCTGTTTTGGTGCCAATACCATGCTGTCTTGATGATGACAGCTTTGTAGTAGAGGCTAAAGTCTGGGATTGTGATGCCTCCTGCTTTGGTCTTCTTCTTCAAAATTCCTTTGGCTATTCGGGGCCTTTTGTGGTTCCATATGAATTTTAGGATTGCTTGTTCTAGTTTCGAGAAGAATGCTGGTGCAATTTTGATTGGGATTGCATTGAATGTGTAGATAGCTTTGGGTAGTATTGACATTTTGACAATATTTATCTTTCCAATCCATGAGCAGGGAATGTCTTTCCATTTCTTTAAATCTTCTTCAATTTCCTTCATAAGCTTTCTATAATTTTCAGCATACAGATCCTTTACATCTTTGGTTAGATTTATTCCTAGGTATTTTATGCTTCTTGGTGCAATTGTGAATGGGATCAGTTTCTTTATTTGTCTTTCTGTTGCTTCATTGTTAGTGTATAAGAATGCAACTGATTTCTGTACATTGATTTTGTATCCTGCAACTTTGCTGAATTCATGTATCAGTTCTAGCAGACTTTTGGTGGAGTCTATCGGATTTTCCATGTATAATATCATGTCATCTGCAAAAAGCGAAAGCTTGACTTCATCTTTGCCAATTTTGATGCCTTTGATTTCCTTTTGTTGTCTGATTGCTGATGCTAGAACTTCCAGCACTATGTTAAACAGCAGCGGTGAGAGTGGGCATCCTTGTCGTGTTCCTGATCTCAGGGAAAAAGCTCTCAGTTTTTCCCCGTTGAGGATGATGTTAGCTGTGGGCTTTTCATAAATGGCTTTTATGATCTTTAAGTATGTTCCTTCTATCCCGACTTTCTCAAGGGTTTTTATTAAGAAAGGGTGCTGGATTTTGTCGAAGGCCTTTTCTGCATCGATTGACAGGATCATATGGTTCTTCTCTCTTTTTTTGTTAATGTGATGTATCACGTTGATTGATTTGCGAATGTTGAACCAGCCCTGCATCCCAGGAATGAATCCCACTTGATCATGGTGAATAATTCTTTTTATATGCCGTTGAATTCGATTTGCTAGTATCTTATTGAGAATTTTTGCATCCATATTCATCAGGGATATTGGCCTGTAGTTCTCTTTTTTTACTGGGTCTCTGTCTGGTTTAGGAATCAAAGTAATACTGGCTTCATAGAATGAGTCTGGAAGTTTTCCTTCCCTTTCTATTTCTTGGAATAGCTTGAGAAGGATAGGTATTATCTCTGCTTTAAACGTCTGGTAGAACTCCCCTGGGAAGCCATCTGGTCCTGGACTCTTATTTGTTGGGAGATTTTTGATAACCGATTCAATTTCTTCGCTGGTTATGGGTCTGTTCAAGCTTTCTATTTCCTCCTGATTGAGTTTTGGAAGAGTGTGGGTGTTCAGGAATTTGTCCATTTCTTCCAGGTTGTCCAATTTGTTGGCATATAATTTTTCATAGTATTCCCTGATAATTGTTTGTATCTCTGAGGGATTGGTTGTAATCATTCCATTTTCATTCATGATTTTATCTATTTGGGTCATCTCCCTTTTCTTTTTGAGAAGCCTGGCTAGAGGTTTGTCAATTTTGTTTATTTTTTCAAAAAACCAACTCTTGGTTTCGTTGATCTGCTCTACAGTTTTTTTAGTTTCTATATTGTTTTTTTCTGCTCTGATCTTTATTATTTCTCTTCTTCTGCTGGGCTTAGGCTGCCTTTGCTGTTCTGCTTCTAGTTCCTTTAGGTGTGCTGTTAGATTTTGTATTTGGGATTTTTCTTGTTTCTTGAGATAGGCCTGGATTGCAATGTATTTTCCTCTCAGGACTGCCTTTGCTGCGTCCCAAAGCGTTTGGATTGTTGTATTTTCATTTTCATTTGTTTCCATATATTTTTTAATTTCTTCTCTAATTGCCTGGTTGACCCACTCATTCGTTAGTAGGGTGTTCTTTAACCTCCATGCTTTTGGAGGTTTTCCAGACTTTTTTCTGTGGTTGATTTCAAGCTTCATAGCATTGTGGTCTGAAAGTAAGCATGGTATAATTTCAATTCTTGTAAACTTATGAAGGGCTGTTTTGTGACCCAGTATATGATCTATCTTGGAGAATGTTCCATGTGCACTCGAGAAGAAAGTATATTCTGTTGCTTTGGGATGCAGAGTTCTAAATATATCTGTCAAGTCCATCTGATCCAATGTCTCATTCAGGGCCCTTGTTTCTTTATTGACCGTGTGTCTAGATGATCTATCCATTTCTGTAAGTGAGGTATTAAAGTCCCCTGCAATTACCACATTCTTATCAATAAGGTTGCTTATGTTTATGAGTAATTGTTTTATATATTTGGGGGCTCCGGTATTCGGTGCATAGACATTTATAATTGTTAGCTCTTCCTGATGGATAGACCCTGTAACTATTATATAATGTCCTTCTTCATCTCTTGTTACAGCCTTTAATTTAAAGTCTAGTTTGTCTGATAGAAGTATGGCTACTCCAGCTTTCTTTTGGCTTCCAGTCGCATGATAAATAGTTCTCCATCCCCTCACTCTCAATCTAAAGGTGTCCTCAGGTCTAAAATGAGTCTCTTGTAGACAGCAAATAGATGGGTCTTGTTTTTTTATCCATTCTGATACCCTATGTCTTTTGGTTGGCGCATTTAATCCATTTACATTCAGTGTTATTATAGAAAGATACGGGTTTAGAGTCATTGTGATGTCTGTATGTTTTATGCTTGTAGTGATGTCTCTGGGACTTTGTCTCACAGGGTCCCCCTTAGGATCTCTTGTAGGGCTGGTTTAGTGGTGACAAATTCCTTCAGTTTTTGTTTGTTTGGGAAGACCTTTATCTCTCCTTCTATTCTAAATGACAGACTTGCTGGATAAAGGATTCTTGGCTGCATATTTTTTCTGTCTAGCACCCTGAAAATCTCGTGCCAATTCTTTCTGGCCTGCCAAGTTTCAAAAGAGAGATCAGTCACGAGTCTTATAGGTCTCCCTTTATATGTGAGGGCACGTTTACCCCTTGCTGCTTTCAGAATTTTCTCTTTATCCTTGTATTTTGCCAGTTTCACTATGATATGTCGTGCAGAAGATCGATTCAAGTGACGTCTGAAGGGAGTTCTCTGTGCCTCTTGGATTTCAATGCCTTTTTCCTTCCCCAGTTCAGGGAAGTTCTCAGCTATGATTTCTTCAAGTACCCCTTCAGCACCTTTCCCTCTCTCTTCCTCCTCTGGGATACCAATTATGCGTATATTATTTCTTTTTAGTGTATCACTTAATTCTCTAATTTTCCCCTCATACTCCTGGATTTTTTTATCTCTCTTTTTCTCAGCTTCCTCTTTTTCCATAACTTTATCTTCTAGTTCACCTATTCTCTCCTCTGCCTCTTCAAGCCGAGCCGTGGTGGTTTCCATTTTGTTATGCATTTCGTTTAAAGCGTTTTTCAGCTCCTCGTGACTGTTCCTTAGTCCCTTGATCTCTGTAGCAAGAGATTCTCTGCTGTCCTGTATACTGTTTTCAAGCCCAGCGATTAATTTTATGACTATTATTCTAAATTCACTTTCTGTTATGTTATTTAAGTCCTTTTTGATCAGCTCATTAGCTGTTGTTATTTCCTGGAGATTCTTCTGAGGGGAATTCTTCCGCTTGGTCATTTTGGATAGTCCCTGGCGTGATGAGGACCTGCAGGGCACTTCCCCTGTGCTGTGGTGTATAGCTGGAGTTGGTGGGCGGGGCCGCAGTCAGACCTGATGTCTGCCCCCTGCCTACCGCTGGGGCCACAGTCAGACTGGTGTGTGCCTTCTCTTCCCCTCTCCTAGGGGCGGGATTCACTGTGGGGTGGTGTGGGTCGTCTGGGCTACTTGCACCCTGCCAGGCTTGTGATGCTGGGGATCTGGCGTATTAGCTGGGGTGGGTAGGCAAGGTGCTCAGGGGCAGGAGGGGCAGGTTTAGCTCGCTTCTCCTTAGGTGATCCTCTTCAGGAGGGGCCCTGTGGCAGCGGGAGGGAGTCAGATCCGCTGCCGGAGGTTTGGCTCCGCGGAAGCGCAGAGTTGGGTGTTTGCGGGGAGCGAGCAAGTTCCCTGGCAGGAACCAGTTCCCTTTGGGATTTCGGCTGGGGGATGGGCGGGGGAGATGGCGCTGGCGAGCGCCTTTGTTCCCCACCAAACTGAGCTCTGTTGTCAAGGGGCTCAGCAGCTCTCCCTCCCTTTGTCCTCCAGCCTTCCCGCTTTCTGAGTAGAGCTGTTAACTTATGACCTCCCAGACGCTAAGTCGCGCTTGCTGTCGGAACACAGTCTGCCCGGCCCCTCCGCTTTTGCAAGCCAGACTCGGGGGCTCTGCTTGGCTGGCGAGCCGCCCCTCCGCCCCGGCTCCCTCCCGCCAGTCCGTGGAGCGCGCACCGCCTCGCCGCCCTTCCTACCCTCTTCCGTGGGCCTCTCGTCTGCGTTTGGCTCCGGCGACTCTGTTCTGCTAATCCTCTGGCGGTTTTCTGGGTTATTTAGGCAGGTGTAGATGGAATCTAAGTGATCAGCAGGACGTGCGGTGAGCCCAGCGTCCTCCTAAGCCTCCATCTTGCCGCCTCTCTATAAGTAATTTTTTTAAATGAAGTTTAGGGTAAATTTTATTAAAGACTGGCCATTCTCAAAATACTCTCTTCCATGAAACATTTTAATGTTATACGCATTTAAATGACTCTCCCTATGCTTCCCAAATATCAGTTTGACACAGGATAGATTTTATTACAGAAACATTTTACAAGGGTCTCATACTAACCAAGCAAATCTGAGATTTAACAAAAATCTCTTAGCCTAGATTTTAGACTTCTTATGTCAAATTTAAGACTCTTGTGTTAAAAATGTCATAAAGTAAGAAAGTATTACTTTAAAAAGTTATAATTAATCTATTAATCTAATATTTTTGCTTAATAAGGGTGTATTTAGTGTCAAGCATTCATTGCACAGAACCATTTAATTGCTATACTTATTTTGTCCTCACAATTACAATTTTAGTTAGGCTTTAATGTTTGTTCAAAGAAGCAAAGTAAGCAAAGTAAAGAACTTGCCCAAGTTCAGTGATAGAGCAAGAATTCAAATTCAGGTCTGCCCTGTTCCAAAACCCACACTCTTATGATCTACCACAGTTTCTCTATGAACATGTGTATTGCCATGTTATACATTATCCTAAATGAAGCACTGATCTGAGAGCTAGTTACATGTTTACATATCTTCCTAAATATAATAGAATGATTAAATGGCTAGCCAGAAGCCTGCTGGCGCATTTATGGCACCACTAGGGTAACAGCCTTTAATCTTATCTTTGGACAGCTAAGATCTTTTGTCTGCATAATTCATTGTGTATACTTTTGTCTGGAATTGTTCCCTGACCAATTTTTTTATTATTGTAGAAAGAGTGTAGTAACACTAAAAGAGAAATGAGCTTCAGATAAAGGTAAACTTGAACCCTAGCACTAGCTAGCATTTACAAAGTGTTATTTCAGTAGGCTGCTCCAACTCTTTGAGCCATGGATTCTTTATTTTAAAATACAGATTTTCACTGTACTTAACTTACTGAGTTTTGGTGAGGTTTAAGGGGTCACTATGTGTGGAACTTTGGTGTCAATGAATGTAAATAATGATAGTCTTTTTATTGCTTTATCCTAGGTATACTACATATCCTAAATATCTACTTTAGGATTTTTATTCTTTCTTAAATAGTGCTACTTTTTGTTTCCCTTAAGTCTAAACAGCAAACATTTATAGGATGACTTGTGCATGCCAACCATAATGCTGGTATCTGGGATAGAGCAGTGGACAGCTGAGGAGGAGTAGAAAGGTGTGATAGATGACTGGATATGGGAAGGGTTAAAATTGCCTAAGAGGTTTCAGATCAGAGTATCTGGGAAAATAAATGAAAGTCTTAAAAGGGAAAGGAAATGAGAATAATTTATAAGGCATGTTTAGGTTGAGAGCATGGCTTTGGATAGGAATTGTCCATCCTGCATTTGGAAATTTGGGAATAAAAATAGGACAAGACATTTTGACTAACATTTCATTTTTAGAACTTGTTAGATGGAGTGACAATTGAAACAGTAGCAAAACAATTAACTGTATAAAAATAAAGTTGAAAAATCAGGCATGAAATCATGGAGAATGCTCTCATTTAGAGAGAGGAAGAGTCATGGAGTAATTATCTTTATCAGTCTGGTTTATTTCATTTAATATAATGCCCTCAAAGTCCATCCATCTTATAGCAAATGACAGGATTTCCTTCTTTCATGTGACTAATATTCCATACCACCCCCCCCACATGCACACACCAGCATTTTCTTTATTCTGTTGATGAGCATTTAGGTTGTTTCCATATGTTGGCTATCATGAAAAATGCTGCAATAAACATGGGAAGGCAAATATCTCTTCAATATCTTTTCTTAACAATTTTGATGCCTTATTTCTTTTTTCCTTTTTTCTGTTTTATCCCCCTAAATGCTCTGTCTAGCACTCCAGTACTGTGTTGAATAAGTTAGTGAGAGTGGGCATCCTTGTCTTATTCCTGATCTTAAAGGAAAAATTTTCAGCTTTTTACCCTTGAGTATGACGTTAGCTGTGAGCTTGTCATATATGGCCTTTATTATGTTGAAGTATGTTCCTGCTTTATGTTAAAGTGTATTCCTATTTATACTCAGTGTGTTGATAGTTTGTATCATTAATGGATGTTGAATTTTATTAAATGCTTTTTTTGCATCTATTGGGATGATCTCTCCTGATTACTCCTCTCATGTTGGTTACTGTAGGCATATCACATTGATTGATTTGCAAATATTGAACTGTCTTTGCAACCAAGAGACACATTCTACTTGATCCTGGTATGTGATCCTTTTAATGTAGTGTTGAATTCAGTTTGCTAATATTTTGTTGAGGATATTTTCATCTATGTTCATCAGGAATGTGGCCTATAATTTCCTTTTCTTAGAGTGTCCTTGTCTGCCTTTTGGTGTCAGAGTAATGCTGGTTCATAAAATGAGTTTAGAAGAGTTCTCTCCTGTTATATTTTTTGCAAGAGTTTGAGAAGTATGGGTATTAAATCTCCTCTAAATGTTTGATAGAATTCACCAGTGAAGCTGTCTGGTCCTAGACTTCTCTTTGTTGGGACTTTTTTGATTACTGATTCGATCTTTTTACTAGTAATTGGTCTGTTCAGATTTTCTATTTCTTCATGATTCAGTCTTGGTAGGTTGTACATTTTTAGGTATTTATCCATTTCTTCTAGGTTGCCCAAATAGCATACAGTTGTTCATAGTAGACTGGTTGCCTAGAAATGGAAATATTGAGTATTAAAGAGGGAAAAAACAATAGTACTTAATATTTTTTATTTATCTGATATATTTGATTATATTTTACTTGTAATTTTTTTAATGTTAATTTATTGGACAGAGAGAGAGAGAGAGAGAGAGCATGAGCAAGTGGGGGAGGGGCAGAGATAGAGAGAATCTGAAGCAGACTCTAGGCTCTGAGCTATCAGCACAGAGCCTGACACAGGGCTCAAACTCATGAGCTATGAGACCATGACCTGAGCCAAAGTCAGATGCTTAACCAACTGAGCCACCCAGGCACCTCTTATTTGATATATTTTAAATTCATGGTTTGGTCGTATGTACATGAAATAACCAAAATTTTGTTTAGTAATGTTGTTGATTTATCTTGCTATGTCTTTAGCATTCAATATTTTTCAATGGCTGTGATAAAAATAGCAATTATCATTATTTTAAGACTCTGACTATTCAAATATTTTGCATGTATTTTTTTCAGTACTTCTTCGTCCAAATCAGTTGTGCCATTATCGTTATTTAAAAACATATGTAGCCGTATCCTCATATTGATATAAAGTCTACACATTTTGAAGATTTTGTTTAATTCATTGATTAAAGTGGAATATACTAAGATGTTCCACAAGCTCAAAGGAGAATTTACATACCTCTTTATACATCTGTAGTCAAATAAGGAATGTTGAAATGAATTTAAAAACAGACAGGAACACAGGTAAAACTTACTATTATCTACAAGCTAATAATCAGTCACATTCCACCAGACACAATTTGGTTCATGTCATCAAGGGTTATTTAACATTTTTTATCAGTTTTCTACAAATAACAGACTTGTAAAGTAACTCAAAGATAAAGGTGAGATCCCTCATAGAATCAGATAACCTCAAAGGATATGCCAGACATGACCTGTTTTCCTTTGAAGAGAACCAGTAATCTTTTGGTCCACTTAAACTCTTTCACAATTTTGCCTACAACTTACATTTTATAGACTGGGAAATAAAAGGCAGAAAAAAATAGCTTCACTTGGATCCCACAGTGATAGACCTTGGGTGTGAACCAAGCTCTGTTTCCACGGGAACCTCTCTTAACCTACAGAAGAGTATTTCTCATGTAGTTATGATTATGTTCCCTGTAGGATATTTTGCAATGTCCAGAGATATGTTTCATACTCACAACTTGAATGCTGTCTGACATCCAGTAGTATAAGCCAGGGATGCTCTGCACAATGTATAGGGTGGAAGACAGCCCCACAACCAACAAGCATCCAGCTTAAAACGTCAATAGTGCCGACGTTGAAAAAAGTCTTTTAGGACATAGTCTCCTTTAATCTACTCCCAGCTAAAAATCTCATTTTATTTGTCTTTCTCTGTGTCATAAATAATACTTGTATCGAGGGGAATAACGCATTTGAAGTAGCAGCACTACCCCACATTAAAGTTACAAAAAAACATTTGTGAGCTGTTTTTCCTCCAAGGCATCAGATCACTTTAACAAACACACTTTCCTCAGTGATACACATTTTTTTTTTATGTTTGCCGGCTCTTGGGAGACTCTGTGATGCTGGCGGAGATCTCTGCAGTGGCACAGGAGAAAATCCTGAGCACAAAGCAAACTGAACACGTTGCTCATGTAAGAAATGAAGCTTTGGAAAAAAAATATGTGGAAGCACAACAGGTGATCCTGCATACCCCAAATCTTAGCAACAACCTCGTTAAAAACATTTTCTCCTTACCAGGAGAGGAGAGGTTGGTAAAGTTTCATAGGGAGCTACGGTAAAGAAAATAAGTAGACTTGACTTTTAGGCTTTCATTAAGACCTTAAAATAAATTTTAAAAGTATGTCAAACTAGGACTATAACTTTTCTGTGGGTCTCATTGTGGCAGTTTTGCACCGTTATTTCCTTATTTGTCCTGGAAAACAAAGTTCTGATATAACTTTATATTACTATTCTATAAACTTTATAATATTGCTCAAGTACCTAAAGAGCAACTTTGCTTCTTTTCCCCTTTATCTTGCCTTCCATGTAGATATCCTTAGTTTATGCTCTTTGAAGCTTAACTCAACCAACACCCGGAGAGTTTTACTGTCCTTATGAGAAGAATGATAGTCTCACATAGATTTTAGCCAGGTCTCAGGGCCATATCTTATTGTCACAACTTGTTTTACCTGGCTTCTCCCATCCCTGTAGATCCCCCTCTCAAAGATATTTGTGTTTGTCATCTAGGCCTTTCCAACCGTGCCTTCTGCTTCCTAACAGTTACTATGACTATGTGTCTCATGGTGGTCCTAATTTGCAGGTGTCCCCAGCTCCTTCACTTACTCCATAGTCTGCAACTGCCAAGACTCCAGTACAAAAAGATGTTCCTTCTACGATTAATCTAGTGTTGCCTCTGGCAGAAAAAAGAGAGCATGGTTTGGCATTTTGAAGGGAGGAGAGTAGATCTGTTTCTGGGAGACTAGGGACTTGAAAAATGAAGTGAGCAACATCCTAGTCTACGAAGCGAATTAAAATGTTTCATCTAATATATTTTGCATCTGTCTACATTCTAATGTTTTAGGTGAGGTGGACTGTTCTTATTGATTGATCTGTAACAAAGTATCCCCAAATTAATACTGTTCCTTTAAATCTCATCATCATATGGTTCAGGAATTTAGATAGGATTCAGTTAGACTAACTTCTGTTCCATGTAGCATTGACCATGTTCACTCCGTGGAATTCAGTTGTTGGCTAGGCTGGCTGGAAGGGTTGAAAATAGTTTCACTTACACATCTGACACCTTGCGGTGGTGGCTGGAAGACTAGGCTCAGTTGAAATCATTTGGTAGTGTGTCTATACATGCTTCTCCAGCAGGGCAGTCTCAGACTGGTTAGACTTTTTGTGTGTTGACTTAGGGCTCAAGCTAGATAAATTATTGACTTTATTTATTAATAATATATAAATACTGGGTCTCCGATTGTGAAAAATATACCAACTTAATGTAAGATATTAATAACAAGGTAAACTGGATGTGAGACATTAAGAGGCTCTTTGTAGTCACTTCATTGTTTGTTTGTTTGTAAATCGGGAACTCTTCTAAAATAACAAGTGTATTTTTTAAACAGAGAGATTTAGTTTAAACTCCTTGGCCTAAGCTCAAGATAATCCTCATTCTGCCACATACTCAAGTTCTTTATCACTGAAATATCTTATTAATCTATCCAGGCATAGATCTATTTTTTTTTTTTTTTTGCATGTTGTGAAGTCTGAGGGCTAACTTGAGAGGCTTACTATTCCCTCTAAGAAATTTTTCGTCTTCTCTGAGTGAGCTGGAACACCATCAAAGAGCTTTGAGTAGAAGGGTGATATGATCTGAACTCTAATTAAGAGTTATGACTCTAGTTGTTCTGTTTGAATACAGTCGGCCCTTGAGCAATGCAGGGGTTAGGGACACTGATGATACCCTGTGTAGTTGAAAATCCACGTATATCTTTTGACTCCCCCAAAACTTAACTACTAATAGCCTACTGTTGATTGGAAGCCTTACTGATAACATAAGCAGTCAGTTAACACATATTTTGTATGCTGTTTCTATCATATACTGTATTCTTACAATTAAGTAAACTAGAGAAAAGAAAATGTTATTAAGAAAATCATAAGGGGGGGCGCCTAGGTGGCTCAGTCAGTTGAGCAGCCGACTTCAGCTCAGGTCATGGTTTCATGGTTTGTGGGTTTCAGGCTCATGTCGAGCTCTGCCCCCCCCCTACTCGTGCTCTGTCTCTCTCTGTCTCTCAAAAATAAATAAATGTTAAAAAATTTTTAAAAATTAATAAGGAAGAGAAAATGCATTTACAAGTGCTATACTATATTATCAAAAAATCTGCACATCAGTGGACCCATGCAGTTTGAACCCATGTTTTTCAAGGGTCAACTGTATATTGTGGATGGAGTGGTCACAGAGCAGTGAATTGAATCAGTGGGTACTACAGTAATCCAGGTGAGAGATGAAGATGATGCAGACGTAGGTGGAAATAATGTAAGTGGCAAACAATGGTCAAAATTTGCATATATTTGGTGAATTTAGATTTAGAAGGTATTTCCTAAATTTAAAAAAATATATTTATTTTTGAAAGAGAGAGAAACAGAGTGTGGGTGGGGAAGGGGCAGAGAGAGGAGGAGACACAGAATCCAAAGCAGGCTCCAGGCTCTGAGCTGTCAGCACATAACTCGACAGGGGACTTGAACCCACAAACAGTGAGATCATGATCTGAGCTCAAGTCAGCTGCTCAACTGACTGAGCCATCCAAGCATCCCTATTTGGAAGGTATTTGAGGACAGTTTTGATGTGGGGTATGAGAAAAAGAGTTCAAGAATGACTCCAAGGTTTTTGTCCTGAACAAAGGGAAGAATGAAATTGCCATTCACTGAGATCATAGATAATTTTCTGCATATGCAATTTTTTCTTGTGATGCTTATATATTAGAAAAATTATTTCAACTTTATATCACTAATTGCACTTCAGTTTGAAATTAATTTATAAACAATAAGTTGATGTACATTTGAGAACAAGTAAGTGAAGGGGATTTATGTTTTAAACAGATAACATTATTTTTAGCACTTTTTATGTGCAGCTGAAACTTGTTCTCACAAGTTTTTGTTCAGACAAAATAGTACTGTTTCCTGTTCAGAAAACATACTTAATTCAGCATTTCTAAAATTTTGACTCCCGGTGTATTAATAAGTATTATACCCAGCAGCAGCAGTACAGAGATGTGATTAAATAATTTGGAATCCCTGATTAAACTACATAAGTTCTCAAAACCTGAATATATTAATATGCTTTGTAAATCTCCAAAAGAGGCATTATATGCAACATATAGAACAAGGTATTTAAAAACAACCTGGGGAAACTCTTTAGCAATAATGATCCAATTGATAATAATAATAAAAAAAAATACTTAGGGAACAGAATTGCATAAAACCAAAAATGATGATTGTTAATGTGACCTTCTCCTGATTAATAGATGAGGCTTATTTCAGAAGCCTTACATTGGCTTAAAACCTGCCTACTTGGCACAAAAACAGACACATAGACCAATGGAATAGAATAGAAACCCCAGAACTAGACCCACAAACGTATGGCCAACTCATCTTTGACAAAGCAGGAAAGAACATCCAATGGAAAAAAGACAGTCTCTTTAACAAATGGTGCTGGGAGAACTGGACAGCAACATGCAGAAGGTTGAAACTAGACCACTTTCTCACACCATTCACAAAAATAAACTCAAAATGGATAAAGGACCTGAATGTGAGACAGGAAACCATCAAAACCCTAGAGGAGAAAGCAGGAAAAGACCTCTCTGACCTCAGCCGTAGCAATCTCTTACTTGACACATCCCCAAAGGCAAGGGAATTAAAAGCAAAAGTGAATTACTGGGACCTCATGAAGATAAAAAACTTCTGCACAGCAAAGGAAACAACCAACAAAACTAAAAGGCAACCAACGGAATGGGAAAAGATATTCGCAAATGACATATTGGACAAAGGGCTAGTATCCAAAATCTAAAGAGCTCACCAAACTCCACACCCGAAAAACAAATAACCCAGTGAAGAAATGGGCAGAAAACATGAATAGACACTTCTCTAAAGAAGACATCCGGATGGCCAACAGGCACATGAAAAGATGTTCAGCGTCGCTCCTTATCAGGGAAATACAAATCAAAACCACACTCAGGTATCACCTCACGCCAGTCAGAGTGGCCAAAATGAACAAATCAGGAGACTATAGATGCTGGAGAGGATGTGGAGAAACGGGAACCCTCTTGCACTGTTGGTGGGAATGCAAATTGGTGCAGCCGCTCTGGAAAGCAGTGTGGAGGTTCCTCAGAAAATTAAAAATAGACCTACCCTATGACCCAGCAATAGCACTGCTAGGAATTTATCCAAGGGATACAGGAGTACTGATGCATAGGGCCACTTGTACCCCAGTGTTCATAGCAGCACTCTCAACAATAGCCAAATTATGGAAAGAGCCTAAATGTCCATCAACTGATGAATGGATAAAGAAATTGTGGTTTATATACACAATGGAATATTACGTGGCAATGAGAAAAAATGAAATATGGCCTTTTGTAGCAACGTGGATGGAACTGGAGAGTGTGATGCTAAGTGAAATAAGCCATACAGAGAAAGACAGATACCATATGGTTTCACTCTTATGTGGATCCTGAGAAACTCAACAGAAACCCATGGAGGAGGGGAAGGAAAAAAAAAAAAAAAGAGGTTAGAGTGGGAGACAGCCAAAGCATAAGAGACTGTTAAAAACCGAGAACTGAAGGTTGATGGGGGGTGGGAGGGAGGGGAGGGTGGGTGATGGATATTGAGGAAGGCACCTTTTGGGATGAGCACTGGGTGTTGTATGGAAACTAATTTGTCAATAAATTTCATAAAAAAAAAAAGAAAAATAAAAAAAAAGAAAATTTATTTTTCATGACAAAAAAAAAACCAGCCTACTTTAATTCCATATTAAACAATTCATTTTTATTACTAAGATTAAAATTAAGCAATTTTGGCACTTTCCCGTGAAATCTGGAAATGTATTTTCTCTAACCATAGGAGTTGGGAACAGGAACATCTTTGTGAACTATAGTGAAAAAATTAGATTCCCTGGAAGACTCTGTTTTGAGGATGAAGAAGTAGAGCCTGCATGGGTTCAGAATTGTATTGAGCTTCAGGAAATCAAGAGCATCATTCTAGTAGCTTGAACAAAAGGGGGTTATTTTTCCCATATGGTAAAAAGTCTGAATAGAAATTGTTAGTATCCATTCAGCTGTTTGGTAATGATGTTAAGGACTTAGGCTCTTTTTTTCACTCCATAATCAGTTGCCTGACTATGTACCTTCAGATTTTACCTCTGTACCTTCAGATTTTACCTCTGTACCTTCTGATCTGTACCTTTAGATTTTACCTCAATGATCTTTAGACCACGACACCTCTTACTCAGGGAGTAAGAGGATCACTTGATCAGTTAACAGGTTTTAGGAAGTCATAAATCATTTTGCATAGAAAATATAATGTAAGCAAATAAAATTAGTATATGTATGTATGTGTGTGTGTGTATATATATATATATATATATATATATATATATGCACATAGTGTTTACAAAGTTAATTCCTTCTTAGTGACTCATAGTATCATTATATCATTAGAGTTTGGAGAGCTGTAATCTGTTTATCAAAAGCCTTTGTTATCAAATCTTTAGGATTTGCTTTGAGTGATATGTAGTTTTTGAAGCCCCAAAGACTTGACCAAGTTTAAATATTCTATTTAGTTATGTAATTTGCCTTTGGTTATTTATTACCTCTAAGAGTGTTTCCTCAAGAATAAATTGGGGATATTAATTGCATGTCAAGGTAATGTGAAGATTAGCCTTTGTATGGCATTTAGAAATAAGCTATTCTTACTGAGTCATGCTCTAATTGCAGCTTCATAAACACAATTATATTACTCTTACTTTACACCTCCAAGTTTCGCATTGGTTTATCACATAACAGTATATAACCTGATTACATATAAAATTGAAACTGTTAATAATGCTCTCTTTTACAGATGATGGACATGTGATATGACTCATCAAGGTAGAAAATAGTGAAGCGAGCACTAGGTCCAGATGTGTCTGTTTTCATCACATGTTGCCTCAATTTGAAGACTTTTTTCTTTGTTCCATTTAATCATTAGTTATCTAAAGTAAGGAATATGTATTTAAATACAATGTTGAATTGTGATTCTGTCTTAGTTTTGGGTGAAATGTGAATACCATCCATATCTGATCTCAAAGAGAATTTGAAACAGAGCCTCCTGGAGGAATTGCAGACTTTCTAAGATAAATTCAGCATCATTTTAAAACATAATAATATCTTAAGATTTGGTAGGAGCTTATTTCTTTTTCCATATTTCTATTTTTAACAACCAGGTTTTTTTTTGTTTGTTTGTTTTTATAATGTAAGCATGTGGTTAAGTGAGATCAATGTTTCTTTCAAACATAAGAAGACTATAAAACCACAATTTTCTTTGATGTCTAGATTTTTATGTATCTTCATAAATATAATTTCACAGGTGGAAAATAATATATTCCATTTAATGAAAATATCCTTTGATGGAATCTAATGGGGTATTTGTTTGTTTGTTGAAGCTTATTTATTTGGGGGTGGCAGAAAGAGAGAGAATCCCAAGCAGTGTCCGCACTGTCAGTGCAGAGCCATACTCAAGTCTCAATCCCAGGAAACAAACCCTGAGATCATGACCTGAGCCGAAATCAAGAGTTGGGTGCTTAACGGACTGAGCCACCCAGGCATTGTAATGTAATTCCACCCAGGGAATGTGATGTTTTATCTTCAAAGTATCTCTGTGACAAAGAATCTTTATGATACAATTTTAGATCTGAGAGAGAGAATGCAAAAAAAGGATCTAATCTCCATTATTTGAGGGGAAGAAAACCTCAAGAACAAAAGCATCTTGTCCCGATCATTTTAACTACCATTTGTAGTATACTTATCATGAGATTTGCCTGTTGCTAGGGGACTTTACAAAATTAATTCTGATCCTTATTGAACAACTGTCAGTTTAGGGTGATTTCACACGTTTTATAGATGGACAAAGGAGGTCAGAATACTCAACTCGCTGTTATGAAATTAATAAATGGAAGAATCAGATGCATAATTATATTCTATCATTATTTTACATAACTAAAGTATGAAACAGTTATGTTGGTCCAAATCTAACTCCACTTCTGGAGAGAGAACTTTACACTGCCACCTTCCTGGAGCCACAAATATCCTCTTCCTATCTGCAGAGTTACCAAACGCTATACTTAGCTATTAAAAAGTTTAAATACAGCAGGTTTAGATCCTGTGGATCTATTTGATACTCACTCTGAGATGGAAACTAAAGTGTTCTTCCAATTCCTTTAAAAACATATTTTGCTAAGCTATTTAAATACTACACAGAGCATCAAGCACCTGTGAACTCCCGAAATAAGAGATACTGACTCCCCAGAAGGACAAGTCACTAAGCTAAGTGGAAGATGAAAGGTCTGAAAGCTGAAAAACAAGCCCCCTGTCTTTTCTTTAAGTGAGATATGATAAGCTGCTTAAGGTTAGTCAGAAAACACAACAGAAAAAAGAGTTCTGTTTTCTCTCTGCTCTCTGCTCTTGTTTATTTGGCCCCACTGGGCTGGGTAGTGTTTATTCCTGACGTAAACAGAATTTATACTGGTAATTGTTTAAATTGCTCACTAAGGATAAGTGCTAAGGTACCAGGAAATCCAATTCATTATTCTCCAAAATGCCTGAAGCTAAACTCTGATTATCTACAGAGATACATTTTTTAAAATAGTTCTTCCAACATAGACCAAAGTCAATAGAGAAAATGCTTTCAGAAAAAAAAACATATATATATACATACATACACACATAAATATATGCACACATATATATAACCATTGATTCTAGACTAAATATTGATATGATTATGATTATAAACTAAATATTGATGTGATTTTCACAGTTCTTTTCTCTTTAATGTTATTTTGTAATTATAGAAATGTGTAAGTTCATTAATATTGACATTTCTATAGAAAACTTTGTATTGGTAAGTACAAATATTTTTTTCTATAGAAAACTTTGTATTGGTAAATATGGATATTTAAACAAATATTCACTTAAGTTTTCCTATACAATTCAAAAAAATTTTTTAACGTTTATTCATTATTGAGAGAGAGAGAGAGAGAGAGAGAGCATGAGCATGAGCATGGAAGGGACAGAAAGAGGAGGAGACACAGAATCTGAAGCAGGCTTCAGACTCTGAGCTGTCAGCACAGAGCCTGATGCGGGGCTCTAACTCACAAACTGCGAGATCATGACCTGAGCTGAAGTCAGATGCTTAACTGATTGAGCCACCCATGTACCCCAAGTTTTCCTGTACAATTTTAAACAAAAGGTATGATTTTTTTGTTTGTTTTTGTTTCAGGTGTAGAATTTAGTGATTCATCACTTACATACAACACCCAGTGCTCATCACAAGTGCCCTCCTTAATACCTATCATCTATATAACCCATCCCCTTGCCCACCTCCCCTCCAGCGACCCTCCAGTTTGTTTTCCATAGTTAAGTCTGTTTCCTGGTTTGCCTCTTTTTTTCTCCCCCTTTATTCATTTGTTTTGTTTCTTAAACTTCACATGTGAGTGAAATAATATGGTATTTGTTTTTCTCTGACTGACTTATTACACTTAGCATAATACTCATTAGCTCCATCCATGTCCTTGTATACACCACATCTTCCTTATCCATTCATTAGTTGGTGGACATTTGGACTCTTTCCATAGTTCAGCTATTGCTGATAAGGCTGCTATAAATATTGGGGTGCATGTACCCCTTCAAATCAGTATTATGGTATCCTTTGGATAAATACCTAGTAGTGCAATTGCTGGATTAGAGGGTAGTTCTATTTTTAACTTTTTGTGGAACCTCCATAGTGTTTTCCAGAGTGGCTGCACCCAGTTTGCATTCCCACCAATAGCATAAGAGAGGTCCCCTTTCTCCACATCCTCACCAACACCTGTTGTTTCCAGTGTCAAAAGCTATGAAATCTTGAGCTATGAAATCAGTATGGTTCAGGAAAGAGAGATTAGTAATAACCAAGGTACAATCAACACCAATTATACAAACACAAACAGTGAAAAACCACTCAATATTTCAATATAAGTATTCCTCTCAAGACTGCTAAGATAGAACTACTACAAACTATCTGATTCTTTCTGCTCCATAAACAACTTTAACTTTGTTGTGTCAGTGAAGTAGTCTGATGGAAGTTGGAGAGGAATTTCTCCAATAGTAGAACTGAATAAAAAAGAACTGTTAAGTGGTGCCTGGATGGCTCAGGCAGTTACGTGTCCAACTCTTGATCTCAGCTCAGGTCTGGATCTCAGGATCATGAGTTTAAGCCCCATGCTGGGCTGTGTGCTGGGCATGACAAAAAGGGGGGGCTGTTTTAAAAAAAGGGGGAGTTGAAAGGGATCAAAATATAAAAATCATAATAGTTAATAATAGAAAGCCCATACTATGTGCTGGGGATGATCATGTTTTACATAAGTTAAAATTCTATTTCATCTGTATAAACACTCTGAAAGTAGGTATTATTTCTACTTTAAAGCAAAGGAACAGTGTTTTAGAATATGTATTTATGAAGGGGGTGGAGTTGGGGATTTGAACATTAAGTATATAGGTATCAAATCTTTTGCCTGTGTCAACTAAATTCTGCTGTCTCCCATGTGAAGGTAGAGAGGGAGTTACTGGCAGAAACCACATTTGCAAAAGCTAGAAATGTGAACATTGTACCTCCAGAGAATCCTAAGTACTTCAACATGACTGTAACAAAAGCTCTCTTCTTCAGGAGAATTTCATGGTTAGGGTAAGCTAGAAGGAATAAGAAAGATCAAAGAGGACCGTGTAGGCATATATCTTGAGGGTATAGAAATAGAAGAATAAAGGGAAGGAAGCCAGATGAGAGTCCCATCACAATAATCAAGATGACAGAACGATGGTAGTTTGAAGAAGAAGAATAACGAGGAAAAGGGAGAAAAAGGGGACTTAGCAATATGCTTAAGAGTATAAATGAACAGGATTTGGAGATTGATTGAATCAGGTGAGTAGAGAAGAAAGATACTAGAATTACTCCTAGATTTAAAACCTCGGAAACCTGACATAAACAGGGCATAATTAAGGGGTTACTTTCCAAGAAGTAATGGCATTTCAGGGTTTTGTTTTTATCTTAAAGTGATGTAAATGACTCATGAACTATTGGAAAAATCTCTTCTAGTCATCAGAAGAGGTTTCTCAGACATGCAGGACACCCTCCTTTAGTCCTTTATACAACCAAAGAAATATTAGGTTCCCTATTCCAGGCAACATGGGTTTTCCCTTATCCTCAATCTGTGAAAATGAGGAAAATCTAATTCCACTGGTTTGCTCTTCAGGTGCTTTGAAAACATGCTCTGTGTGTGTGTGTGTGTGTGTGTGTGTGAGTGTGTGTGTGCGTGTGTGTGTGTGTGTGAATCAAATTGATCTGCAGACAGTGTCTTATCGATAGTCACATCACCTCTGAGAGATTGGCTGAGGAACAATTTACCCCTGTTTTTAAAAGACAAAAAGAAGTTAAGTGATTCTAGAGAGCTGGAAATAGAAAACTCAGTCTCTGGAGTCAGTTCTTTCTGTGTAGGAGCAACTGCCTAATGACATCATGAAAGAGTGTAGTTTGAAAACAATTGATACTTGACAATGTTTGAGCTGTGGGAACCTTCTTTTATAGGGAATCAATGAATTCAGAAGAGAAAGGAATTCAGGAGAGTGATTTTCTTTAAAATATGCTGCTTATTATTTCTTTGCAACTTCCCTGTCTGACCTGTGGGGTTCAGTAAACAAGAATCTGCAGATGATGTTCAGTATCAGTGAAATGTCTGCAGAATGTGAACAGAGATGATAATTGCATCAACATTTATTTTTACGTTAAACATCATTCTGTACTCCATCTGGACACAATACTTAAAAGTATTTCAGATATATATATATATATATATATATATATATATATATATATATTTACATTTAAAAAACATTCTAGAACCGAGTCTATCCCATAGTCTATTATGTCTGTGTAAAGAAGTTGGATTAAAAACTGCAGTACACATTCTGTGTGAGATTTACCAGTTGTGGAGAGAGAAGGCAAATGATTGCTTTTTCTTCTTAGACCCTATTGTTTTCCTCCACTTAACTTAGGACGTTACACATTCATTTGATTCCCCTCCTATCTTTCTAGCTCTTACAACTTAGCCTTTCTGATTCCTTCTCAAATTTGTGACCTCTGAAATTTGGAGTGCCTCAGGGCTTAGTTCTCAGACATTTTCTCTCTTCTGTGTATAGTCATCCAGTGGGTGATGTCATTAGCCTCTTGACTTTGAATACTTTTGCTAGCTGACCACCCAAATATATGTTTAAAGCCCAGTCATCTCTGAATATCAGACATGCATAGACAACTGCCCATTTTTAGAGGTGTTATGTTCTATCATCTGGACTAAGCTGGAACTTCTTTACCAAAACTCCTTTCCCAGTATGTTTTTAGATTAGGGTTAGCAAAATAGAAGTTTATGTGAGAATTGGAAACTGGAATGAAACAGCTGCCATTATGCTTTAAGATATATGTACGTCAGGTACTGTTACAGCACAAACAAATTGCTGCTGATCTTCTGGGCTCACGTTGCTGTTGTGCAATATCCAGATCCCTATCCTCTTGGGTTGCCATTGAACCCTTCCTTTTAATTTCTATGACTCTTAAACCGGGGATGTAGAAAGGGGCTCCTTTCTCATCTTAGGTCATACTCATTATTGAGGTTAGAGACATTTGACTTATTAAATTTATCATATTCAAAACTAAGTTCTTGGTATTCTTTCTATGACAAAGTTATTCCTCCCACATTCTTTTTTCACTCATTTCATTAAAACTTTGTTTTATAGCACAGGCCAAAAGTCTCGGAGTTGTCTTTAAAGTTCTCGTTTATTCACTTCCCATATCCTTTCTATCAAATCCAACCCTTTTTAACTACCTCCACTTTTTTTTTAAGTTTATTCATTTATTTTGAGAGAGAAAGACAGACAGAGAGAGGGGAAGAGAGTGTGAACAGAGGAGGGGCAGAGAGAGAAAATGCCAAGCTGGCTCTGCATTGTCAGTGCAGAGCCCAATGTGGGGTTTGAACTCACAAACCATGAAATCATGACCTAAGGCAAAATCAAGAGTCAGACACTCAACCAACTGAGCCAGTCAGATGCCCCTAAACTACCTTTACTTTTACTTCACTCTAGGCCACCATCATATCTTACCTGGATAATTATACTACCACGCTAACTTCTTTTACTAACTTCCTTCTTCTTTTCTGCTTCCAAGTCTATACCCAAAACGGGTGACTGATTTCCTAAAATATTAATAAGTAATGTTACTTCTTCACTCAGAAGCCATGATGGCTTCCCAACTCGTTTACAGTGAAAGCCACATCTTTAATTTACAAAGCCTTCCCTGAGATGGCCCCACTGTTTTTTCTGACCTCTTCTACTCTTGCTCGCTCACTTGCTTCTGCTGGATTCCCACAGACATTCCTTTCCTACAGACATTTGCATAGCTTGCTTCTTCTCTTCCTTTAGATATTTTCTTTCCTGTTTGAAGCCTTTTCCATATACCTTATTTTAAAATTATAATACCTGCTTATACCATATCTGATTTCCCTGTTTATTTGTTCCTAGTTTTTGTTAATATTTAATACACTATAAATATATTATGCTTAACTAGTGTATGCTTCTCCTTTATCTTATCTGCTAGAGTTTAAGCTTCATGAGAGTGGTGATGTTGGCTAATCTTCAATTCCAAGTGCATAGTAGTTTGTCTGGCATAGAGTGGGCCAAATATTCAACTATTTCTTGAAGGAAGGAACTAAATTGACCATTAATATATAGCCCATGTTTTTTTTCCAAATATATTGATCATATTTGAAGGAGTTCTGCCATGAATGAACATATGCATCTGTTTCATCTGTTAGGATAAACCACATGAAACTGCCAATATTCTATTTATTGAACCTAATAAAATGACAGTCACATATTGTTCAACCTGTATGTAAAATGTGATCCAGAAAAATGGGCAGCGATGTAGGCAGAGCTGATTTATCTCTCCAATGACTTTCTGAAGTTCAGAAGTATAGTTCCCATATTCCAAAATCTACAAACTAAATAAGTACCAGTATAGTGGTGGGAAAAAAATGAGCTATCACTTAGCCCAGGACCTAACTATTCAGGATTCAGCCATTCCCATGCAGTTATAAAATCAATATCAAGTACTGAAGATTGTGAATTATTGAGTCAGGTTTTTGTTTTTAGCTTTCTATCATTATAATTCCCTTTTATGTAGTCTTCCCTTGAGTAAATCCAACAATTGCACATTGAGAAAAATCATGCAGCTTGTTTCTTTTCACAGAAGTGAAGAGGAAAATTAGATGAGGAAAAAAAAACAAATTATATTGTTACTTTGCCCTTGAGTGATCGATAACTACAGGGACACACTTTAAAGCAAAACAAAACGATTAAATGAACTTCCATTTTTCATTTCCTATCTACCTTACTTGACTGGGGCAGATATTTATACCAGTCTATTTATGCTAAATAACAAGAAATTTGGAGGACTAACTATATAGGTAAACAAAGGAAAAATGGGACTTTTTTCATAGTGTTTAGTGGGGAAGAGAAAATGAGTAATAAGTGTCTTTAGAATCTCAGAAGGTGGATCCGAAGACGATGATAACATGGAAGTGGAATGCTAAAATGGGTGGGCAGCTAGGAACATGAAACTAGTATTTTGATCCCTTATTATGTGGTCTTCAAAGTCCCAATCCTTTACCACAACAATCCTGCAAGCTAAAATTTTCTTTTCCCCGCTGTACAAATGAATTACATCAAGTTAATAAACATATCTAAGCTAATGTGCTATTTATTTATTTACTTATTTATTTACTTATTTATTTAAAATAGGAGGTTTGAGAAAGCTTTAAGAATATACAGCTAATAATTAGTGTAGCCAAATCTTAATTCCCTTTGTAATCAAATTTTTGCTCTGTGCACTAAACCAAACTGAAATTTCTTAGTTGCATGAAAACATGAAGTATTTCTTGAGGATTTATTTTTCCTGCACCCCAAAAGACATAAAGTTGTATTAGAAAAAAAGGCAAAGATACTAAGGTTGACATAATCTATCTTCCAAGAGAATCTGAAAGTGTTTATACTGTGTTTACATGCTATTCTTACATATAAATTAAGCCATAAGTAATTTTAGAAGTTTAGGGATGATGCAGTACATCTAGGAAAATTCTTAACTTAAAAGAATTATCTCTTTAATGTATTAATCTACCAGCTTTCTTTCTTTCTTTCTTTCTTTCTTTCTTTCTTTCTTTCTTTCTTTCTTTCTTCTTTCTATGTTTCTTTCTATGCTTCTTTCTATGTTTCTTTCTATGTTTGTTTGTTTGTTTGTTTGTTTGTTTGTTTTCTTTCTTTCTTTCTTTCTTTCTTTCTTTCTTTCTTTCTTTCTTTCGAGAGCCCGGGAGGGGCAGAGAGAGAGAGGGAGAGAGATAATCCAAAACAAACTCCATGCTGTCACCCATGTCCAACATGAGGCTGGATGGAACTCATGAACCACGAGATTATGACCTTGTGGAAACCAAAAGTCGGACGCTTAACCAACTGAGCCGTCCAGGTGCCCCTACCAATGCTGCTTTTGTGTTTCAGTTCTACAGCTAAGAAATTACAGAGCTCTTTTGTTTTGTTAATTTGATTTATAGAAGTTTCTAGCCTGACCTGATTTTGTCCTTAAAGTTTGTTGCAACATAAAATCTAAAAATAATTAAAAAAATTGTTTTCTCTGAGGTTTTAGCTATCGTATTCCAAAGTTCTCAAGCATTTCAGCTATTCTGTTTAAATGTTTCAGTTCCTTTACTTGTTTTTGATACCTGAAAAAATCCATATTTGCTTTTTATAATTCCTTGGAGGATAAATAGCTTTTCAGATAGCCTTTCAACCATTGATGTTGGATCATCATCATCAGGCAAAACCAAACAAACAACTCAACCTAAACTTCACACAGTATACAAATTTAGCGCAAAATTTAGTGATCTTGAATTTAAATGTTAAGTGTAAAATTATAGAAAAAATTAGAAGAAGATAGAAACTCTTCAGGGCTTGGACTGAGGGAAGAGATCTTAGATATGATATTAAGAAGATGATAAATAAAGTGAAAATTTGGTAAATATGTTTTCATCAAAATAAAAAAAAAACATTTTTTCTGTGAAAGACCCTGCTAAAAGGATGAAAGGAAATAGACTCAAGCTATAGACTGAGAGGAAATATTACATACCATGTATATAATGAAAGGACTTATTTCTAGAATATACAGAGAACCCTCAGCAATCCATAGCAAAAAAATTAATAGTAATCTGATTTGAAATGGCCAAACACATCAACAGACATCTTGTTGAAGAGGATATGCATATAACAAATAAACATATGAAAAGATGTTCCACATCATTAGCCTTTGGGAAATAGAAATTAAGAGCAGGTTGAGATATTCTGCTATTAAACAGTAGAATTACCAACAGTGATAATACAGGTCTGGCAAGGATGCAGAGAACTTGGATCTCTCATACATTATTGGCGGGATATGCACAATGGTACATCTCCTCTGGATAACAGTCAGGCAATTTCATATAAAAGAAATCACATACTTACTAATACAACCCAGCAGTTATACTCCTGGACATTTATTCCAGAGAAATGAAGACTTGTATTCACATAAAAACCTATACACGAGTTATCTAATAAGCTTTACTTGTAATAAAAAATATTTATTTGCAGATAATTCAAATGTTCTTATTGGGTGCATGGTGAAATAAACTATCATTAAATACTATGAAGCAATAAAAAGGAACAATTTATTAATACAACTGTGGATGGGTGTGAAGGGAATCATGCTGAATGAAAAAAAAAGTCAGTATCAAAAGTTTACGTGTCACATTTTTAAAATGACAAAATTATTTAAGTGGAGACTAGATCAGTGGTTGCCAAAAGTTAGAGATGGAGTCGGAAAGATTGGAAGGGGGTAGCTATAACTCTAAATTTAGAGTTGGCAGCTGCATATGTTACGTTCAACTATACCCTGCTGCCTTGTGCACCAGTGAAATGGATAATACACAGCTAGACTGTTTCTCATGTAACTAACTTTTTGTGTGTGACATTTATTTTGTAACTGGACGTTTACATGTCTTAATTGTCTTTATTTTGTTCCTATGACAAACCACCTTTCCTATGACAACCACCCATTTGTTTTCAGTATTTAAGAGTCTGGTTTTGTTGTTCATTTGTTTTTGTTTTTTAGATTTCACATATAACTTAAATCATATGGTATTTGTCTTTTTCTGACTTAGTTCACTTAGTAATACCCTCTAGGTCTATCCATGTCATTGCAAATGACAAGATTTCTTTTTTTTTTTTTTATGGCTGAGTAATCTTCCATTGTCTGTGTGTGTGGGCATGCACGCATGTGTGTGTCCTTGTGTGTATACACATATCACATCCCCCTTATCCATTAATCTGTTGATAATTGGTTATCACTTGGGTTGCTTCACTGTCTTGGCCATGGTAATTAATTGCTGCAGTGAACATAGGGGTTCATATATCTTTTTGAATTAGTGTTGTCATTTTCATTGGATGAATACCAACTAGTAGAATTACTGGATCATTTGGTGTTACTATTTTTAAATTTTTGAGGAACCTCCATACTGTTTTCCACAGTGGCTATACCAGTTTGCATTCCCACCAAGAGTGAATGAGGGTTCCTTTGTCTCCACAGCCTCATCAACACCTGTTTCTTGTGTTTTAGATTTCAGTCATTTTGACAGATGTGAGGTGGTATCTCATTGTGGTTTTGATTTGCATTTCCCTGATGATTAGTGATGTTGAGCATCTTGACATGTGTCTATTGGTTATCTGTATGTCTTCTTTGGAAAAATATTCAAGTCTGCTCATTTATTTTTTTAATGTTTATTTTTGAGAGAGAGAGACAGACAGACAGAGCATGAGCGGGGAAGCAGAGAGAGAGATGGAGACACAGATTCCAAAGCAGGCTCCAGGCTTCAAACTGTCAGCCAGAGTCCGATGTGGGGCTAGAACTCATGAGCTGTGAGATCACGACCTAAGCTGAAGTCAGACACTTAACCGACTGAGCCACCCAGGTGCCCCAAGTCTGCTCATTTCTTAATTGGACTTTTTTGTTATTTTTGTGTTGAGTTGAAGTTCTTTATGTATTTAGGATATTAACCTCTTAGTGGATATATCATTCTCATATCATATCATTACAAATATCTTCTCCTATTAGTAGGTTGTCTTGACATTATGTTCATGATATCTTTTGCTGTGCAAACTTTTTTATTTTGGTGTAATACTGATAGGTTGTTATTGCTTTAAATGTGTCCCTTACTTGAGGAGACATATCCGTAAAAATGTGGCTAAGGGTGATGACGTCCAAGAGATCTCTGCCTATGTTTTCTGTTGGGAGTTTTATAGTTTCACATCTCACGTCTTTAATCTATTTTGAATTTATTTTTATGCATAGTGTAAGAAAGTGGTGCAGTTTTATTCCTTTGCATGTAGCCTGCAACTGATTTTTATATCTACATGTTGTAGGGATATATATATATATATATATATATATATATATATATATATATGACTAGCAAAGCCAATGCATGTCTCTCCTATAGTTTCAAGAGGACTTGGAAAGGGAGGAGTGTTGTTCATTTGAAATTTTTATTGAAAATATGGGATTAACACTGAGGGAACTATCAGATTTTGGAAGCAACATTCAAAAAGTTTGGGAAGCAGTGTACAGTACAGGAACCTCTCTTGGACAAGAGCTATAAATAAGCATGGAAGACCTAGCTACCTTAGGATCTCATCGTTTAGATCCTCACAGAAATATAGCACAAGGCTCCAGACCTCTCTGTACACAGAGGAAGTGGAATAAGATCCTCCTTTAACACCAAGTGGTAGAAACACATTCTCCTCCTCCAGTGATTAAACAAATCAAGGAAAAATGGAAATCTATGTCACCCTGGAGAACAAAGCTGAATTTCCTAATTACAATTACTGTAGTATAGAATGGATGTTCTCAGTAGTGTAAGAAGTGTAAAGGGGGCACCTGGGTGGCTCAGTTGGTTAAGCATCTGACTTCGTCTCAGGTCATGATCTTACAGTTCATTAGTTTGAGCCCCTCAACGGGCTCTGTGCTGACAGTTCAGAACCTGGATCCTGTTTTGGATTCTTTGTCCTTTCTCCACTCATGTGTGTGCGTTCTCTCTCTCTCTCTCTCAAAAATAAATAAACATTAAAAATTTTTTTTTAAAGTATAAGGATGGCTATTTTTAAGAGGAACATTGGGCCTTCTTAAATGTTAAAGAAAAAAGTTGTATCTGTACATATGTATTTTTCAGGTGAGAGAACTGATAGCTTTCATCAGATTCTCAAAGGGAGATGGCTGAAAGAATAAAAAGGTTATTAACCACTGATCTAGAGAGAACCCTCCTGAGTTTTAAGAAGAAAACCAATTTTGGTCCAACTCTTGTGGCTGTAAATCTCTCTAAAATAAATCATTCCATCTTCTTGTCTCATTAAGTATATGGGAGTGAAGATTATGGGTTATTTCATAATGTGATAGAGTGCTTCAGGGTCATCATTCTGAAAATAGATTCTCACGGCTGTCTGCAGATGGAATAAGGGTAGGAGTTTGAGTCACATGCGTACTGAGTCCAAGACACCTCTGAGATGTTTTTGAATGATTTTATCTCTGTGATTTATTTCATTTCATTTTGCCTTTCATTTATTTCATTTCATCTTAAATGATGAAACTTGAGAAATTCCAGTTAGTTGATTGTCTTGGTTAATTATGTATACAGTATTTAAAGTTTAATATATCTTAATACATCTCTTCTTAGTATGTATTTCAGGAAAACAGTTTAACAATTTTAATAAATAGGTAAAGAGGGAACATTTTATTAGATGAAAGACTGTCTATGGATATTCTGATATTTATTTAGCCTATACATATAGTAAATTTCATTTATTCAGACATTTTAAGAAATAATTGTACACTGAATTCCTAATTTTTTCCAGTATTGTTCTAGGTTTTACAGAATAATATAAAAATTATCAAATTTAAATCATATAGAATAACACCTGTTCTTCATGAATGCAGAGACCAGTGTTTAAATCTTTTTTTTAAGTTTATTTATTTTGGGAGAGAAAAAGCATGAGTGGGAGGGGCGGTGCAGAGAGAGGGAGAGAGAGAGAATCCTAAGCAGGCTCTGCACTGTCAGCCTATAGTCCGACACCAGGCTTGAACTTATGAACCACGAGATCATGACCTGAGATGAAGTCAAAAGTTGGAACGCATAACCTACCAACCCACCCAGGCACCCCAAGACCAGTGTTTATGTATTATATAATAGATTCTGTATCATGCTATATAGTAAAAAATAGCATACTATAATAATATTTATCAAATACATGTAAATTACTTCAATACAAAACAGGTTGGGATAAGTAGTGCAATAAAATAAAATGCAACAAAATGCTGTACGTGGTCAAATGAGGACATCCTATTCAAGTGTGGTGACTACTGAAGATTCATACAAAAAGCAGCCTTTATAAAGGATGACATCACAGGAGCTTTATTCTATCCACAGCCAAGAAAATAAAATAACATAAAGTTGTTACCTAAGAGTTTCTTTGTGATGAAAAATTACTTGTTTTTATATGAAAACAGTTATATTTGATGGTTGCTATAATTGAATGGTTTCAGACCAGCTTTTTTTGCAAAGACTAACCTTGCAGTCTCCAAATAAATGCTGTGAGTATCTGCTTTAAGGAATCATTTGGACAATCTTTCCTAATTGATACAGTCAGAGTACAATGTGTAGAAAATCTGAGAATTTTTTCTGTCAGATATAACAACAGGCAAAAAAAATCTCTATTTTGCCAAGACAAATATATTTTACCCATAATTTCATTGATTAATCAGAATCCTTGGTTTATGGCACACTTTCAGCCTTGGTTCTGCATTGTTCTCTTTCATTTACTTGTTTTAAATAATGTAATAATTCCGAGTTTAAGCTTGACCCTCCAAAATTCCCCTTTAATATTATTCACAGTTTTTAAATAAAGAAATTGAAATTTATATAGGTTAAGTAACTGTCCAGTGTCAAACAGCTGGTTAATATTGGAGCTGGGATTTGAACCCAGGATGCCTATGTACAGAGCTAGCAGTGTTAAGTAAAACTCTTACTGTGAATTTAAGTCACTGTATGTCTTCCTCAAGACTCTTTTACATTAAGCCTTACTGACAGTTTAACACATTTTTTTCCCTCTTCTTAGAATGCGTTTTCAGTTACTACCCAACACTTGCCCCTGTTTTCACCTATTCTCCCCTTTCCCCTCCCCTACTCCCAGTATATAAAACCTTCCATGCTTTCCCGAGTTAAAAATTGACTTGTTTCAAGTCTGAAGGAACTTAGTGATGTTTTGAATTATACATTAAAGTAAATTTTCTGCTATTCTTACAGTTAATTGAACCATCATCCTAGGTCTCTCAAAACTTTATCAAGACCCTTCTGACCTAGGACTGAAAGTTAAAATCATTTGGAGCTTTGCCCCCTTCCCTTTGTCAGTAAAATTTAATCTCTAAGATTGTTTATAAAGTCCTGAGGAAGGGAGACTCTTTCTAGGTTTCTTTTTTCTTTTTCTTTTCTTTTTTTTAATCCGACAGCAAACTTTTCAGTATAACAAAAATAGAAGCTATAAAAAAAGTTACCATTTTATAGAAAGGCCACATACCAAAGGAACTCTGGGAACATCTAAAACCGTATATTCCAGACTGGATTTGTGTTTGTCATTTAATTTTTGCTGCCTCCGACCCCAACACTTTTCTTTCTTCTTTTCTTTTTGAAACTGTTGTCTTCAACGGTGCTTTTTGTGCGTGGGAATTTTGTGAAAATGTGTCTAATTCAGTAGTCTAATTCCAAGATCCTAAATTTCTAAGAAAATTCCAGGTGATGTCAATGTCAACAAGGCTTTAAAGGAGAGAATGCCAAGTGCTGGTCAGTGGATAGGTGCTCTCTGGGTGCCATCTATCATATGCATTAATACAGAGAGTACTAAAATCTCTTTAGTGACACTGCACTCAGTAGGCCTGACTTAAGAATCTGTACTTTTTAAATTTAGTTAGAAGAATTTCATTGTATGGAGAAGGATTTCATAGAGTTGATGGGAAGGCTGGCAAGCAATTAACACTGAAGGGTTAGAAAGGAAAAACTTCTGGAATGGTCTAGTAATATAAATGGTCTGGTCTGAAATAGCCTACAGGGTCTCTGGTCTTCTTCACTTTTAATTACAAAGAGAAAGCACCTTTGGCCTCCTCTGTGTATCCTATATTATTTTAATATAGATGAAGAAGGACTTCTGATTAATGGGTCCCACTAGACCATATCCAATGAGAAAGAGTACTAATTGGGGTGTTAAGACTGAAAGCTAATAGCCAAGAAAAACCTGTAGGCATGGTTCAGCTATTACAACTGGACTTAATTTGTAGTTATGATAAATAGGACTCTAGGTTTTTAGAAAGAAAAATCCAGATTTGGGAACCACTGCTATGGAGCATATATATACAGCTGGGTCTCTGTGCCCTGTATCTCATTGTTTGAACTCACTCTTCTTTTACTGAAGGAAAAGACACCACTCACTGTGTTCTACATAAAAAATTATTTGACATGTTGAGTGTTATCCTTCCCATCTTCCCATACATTCTTCTTTTCTAGATAAGAATGCACTTCTCTTGCAGTGTGAAGAGCTGCTACTCTTTAATGGGTTTTCCATTAAATTACACTTCTTATTTAGCTCCAAATAAGACCAGACTACTTTTATAACTTTTCTCTTACTTCCCTTCTTTCTTGGGAATGTTGATGTTCAGATATGATTTTTGTGTAAATCAAACCTATTTTCACCCCACATGTCACCTAATGCTCTGTTTCCAAGTAGGAATCTGTTAATTTTCAAGTCTGAGAAATTGGTTCTTATTAAAATGATTACATTATACTAATCTACATGATAATACTTTATTAGTTTAAAAAATAGACACTGATAGGGGCTCCTGGGTGGCTCAGTCAGTGAAGTGTCCAACTTCGGCTCAAGTCATGATCTCACGGTTTGTGGGTTCGAGCCCCGCATCATGCTCTCCGCTTCAGATTCTGTCTCCCTCTTTCTCTGCTCCTCTCCCACTCACACTCTGTCTCTCTCTTAAAACTAAACATTTAAAAAATGTAAAAAAAAAAAAAGGCATTGATAATTGGCAAATAAAATATGTTTTCTTAAAATAATGTTGGCTAAAGTTATTTTTATCCAATTTTGGCCTATAGATAGAGTTTTCAGGACCCACAAGGCTCAAGGTTTTAAAAAAAAATGACAGATGTTATATATCGTATTGTTCCAAGGAAATAAATTATGAAGGCAGAAATCTAAAAGTAGTGCTACTTAGAATTCTCTAAGGGATGTTTACACATTTTGTGCCATTCCTTCTTCCCCCTGAATCCCAGACACTTGACTTTTAAAATAAGGTAATGTGTCAAAGATAGTTATATATATCCCAACATCCATTCTCCTCGTCTTCAATTTGGTAGTAGAATATCTAAGGTTTAACTGGGCATGTACAATTTAGCTAGAGACTACCGTTATTAGCCTCCTATCCTCCCTTGAAGTTGGACATTACCGTGTGTTAAATTTTGGCAGCTAGAACTGAGCAGTTGTGATTGGTACAGCCTCTCAATCGTACCCTTAAACAGACAAATAGCTGCTACTAGTCCACTTCCTGTTTCCTCTTTCCAGTGAATAGCATGTAAGTTGGTGACACTGGGCTATCTTCAATTGTGCAACCAATAGAAATGCCCTAGGTAATGTTAAGAGAGGAGAAATCAGTTCCCTAGAAAATCTCATAAAATCGCTTTTTAGTTTCTATAAATGTGACTGCCTTAGTCACTATACTGAGATCTCATAAATATGTGTATATATCTTTATATATAAAACATATAATATGCAAATGTACTGGACTATAATATAACATAAATGTTTTCAGTGAAAGTAATGAAGAAAGGAAGGGAAGGAAAGAAAGAAGGAAGAAGAAATCTAAATTTTATATATAGACAGAAGAGGATATAATGAGTAATCATTTCACTTATTTGTCACTACATGAATTATTAAAGAGTGTGGACCTTGCTTGGAAACATATACTTAGGTAATTAAACAACTGTGGGCTTTAAAGACTGCTGTTCACTTAAGAGTATTAATGATAGATCTATAGAAGAGTCTGGCCTTTCCTTAGGAATTTTATTGAACTTGAAAATAAGACCTCAGTGGCCTTCACTGTCAATGTGTTATTATAATATGAAATGTAATTATGTAATGAAAGCAAAATAACTCACTTAGAATAAATAAATTATTATGTTTGACAATAAAATTGTGGCTAGGATTCTAATAAAGTGATAGGTAAAGGATCAGACCTAGAGACCTCGGGCATCTAAACCACCCTACTCCTTTCCCAGATGGGGAGCTCAGGGTTTCCAGAAACTAAGCTCTCTTTTCTTGAAAGCTCAGTTTCTCCCTGTGAACAGCTTGTTTCAAATTGGCACTAGCCATAACCCACAGAAACTATATATTTTTTTCAAAGTGTATTTATTTTGAGAGTGAGTGAACACAAGCAGGGGAGGGGCAGAGAGGGGGGAGAGAGAGAGAATCCCAAGCAGGCTCTGTGCCATCAGTGCAGAGCCTGATGTGGGGCTCAAACCCACAAACCGTGGGATCACAAACTGAACAAAAATTAAGAGTCAGACGCTTAACCAGCTAAGCTAATCCCCAGTAGCTCCCACAGAAACTATATTTTAAGCTTTCTCCAAATATAATTATTTGAGTTTACACTGTAAGTGTTGATACTTCAAGTAAAGTTGTGAGTTGTGGCACTAAGCACACCTTCGTATTTAACTTACATTTGTTTGGTGGGAGCACCTGTTAACCACTGGCACCAAAGGAATGATTTCATTTTCAGTTTCATTTTCATGAATTTCTCACGGTTTACAAGAGAGTGTAATATATGACTCACTTGTGGAAAGCTAAAGAAAGACATATTATGTATTTCATTATTATATATTGTTTTAAAATGTCTGTTAAAAGACTTTAAGAAGTAATGTATCTTCCCAGTAACGATGACAAAAAACTGAAAGAAAATTACAGAACACTGTATTCCCTTTTCTCACAACACAAGAGTGACTAGAATATATTCACATATCTTATGTGATATATCTTTAAAATATGATTCGAATTCCAACATAAATAGATTTGTGTCTCTTTTGTTTCATTTAATACAACATAAAAATTGTTCTCTAATAAAATATTCTTGGTAAATATCCTATAAATAGCTGTTTATTTATATCATCTGACCCTTGTATAATGTTTGCTGATTTTTTTTCTATATTCATTTTTTTTGATGGAGTGGGTATTATCTGCATATTCCTGTTATCAACAAGATGTTAAAACCAATTTTTTATGATTTCTTTCCATGCTCAAGGATTAGATAATTTTTTTTATCTCAGTTTTCTGGGATACCTAGATTTTCCTACATTTTCTCATAGGTTTTATTTGTGAGAAACTGAACTTTAAAAAATGAAGCACAACACTGGTAAAGAGAATGAAAGGATTTTATATTCCTTGAGATAAGATACCTGTCAAGAAACCCTGTCGCTAAGATATAACTGAACTGACAGGATTGTTTACTCAGTTCATCCCCAATAAATCAGAATTTTTGAAATGAATATTTGGATAAATCAAATGTCCTTATTAACATAAGTAATAGAAGTTCAGCCCACTTCCTTTCCTCCCTATCTGGCATAGATAGGATACCTTTATTCTCTTAGTAGCTGTAAATTGTAATCCTTCTAAGCCCCAAATGATCAGTTTCCCTTAACAATAAACTCTTTGAAAATTAGGATTTTTCCAGGGTCTTGGGCTTGTCATTTTGAGGATCAGTTCTCATTATGATAGATTCAACTTCTGCAGTTCAAGGGGATTGATCTGAATATCTGTTGATTCTAGTAAATTCTATACTCCAGTTTATTGGAAGTTCTTTGTGTCAGATCTTTCATCAATACAACAGAAATGATCATATATTGCACCTCATAGGTATACTGTGAGGATAGAAAGAGTATATGTGTGAAAAGTGCATACCAGGACAAGTTCAGCATCCATTCATATTAGCTATCTTAACAATCATTATTTTTCTTGTTTTTAACTAATGTGAAATTGGGGAAAAAATGCATGTTATCATTAGGTGGTTTTTCATTTATACCTGTTAGAAGAATCATTGAGAGGTGCTAGGATTATGTTATTAGGGTAGGATTCTTAGCTAAGATTCTAATTTACTTGGTTTCTAGTTTGTCAAAGTTTTATTGACCCTCCACCTCCCTACCATTATCTTTTTTATCATTTTGCAGGATATTCAATTTTTAAGTGTTATCATGAAACAAAGTAGGGCTTTGCCTGTAATTGTCCTTAACTACTCATAAAATTAGTTCCTTAGTGCGACACACTCGATTGTGCTGTACCTGCGATGTTAGCATGATTGTTCTTATCCCTGCCTATCCATGCTGTGTGCACAAAACCCAGTACACAAGACGATCCTATGACTGGGAAACCACTTCAGTGGAACAATGTGCTACATTTATTCACTCCTCTTCCTTGCTCAGGGCCACTTTCCATGATTACACATGAACCGTCAAAGTCAATGACACCCTCCAAACTATTCCTCCCACAGGATTCCTCATCTGTGGAAACTATTCAGACAAAACCAAACAAAATGATGAACCAAAACTTGGAATCATCTTTGATGCTTCTCTTTCTCTTACACCCCACAGTGGATCCTCTAACCAGTCCTGTCTGTTTTACTTTCAGCACTAACATGTTGGTCTGATTATTACAGGAACATCCTAATTGATCTTTCTGAAGCCACCTTAAAAGGATTCTTCCTTAACAGGAATGAGAGGAATTCTACTTCAATGCAATTTACATATGTCACTCCTCCCCTCAGAATTCAACAACACCTTCTCATATCATTCAGAGTAAAAGTCAGAATAACTTACAAAGTCTGATAAGGCCCTCTTTCTGTTTTGTTCCTGCTTTACGGCTTTGTGCTTTTTTCATTCAACTCTACTCTGGAAACTGAAATTGCTCTTGTGTTTTAAGAATAAAAGTTGCTTTGGGGCACCTGGGTGGCTCAGTCAGTTAAGCGTCTGACTGGTTCAGGTCATGATCTCACGGTTCGTGAGTTCGAGCCCTGGGTTGGGCTCTGTGCTGACAGCTCAGAGCCTAGACCCTGCTTTGGCTTCTGTGTCTCCCTCTCTCTCTGTACCCCTCCTCAGCTCATGCTCTGTCTCTCTCTCTCAAAAGTAAATAAACATTAAAAAAAAAAGAATAAAACTTGCTTTGACATTACTTTGTATTTTGATTTTAGCTAGATATACATATATATATATACACACATATATATACACATTTAATATGTATGCCTTATATATGGCATAGATATATATCTTGTTTATAGCTGATTTTGCAAATTATTTTTGTTGATATTCAATCATATTTTGACTGTGATTCCTTTGCACTATGAAGAATTTCTCTGTTTGCTCTTGACTAATTCCAGTGCTTCGTTTTGTTGTTTTTTTTTTTTAAGTTTATTTATTTTGAGGTAGGGGAAGGGCAGAGACAGAGAGAGACAGAGACAGAGACAGGGACAGAGAGAGAGAGAATCCCAAGCAGGCTTCACACTGTCAGTGCAGAGTCCAGTGTGGGCCTCAAACCCACAAACCATGAGATCATGACCTGAGCCGAAATCAAGATTTGGGAGCTTAGTCAACTGAGCCACCCAGATGTCCCTAATTCCAGTCCTTTAAATTTGATCCTCTTGTTCCCAAGCCAGTACTCCTGGGTGCAAAGCAAACTGCTATGGCAGTCTTAATTTTTACTTTGCAGTCAGAGAACCTAAATTTCCATCTCTACTCGGCAGCATACCAGTTGTGGACAAGTTATTTACTTCACTTTATTCTGAAGAGATTTTATGTCACATGTTGATATAAGTCCCACAATGGCCAAGTGGACTAGATTCGATTATTTTGTTTTATATATGTCATTGTTAACATATTAGCTCTTGAGAGTTTGCTTTTTGTTCCTAGTTTGTTCTTTCTGCTTTGTAGCATTTTGCTTTATTTTATATCGATTTTGTAAAAAATTTTCTATTCTAATTTTTTGTAAACAATTTTGGGTAACACTGTGGGCTCTATGTATGCTTTTGGGTACCAACCTGAGCTACTGAGGTTGACTTCCTGAAAATGCCAGCAAATGCCCTCTGCTACTGGACTGGCTGTGGTGAGAAGAATTTTATGGATCATTGTAACTCAAATGTGACAAAAAGAAAAAAAAATAGCTGCAGCTGCTCTAACATGTTTTCACTAGCTGCCTCGAGATGCCATAGCTATTTCAAAGTTGTCATAGTGAGTTACATTTGTTAACATCTCTCCTTCCTCATTGGTGCCTAGGTGATCATTAGTCATTTATTGTTAGAAAGGAAAGAAACATACTGTTCTTCTAACACTAAGTTTGAGAGAAAGGTGGAATCTATTTTCATTAACCCTAGCCTTGGATTTCTCATTTCAAATAACCTGAGCTGAAAAGTATGCTTTTAAAATGTCAAGTTATCCATCAAATCCTAGCAGAAGGTTAAGAGTCTAACCCAAGATCCTAACCCTTTTAATGTTGTGGGATTTCCATTAGCTGTTGTACCAAGAGCTTGACAAGAAAGTGCATTAAACTCAGACTCAACAGAAGTCAAAGTGATAGGACTAGATGCCTGCCTTCCATACATGCACAGATGAATCTTCTCATTGACCAAGATGTGCTTCTTGAGGCTAGTTTCCAAAAGTGAGTGATGATGGTACACTTAATTGTCTTCAGAAATTCACATGATCTTGATGGCACCCAATAGTTCATTTATTCAGAATGGGTGGGACTGGAGTTCACAGAAGAGAAGTCAAAAGAAATTGCCAGATTTAGTGAAAATCAAAACCTCAACCTTGGACTCCTGGATATTTTTTTTTACTTGCTTGAACTAAATATTCACATACATTTTACATTTTGATAGGTATCTTTTGGAATGAAGGACATACAACTCTATAAACTGGTATAGAGTCTAAACAATTTAGAGTGTATGATTTGCACAAATTAAGTAATCTGTGTCTGTGTTAGTTTCTACTTCACTTTTTCATGTGTAAGATGAGAATAATATTCTGTGTCACACTTTTTTCACTGGCTTCATTTCAAGGATCAAAGAAATGTGGATGTGAAAGCACATGTTGACTAAAGTAATATAAGATGTTATGTTGTTAAATGGAATAAATAAATATGCCAATTATACTAACATTGTATTTAGATGCTAGAAGCAAATTTCAAATATCACAGAATTTTATTTCTTTTCCAAATATCACAGAATTTTAAAGGTTTAATGGGTTTGAGATCATTTGGCCATGGATAATTATGTCATTTTTTAGTTGGATAATTGGCAGTGGAGAATTAAATATTTCCAATGCTAATCCAAAAGGTAGTGCTGAAATTCAGTTATTTGAATTCCTAGCCTAATTGCTTTCCAGAGTGCTCCTTTGTTATAAATGATAGTTTGTCAATTTTGATTCTGGGTCACTAATGTGGAACACATTGGTGACACAGAGACAGCATACATGCTTTAATGATTAAAAAATATACTGTTATGAATAGTGATATTACTATTTTACTTTTTGCCTTTACTATTTTTACCATTATCTCTGGTTACATAAAAGTTACCTCAGATCATCAGATATCATGGGGTTATTTTTCTCCTCGTTGTGTTTTTTTTTCTGATTTTTTCTTCTGAAAATTGGTACTAAGTAGTAATATAATATTTATTTTTATGACATGTACAGCATAAAAAATATAAGCTATGTGAATAAGAGTAAAATAAGTCAAAAATTTATAGAGAGCTTTACATTTCAGATTACTTTCATGAGCTTACTACACTTGATTCTTTTAAAACCCTGTGAAGTATAATTTACTGCCCTCCCTTTATCAATCAGAAATTTGAGTCTTAGAGAATGTAAGTGACTTAGCATACATTCCACTTATTAAGTGGTGGTGACTTGAAGCCACATCTTCGGACTCTGAAGCCTGAGTCCTTTCTAGGACTACAGGGTGCTGCTCCATCAAGCATCTGAGCAGGTTACCATTTTCTTCCTCTACTGGTACATTAGCTGGTATAGTTTAGATCTAGGATTTTGAGATTAGGGAGACATGAAAATATACAGTGAACAAGATTATATTGAGATTGAATGAACTCACTTTCAACCCCTTAATCCATTACCTCCACCAGGAGGTACAAGCTCCCCATATGTTCTATACATGCTAGCACAACCCCAGCAGCTCCAGAGAGCACTGGCATGTGGTGACCGTGGCCTTATTCTCATTATCTGTGAGTCGTTAACAATCCATGCTCCATTTTTGGCTGGTTAGAGATGCTTAGGAGATTCATTTCCTTCCACAAACTCCAGCATTTCCTTAAGAAAATTATTTTGGATATTCTAAAATATGGCACAATTTTATGTTTAAAGTAAAAATTTGTTTTTGGAAATCATCACAATTCATTTGAATCGAGGCTGGTGAATGAGGCTGATGACTAAGTAGAGTCACAATTCTTAGGGATGAAAGAGTTTTAATGTCACAAAACCTTAGATAAAGGATACATGTGACATAAATTGCACTTTTCCAAAATTATATTGATTTGTCTTTTTGAATAACCTGATTCAAATGTTTTCTTTTTTTCGTTATGTTCTCTGACACTGAAACTTTGTATCATATGCTTTTATTAACAACTATTCTGACAACAGTGCTTTCTGACAACAACCTGTGCCCTGCAGTTTAATTCAGTTCTGACACTAGGAGCTGGTGTCAAGTTCCACAGGTTTCAAGGGTCAAGTCTTGCACAAGACTGCCCTCACTTCTGATACAGGTCACAAGTATGAGAGCCACCTGCACTGCTGACCAACCCTTTGTAAATATGCGGTTTCCTATGATTCCATCACTTTCAGTAATATGCTGGAATGACACAGAACTTTGAATGACACAGGAAAACAATATTTACAATTCCATTTTTATAATAAAAGTTGTGATTTAGGAACAGCCAAGTGGATCAAACACTTAGAATTCTGAGAGAATTCTAGATGTGGAGCTCCCTATGCCAGGGTCTGTCACCCTCCTTGCACATTCATGCATTCACTATTCAAGAAGCATTTTGAGCTCTGGGTGTCCAGATTTTTGTTGAAGTATTATTATGGGATTGTGTGATTGAACTCTGTCTCCAACCCTTGTCTTCTCCCCAGAGATAGGAATGGAGGAAAGGGTTGAGGCTGAAAGTTCTAGCCTTCTAATCACTTACCCAGCCATATACGCTCTTGAAACCAAGGGACCATCAGAAGTCACCTAGTCAGATGTGGTCAAGGGGCTCATTATGAATGACAAAACATACTCTTATCCTTTAGGAAATTATAGGAGTTTTTTAAGTTTAGTGTTAGGAACCAAGGACAAAATCCAGATATATTCTTTATTATAACAACTAAAAATTTGTACTTTTAAAGTTGATTTGATCAACTGTTTATAAAAGTTTGTTTATAAAGTAACATAAACTACAATTGTAATTTAATTTTGGGTAATAAACACTGTGAGTGTATGTATGTGTGTGTGTGTGTGTGTGTGTGTGTGTGTGTGTGTGTCTGTGTGTGTGTGATCTGTGTTTGTATGTGCTGTGAAAGGATAAAGGACGGAAAAAAAAATAAGGCCAAATCTATTGCATGGGGGAGATAGATAGCTATACAATACAAACCAGCCCTAACTCGAACGTCTGGGACCAGGCATTGGTGAGATATGAGGAACTGGATTTGCTTATGTTCAAATTGATCACTGCTCCTTATTTGTCATATTTTAGATGATAATAGTTTTTTTGGTTACCTATCTAGGAAAGCTCAAATTAATGGATTGTGATGATGCACAGGCAGGTAAAGTTCCATTCACAAAACAACTGAAACAATCTACATGTTCATGTTTTATCCTTTAAGGCAAACTATTATTCTGTGAATCAAGGACATGTTTGGAGGCAACATTGCATGGTAGAAAAGGTTTCAGGATGAATTTGGTAATTTCTGTTCAAATCAAGCTCCATTATTTACTAGCTGTGTTCCCTTGGGAAAATTTTTTTTCTCTACCTCAATTTCTCCATGATGAATAAAGTAGGGATAACAACAATATAATACTTACAGGGAGGTTGTAAGAAATAAATTAATGCATAGGTTTAATGCACATACAGGTGTCTAGCACTAAATTTTACAATAAAATATTAAGGATTCCAAATTTTCATTTTGGCCTAAGAGAACTATTATTGTAGTTGATCTAATAATCATTTTTTACTTAGACTTCCTTATTATGTCACTGAAAAACTAGTAGTATTACATTGTAGTTATGCATAAGTGTGTGTGTGTGTGTGTATACCTATATACATATGTATGTATATATACGTATACACACACATACACATGTATGTATATATGTATATATATACGGTGTGTGTGTGTGTCTATCTTGGATTGGTCTATGACACTCTCTGACCCCTCTGAGCTTAATAGCTATTGGCAAATTAGTTACTATCTTTGAATGTCATTTTCTCAATTGTAAGTAAAATATCATCTACTGATGGAAGTGTTGTAAGGATTAAAATAAATAATGTGGATAAATATTTAGACCTGGTGGTATGAACTCCAAACTTTTAAATATGTTGAACGTGTAGAGAGCAATCTCACTGGAAGATGGGGTATGCAGTTTTTCTTAACACTGTTGCTACACTCTAGGTTGTATATTTATTTGGGGAGTTGAGCTGACAAGGAGCAAATGGAAGAGCAAATGTATCCCAAAATACATCATGGCACTTCCTGACAGGTGAGCCTTAATAAATATTAATTCATTTTCTCTGAGTAGGTATCTGTAATGCAAATTAACAAAAAGTGTTCCTGTATTTATCAGCAATGCCCAATTCTTCAGTCTAGATTGAACCTGGTTTGTCTCAATATTTATAATTAGATTTGTCAATCCAAGGCAGTTGGACATTCTAGAAATGAGAGCTGATTGTGATGAGGATAAAAAGAAGAATGGCAGTAACTTCATCTTAGATAACTTATATTTGGCATAGACTGTATGAGTGTTATATGTACTGTACATAGCTCTAAAAACAGTATTTCAAGTTAATTATTGCTTTCCTCCATTTAAAATGAGGAAGTTTAAATATTTTCTTCAAGGTCACAATGCAAGCAAGCAGCATAGCTGAAATTCAATCCTCAGAGTCCTTTCTTTTTCCAGTTAGTCTCTCTGTACACAGTGAGGATGCTTCCTATCTATTCATAGAGTTTTTATCACTTGAGAGAAAAACAATTGTTCATCAGTGTTTTAATTTCATATTGCCAAGGTAACAACCACTATCAGGATTTATCACAGAAAATCTACAAAACAACTGATATCAATCATGAGTTCTATTTATTGACCAAGGCCTGTTAAAACATCTGCTGGCAAGACATTAAGGAGGGTTTGAGATTAAAATTTGAAAATGCTACTGAATTATGCATTTTCTCTTTTGTTTCTTTAAAGATATTTTGAAGCCTTCATTATTTGGGTAGGAAAATCCTGAGTGGTCTCTGAAATGGTATTAAGATAGGCACAAGGGAGATAAAAATAAAAGGACTTATTTTCCAAATATGATAAGCCATAACAATTCAAAGTACAGTTTTAAGTCATTTTTTTCTTGACACTTTTGCTTTCTGAAACACAAAGGAGTTTGAAAATAAAACACATCTTGAAAAATCAAAGTATTTTGCTAGTTTCTTTATTTGAAGCTCAAAGCTTCTTATTTTAAGTTGAGGTACTTGTGAAGAATCAAAACCAGACAGTGCACTAGGGTAGATGCTTCTAAATTTTCATCAACCCTGTGGGTAATCCAAGCAGAATACAAAAGGGAGAATTAATTTAGAAAATTAGGATAAAAGGCATAGCCTTGCATTTACCCTCTTAACAAGTTGTTCAAGTTTATGAAGAACTGTTGTACCTGTGTTGGGTGTTCCTTCCAGCTCCATCCCTACTCCTCTAGAAGAGGTGAAGAGGTTCCCTAAAGCTGGGGGTGTGGGAGTGAGAGACCTCAGGACACATTCATTTCCCATGGAAACAACACTGAAGTTAGTGATCAAGGGTTGGTGGAAGCATTGTGACCAGTGCATGAAACATAAATCAAGTTAGGCTTATTTTGGCTGAGGCTACCATATAACCCTTTCTGCGATATTTTTTTTTAAGTTTATTTATTTTGAGAGGGAGAGCAGGAGCAAGGTTGGGCGGAGAGAGAGAGAGGAGAGGAAGAACCTCAAGCAAGTTCTGCACTGTCAGTGCAGAGCCCGAGGCAGGGTTCCATCACATGAACTGTGAGATCATGCCTGAGCCAAAATCAAGATTTGGATGTTTAATGGATTGGGCCACCCAGGCTCCCCTAAGATTTTTTTTTAAAGCAATCCATTTTTGATCTAGGATACAACTACCACCCAAAAGTAGAAGTTCTACCCATGAGAAAAGAATGAAAGCAGAGCATATTTTTTCTTGCTCTCCTCAGATTCCTTCTCCTTCTTCATAATGACTAACACAGATGGAAAGCTTTCTACCTTCAGGTACTATTCTAAGTGCTTTATATGCAGCAATTCCCTTATCATAACATTCCTTTATGCTAGAGATTATTTTATCCTCCTTTTACAGATGAGGAAACTGACGAACAAAATGAAGAAGCAACATGTACAAGTATCTACAGCTAGTGAAATCAATCCAGGCAGTTAATCTCTTAATCACTGCACTATTCTTGCCTGCTTGGAGTAAGTTAGATCTTGGCTGTAGAGTCAGTCCGAATTGTGTTCAGATATTAACTCTGCCAAATCCCAGGGTTTTTAAAACAATTATAGTAAAGATAATTACCATTCTAAGCCTCAGTTTCCTCATCCATAAAATAGAGTAATAATTTATCTGCTAAAGATGTCATGAATATTAAATGAAATAATTAGCATAAAGTCTGGTAGTCACACTTCGTATCCCAAGGTAAAACTTTCTTAAACTGTGTCTTTGTTTCCGAAAGAATTAGTGAAATTTAATGTTCCCTGACAGTTTAGCCTAAGCAGTGGTAGCATCTTGTTGATTGATTGATTCAATCAAGGAGACTCTTCAATAAATTTGTTGTAGAAATAAGTGGATGCCACTCAAATGAGAACAAACCAAAGCTCTTTTATGCAGAGTTTGCTTAAACAAGGGAATTAGCCGCCATGACTTGGCCGAGACTTAAAGGCAGACAGGGGAGCTGGGGAACCTTTATAGTGGAGAACAAAAAGAGTAGGCTTCAGGTGTGCCCCGATTAGAGATTGTTTGTATGGTGAAGCTAGCGAGCTAAAGGCTGGCTGACTGATGCAGGACCTCCTATCTAATTGTTTAGTGGAATACATTGGGCATCAGCCTAAGTAGGAAATACGGGCAGAAATGAGTAAACTGGCAGTTATTGACCAAGTTTTGTCCATTTTGAGCGGATTCTTGCAGATTGTGTGATTTGGCTTCCTGGGCTGGTTGTTACAGGTTACAAATTCTATGTTTTTGGTTGTTTTATGTTTGTTTATTTGTTTGTTTGTTTGAGACAGAGTGAGGAGAAGGGGCAGAGAGAGGGAGAGAGAGAATCCCAAGCAGGCTCTGCACTGTCAGTGCAGACCTTACATGGGGCTTGATCTCACAAATGTGAGATCATGACCTGAAGCTAAATCAAGAGTCAAGACATTTAACCAACTGAGCCACCCAGGCGCCCCACAAGTCTGTGTTTATATATGGTCTGGCCTTGTCCATTTGTATAATCAGTCTCTTAGCATGTAATTAATTTAGCTAATAAACAACAATGCTATGAACCATTGTAGTGAGGAGGGGAGATGGACGGAGTATTGGTGTTCTTGATTCCACTTCAGCAGCACATATCTTCCTCTTCCTTTCAAACTTTTTTCTCCCACCTCATCCTATCCTTCTCCCTCCTTCTTTTTTTTCTTTCTTTCTTCTTTTTTTTTTTAGAAGGAAGAAGATAATTTGTCACAGTTCAGTTCTTCTCCCCAACTCTGTCTCCATGCACACCTGAGGCTCTGAAGGTAATAAGGCTTGAAAGTTTTCCCCTTCTGGCAGACTTCCCAGAAAGTGTTTGGAAATCCTTGTGAAGGAGCTCTGAGTACCCTCCTGTCTTACACAATGAACAGAACTAGTATTCTTGACCTTGTGTCACACTGTATTATACTGTGATGTTTGTGGCACTCTAACTTCAACTTCAATTGAGTTAACAAAACCAGCCAGGTCTGTGATATTATGTTACCATTAGCATCTGATAAATGGATGAGATGAAGGACAATTCGGGCTGGGAGTACTGAATAGTCAGAGATGAAGTGCACACGTGTTCAGCCTACCTACTCTACACTCACATTCAACCCAGCAGTGACTCTGGAAAACTAATGTGTCATTTGCTTTCCACATCATATTCTCAGTCATCTCCAATCCGTTGCTTATCCTAAGAGGATGAGTGGCATCTGAGAGGACTGTTCTCTGTGATTTTAGACTGATGTGCAATGCATGTAAATTTTCCTAAGTGTCCATTTGGGATGTTTCCAAAGGGTAAGAAAATTAAAAATGCAGTGTTTCTTGAAAGTGTTTTCTATTTAAAGTCAACTTTGCTTTTCTTAAAATGAATCTCCAAACTCTGTCCTGGAAAGACAATTCTGTTCATGGATTTTTTTTTTGCTTTATTTGCACTTATTTTATGGTCAGAATGTTAGTGTCTAATGTATCACAGAAAGACCATTGTGAATTGTGTCTGCATTTGCCACCTGAATGAAAATTATTTGTTGCAAAAGTGCAGAATAGGTCTAACCTTAATAACACTTCTTTGTTTCATTCTGCATGATGAAATCTGGTTTTGTTTCTATTTTTAATTTGTTTGGATTTAACATTTGAATTTGTAAAAAGGACTTTTATTTATGATACAATATTCTCTGAGGACTCATGTATCCCAAGGGAATGTGGTTTCTGCTGAATCAGCATACTACTTATTTCCTTAAAGGTACTGATGAAAGAATTTCTAGATGTCTTCAACAGAGTTTAAATTTTAGTAAGTGAAGAATAGGAAGTTCGTTTTTTTTTTTTCCCCTCTATTCTGGTAATAGAATTGCCTACCTCTATAGCTCACACCCTCTGTCTTTTCAATGTCTTCTTAGTATACCATTAAACCATTTTTTTTTAATTTGGATCATTAATAATAATTATTTCCAGGAGTGCTTGGGTGGCCCAGTTAGTTACGTGTCTGACTCTTGATTTCAACACATGTCACGATCTCATGTTAGTGAGATCAAGCCCCACGTTTCATTCTCCGTGCTAAGTGTGGAGCCCGCTTAAGATTCTCCTTCTCCCTCTGTCCCTCCACCACCCTCAAAAAAATACAAATAAATTAAAAAATTAAAAAATATATATTTCCAGTTTTGATTGATGTATTCTGGTCCAGGAATCATGTCAAGCACTTTAGATTTTCTATTTCATTGGATCTTTAGACTGATACCATTAAGCAGGCACTGTTTTTACCCTCCATTTTGTTTTGTTTAATATTAATTTTCTGGGACCTAGAGAAATTAGGTAAATGTCCCCGTGGCACATATGAAAAATGGGTCTGTGACTAGGAAAACAGGGAGATCCACTGATTGGGTATTTATTAATCAGAATTTACAAGGACTCCAATACTGAATACTTAAAATTAAGTCTTGACAAGTTGTTCTTAACTTTGTGTGTATATGCCTAAATATGTGTATTTATTTTTAAGGAAATGGAGTATATATACTCTATTTATATATACTCCATTTATATAATGGAAAAACTGTAGGTTATATACATGCTTAAGTTTGAAACCTGACTATTTCACTTAATAGCTAGGTGATTTGGGGGAAATTATTAAATTGTCTGAGCCTGTTACCTTTCTGCAAAATAAATATAATAAATACTAACTAACTTAAATTAGTTTTTAATATGTAATGAAATGAAAAAAAAAAACATTTATAAAATGTCCATCTCAGTGCATAGAGCAGGCTCTCAAAACTGGTAGTCTTACTAAATTTAAAGAGAACTTTTTATTCCTAGCATTGAAGGTGAGTTTTAAGGATGTAAGGAATGAATATTTTGTAGCTATCGTCCAAACTAACATAAACAAGAGAGTAGACAGTGGTGTTGAGAGACTGAATTACTGGAAGCAAGGGCATGGAGGAGACAAAGAGGTAGCAGTGAGCATTGGTCAACTGAGAAGGCAGTGGACAAGGGCAAGGGCACTCACTTGAAATCTACATTTCTATTATGTTTCCCTCAAAATGGGAAGATTATAGAAGGCACCCACTTCATTATTTGTCTTTTTCAAGTATCTGTTGGTATACCTTTCAAGGGAAAAGGATAGCAGACAATAAAGGATGTTTTGTAGCAAGCAATGAAGGCAAATAAAGCTTAATCTTCCCAAGGAAATAATGAAAGCCTCCAACAGGTGAAGAAGCTGGAGTATTTATATACCAGCTTCTCTGAGACAATGGCTAAAGACTTCTTCTGAGGACGCTTACACCAGGGCACATTCTAGTTACGGATCCTTTCACAGCTGACACTGGCTAGAGACTATGGAGTCCAGTGGTCACAGTGGTACCCCTGCAAGATGGAGCTGAGGTCAGAGGAGAAGTAAAATGCAACTTGAGTTACACCAGAAATATTTTAGGAAAGGTTTTGCCAGAAGCTGGTATATTACATTATCATACTGTTTAAAGAGCTCTAAAATTGAGGTTATCTGATAGTAATTAGTAAAAACACATAGTATTTTAGCCCTTTGACATTTGGAAAGCACATTCATACATATTTCCTTCAAATGGTTCAAGTTTCCCTTGCAAGGGAGAGAGGAGGTCCATGCAGGTACTTTTGCCATATCCTTGAGCCCAGCTACTTTGAATTATGTTTGAGTGTAGAGGGGGAAAGTATAATTTATATCCCTGAAAAGGTCAGCTATGTCTACTATGTATTATCAAAATGCTTTTTTACCACATGTGCAATCTGCTTTACTCTCAAGGTTGGTAAATTCCAGCACCAGCAATAACCATTACTAGCAGATCTGTCACCCCTTATCTAATACGATGAAGCTAAGAAAATTTAAGTTCTTTTCTCAGCAATGGCCAATCTTTAAATTTTCAGAACTAGAACACTAACCTAAGTACAGACATCTAAATTCCAATACCACATTCTCCTCATAGATGATAGATTTTAAAACACACAGTTCAAATCATAAAATCTTTATTCTATTTAGAGTCACTGTAAATTAAGCATGTCAGGAACTAATTTACATGGCTTACTTGCCTTAACTTGCGACTTACTTGCATTAATTTGAAATTTGCCAGAGTTTATGTTATAGATTGGTTTTCACTACCACATAACAAGAATTTGAAAATCTGCATTCCTAAATTGCTACTTTGTCAAATAACTGCACCATACCATGTAACTCAAATCACTGTCAGTGCTACATGTAAGAGAAATATTTTATCTTAGGAGGTAGACATGTGTTAGAGTGGTGCCCTTTATTTTTATAGCTATGATATAGCCAATATATAACGTAATTTTAATACATAAAAGCATATGCTATTAATGTTCAATGTCTTATTTAACATGTAATGAGTCCCTACAGTTATACAGATCACTTTCTACTTGATAAATATTCTCAGATCTCTGTCAACAGGAATATTTTAACATGAGATTCTCTCTTCTCTAAAGCTAATGAAGGAATATGAAACTTTGATTTATTTTTTAATATATATAGAAAACATATGAATTTACACATCTTAAGAGAAGACATTTTTTATGAAATGCCTGAGAACCATAGACCATAATAGCTAAAACCTGAAAGAACGTTATTTTCTTTCAGATTTGACTTTGCAATATGATAATGCAGAGTAAACACAATGGTAGAAAAACTTACCTAATAGGTTGGTTAGAGAAAAAAAAAAACAAAAACAAAAACAAAAACCTAACACGTGGCTGACCACATCACAGAAGATCAGTATGTTGCTTTTTTTTTTTTTTTTTAATTTTCATTGCCAATTCAATATCCCATCTGGAACTGCTGCCTCAGCTTACAAGGATACTTCCCTTCTTTCTCATACCTCACTGATTTCTATGAATGGATGTTCCATTTTTTTAAATCATTTTTTATCTTACTTGAAGGTTTTTTCCACCCTCGTAGAAATAGACTGGATATAATGGCCACATTTTATTGTTAAGGTAGATTGAAAATAAATAATGGAGAAGATATGATATAAATGTGGCTATTAGTGTATTATTTTAAAGGTATTTTTCATGAGTATCAAATTCCCTGATAATCATTGGCCACAGAAGGGCAAATAAAAGAGCTAACTCCTTCTTACTTTCTTTTTGACCCTATGAAGGAGAGAAACTAGGGTTTTGTTCATTATTAAATAGTCTGATCTTCTCAGTGGACAAGTACTTAAAAGTGAATTGTAAGGGAAATGAGAACTGGACTCGATATTTCAAAATCTTCAGCAGTTTATATTGACTTTTCTTTTTATATTTCTACAATAGGAAAAATAGGTATTTAATGATCACTTTTCATGATGCTGAAGGAGCACACACATGCCAGAGTTCAGCTTTGTACCCCTAAGATATCAATACTAGCATTTAACCTGTATTCAATTGCAGGGATATTGCTGAGTCACAAGTTGTTGGGTTCTGAGTAATTGGCAACCCATTTGTCATTAGGTTACTGATACCCACTTAATATGTGCATTTTAGAACTTGGGGATTGTATTTGTGAACTATTAGAAGTGAAAAGCAATCAAATTTGAGGAAAAAAAAAGAACAAAACAACTAAGCAATATTATTCATAGGAGATTTAACTAAATGCCATGCATTTTTCAGGATTTCATTTTACATATAGATTGAACCATATGAAATTCTATTTATGTAAATCTAAAAGAGTAAAACCTTAGAAATTTTATGTAGTTCAGTGTGACAAAGAAAATGAGAGGTCTTTTCATGGAGTTATGCCATGGCGGCAGCCATTTTTCAGGATCTAATGGATTTAGGTCACTGTATTAATTCTAACATCCATATGCCTCATCTGTCCAGCAATATTTATAGGATTTACTGTTTGGCAGACAATGAACTGTGGAGTTAGGTTACACTATTGTATGGAACAAGCAATATCTTTATCGTCATCAAACTTACAATGTAGTAACAACACAGTAAATACATAAGTAAAAATTATGTGTGCTATTTTCAACAGTATTAAGTGCTGAGGACAAAAATATATAGCAGGGAAGGAAAATATTTTGTGGGAGAGTCAGGGTTGCAATTTTAAAGTAGTTTTTCTGGAAAGTTTTCAAGAAGAAATAAAGTCTGGAAGGAAGGAAAAGATAAGTCATGTGATTGTAAAAAAAAAAAAAAAAAAAAATCCTGGCAGAGAGAAAAGCAAGCCTAAACAGCCTGAAGCAGGAGAATGCCTGGTGTGAGGAGATAGTCAATATGGATAAAAGAGGTGAACTGCGGAGAAAAATAATGAATAATAAGATGAACAAAATAATGGTGGCACCAGATTCGGTGGAACCTTTTGAATCAGAGGAAGGACTTTAGCTTTTACTCCAAGTGAGGTGGGAAGACAGGCAGTTCTGAACAAAGAAGTGACATTATCTTCTTTATTTTCCAACAGACTCATTCTGTGTAGTGGGTTGGGAATAAATGTAGGAGCAGGGATAGATGCTGGAAAACAAATTAGAGGGCTGATATAATTATCCCCATGAGTCATGGTTTATTTGGGATAGAGTGAAGCACCATGTTGGGGATGGAAAGTGGTTGGATCCTTGATATGTTTTAAAAATAGAACTGAGAGTATTTCCTGAAATCTAGGGTATTAGTGTGAGGGAAAGAGAGGTATTGGGAGTGACTCCAGCATTTTTGGCTTTAATGGATTTCAGTTCTGGATATACTGCAGTTGAGAAGCCAAGTGGGTATTGAGTGTCAAGTAGCACATTGATTAAGATTCAGTTAGAGAACCCAAACCAGTAAGAATGGTATGGAAGAAGGGGTTTATTATAGAGATTAGACTTCCAAAATTATTGGAACTGATGAAGAATTTTTTTAGGAAAGCTGTACTGTTTGTATCTGGTGGTGGTCCTGAAATCACTCTTCCAAAACAAGGTGGGCAGTTGGGGAGAAAACAGTGAAACAGATTTAGCAGTACAGAGCAAACCCTAAAACAGTATGAACAATCTAGAATGACAAAATGGAACCTGCGAGAACAAACTGGAACATAGGTCTCTCTCTCACTCCCTCTTATCCTGATGAGGATTGGCTTGGAGAAGAAACTGGAGGGACTTCTGGGTGGCTCATTCAGTTAAGCGTGCAACTCTGGCTCAGGTCATGATCTCATGGTTCGTGATTTTGAGCCTGCGTCGGGCTCTGTGCTGACAGCTCAGAGCCTGGACCCTGCTTCGGATTCTGTGTCTCCCTCTCTCTGCCTCTCCCCTTCTTGTTCTCAATCTCTCTCTCTCTCTCTCTCTCTCTCTCTCTCTCTCTCTCTCTCTCTCTTTCAAAGATAAATAAACATGAAAAAGAAGAAGAGGAAGAAGAGGAAGGAAAATGAGAGAAGAAGAAAAGAAGAAGAGGAGGAGGAGGAGGAGGAGGGGGAGGAGGAAGGAGAAAAGAAAGAGAAGGAGAAGAAGAAACTGGATCACTGTGCTACAGAGAACATGGTGTGTTTGGTCCCAAACCAGACAAGTTGAAAAGAGAAAATGTAATAGCAGCCAGAAAAGATGGATATTATGACCTTCCTCATTAACAAAGGGAGCCAGATCAGTGAAAACGTGTGAGCAACACCCGGCCTGCTGAATGGCCATTGCTTTACCTCCAAATCTCATTTCCACCTCTGTGGTCAATCCTAACTTGGAAATATTAACCCAGATAAGCCAGGTTGACAGAATACAAAACTACCACCACATCAAGGCAGTTACAGAGTGTGTGTAGAATGCAGGAAGGAGAAAGGGGCTTAAAGTATACACCTGGATTTATTCCTTTAGCGGTAATACCCAAAGTGATCGGATAACATCACCTGAAACATGTTGCTGGAAAGTAGAAAAGTGTCTAAGAATGAAGCCCCAGAGCACTCTAATTTTTTGATATTAAGGATATGAGGAAGAACTTGCCAAGGACTCGAGTAGTAACAGAGTATAGGATGAAAATCTTATAAGGATTGGATCCAAAAAGTCAAGTGAAAACAGGGTGATTCAAGAAGGGAAAATGATTGTTTCTCCTCCCCTGCCCCCACCATTATTGAAATCCCCCATTGGGAAAATGGACCTTGGAGTTTCATTCAAATTGTTTCCCCAGACATAATAAACAGTAGAAGACAGTACCAGTTTTTTTCTATGTCATTAGATGACAGAATCACTTGAAATACATATTTCCTTTTCTAAATGAGAAAAGTGTTTATTAAGAAAACAACAATTTAACAGCTCTCCCTTATGAGAATTTTATGGACTAGAGCACAGTCTGAAGACAATTACAGTTTCAGTCATAAACACACTACATAGGGTGTCGCGACCGGCGCGACAATCACCGAGGTCGGGGTCCTGAGGGTAGGGGAATGCAAGAAAAAAGAGAGAAGAGAAAGTTTGGGAACAGGAGGGTCCCCTGGGCTGATGGCCCAAGTGACGGCTTTATTGTTGCTGTACACAATCTTTTATAAAATAAGACTTTTATGGATCAGGTCATTCTAAGAATAAACAGGTTTCACATGATCACTGCCAGCCAAAACATTTAGTTCTGTATACCTTGTGAACTTTGTGAATGGGTCACAAGACCTTGATTATAGATTGCTAGCACAACACAGTTCCCATGTTTGTGTCTATCTGACTCGGGGTAGAAAAAGGGAGGTAGCATTACTGCCAACACCTGCAGACCACAGGCTTCAGGAATTAATTCTCTCAGCCTTGACAAGGCTTTCGTATGCCCTTGAAAGTGGGGGAATGGGAGGGGGAACCACCGGGTTGGCTTGAGTCAACAGGGAACGTTGCTCGACCCGGTCTCAGCCTGGCACCGGGGCCCGGCCCCCCACGGTAGGGTGCTTATTTTATAACCAGAAGGTTGCTGAAGTTTGTGACATGCTGACATAAATATGTTATGAAAATTATAATGTTTGGTGGTAATTGTGATTAAACTCTTGGACAGCAGCTCCTCCAAAGAATGCAGCAATCATGTAGCCTCCTATTAGCAAATTGGTAGACGTAATCATCTTTTATCATTACAGATAGCTTATGTTCCTTTTTTTAAATTTTTTTTAAGTGTATTTATTTTTGAGAGAGAGAGAGAGAGAGAGAGAGAGAGAGAGAGAGAGAGAGAGAGAGAGAGAGAGAATGAGTGGGGGAGGGGCACAGAGAGAGGAAGACACAGAATCTGAAGCAGGCTCCATGCTCTAAGCTGTCAGCACAGAGCCTGATGCGGGGTTCCAACTCACTAACTGTTAGATCATGACCTGAGCCGAAGTCAGACCCTTAACCAACTGAGCCACCCAGGCACCCCATGATAACTTATATTCCTAAAGGAAGCCAATGAGAAAAGTCTTTCCTGTATTTTCTTCAGTCTGATAGTCAGATACCCCTTGTGGTTTACCATATTGTTTATGAAATTTTTTAACATCCCATAAGATTAAGTACAACACAGCCCCATTATCTAGAATGCCAAACCTGGAAATACTTTGATCCATTTTAAATATGTTCAAACCATATTCTTAGTTAAGGATCTGCATGTTACAATGTGAAGAAATGGAGAATTGCTGCAGAATGATTTTAATTCTTTCTCTGTAACGGCCTCTCTTGCCTGGCCTATAGACTGTGGCATTTTATCAACATGATTAGTACAGCCCAAGCATCTTTCTTCGCTTTAACAGTGTGCAGTTTTGTGTATGCACCCTAATCTGCAATCATACAGGGAATTGTGCCTCTAACAGGTAAGTATCCTTGATCCCCTTTGGCCACAAAGCCCTTTAAGGTCTAAGCTAAAATCCAAACAGATGGAATCTGTTTGCTGATATTTTGCAAGAATCATCATTAAATATATCCTTAATACTGATTGCGATCTGAGTTTATTGCTGTGTTTATGTTTTTAATTGTGGTTTATATACACAATGGAGTACTACAGGGCAATGAGAAAGAACGAAATATGGCCCTTTGTAGCAACGTGGATGGAACTGGAGAGTGTGATGCTAAGTGAAATAAGCCATACAGAGAAAGACAGATACCATATGGCTTCACTCTTATGTGGATCCTGAGAAACTTAACAGAAACCCATGGGGGAGGGGAAGGGAAAAAAAAGAAAAAAAAAGAGGCTAGAGTGGGAGAGAGAGCCAAAACATAAGAGACTCTTAAAAACTGAGAACAAACTGAGGGTTGATGGGGGGTGGGAGGGAGGGGAGGGTAGGTAATGGGCATTGAAGAGGGCATCTTTTGGGATGAGCACTGGGTGTTGTATGGAAACTAATTTGACAATAAATTTCATATAATAAAAATAAATAAATAAAGTGACATAAAGTGGCAAAAAAAAAGCTTCTTCAAAATTATCTTCATCTTCTGGAGCCCCAGTATCATTTCTTACAATCCTTTGTATAATCAAATTGCTGAGGTTCTTTTTCTTTACACATTTTAGATGTTAATCCATTTCTTCCACAGTTCCACTGTGCTAAATATTTAGCTATGATCACAGTCAATGGAGTGTGGCTATGGGCCTTTTTTCCCCCATATCATCCAAACCATAAGGCTATATAGACGTTCTCTCAGCTCAGGAAGTGGTTTATCTAGTTGTGGATCTTCTAATACATTATCTGGGTAAAATTCTATTGCTGGATGTTCTTTTATAATGACTATCCCATAGCCAACCATCTGTATATAGCCTACAGATTAAAAGAGAAACATGGGAATTCCAGAAGTTTTCAGCTAAATGTAGTAATGTACTTTCAGGGAGCCTACTTGCAACCACAGTAGAAAACCTACAGAAAAAAAAAAAAAAAAAGGCCATTGCTTCAGAAGGTTTTCTGAACTCTCTTCCAAAAACTAAATAGATACATTGTTATTTAATGCTTACAAGAATCTGCAACTTGAGCTTGGTTCTTGCTGACACTGCTATCTTATAGGAAAAAGTAATGTTTTCAATATCTTCTCTGTAGATCTGATTGCCAGCAATAATGGTAAATGAATCGATACCTGGTAGTTCCAAGCTTTAAGAATTTCAGGTCCTGTGGCTGTTGGATCTATTAGGTAAACATAAGCAGATTCTAAAATCTCTTGCCCACGATTGATTACTACACAACTTCAGCTGCCCAGCCCCAGAGAACAGCCAGCCTGCAAAGTACCACCATCACCTCCTGAAGTAATTTTTTTTGTTTCTGTTTTTTTTTAATAGGTTCCACGTGGAAGTATTTTTTTTTAATCATAAACCTTTCTGTCTCTTTTTTTCCAGCATTATTGAGATATAATTGACATATAACTTTGTGTAAGTGTAAGGTGTAGAACATGATGGTTTGATACATTAAGTACATTTTTTTAAACCACAAAGTTTTTTTTTAATCTAGTGCAACAGTGATTTCAGAAGTAGATTCCTTAATGCCCCTTACCCATTTAGCCCATCTCCCCTCCCACAACCCCTCCAGTAACCCTCTGGTTTGTTTTCCATATTGAAGAGTCTCTTATGTTTTGTCCCCCTCCCTGTTTTTATAGTATTTTTGTTTCCCTTCCCTTATGTGCATCTGTTTTGTCTCTTAAAGTCCTCACATGAGTGAAGTCATATGACACTTGTCTTTCTCTAATTTCGCTTAGCATAATACCCTTCAGTTCCATCCACATAGTTGCAAATGGCAAGGTTTCATTCTTTTTTATTGCCGACTAATACTCCATTGTATGTGTATATATACACCACGTCTTCTTTAACCATTCATTCATCGATGAGAATTTGGGCTCTTTCCATACTCTGGCTATTGTTGATAGTGCTGCTATAAACATGGGGTGCATGTGTCCCTTCGAAACAGCACACCTGTATCCCGTGGATAAATGCCTAGTAGTGCAATTTCTGGATCGTAGGGCAGTTCTATTTTTAGTTTTTTGAGGAACCTCCATACTGTTTTCCAGAGTGGCTGCACCAGCTTGCATTCCCGCATTAAAGATATTTTTAATATACTTTAATATAGTGCAGGGATGAAGTTTAATATGAAACTGAAATTTCACCATGAACATTTTCTGGCCATATGTTGTCCATTTCATTGATATAGAGTGTTACCTTGATGTTCTTGTTTAGTCAAATCTACGGGTGAGAGGAAGTGTACAAGGGAGTGAGAATAAACTACTTATCTGGAGCAAAAAAAAACACAACCCTACAACTCTTGAGTTCAGATTTCATTTTAGGTCAGTTTTATACTAGTAAGTGAAGACCTCAGTATAAATTATATAAACGGTATAAACTACGAAGACTTTTTAACCTATCTGTCTTGTAGTCATTTTATCAGTTGCTCTTCTACAGAGCTGGTGCTACAGTGTTTATTTCCAGCTCTCTAGTAGGGTCATTTAGCCTCTCTTTACCTTTAAAAATACGGCTAAGTTGTTTGATTTACCTCAGTGAGATGATATACTGCTGATGAGATAACATTTGTGAAACCAGTTGACTGCCTCACAAAATAATTGCCACTGTGATTTCAAAACCACCAACTAGATTGTTTTCCTATCTGAAGAATAAACCCCTGAAATTAGATGATTCCTGCAGCTTTACATGGGTTTGGAATGAAGGGAGATTCTTTTCTGCAAGAAAGAATGTATGGTTGCCAAAGGTGGCCTGTCTGTCTCAGAGAAATCTTGAATGATTACATGATGTGTTCATGCATGTGCATTGGGAATGTACATCTCTGAAAGATGCAGATGAAGCCCTCAAAGACAGACTCTGGTTCCTGGGAAAGCATCTATCTTCCCTGTGGACTGTTTTGTGGCATTACTATTTTCTAAGTTTTGCAGATTGTAAACCCAGATTATAAAACGGGAGACATTTTAGTCGACTTTATTTACCATTGACAACCCAGTTCTCAAAATTGTGCCCACTCTTCCTCCACATTTTACTAGCATGTCTAGTCTCTTTATCCTCTTCAATCTGCTTTATTTCAAACTGCTGCTATCCTCTCACTTTGAATGTTGTGATGATCTCCTTCCTGTTCTTGCTTTCATTATTCTATTTCTCCCTTACTTTTTTCATATTCATGGCATATGTTCACCTTTGATCTGGTCTCCATTCTGTCGAACCTATGCTCTGCTACTTTCATGAATAGAGTTTTTGTTTTAGTTATTCTGAAAAACAAACAGCTTTCTGAAAATATGATGTGTTTTATACTTTAGCCTTTGCACATGTAATTTCTGTCTGAAATGCCCTTCTGTGGGAGCTGCAGTATGATGTGGTGATTGGTAGTTGCCGTAAGGATTGGTGGCTGGTGTAAAGATTTTGGAAGCTGGATGCTTGTGTTCAAGTCCTGTATCTTCCTTATTTACCTATATGACTTTGGGCAGTGTTTTTGAACTCTTTTTCCTTACTTCCTCGTCCTGAAAATGGAGATGATATCCCATCATCATCATCTGTCTTAAGAGTTTTTGTGAGGCACAAATGAGGTAATTAATGCATGAAAAGCACTTAGCACTATGCCATGAACACAGTTGACAACTGATACTATTATGTTGTTGTTGTTGTTAATATATTTTGGCCAATTCCAGTTTATCTCCTGTTTAAGTTCCAATTTTCTTTCTTTCTTTCTTTCTTTCTTTCTTTCTTTCTTTCTTTCTTTCTTTCTTTCTTTCCTGTTGTTTTTATTAAAACTTTTCACCACATTCTTTTCAATACTATCAAAGGCATTAATCACTTTTGTGTGTGTGCCAATCTTCTGTATTCTATAGATGATCTTATAATGTAGAATTTACGTATTATTGGTATTCTAAATCTGTCTTACTCATTGGACTATGAGTCTTTCTTGATGTTAGCACCTAGGTTCTATTTCTTTTTCTTTTTTTTTTAATTTCTTTTTTAAATTTCTTTTTCTATTTTCTATTTTTCCCACTTTTTATTATAGAATCTATCATAAGACAGATGCTTAATAAATAAATTGAATATATGAATGAGGAGTAGAGTCAAAAGGAGTGTGTCAGAAAATACCCCTGGGAGGTCCAGTAGATATTACTGCTCTCTAATTTTGAAAAACATGTGACCCCTAGGGCTTGATAGAATTTTTTTCCTCAAACATATGAACGCTCTCTTTCCTAGTATTATGAAATGAATACTTAGTAGAGAAGAGCCCTTTTCCTTTCAGTTATAACTTTGAAGAAATTCTTCTCTTGATTCCAACTAACTGACTTCTTCATTGGCCCAGAAAGGTAAAATGATTTGTTCAGCAGAAAGTCCCAGATGGCTTCAGGCAGTTTTAGTTCAGCACACTTACGGGAGCTCAATAGGAGAGATTTATACTGACATATGTCAGATTTTCTGCACTGTTCTTGGAGCTACAATTTTGGAAGCAACATTAATTAATATTCAGCAATATTTCCTGAACCATATTAATTTCATAAGTTGAGAATGGGAGAGAAAAGCTTTGGTTTTAATCTTTTTAACTCCTTGCTTAATTTAGACTGGAAATTAATAAATACAGATATTCATATTTCCATAGTTAGATCACAACACATATGTCTTTTTTAAAGTGACAGCATTAGTGGATCTTTAATATTACTATTTAAAAATTTTTAATCTTATCACATAATAAATTACATGAGTTAAGTAAAAGAATTATAAAAGACATCAGTTATTAGCTCTCAGAGCCATTTTCTCTACTGTTTTTTCGTTTTGTTTTGTTTTGTGCATGTTAAAGGAAATTTTAAAAATCATCTCAGATGGTAAACAGTTTAATTGGGAATTTAGCTTCAAGCATTTGAGATAAAATCGAATTAGATTTCTTAGTATTTTGATATTTGTCTTTAGTGTATAAGTTTGACAAATCATTTTATTATTGTTTGCCTCAATTATATACATCACCTGGTACAAAGGTACCGCCTATATGAGTGATGCATATAAAATAACTCTTCTCTGATGGCTTCAACCAAATGCTTGCTTTTTTATGATCAGCTTTGATCAGCTTTAAAAAGGCTCTCTTTTTTTAATTGAAGTATAGTTGGAACATAATATTATGTTAATTTCAGGTGTACAACATGGTGATTCCACAAGTCTTACATTACATGCTATGCTTACCACAACTGTAGCTACCACCTGTCACCATACAATGCTATTACAATACCATTGAGTATATTCCCTATGCTGTATCTTTTATCCTCGTGACTTATTCATTCCATAACTGGGGGCCTGTATCTCCCACTCCCCTTCACCCATTTGCCCATCTCCCTCTGGAAACCTTCAGTCTTTGTATTTATGGGTCTGTTTCTGCTAAACAAAAACTCTCTTAAATCAATGACATATGGGGTTTGTTTTCAGCTTCCAGGTAGTTTAACCTCCACTCAGCTCAGTCAGTTACCCTTCATACTTTTATATAATTAATTTCAATGTGCTTTATCAAAATGTATTGGTAAAACATAAAGAGAGGCAAGTAATACCTCAGTTTCTGGCCCAGACTGAGTATCAAACAGAGCCACAGGATATAGACCAGTTTTATGTAAATGTCTAATGCCCTGAAGTGTTGTAATATGTGCTACATAGGGAAAGGATATTTGTTTCCTACCAGCAGGATGGTGGGCATACTGAGTTCTATATTCCAGAGTGGTGTTGAATTTATACTAATATATCTACTTTATCTTCCCAGATCTGTGTAATAATGATGAAATATAACTTTTAGTGTAAAACAATAAGTTCTCTCCAAAACCAGGGTCATGTTCTGTTGACCAAGTCAGGAATGTCATGCATATATGTACCCAACTGAATAAAAAGGGCATGCAATAAAAATTAAGCTTGTGCTCTCATCCATTTACTCCATTCAGATTGCTTTATTTTTGATGTTCACTATGTGATTATTAGAGCAACTCTCTACATATCTCTCCACTCCGATTATCTATGATGTGCAGTACCCTGGTGTGTTCTCGTAATGCCCTGCCCTTATTAAACTCAGTAGATGTTTGCAGTCGAGACTAGGCCTTTCTTGTAGCCTGGCCCCTTTTCTGTATTGCTCCATAATATAATCTTGTTTTATTGTCTTTGTTACAATTCTCATTTTATATTTCATTTAACTGTTTATTTTTTGGCCTGCTTTTATTGTAAGGAGGGTACAGACTGCATTCATTTCAGTTTCTTCTGTATTCCTGGAGCCAAGAATGATAATTGGCACGTAATTAGCACTGAGTGTTTAACTTGGAATGATCCAACAATTATCTTGAGGAATAGGTTTTTCAAGTCACACAATAAATGGAAAAAACAGGATACAAATAAAACCAGTTCTTCTGTAGCCAGAGCCCATTATCAATATTTTATATGCCATGACCTCATGACTCAAGGTTATTGCTTTGCCCTCATCTTAATCACACCCTACAAATACTAAATTTTCTAGTCAGATTAGAACAAATTCAGCCTTCCATGGATGGGGAATTTCCAGAGGTTTTCATGTTTAAGGCAGACTCACATTCTTTGAGTAGATTTGCGTCTGAGCAAGGAAGGCACATTCTCTTTGAACTCTGCTAATTTATAATTCAGATTAAATAGCTCCAGACTCATAGAAGGGCAACGATCTCTTCACTGACACACTAAATTGCTATGATCCTTGAATTCTTCTGGATTGGACTAAATTCAGCTATTGGAAAAATGACCTCAAACAAGTAGTTATTGAGCACTTTCAGTACTGGGTTTTTATTATTATTATTATTATAAGCTTAATATCTGCTTGAAATTTATAATGTTGTTAAAATAGTTAACACAAGGGTAACCTGAATTACTAAAGGCTAGTGTGTAGAATTCAAAATTCTTTTGACCTGATATAACCTGCAGATAACATCTGGAGAAGTGAGTTATTCTTTCATGCATGCATACATGCCAGTGTTTATTAAGGGCACACGCTTTTTAGGCATTGCTTCAGCACTGGGAAAAAACTACATTTCAAAATAAATGTTAATTATTAATATGATACATTAATTACATTGATCAAGCAATCATTCCCTGCTCCACAAGGGAAGAAAACAAACACATGATTTATTTGTTGTTTTTATTTTGCAAAGTTTCAAGATAGGATGTTTCTGTTATTCAATACATTGATTTTACCGATAATTAGCCTTACAACACTATTAGAAAAACTGCCAGTCCTTGTATGCTCCAGTTTGTTGATTTGCAAATTGATTAAGTGCAAAGAGAGGCATAAAGCAGAATGTCCATATCTGTTTTTTTTTTTAGGTTCAGATATCCCATTGAGTTTACTAATACACATTTATGTTTAATGTAAGGTTCTCTACTTCATAGAATACATGATTGATGGATGACAGCTTGGATGACCGCTTAAGCACTTTTCATATTATTTCATCTTACCCTCCATATTCAGTCTTCTGAAAATACTCATATATTTCTAGTTTGAACTCCAAATCTCATGGTGTTTCTTATTTCTGTTTTCCATACCCATACCCCAACAAGCCAGTTACCAAATATCAATTTTGGAAGTATATCTCAATTCCTTATTTTTTTCTCACCATTCTCACTTTGAATGCCCTAATTTCAACTGTAGTCACACTCTGCATCCAGTGTTGTATTCTCCAGTATGCTCCCACATGAATTTTGAATTGCCTTCTTTAGAACAGAAGTCTAAAGTTTCTTGTTGGTGTATGTCATGTATTATGTAAACTCTTTTGCAATGAGGCATCCAGGGCTTTTGTGTTCTGCCCCAGTCTAATTTTGTAGTTTCATCTCCTATCCTTTTCTTCTAACTCCCTCACCATATAATCCCAGCCCCACCCTCACACACATTCTAGGCTTTTTTTTAATGTGACACATATTTTCTTTAATGTGACATGCCATTCTTTCTTTGACCTGATATAACCTGCAGATAACATCTGGAGCAGTGAGTTGTTCTTTCATGCATGCATACATGCCAGTATGCATACATTCCTTCCAGACTTTATCTTCTTTATTTTTTTAATGTTTATTTATTTTTGAGAGAGAGAGAGAGAGAGAGAGAGAGAGAGAGAGAGAGAGAGAACACAAGCAGGGGAGGGGCAGAGAGAGAATGAAACACAGAATCTGAAGCAGGCTCCAGACTTTGAGCTGTCAGTACGGAGCCCAATGCGGGGCTTGAACTCACTAGCTGTGAGATCATGACCTGAGCCAAAGTTGGACACTTAACCGACTGAACCACCTAGGCGCCCCAGACTTTACCTTATTAATCTCCATGTATGCCTCAGGGCGCCTGGGTTGCTCAGTCAGTTGAGCACACAGCTTTTGCTCAGGTCATGATCTCATGGTTCATGAGTTCAAGCCTCCTGTCGGGCTCTGTGCTAAAAGCTCAGAACCTAGAGCCTGCTTCAGATTCTGTGTCACTGTCTCTCTGTTTCTGCCCTTCCCCTACTCGTACTCTGTCTCTCTGTTTCTCAAAAATAAAAACATTTAAAAATTTTTAAAAATAATAAATATTAAAAAGTTAAAAAAAATCTCCATGTATGCTTTAAGAACAAGCTCTCATTCTGCTTCCTTCTACTACTTGGTATAAACTCCATGGGGAAAGGCTTCTTATGCCACTGTGTGCTTAACCTATAATGACATTGTCCAGGCTCTATTATAAGCGTTTCTTTCCCTTTGTTTCTCTCAGTAGTCTGAAACCTCCTTAAAGGTGTACACCAAGAGTTGGTGTGCTCTTGCAATTCCACAAAAACGGAAGAGAAGGCCTAGGCTATATAAAATACTCCGTAAACATCAAATGAACAAAATAGATTCATTCTTCATTCTCACTCTCCTTCAAATATCCACCATCTCCATGAATTCAATTTATGATTGATTTTAATGTAATCTATTGAGAAAGAGATTACAGCTCTCATTTTTTATACCTAACATCATCTCCTCAGCTTTATTAATGTTTCAAAGAGCAAATCTTCATTGTGGGAACATTTTTACTACAGAAAGATCTAAGTCTAAAGCAACTCAGAAATTTAACTTTGTAACAGACATCGTTGTTTCTTAAAAAAATTACTGTTCTGAAATAAGTCATTGCAAGGAGAAAAAAAAAATTCTCTGTGCTGGAAAGAGGAAGAAAATCTGGCTTTTGGGAAGGTATTGTGAATCAGGTTAACAAAGAGTCACATTATGTGCCATAAAGGTTTTATGTGCTGTAAAATGTGAAGAGTAATTCAAAGTTGTGAATTGACAGACACAATCCTAAGGAAACCCAGAGCAGTTGTGAACTCTAGCCATAACTATAAATGCACATGCTGCTCAGAGTTTCTGTGCATGTATTTTAAAAGATATGTCTAGTTACTAAGTGGTTTGGACATCCTGGGCGTATAGTGTTTGGATATTTGAGGCATGAAGCAATTGCTCACTCATCATCCTAGACAATAGTTTTTTTTAATTTTATTTTTAGTTTCTCACATAAAAATAGAAGTTTATTATCCACTATATGCATTTCCTCATTATCTTCCCATCAAAAGAAAAAAATTTAAATGAAAATACCTTCACTATTAAAGAATCCTCTTGAAAAATGAGTTCCCATCGTTGTTGAGAAGCAGTTCTCCAAGACATTTATACACGCTTTGTGACAGAGTTGGTTCCCAAGGATGTTTGCATAGCAGACTAGAGCTTAGTTTCTCCCTCTGGGTCAGAAAGCAGATGTGTTTCCTCACCAGGATGATAAAGATACTCCCTTCCTGCCAGGAAAAGGTTGGTCAGATTTTTCTTTATGAAATTGAAGGTTTTCTAAGCTTAGGATCTTCAGCTGTGCCATAGATCCACTGTGTGTACATTATTCACCAGGACCTGCTTCCTATCTTCCCCCAAGGGACTTGGGCACAAGGGAAACTGATAGAAACACAGAACTGCCGGCTGCATAGTAGATATTAAACTGCAGGAATCCAATTAACTCATTGTTTCCTTACTGGGCATAATGCATGAACATGTGATCAAGGTCAAGGCCGATCCCACAGCTGCAGTTGGTACTGCTGCTTGGCCACTAGACAACTTTGCTTTCCTTGCTTCATTTCCTGATTCTCTACCTCACAGTCTATGCTGTAGTTTGTAGTTCCCCAAACATGCTGTTCTGCTTCTGTGCTTTTTTCCTGCCCTTATATCTGCTTGGCCCTGGTTATCTTCCTTGCACAGTAAATGTTATCTGATTGTCTTCTCTTCATGAGAATTTTCCGGACTTTTATAGGTACCAGACTTTATCTAAGTCATGTGCTTCTATTATATCTTTTAGCAGGTCTCCATTTTATGTATTATTGTTTTATTTTTCATTATTTACTTTTGTGCAAGATGCATATAGCAAAACTATTCGGTAACTGTTATGTGCCAATCGGTAATAGATACTAGATGGAGATAGGTTGATAAACATAAATGGATCCTGATTTCTAGGAACTGACAAAGAATTGGGAAAGATGTACATCATATATATATATATAGGGGTATACAACAAGGAGACCAGACAATACAAGGTCCACTCTTGGAAGCCTTCTCTGTAGAAAAGATACTTCAGTTGAGGCCTGAAGGGAAAGTGGAAGTAGTTCACAAAAAGACTGGATAGATATTATATATGACATCTGACCAGCACTCAGTGAATTTAAGGAAGGAAACAAATCAACAAATCAATTTTTCCTGAAATTTTAATATGTTCTCTTCGAATTCCTGACACTTTTTGAAAATAAATTTTTTTAAGGCTTACTTCCTAAAAGTGATTTAAAAACCGTATCCTTTTAAAACAAATAGCTTCAAGTTCTGTACTGGTTGTGTCTGCGTGCCACTTTCTTCCTTCTAGGACACTGGCTATTAAACCTAAAAGGATATATGGTATGTTGGGACCCTGTTAGTAAACCTCACATATTGGATGTGGTGTAGAAAAAAAAATGGGCCTGATATTTTCCTGTTTGGAAAATAAACAGAACTGGGGCACCTGGGTATCTCAGTCAGTTGTGTCCAGCTCTTCATTTCAGTTCAGGTTATGATCTTACGGTTCATGAGATCAAGCTCCGCATCAGCTCTTCATGACAATGTGGAGCCTGCTTAGGATTCTCTCTTTCATCCTCTCTTTCTGCCCCTTTCCTGCTGTCTCTCTATCAAAATACAGAAATAAAAATTTTTAAAAATAAACAAAATTACCTATTCTTATAAAGACAAAATACATTTTCCTCCATTGGCATTTGGCAAGAAAGCACCTATGGTATCTCCTTACTGGACCCAAAGAACTTGAACTACCTACCTATCCACATACAAGACAGATCATCTTGTTATCATCTGAAAGAGTTTTTTGAAAATGTTTCCATTGACAGGTATATCTATTATGCCAGTCTGTTGAAGAAAATTGAATCAATGCTGTTTAAGAGAGGTAAGTTGCAACACTACTTGAGGAATTATCCAGCCTAGTGTCTAAATATTTTTATTCAGTTATAACATGGCCTATGTCCACCAGTTTTTAAACCATCAGTTCCGAGAAAGTATATAATATACTAGTGTCAAAAAGGAAAATGATGAATTTTATTACCCACATTTGCAAAAATGACCTGGAACTATGTTCGTGTTACATCAAGATCTTGTGCCGTGTATGATGAAAATCGTTTTGGGAATGAAATAAATAACCAGATCAAGGAACTGTGATGTAATTGCTAATTTTAATTCCACAAAAATGATTTTTACTGCATTTCACTTTGCAATTAGATAGTCTTTGTTGCAGACAAAGATCTGTACCATATGCCTTTGACTTGAAAAATTACCGATCTCTCTTTGCGGTTTTCTTCAGCATATCTAATTCATTCAATGTAACGCGACTATAAGCACAGAAAAAAAATACAGTTGCTAAACTTTCAATTCCTCAGAATCAGTCAACTTGAAAAATCAATATATCTTTCCTACATTAGCATATTCTACATTAAAAGAATATAAAGCAAAATTAAAAATTAAATGACTGTGCATCTATAGAAATGATAATATAGTTTTTATCCTTTCTCTTATTGATGTGATTTGTTTTGTTGATTGCTTTACAAATACTGAATCTCCCTTGCATCCCGGAATCAATCCCATTTGATCGTGGTATATGATTTTGTTAATGTATTGTTGGATTCAGTTTGCCAATATTTTATTGAGGATTTTTGCATCTATGTTCATAAGAGATATTGGCTTATAGTTTTCTTTTCTTTTCTTTCTTTCTTTCTTTCTTTCTTTCTTTTTTTTTTTTTTTTGTCTTTATCTGGATTTGGTACCAGAGTGATAGTGGCTTCATAGAATGAATGTAGAAGTATTCCCACTCTTCTATTTTTTGGAAATTTTGAGAAAAATAGGTATTTTCTTTTCTTTAAATGTTTGGTAAAATTTGCCTGGGAAGCCATTTGAACCTTTGATAAAGTGCAGCATTCAGTTATGATAAAAATCATCTACAAAGTAGGTTTGGAGGGAACATTCTTTAACCTAATAAAGGCCTTATATGAAAAGCCCACAGCCAACATCATACTCAATGGTGAAAAACTAAGAGCTTTTCCTCTAAGGTCAAGAACAAGACAAGGATGTCCATTCTCATCACTTTTATTCAACATAGTATTTAAAGTCCTAGCCATAGCAATTATACAACATAAGAAATAAAAAGTAAAATCCAATCCAAATTGGATTGATAGAACTGATAGAACTGATAGAACTGATAAATGAATTCAATAAAGTTGCAGGTTACAAAATCAATGTATAGAAATCTGTTGTATTCCTACACACTAATAGTGAACCAGCAGAAAGAGAAATTAAGACAACAATCCCACTTACAGTTGCACCAAAAATAACAATATATATAGGAATAAATTTAACCAAAAAGATAAAAGACCTGTATTCTGAAAACTAAAACACTAATGAAAGAAATTCAAGATGATGGAAAGAAGTTGAAAGACTATCTGTGCTCATGGGTTGGAAGAGAAAATATTGTTAAAATGTCTATACTACCCAGAGCAATCTACATATTTAATGCAATCTCTATCAAAATACCAACAGCGTTTTTTTTTTTTTTTACATATAACTGGAACAAACAATATTAAAATTTGTATAGAACCACAAAAGACCTCATGTAGTCAAAACAATCTTGAAGAAGAAAAACAATTGGAGGTAACAGAATTCCAGATTTCAAATTATATTACAAAGCGGTAGTAATTAACAGTGTGGAACTGGCACAAAAATAAACAACATAGACGCATGGGATAGAATAGAAAGCCCAGAAACATACCCACAATTATATGGTCAATTTATCTTTGACAAATGAGGTGTGAATATACAATGGGAAAAAGACACTGTCTTCAACAAATGGTGTTGGGGAAACTGGGAAGCTACACATAAAAGAATGAAACTGGACCACTTCCTTTCACCATATACTAAGATAAACTGAAGTGAATTAAAAACCTAAATGTGAGACCTGAAACCATAAGAAGTCTCAGAACAGACTGACATCAGCCATAGTAACATTTTTCTAGATATATCTCCTGAAGCAAGGGAAATAAAAGCAAAAATAAACTATTGAGACCACATCAAAATAAAGTTTCTACACATTGAAGGAAATAATCAACAAAACTTAAAAGCAGTCTGCGGAATGGGAGAAGCTATTTGCAAATGACATATTCAATAAAAGGCCAGCATCCAAAATATATGAAGAACTGATACAATTCAACACCCAAATAGTATAATCCAATTAAAAAAGTGAGCAAAAGACGTGAACAGACATTTCTCCAAAGAAGACATATAGATAGCCAACAACACATTAAAAAATGCTCAGCATCATTCATCACCAGGGAAATGCAAATCAAAACTATAAGGAGATCACCACACATCTGTCAAAATGGCTAAAATCAAAAACACAAGAAGCAGCAAGTGCTGGTGAGGATGTGGGGAAAAAAGCACTCTCCTGCAATGCTGGTGGGAATGCAAGCTAATGCAGCCACTGTGGAAAACAGTATGTAGTGCCTCAAAAAATAAAAAATATACTACCTTACGATACGATAATTGCACTGCTGGATATATACCAAAAAATCAAAAACAAAAACACTAATTCAAAGGGATACATGCACCCCTGTGTTTATTGCAGCATTATTTATGATAGCCAAACTATGGAAGAAGCTCCAGTGTCTATGGATAGATGAATGGATAAAGAAGAGGTATATATATATATATATATATTCCGTATATATATGGTGAGTGTATGTGTGTGAAATCTTGCCATTAGCAACAACATGGATGGAGACGGAGGATGTAATTCTGAGTGAAATAAGTCAGAGAAAAAGACAAATGCCATATAATTTCACTCACGTGGAATTTAAGAAACAAAACAAATGAGCAAAGAAAAAAAGAGACAAACCAAGAGACAAAGTCTTAACTATAAAGAACAAACTAATGGTTATAGAGGGGAGGGGTGTGGGAGATAGGGTGAAATAGGTGATGGGGATTAAAGAGTACACTCTTTAATGATGAAAAAATAAAAAAGAACAGTGATTACAGAAAAAAATGATTCTAAATTTATGTGTTTCTGAATTTTCCTACTGTGTGTAGTTTATATTTCTGCAGTCCAATGGACCTCTGTTGTCTGATCATTACAAAATAAATACTGAGAGCTAATTATGTAACAGTTACCATTCCTGGATGTGGGAATACAGAAGAAAACAAAAGCACAAGCTGTACCCTCAAAGAATTTACGTTCTTATAGTACAGAAAGACCAAAAAAATAAATTGAAAAGTTAAATGAACTGTAAAATGATAATTGTAACAAAAATAAAGAGAGTTATAGGATAGAAATTAAAGGAAGTGTTGGCAGTGATGGGTAAGGTGATGAGGGAAAACATTCATAAGCAGATGCTTTCTGAGCTGAGAATCTAAATGAGGAGGATCCAGCAAATAAAATCAGTTTATGTTCTTTATCTATAAAATTGGAGTAATATCTACTTTATAAAGTTTTTATGAGAATTTTTAAAAAGCTCTATAGGTAAAGTGAATTGTCAAGTGCATGAGGTCAGAGTAGTAACCTGGCTGAAATTGTGACCTTGCTTTTTTGAGATAACTCTGCTTTTCTGCAAATATAAGTAGTCACTACTTACAAAATGAAACTGTTCTCATACCTTACACGACCCTAGATCCTTTTTTAAAATGTTTATTTATTTATTTTAACAGAGCAAGAGCACAGGTGTGTGAACCGGGGAGGGCAGAGAGAGAGAGAGTGAGAAAGAGAGAATACCAAGTAGGCTCCAGTGTAGAGCCTGACGCGACTCAATTGTATGACCGTGAGATCATGGCCTGAGCCAAAACCAAGAGTTGGACAGTCAACCAACTGAGCTACCCAGGTACCCCTGTCCTTTTAAACAGGATTTGTGTTATAGAGTTGTCCTTGTTTATTTGGACACTAGCTGTTTGCTATCATGTACCTGTGACTGGGTTTCTTAAAAAAAAAAAAAAAAAAAAAAAGAAGGCAAACCAAATCTAACTAACCTACCATTTCTTCCTTTTACTGTTTGCGTCAAACATCTGGGTTTGCAAAAGACAATCTATTATGCAGAGGCAGTGTATTTTTTAAGGTTATTTGAAGGCACAATAAGGGGTGGATAATTAGGAAGATGATGCTAACTGTCGGTGGGTATAGGGAAGTATAACAGATCAATGTTTTCAAACCTTTTTCACTGCAAGGCAAATACAAGAAATGATGAAATAATTTGTAAGCCACATGTATAAAAATATTCTAATACCAGGCAAAATGTTTATGAGTTAATATTAGGAAAAGAATATACATTTTTGGGTTAACACTATACCTAAGTTAGCATCCTGGTTTTATTATGAATGAGTTTTGTGTCCATTGGCATTTTGCTCAATCCCTAATTCCTTTCTTTAGGTGATACCCAGCTGACTCAAGATTGTTAGCTGTTTGTTTATTTTTCAGCTTTATTGAAATATAATTGAAAAAATTATATTTAAAGTATGGAGCATAGTGATTTTTTATACATACACATTGTGAAAAGATTACCATCATCGAGTTAATTAGCACTTCCATCACCTCACAAGAGAGTGTTAGCTCTTAATAGTAATGTCAGAATATCCCTTTCATCCTTTCCCATTCTTTGTGATTTATATTGTCTTTTAGAAACTTAGGACCCAAGATATATGTCTGATCCAACTATGCTGTCTTGCCTTCAGTACTAACCCTCACTCAGTGGATCAAAGGCCAGTGCCAGGAGTCTCGGCCTGTCTACCTTCTCAACCATCATTCCTCGATGATTACAATTAAATCTAGGACAGTATTCCTCCATGTTACTTCTCTTTCTTTTGTAAAAACAAAACGTTGAGCACAATTCAGTTTCGAATCTCTACAGTTAGCTGAAAGATGTTTGCAGTAGATTTAACAATGTTTGATGTTCCAATGATCATAATCATTGTTTGCTTCTAAAAAATCTTTAATGTACACATTATTAAATCCCTGTTCTATTTTTAAGTGAGGGGAGCTTGTTAGTAAATATTTTCTATCAGTTGCAGAAGAGACAGGGTCTTCTTCATGTATTCAACAAAAATTTTATTTCGCTAGGCTCAATGTGAGTAAGGTACTCTTCTAGAGCTGGAAATATAGCAGAGAAAAAGGCAGTATCTAGTAAGTATGTGTGTGAATGTGTATGTATTATATATTTGTAATATTATCTATATATATTGATATAAATATATTGCATGTAATATACATCATGTAATATGTCATGATATATATAGTACGTAGAATAATGTGTTTGCAAAGATGTATATCCCCAAGTCTCCAGGATCTATGTATATGTTACCTTCCATGGTAAAAGAGACTTTGCAGATGTGATTTAGTAGAAAATATGGAGGTGGAAGAATAATTCTGGGTTATTTATCAGATTGCATAGACCAATGTAATCACAAGAGTTCTCTTTAAGAGAGAAGCAATAGAGTGAACGTAAGAGAGAAGATGAAGTGATGATGGAAGAAAGAGGAAAGGTGACAAATGAGGACAACCTTTAGAAGACAGATAGGGAAGGACAGTTTCTCCCTGGAGCTTCCACCAGGATGCAGTCTGCTGACACCTTGATTTTAGGACTTGTGATCTTTGAAGTATAAGATGGTATACTTTAAATCACTAAGATTATGGTACATTTTTACAGCAGCAATAGAAAATGAATATAATATAGAATATATGTTTTATGTGAATATCATGTGTTGCAATATATATTATACATAATATAGATATAATATCCACTCTCCACACTATATACTATAAGCTATCTATACTATATAAACTTTATAAGACACATGAAAAATGAAACATTATGTTTACATAAAAACATACACACAATTGTTCATAGGGTATTTATTTGTAATAGTCCCAAACTGGAAACAACCCCTATGTCCTTCAATAGGTGAAAGATGAAGCAAACTGGTACACACACTGCTTACCAGTAAATAATAATGGACTAACAGTATGTGCAAAAACGTAAATAAGACTCCAGGCAGTTATGCTGAGTAAGAAAAGCCACTGTATGATTCTGTTTATATAACACTTTTGAAATGACAAAAGTATGGAAATGCGGAACATCTTAGTGATTGCCAGGGGTCAGGAAGAAAGGTAGAGGAGGGAAGTGGTTGCAGCTTCGTAAAGGTAACATGAAAGGTTATGTGGTAATGGAAAGATTCTCAATCTTGACTGTATCCATCCATGCTAATATCCTGGCTATTATATTGTACTCTAGTTTTCCGAGATGTTACCATTGGGGTAAAATGGTTTTGAGAGTACATGAGATCTCTGTACATTATTCCCATGACTACATATAAATTTATAATTAGCTCAAAAGGTTTAATTAGAACAAGAACAATCTGTAGATACCATTTACTTAGTAAAGTTTTTGTTGCCTTCCCTAAACAAACAACAGGATGTTTCCATTTAAAATTATGGAAAATAAATGTGGGTACTGTTTGGAGAAACATGTTGCTTTAGAGAAAAATCCCTGTGGTGGAATTTAGAAGGCCAAAGTTATGATGGTTGCTCCTCCACAAATGAAACAGAGATCCAAGAAATGAGTGATTTAAATCATCGGACTTCACTTTCCTCGTGTGAAATATATGTGGATTTGTTTAGATGATCTTAAAGTTTGCTTCAATTGATGATGAGATGATTATTGAATAAATTGTAGTAGACTTTCTCCAAAAGCACCCAATATATTTATTTCCCATAAATATCCTCTGAGCTTAAAATAATTTACTTATTCTTATATTTCAATATATGAGCTATATGCTTTCATAAAATCTCACTTTGTTTTTGTATACTATAAAACTATATTAATGAATAATTATGAATTGTTAAATTCTAATATCAACAAATTAGATTATAATTGCACGTTGTTGTATTTCAATGTCAAAACAAAAATCTATTTTTATTATGTTCTGCATTTGTTCATATGAGCTGAATCCTTCATGTAAGGGCTATGCCTAGTAAAAAGTGAAGCCAAGTTTGATACCTCATGCATGATACATCATGCATGAACATCATGCATGTGAATGCATGCACGAGCGTATGCGCATACACACACACACATTAAGGTAGGATTTTTTTTCATTTACCCATTTTATTCAGAATATTAAAGTGAAGACATCATCAAATTTTATGAGTTACAATCAATTCTAAACCTGTATTCTAATCATATAAAGATTTATATTACAGTTTTATATTACAGTATGAAATTTACATATGAAAGATACTCAACCAGAAAGTATTTCCATAAAAATTTATTACGTAGAGAAAGATACGTGGGAAATTTACATTACCACTAGATTCCTACGCTTAGAGGGCAGAACTCATGAGACCATATGTGGGACTTACTATAAATAAATTTTCCTTAAGTACATTTTGATAAGTACATAAGCTTTCAGAAAATGCAAGCTCAAGCATGCTATATCCTTTCTTTTTCGCCTCTGAGCCCAAACAGTCAATATCCTTCTTCAGAGACTGAATAATTTCTCTCTTACAAAGGCAATATACTTGACACTGTCTTTAGATTATAAAATCATATCAATGTCTTCTGAAAATAATACAAAAATTTTATCAGGGTGGGGTCATTTATTTTTCTATAGAATAGAATAGCATATTTAAGTAACACTAATAATTTTTTTTTGGTAATGATTAGTTCTGCTTAGTAATTACAGTCTTATTTTTTTCTTTTAACACTTCCTCATCTGCTTATGTCATAGAAGGCCCCTCAGGCTGATCCAAAATGCTTCATTTCTATATGGACTATTTATTGGAGTCTATGTCTGTTGCATTACTGGCTGGCTGGAAAATTTATTTAGATTAGTAATATAAGTTAAGACCATTTAAAAATACTATTTGAACTGTAGGTTATAGGGATTAATGTAAGGCATCTGTGATCTGCCAGTTAGTCCCTTAGGCTTGTGTAACCAAATTTTCAAGTTTTATACTCTAGAATCATAGTCCTACACCTTGATTGTGTTATGCTAATTGTGTCCCTTTGGGACCCAGGGAAGACAGAGACCAAATTGAATGCCAGTAATTTTGGAGATTTTATTATCTGTTTGCAGTCAAAAAGCCATACAGAAAATTATCTCTGCAATATCTCACACCTGCCTCTGAATAGTAAATTATTAACCAAGACTTTTATAAGCCAAGAAAAGTTCTTTCTGTTAGGACAGAATTACACCTTTTTTTTTTTAATTTTTTATTCTTTATTTTTACTCAATTTCATTTTGCTTCCAAACAGTGTGAAAACTATCCAGATGAATGGTGTTATGCCAGCAATATTGCTATGAAAAGCAGAATGAATCAGCTTGGCATGATGGCACTTGCCCTCTGTTCTAAAGATCTACTTCTATCTTCCTTTATCTCATACATCATATGGTCTTCAGCATTTGTCCATTTGAAAAACAAAAAAGATACAGGAATGGCTTCATAGGCATTTTAATTATTGTAATCACACAGGAGCCCACAATATGGCCTTTCACTTGGGATTTAGAGTTCTGCTGTTGCTATTTGGAACTTTTTAGTATTGTTATCTTTGAATTTATGTTTTGTAAGTGAAGTCTGGTGGAGCAATTGGAGCATGTGTAGGATGCTTGGAGTTTGTGCTTCCATATGGTCTTATCCATTGCTGTCTGGGTTCTAGGCCGCCTACTCCTCTAACCCCTAGTGTCTTGGGCCCCTCGGCTCCAGCCTGTGACTGCTGCTGCCTTCTTCTCCTGGTAGGCCTGGATGGGGTGTGAGGAGTGTCAGCTTTGGTCCCCACAGCATTTAAGGGCAGGGCAACACTTTTCCCATGCTGGTAGCATAGTGAGGTATCTGGTGAGTGGTCACCCAGAAGCTGTCTCTCAACAGTGGTGACCTTCTCCCTTATTATTCTCAGTCCAGATATTGAGTGTGTTTTGGCCCAGAGATTTAAAAAACCTTGGGAGGCACCCATCTATCATGAGGTACAGTGTTGGCTCATCAAAAGGAGAGACACGTAGCTCCCCCAGTCAGGGTATGGCACATCAGTCTGGCAGCTGGTGGAAGGGTGGACCTAGAACCCTCAGGTTTGTGGTAGAGTGGGGGTCATTGGTATCTTTGAGTGTCTGTATTTGCCCCATGAGTGTCACTTGCCCAGGAGAACTTGCTTGACCGGCTCTGGGAGTGGGGGATCTCTATCTTTTTTCAATCTTCCAATAAATGAAGTGTGTTTGTTACTCTAGCCATCTTTAGGCACCCTCCCTGGTCAAGCCACAAAATAGGAATTCTGTTAACTTTAGTAGTTCTTCATGCAGTTTAAGTGTCGTAAACATTTTGGGGGCACCTGGGTGGCTTAGTCAGTTAAGCATCTGACTTAGGCTCAGGTCATGATCTCATGGTTCGTGAGTTTAAGCCCTGTGTCAGTCTCTGTGCTGACAGCTCAGAGCCTGGAACCTACTTCAAATTCTGTGTCTCCCTCTGTCTCTGCCCCTCCCCCTCTCACTCTCTGTTGTGTCTCTCTCAAAAAATGAATAAACATTAAAAAATTTTTTTTTAAATGTCATGAACATTTGTATTCAAAACTGGCCTTACACAATATAAATTAATGGTGATATGTGTGTGTGTGTATATAAACCTATATATTATATATATATATGCTAATAAGTAAAAATTTTAATTTTTCCTTTACTTGGAACATTAAATAACACATGACATATTGAAAGGCAGCATGAAGATAGAAAAATGCTTCACCGATGGCATTTTCCCCCTGTTTTTTATTTATTTATTTTTAATTTTTTTAATGATTTTTTTAACGTTTATTTATTTTTGAGACAGAGAGAGACAGAGCATGAACGGGGGAGGGTCAGAGAGAGGGAGACACAGAATCCGAAACAGGCTCCAGGCTCTGAGCTGTCAGCACAGAACCCGACGCGGGGCTCGAACTCACGGACCGCGAGATCATGACCTGAGCCAAAGCCGGCCGCCCAACTGACTGAGCCACCCAGGCGCCCCTCCCCCTGTTTTTTAAACAAGGGATCCTACATTTTCATTTTGCAGTGGGTCCTGAACATTACCTTGCCATCCCTGCAGGAGTTTGAAAATTTGCTGCAGGCACTGCCCATTCTTTATAGCCTGATAAAAATGCCCTATCTGTGAAGTTATTGATGCTAAAAGGTAGCCTAAGACCATTAAAGAAGACGTTTTTGGAGCAAATGACCCTGTTTATATTTACTAAAACCAGAGGAATTAAATATTGCTTAGGGCAGAATAAAACATTGCTTTATTGTCTCATTGTGGTACAGCTATGATGCTTACAGGAGGATCCCAGACAATGCGTCATAGTATCACTGAAGTGATGCTGGCAGGAGGGTGTCAGAGCACATAGGATCCTCTTATTAAAAACTACAAGAGGGGTGCCTGGGTGCCTTAGTCCGTTGGGCGTCCGACTTCGGCTCAGGTCATGATCTCGCAGTCCGTGGGTTCGAGCCCCACATCGGGCTCTGTGCTGACAGCTCAGAGCCTGGAGCCTGTTTCGGATTCTGTGTCTCCCTCTTTTTATGACTCTTTCCTGTTCATGCTCTCTCTCTGTCTCAAAAATAAATAAATGTTAAAAAAAATTTAAAAAAAAACTACAAGAACTTCGATTGTCAATTAAAACAAGTCTGAGGAAAAATGTCTGATACGAAATAAACTTCACAAAAGGGTATATAGTCTTGATTAAGAGCACATAAGACAAATGATACGGAATGATGGATGACTAATTTCAAAATGTACATGGTGTAGCATATTCAGGTCAGGCACTTTGGACTCTTAATTTCAATTATCTGGGAGTCTCAGTTTGCTTAGGAAATAGAATTATTTCCTGAAAAATACAGTGGGTTTGTTATAGGTTGTTATGGATTGTTCTTAGAGGCAAGGTAGGTTATTAATTTTTGTGAGTAATTATTTCTCAAAGCTTTATTTATCAGAGATTGACTTTCAGAGACTCCTTTAAAAAAAAAGAAAAAGAAAACTTGATAAGAATGAATTTATTACACAAACACATCAAACATTTGCCATATACTAAGCTCTGTGAACGGCACCTATGATACTGTAGAGAAGGCAGACTTCTTGCTTGCATAGAGCTTACATTCTGGAGGAGGAGTCAGACATCACTTAAGTGATTTCATCAACACATAAAATTACTACTGAGAGGTAGCTATGTGGCATGAGAGGGAACTTACAGTTAAGATATTCAACTGAGCCTAGAAAGTTTGAGAATACTTTCCTATAGAAGTAAAAGGTTTAACTGATATCTAAAATAGGGGCACCTGGGTGGCTCAGTCAGTTAAGCATCTAACTTTGGCTCAGGTCATGATCTCACAGTTCATGGGGCCAAGCCCCATGTTAGTCTCTGTGCTGACAGCTTGAGCCTAGAGCCTGCTTCAGATTCTCTGTCTCCCTCTCTCTCTGCCCCTTCCCCATTCACACTCTGTCTCTCTCTCAAAAATAAATAAACATTAAAAAAATTAAAATAGAACTAGGAATTTACTGGGAAGTGAGAAGGAAAAGATGTTTTAGGCACAAAAAAATTAGCATATACCAAAAACTTTTGGTAAGAGGAAACAATGTAAGCAAAAAGAAATCCCTGCAAAGATAAAATGTTTACAAATGAATAAATGATGGGGCGCCTGGGTGGCGCAGTCGGTTAGGCGTCCGACTTCAGCCAGGTCACGATCTCGCGGTCCGTGAGTTCGAGCCCCGCGTCGGGCTCTGGGCTGATGGCTCAGAGCCTGGAGCCTGTTTCAGATTCTGTGTCTCCCTCTCTCTCTGCCCCTCCCCCATTCATGCTCTGTCTCTCTCTGTCCCAAAAATAAATAAAAAAATTTAAAAAAAAAGAATAAATGAAAGATAACGCACATAAATAAATAAGCATGTATGCACACACTCACACTTTTGTTCAAAGAATGCTGGGTATTGAAAGATACTTGTTAAAATTTTCAGAGATAGATTTATGTTGTGAATTTTAAGACAACATTGGATTATTTGATTTGAGTTGATCCTGACGGTTAATGTTGAACAGATAATTACATAACGTACTAAGTGGCTGCTGTTTTAGCAACCTGGGGTTATATGCTGACACTAGCTTCCTGCAAGATACATTTTTGGAGAGACAAAAACTATTAAATATTGTATATATTTTTTTAATGTGGACTATTCTGGTTTCTGTCTTAGATAATGATTTTCCTAGGGGAAATGGGGAACAGTAGTATTTAAAGGAATGGTTTCAAAGACTCAACTAAATTTGTTTTTTAATTTTTGTTAATGTTTATTTTTTGAGAAAGAGAGTGTGAGCGGGAAAGGAGCAGAGAGTGAGGGAGACAGAATCCAAAGCAGGCTTCAGGCTCTGAGCTGTCAGCACAGAGCCTGAAGCAGGGCTTGAACTCACTGAGTGTGAGATCATGACCTGAGCTGAAGTTGACGCTTTAACTGACTGAGTCACCCAGGCGCCCCAAGACTCAGGTAATATAACAAAAAAGAAGCAAGAAACGGAAAATCTGAAGTACAGAATGATTATTGGAAACTTCTTTCCAAATGGTAAATAAATCAAGGCAAAAATAAATTTAAAAATCAGAGGGAAAAACTCATAAATGCTTCAACTGCCGACATACTTATGTATATGACATATAAATTCATGCTATTAAAACAAGGCATTTCTCTGTTAATTACCTTTTATTCATTCTTCAGTTTTAGCTCCAATGTCACTTTCTTCTCAACAGTTTCAGTGATAGTACCTCTCACCTACTTTAGAGTTAAATTTCCTCCTTGTATATTTTTAATTTTCCCTACAGTTCTCCTAGGTTGCAATTAAAGCTGCTAATAATCCCTGCCTCACTGAACAATGCAACTGTGACTGTTTTTCCACTGTATTCATAAGGTTTGTTATAGTAACTAACACATGGGAAATACAGTTGAAAAATTTAATGAATGATAATTAACACTTATTGAGTATGTATTATATTACATATATGTATTACATAAAAGAGTGTTGCATGTATTTCATGATGTAGTCCCCACAGTAACCCTGTGAGTTAGGTAATAAATACCTCTTTTAGGGATGAAGAGACAGGAGTTTAGTAACATGCTCAGAATCCCATGGTTACTACACAGAGGCAGAACTGGAAGTCAAACCCAAGATGTGTGTTTCAGGACTCATTAACCATTATGCTCTACTTTCTCTAAAACAAATGGATGAAGAAACTAAAGACTGACTGCCATGCTATACTGAAGTTATCTATTATCTATCATCTGGACAATTAGAAACTCCTTGATAACAGTTCAATGTCTTACTCATCTCTGTTGTCTCAATTTAGTACAAAATCTGGAATAGAGTTTGAGCCCCAACAAGAGAGAGAGAGATTCAACTGTAAACATTGTCCACAGAGGCTGGACATTCATGTGAACAGGGAATTCTGTGGGCATCATTCATGAGAATAATTGGGCCCTTAACTGCAGAAGAAACTTGGGGATGTCCTTAGATACCTGCTTGAAAATTCAGTAAACAAAATGAAAACAATAAGAAAGGTATGAGAAGAATAACAAAGAAATATTACTGATATATGTTGTATAAGATCTTAATTATTCCAGATGTTTTCTAAATCACCATTGACTACTTCTTAATATAGAATATAAAACAGAGCTTGGGAATAACAAGTAAGCCTATAAACAAAGAGCTTATTTACTTCACAAGAATTACAGAAGAAACAGTACTTATTATTTGTCCTTTATTACATATCCTTTCAAAAGCCCCATGGGAAGAACTGAAAATCATTTTTTTCTCTCTTGTACAATATTCATGGGGTCAGTCTATCTATGTATCTATGTATGTATCTATGTATGCATGTATCTATCTATCTATCATCTGTCTATCATCTATTGTGGTAAAACATGCTTAACTTCAATTTCCCCATTGTAACAGTGTTTAAGAGCAGACTTTACTGGCAATGAACACAGTCATGTGCATCCATCACATGAGATTTAAGTTTAATGGTATCGCATTTTCAAAACTTTTACAAGAATGAATGCACACAGAAAGTACACATGTTAAGTATACAGCTTGAATATTGTTCACAGGTGCACGTAACCATGTAGCCAAGACCCACATTAGGTAATAATACATTATCAGCACTCTAGATGTTCCTCTACACACACATATGCTAAATAAATATTTGTTTGACAAATAAGTAAATGAGTGAATAAAATAAGGATATATCTTCCCTAGAAAAATACCTATAAATAATCAAAGCAAAAAGAAATCAAATTCATCTGTGGGGTGAATGTCCTTTTTAGTAGGAAAATCCACGCTAAAGTCGTTGCTTATTACTTTGGGGTAAAAAGTCTGAGCACCGTACTCGCAAATAATCCATGAAAAAAACAAAGTACTTTCTTTGTTCTTCCAACCACTCTTTCAACTACTTTCATATGTTTGAGACTGTTTAAAGAAGAAGGAGGAGGAGGAAGAGGAGAGGAGGAGTCATCATCAAAAGCCTTTGATATTTCAGTAATGGCTGGCAGATTTCAGTTCCTCAGCATTTTAAATTACTCTTCCTTCTACCTGTTTTGTATCTGATTCCTATCCTTGACCTCCCTCCCCTCCCACTTTTTCTGATATATAATGGATATTTCTGGTAATTCTGTGTCAAAATTTGATAGTGTGTGTGTGTGTGTGTGTGTGTGTGTGTGTGTGTGTGCATGTACAAGCATAGAACATACAAATTGCTAGATGATTATGTATTAAGTAATACTTTTAAAAGGTGAATTTATGGGTGGATGTCTGGGTGGCTCAGTTGGTCATGTCCAACTTCTGCCTAGATCATGATTTCGCTGTTCTGGAGTTCGAGCCCTGCATCTGGCTATGTGCTGACAGCTCAGAGCCTGGAGCCTGTTTCAGAATCTCTGTCTCCCAATCTCTCTCTGCCCCTCCCCACTCACACTCTCTCTCTCTTTCTCTCTCCCTCTCTCTCTCTCTCTCTCTCTCTCTCTCTCTCTCTCTCAAAAATAAATAAACATTAAAGAAATTTAAAAAAGATGCATTCATATTTGAAAGCACAAACCAGTAGAATGAGTCTAGGTTTGTTTGAACAAACATCGGTTATTCGAGATGCATGGGGATCTTGTTTAAAGCTTCATAACTAATAGGACAAAGCAGGTACCTTTAAATTTGTATTCATTGGTTGTCTGAACCCTGAAACAGCTGTTTAAAGAAGGCCATCAATAACGAATGACATCTGGAATGAGGACAAAAGAGATAATCATCAGGACTATGAATAAAAAGTATCAGGATGACAACTGCTCTGCATTCTTTAAATGACATGTGAGGAAATGACTTGTTCTGGGAAATCTGTTCACCTAGAAACACACAGCAGCTTATTCCACAGCAAATGGATTTAAGCCTTGAGGGGAAAGAGATCAAACTTTGAATCCTAGATTTGCCACCTACAAACCCTTAGGATTTTTGGCAATTGTACCAACTTTCACCCTTTCAATTTTCCTATTCATAGAGGAATAGGTGTATCATGTGAGTTGTTACAAAGCTAAAATGGCTTTGTGTGATACTATGATATAATAAGAAATACATATTTTGTTTTTGTCTCTGGTTCCTGGCACAGAGTTCCTAAAACCCTTGTAAGGGTTTACCCTTGTAATTTCCTGAGTGATAGAGGTACTAGAAGCATCTTTTGTTATAATGTGTAATACTAGTATCTAGTTTCTGGCACAAGAGCTTCTAAGACCCTTGGAATCTCCAGAGTGAAAGGGTGTCTTTTGAATGATAATGAGATGACCAAGGTCTGATGAGAGTAGAAACCATCAGCCCACTCCATTTCCAACCTCTGAGGAGGGAAGAGAGGCTAGAGATGGAGTTAGTTGCTAATGGCCAATGACTCAACAGATCTTGCCTACATAAGGAAGCCTCCATTAAACCTAAATGAAGAAGGCCAAATGAGCTTCAGAGTTAGTGAGCATGTCAAGGTGCTGGTGGGGGTAACACATGTAGTGAAGGTATGGAAATTCTGTGCCCTCTTCCCCATGTCTTGTTCTCTGCATCCCCTCCATTAGGTATTCCTGAATTGTAGATTTTATGATAAGCCAGTAATAGTAAGCAAACTCTTTTCTTGAGTTCTGTGACCCATCCTAGCAAATAAACCCAAGGAAGGAGTAGTGTGAACCTGCAATTTGCAGACAATCAGTCAGAAGTACAGGAAACCCAGGACTTTGGATTGGCATCTGAAGTGGAGGCAGTCTTGCAAGACTAGGCCCTTAACTCATGGAAATCTGATGCTAAATCCTGGTGAATTAAGTTGTAGGACTCCAGACTGGTGTCTGGAGAGTTGAAGAATTATTTGTTGGAAAGAGGAAAAACACTCAAATTCAGTGTCAGAAGTGTTCTGTGGGTAAAAGGAATCTTAGTAAGTAATGTAGTGATTTACTTTAAATTGGCAGTAATATGTGCTCAATTTATTCTAATTTTCTCCATTGCCCTTCATCCTATTATCGTGCTTTCCAGTTATCAGAGTTTGTGTTTGATCTCCATAATACCCCTGTGAGTAGTTAATTAATTTGTTTCTGATGACGAAACTAGACTCAAGGTACAGTTTCATGATTTTGTATGTGGGAAATAACAATAATAATAGCTAATATTTACAAGCCATATATATGTCAGGTACTATAGTAAGACTTTTATATACCATAATCTTCTATGCTCTTATAGTTCTCATTTAACTGCAACTTAGAAGAAAATGTAGATTATTTTCTCAAGACTTTATCATTAGTGTATAGTAGAGTCAAGACAGATGTAAGACTATTTGATCCCTCCAACTAAAAGTGTTTTTGCTATTATTATAAATGACAATAACAACTCCATTACTATACAGACCTTTTATTGAAAAAAAAGTGCTTTTCTATGATTTTGTGAAGGCGGATATAGATTAATGTTCTTTTATAGCTCAGATCATTTTTATTTTTAACAGATAAGGAAAATATGACTCAGAGAGGTAGAGCCCTTGTCCAAGATCATTGATTAGTTGGGACACAGCCAGAGTTAGCAGGAGCTCCTTTTATACTGCTGGTTAAGAGTGGATTAGGAACATCTTATATCAACTCTGCTTTCAGTGACATCATGTTGAGAGCTTGAAATCATCCACAGTGTGAATATCTATACCAAGGAATTGGTAAAAACTACAAATGAAGGGGTGCCTAGGTGGCTCAGTTGGTTAAGCCTCCGACTTTGGCTCAGGTCGTGATCTCATGGTTTGTGAGTTAGAGCCCTACATCAGACTCTGTGCTGACTGCTCGGAGCCTGAAGCCTGCTTCAGATTCTGTCTCCCTCTCTCTCTGCCCCTCCCCCTGCTCAACTCTGTCTCTGTGTGTGTGTCTCTTTCTCTCAAATATAAATAAAAACATTTAAAATTTTTTAAAAATTAAAAAAAAAAACTACAAATGAAGTCTTCTTCCCTTCTCAGAAATGGCTTACCAGCACACCACAGACATAGCCCTTTGAGAAAGACAAGCTAGACTAACATAGGACAGAGAGAATGATCTCTTTCCAGTGCACTATTGTTTTTATTGGAGTTAACATGGTATGTAATTGAATGTCTGTGGTGTGAGGGGGGGGGGGGTGGGGGGGTGAGTGTGTGTTGTTCAATGTCTATGTACCCACCTATATCCACCCCTCTCTAGACTTTAAAGTCCAAGATAATAGGAATTATATTTAATTTACCTACAAATGTTAAGTTCCTAGTTTAGTCCCTAACTTAAAGTAGGCATTCAGTGAATGCATTTTGCAAGAATATATAAGATACTTAATTGGTATATAATATAATTATATATTACTATGCCATAATTTTGTAATTCCTTTCTGACATCATACCATAATTTTCCTTTTTCAACACTTTGTTGGAGAAAAGTGAGAATTATGGCTTCTAAAATAGATTCTGCTACAACATAAAAGCATCAATTCTCAAATCCAGAAATCTGGTCCTTTGCCTGTTTTGGTGCACCCTGCTAGTTAAAAACTGACTTTATATTTTAAATAGTTGGAAAAAATCAGAAAAAGAATGATATTTTTGGACACTTGGAAATTATATGAAATCCTCACTTCAGTGTCCATAAAGTTTCATTGGAACAAAGTCACATTTATTCATTTATGTATTATTTATGGTTGTTTTTACACTGCAAGTGTAGAATTGAAAGATTGTGACAGAGATCATATGACCTGCAACGTTCCAAATATTTGCTATTGAGCTGTTTACAGAGAAAGCTTGCCAACTCCTGATGCAGAGCATCAGACTTATTGAGCTGCTTCCAGTATTAGCGAGTTCATTTCTGAGTGAAGTGTCCCTTCTATGGTGGACAGCTGAGCTGCAATAAGCAGTCCTTACACTGACACAAAACCTGGCTATCTGCATATGTTACCAACAAGGTTGTAGACTGTAATGCAGTGAAAGCTTGCTTTCTATAGACACATTGACTTAGCTGGAGTCCTGGCTCTGCTCTGCTCCAGCTGTGTGTCTTTGGATAAGTTATTTTACCTTTCTGGAGCTCATTGACCTACCTCTTAGAATTGTTGGGAGTGCTAAATCAATGCTGATATTTATGTATTCATTCTTAGAATTCTATAATAGGTTTCTTTAGGTAGGTATACATATTTTTTCCCTTAGGGAGAAAACTTATAACATTCGTCATATTTTTCAAGGATTCTCAAAAACCAAAATTGTTGCAACCATTAGTATGGTACCCATGATGGAACAAAAATTTCCACATATCCTATACCCCATGGAGAGCCCAGTGTGACTTCAGTAAATACCCCAAGGGCCTCTTCTCCTGGGATACCACTGAAGACATTTTCACCAGCCCATCCTTAGAAAATCATCCCCTTACTTTCTTTGTAAACTGAAATTTACCACCCAAGCCTTGTTCCTTTCCCTGAATGTAAAACAGAATTCATTTTTCTGCCTTGCTTCTTCCTTTTGATAAATTATAACCACTATATTGGGAGATACTATCACTCTTTAAAGATAAAACTTTTCCTGTCAGACAGCAGAATCGTTTCCAAGGCAACTCAAGTAACTTAGGGGGACAAAGTTGTTTCTTTTCTCCTTTCTCACTGGGGGAGAAAGTTTCCAAGTAGGTTCTATCATCCTACCTAGGGAAAATAGAATGTAAAATCATGTCACATTGCTCCCTTAGAGCTTCCTCTGTTGACTATCTCAACAAGAGCAGTTTGAAAAATAAAAAGGGCTGTTGCCAAATGAAAGGTACTTCAGGACCCATATGAAATTAGAAACGATTGCTTTATCCTAGCCTTCTGAATTGTAAGAAGTCTGGGAACTGTGCAGTCTTAACATGAAAGGATGGACCCATGCAAAGTAGGATAAAGAGTTGAATGGTTTGAATGGTGAGAAACTGACACTATTTGATGGAAAAAGCAGGAGAGAGACAGATAAACAAGGAATTAAAAAACAAACAAACAAACAAACAAACAAACAACCTTCCAGGATAGCACGGACCAGTGTCAGTAGTTCCACCTTTGGGCTTTCTTTCTCACTTGTCCCATTGCAATTTTGAAATGCGAATGTTATTAAGAGATACGACAAATTTAACAAGAATTAATCATAATAGCAAAGTGAAGTCACTTTTATTCAGCTTGTTATGTACTTATGAGCACTTTGATATTCAATATGTAACTCTACTCTCAGCCTTTATTAAAAATGAAGCCAACTGACTCCCCTGTGTTCATCCAACTGCCACAAATGCAGGCAATCCAAAGGAACCCAAGGCATTCTAATCCTATTCTAAGTAATCACTGATTCCTGATCCCCATCACCCTATTCAACCGCCCTCAATTCACTGTGTTCCCACTCATGAGCCCACTACCACCTTTCCAGCTTGTGATCTTCATGTGAAAATCATATGTATACAAATGAAAGGGATGACCATTTAATAATTCATGTTTATCCAGCAATAATAAATTATGAAGTCAAAGAAAACCAAGTTTATAAGGTCTAGGTAACTATTAGAAATTTTCACAGAGGGGGAGGACTTTGAGTTAGATACACCAGATTTATATATTACTTCATTACATAATTTACATATTTCACCACATATGTTACCTTTTCTGCACTTCTTATATCCTCTCCCATTCTGTCCAGATGCCTAGATTAAAGACGAGTAGTTTGGGAAGGTTAAATTCTGTTTCTCTTTTGTTTCTGTATTCCTATGCATTTGTCATAGTGCTTGGCACAGAGTTTGTGCTCAAAACATGTTTTGCTTTGTTTCATTAAGATTTTGTACAGTTTGGAAAAAAATAGGCGAAAGCTCTCCTTATGTCTTTAGTTTATTCTACTGACATTCAGGCAGATTCTAGGTGCACTTATGGAAGAAGATAGCATGTTACTTCGAGGCTTCCCCAGAGCAGGCTCATGGGAAGCTTGCCCTTTCACTTGTAATAC